>NC_047510.2:21541177-22227427 GCF_902827115.2 Pseudochaenichthys georgianus
AGCAGCAGCGTATCTGTGCAGTGAAAGGCTCGTCCGTTATCATCCCTTGCTCCTTTTACTGTCCTGAACCCCTGAGAGTGAAAGGATTGAGGTGGGTTCATGCCAAGTCTCATTTAAAGGGAACTTTAATATATGGCAGTAACTTTAAAACAGCTGCCAAAAGGTTCCATTTTATTCAGGACAATCGACAAAATTGTTATTTGAAAATACACCCAGTGGAGCGAAATGATGCAGGAAAATATACGTTCAGGCTTACAACTAACTCCAAAGAGTTCAAATGGAGTCATCAAGTTGGCTCAACATTAAAAGTTGTTGGTAAGTTGCTTTTCCGTAAAATAACTGATGAACACTCTTCAATCTGTCTGGTTTGAAACTAAAGCCATACTTAACTTTTCTAGATTTGAAAGTCTCTGTGACAAATCCTGATGGAAACAGAGCAACGCAGGAAGGCGATTCTTTGAATCTCACTTGCACACACAGCTGTGATGGCGGTAACCTTTCATCGGCCTTCACCTGGTTTAAAAATGGAGAACACATCAATGAAGGATCTATTCTTTATTTAAGCAACATGTCTTCCGAAAACACTGGAAACTACATTTGTTCTCTAAAAACACACACAGGAGCCACTTCAGGAGCCATATATATTGATGTTGAATGTAAGTATGGACACAAGTTCAACACTTTTACATAATTTGAGTTGACTAATTTCAGATATGATTTCTCTGACAGTAAATCTTTTTTTCCAGATGGCCCTAAGAACACATCAGTGTCTGTCAGTCCGTCGATGGAGGTAGACGCCGGGACAAACATCAGCTTGATCTGCAGCAGCCATGCAAACCCCCCAGTGGAGAATTATACTTGGTTTAGAGTAGATGCTAACTTTAGTAAGGATGTCGGACACCAGCCTGTGTTTTTTCCTGATGATGGTGGCAAGTATTTATGCTGTGCCACCAACAAACACGGAAGCCAAAACTCCTCTGTTGTGGTTTTAAAGATAAAAGGTGAGTAGTTTAACATTATTAATATTACCAGCAATTGCAATATTAGCCATGTTGTAAAATAATTAAAAGTTTAAAAGAAATCTAAAAGTTGTCAAAAAACAAAGAAATGTACTGTTATGTTACTTATGTCGGGGATGAATAAGACCCAAGAAAACCTCAAATGAAACATTTTTGTATTATTATTTATTAAATACAGTATAATGTGTTAAAATACTTAGCCCTCTGCCTTGTTTCACAGCATATTGGACAACTCTCCCCAGAGATGTACTTATCATTACTGCTATCGCTGTGCTTCTCATTGTGATTGCTCTTATTGGCATCAGAAGGTAAGCTTTTATTGATTTTTGATGTCACAATTTCCTTTTCTGAAACGTAGATAAGGAAAGGAGCACACTCACTAAGAGGGTGAGGCCTGTATGAAGGACTAGATATTTTTTTGTGTCACTGAGCAGCGGGGAAGTACATGTGTAGAAACATGCAAGTACAGACATTCATACTTAATGAGGAAAGTAATGAGTCTCATCCATTGGCCTCAGATAAACTCAAGTCCCATAAGCAAGTGCCATTGCTGATTGAAAGTATCTCCTGGCTTTCGATAAACATGGCCTGATGTGGCAAAAACTACGACAGACTGAAAATGAGGTCCTTGGAATGTGTTATTCATTGCTCAGTGGTCTGCTGATGTATATCACAGCTTTGGTTATGCCTTCTAGCATTGTCGTGATTCTATTTATCTGTTACAGATTCCACAAAGCAAGTACCTGGACAACAGAGACAGGC
The DNA here is from genome assembly GCF_902827115.2 of Pseudochaenichthys georgianus. NCBI lineage: Eukaryota > Metazoa > Chordata > Actinopteri > Perciformes > Channichthyidae > Pseudochaenichthys > Pseudochaenichthys georgianus. The sequence continues at coordinate 21,542,959 of NC_047510.2, forward strand.
TGTGAAGAGGAAATACAGGTCGTTGTTTTTGTTTATTCAAGACTGCATTCTAGTCTATATTATATTACAATTATAGAAATCTGTTGCAGTTCAGTTTGCACAGAGTTCAGCAAAAGAAAGGCACTTCAATCCCTATCTTAAGTCTCTGCTGTATGACAGACACCATGATGGGAAAACACATGACATTGTTTTTGTTGTATGGGTATTACTGAAGCTCATGATAAAACCATAAAGGCAACATTTCACTACATTGTTCAACATATTCTATTTTAGGATTGTATGGAGAATACAGACTATGTCAACTGGCTCAGCTGTGACACTAACCAATCACAAGAGGGACATCCGAGTGAGGGGGGAGCAGAAGTCATCTATACGACTGTATACTTCAATCACAGAAACACGTTTGTATTTTAAAATACATCTTATCAATGTTTTCAATATTGTTGCATTGGAGCTACATGTGTTGATTGATCATATCATCTGCAGGGAGCAGCAGATGGACTTCCATACTGAATAAGATGTATTAGCATCATTGTGTTCAGGTAAAGCTTTTGAAAGATTGACTCATTATTATGTATTTTCTTTTACATAAAACACATTAGAAACATTTTTGTTCTCTTTTTAAGGAACCAACTGTCCAAGCTACCCTTCAGATATAAAGCCTCCCTCACTACGATATGTGAAGAAATTGTGTTTTGATTGGTTTATGAGTTTGTTTGGAAGTATGTGAAATAAATATGTATTTTCTGCAATAAAGGCTTTCCAACTTTTTTCAAATGCAGTTGTTCTTCAAAAAGACTTTGATGTGTTAAATGTATGATATTTAACAGCTGGTGTTCTGTATTAGTACAGTATATACAATGTACAGGTTCAACTACAGATCACATATTGCATGCCTATATTATAATTTTGCATTTGAACACTAAATGACCAAAAGTAAACATAGATAGTGAATACAATAGAAATGCTTAAATAATTGAGTACTTGCTAGATAAGTACTTTGTGTTTTTAAAAAAAATCACAATACCACAGTTCTGTGCTGTGTCGACAAGACAGCAACATCATAACGGCGTGACATTTCCTCTAAGCAGGGCCTGGTTTCATGTTTACCGGCACTCGGGTTACAATTTAAGCCAAGCCAGTCTGTGGTGTGAGTGACCTGATTTGAGGGGATTTTATAAACCGATACAACACTTTACATTACAATAAAGGAAGCTTTGCTCAACAGAAGAAGAAGAAGAATAGGAGAAAATACACGCTAACTCTGGAAACAGTTAATGTAGCCTGCAGAAACTTGAAGATCAAAAAGCATTTTAAGGATTACTTGACTAAACTTGAGTATATGGCATACAGCAGGGGTCGGCAACAGGCGGTCCGGATCCGGACCCAGACGCCGACCTATACGGACCCGAGCTATAATCAATACATTAATAGGGGATTTTTCGGTGCCTCCCGCTTTTGTAACGCTGATTTGGGTGACTTGTATAATTCGTGGAGAACCGAAGAGTTTTCGACTGACGGACAACTTCTCACTTCACAAAAGAAGAAGAAATATAGACCGCAAAAATAATTAAACAAGCGAGTACCTGTTTTTCCTGGCCAAGGACAGGTTCCTTGAACACAACACGAGCGTAACCTGTCTTCCGTGTCTTCACGTGGTATATGTCTCGTCTGAAAGGAGTGCTGAGCACCGGAACGCCGCTCCAGCCCTTAAAATATTGCATATAAGGATAATAATCCATAAAGAGCCGTACACACGCCGCAGTGTTTGCGTGGCTGTGTCTTTAGTTGTAAACACAGTGGCGATCTGTTGTTATTAGCATCTGGTTAGCTAGCTATGCTAACGAATTTAAAGAGCTTTTCTACAACCAGGTGGAAGAGAGCTATCTCCTGAGAGGCTCACATATCCTCAGTGGGGTTAAGGCACACCTTGATATGGTCATTATAGTTATTAATGAGACTAAATGAAAAACTGGTATAAAATACTATATGACAGTAACAAAAAAGTTGTTAAAAATAACAAGAATAGAGTTTAAAAGGGGAGTGATTTGTAAAATATCCAAAAAGAAAAATATGCTTACAGTTCTGTTTCATATGGATGTTGAGAGATGTATCCATAGATCTCTTAATGTTGCTCTCAAAGTGTACCAGATTGATGCTTTTAACTTCAATATTTTAAGCAAAGGTTGAGTTCAATAATTTGTACGACCCTCGGAGGATGTTGTAAAAATTGAAAGGAAAAAGGTTCCCCACCCCTGCTGTAAATAATAATAAAAACCCTTGATTTTTAACTTAAAGGTGGGGTAGGTAAGTTTCAGAAACCGGCTCGAGATACACTTTTTGTTATATTCCATGGAATGCTCTTAACATCCCGATAGCAATGAATAGCTTAAGTGCTTTGACAAAAAATCCATAAAAAAATGTCATCTGTAGAAGCCGTAATACTGTAAAAAGTACAACTTGACTCCATGTCAGCCCAGATTTACAAACTCCTGGCAGGACAAGCTCAATTCTCACACTGAATTTAAAAAAAGTGAGTGGGGGACTGCAATATAAGAGGGAAAGAAAGAGAAACTTTGAAACTGTTCAATTGTTATGATGTGTAAAGACTGATATTGTTCTATAATCGGCTGAAACTGTTAAGTCATGATGTGAAACGGTTAACAAAGAAAAAGGGACACTCAAGCTGCTGCTACACTTTATTTATCTAAAATTAAGCACTTTTAAGATGCACATATTTTCAAAAGCTATTTTATTTATTTTCTCTATTTTATTTGTAAATGCAGCCCGAGAGGAACATTACACATATCCACAGTATTTAATGTTAATTGACAATAAATATTGTTGTTTTTGAATTGTACTTTCTTTATTTGATTGGCAGTCAGTTGTTGATTATGCAGACGTTGATAAAGCTACAGGTCACTTCAATATATATCACACTAATTCATGAAGCAAGTTAGACATTTTGATGTTCCGGACCTTTGCATGGGGACATTTTCTCTAACTGGACCTCGTTGAATTTTAGTTGAAGACCCCTGCCATACAGGTAGCACTGTCATTGTATCTACTATTATCTATACAGCATATGTATACTGTTTGTAATTCATTATAATACTGCTGCACTGAGGTTGTCTGCAAACATGTTAAAGTTATTAGAAGCAATTTAAACCAACTTGAACTTGAACTAAGTCATTTTTTCTTTTGTTCGTTTGTTTAGTTTATTAACATGTTCAATAAATCAACTAACCAAGGGAAGGAAATGGCCAAAGATAACTATTGAGATAACTATGTTAACTGTCAACGATTTTTAAAATAATATTATGTTGCAATGGAGGCATATGTTTTCATTTACTGTATCTCCTGCAGGGGGGAGCAGATGGATTCTCATGATGATGATGAAGGTGTGATTTACTGCACAGTGTGCAGGTAAAGCTCAGCGAGCACTTGCACGTTTCAACAATAAAAGACAGTGCAAATACAATTTTCTTATTTATTTCTCAGGGACCAACTCTTTGAACCTCCATATATTAAAAAAACTCTCTAATTAGACAACACGCATACTTCTTTCACACTAACTGGATACAAAATGTGCCAAAGTATCACAAAATGTTACATCAACAATATTTTGTGTGTCTTTTAGTGTTTCTATCCAGACTAATTACTGTTGATTAAACAGAAGACAAGGGCAACAAAAGCAACTTTAAGATTAATGTTAGCGTTAACAAATATACACCAACCTCACACCTTGAAAATAGTTTTCTGATGGCACCCAAAATGATTGTCAAATAAGCAAACATATCTCAAGGTTTCAAAGAGACAACAAAGTTCAGCTACATGGCATTCAATGTTTTATCTTGATTCAGCTGAGTGGCCAATAGACATGAGTAAACTCCATCTGACACTATCCTTACAGCTTTTCAAGAGTGTCCACTCGGCTGATTTTATTTTAACTTGACTTGTGCGTGCATGTATTTCAGTACATTTTTAATTTATTTGTTGTGTATAGGGACACTTTTTTGAACAAGTTGCAAAGTGAAGACTGGTTTCAACACCTTTGTCACAATCTCCTGACCTGGGAGTGCAGTCTAAGTAACCTTGGTAACACGCCCGCACAAAAGGAACCTGGAACCTTCAAGATAGGTGTTTCAGCAAGATGAGTTAGGTGACTCATCATCGTCCACGTATTAAATCCTTTGGTGAAGAGGAGAAGTCTAGTTTCCGAAAAAACAAAAACTTTCATATATCTGCTCTTTTGCATCTCACCCAGACTTTCTGGTTAGTCTGCCCTCTGCTGACAGTTTAAGAGTATAGCATCCTAAATGGTAAAAGTTGAGCCTTCAAAGTTTTTAAAGCAGGGGTGTCAAACTCATTTTAGTTCAGGGGCCACATACTGTACATCACACAACTTCAAATGGTTCCCTTTGTTTTGGTGCAAGACAGTACAAGTAGCCTACATTCAGAAAATGTTCACATTTAATGAACTGTCTTTTACAAATTGAATTATTTTACATTCATTGTCCCATTTGTGTAGTAATCCTAACCACCTTAATTGACACCACCATACAAACTAAAGTGGGTACTATTAAGGAAAAAGGTTAAGTTAGTGTAGAAAAATGAATACATACTAAATGTAATCTGTAATTTTTACACTTTGCAATGTCATCCCGCAGGACACCCCTGTTCTAAAGCGTGCAACACACAACCTCCCTCAGTGGAAAAGTGGGTGTCATGGGAGAGCTGAAGAGAAGCAAAGCACATAACTGGATTAAAGGATTAAAGGTCATATCAGATGCATCACATGGTCTTAAGACTTAATGTAACTGTTATGGAAATCTTAGACATAGTCAATACTGTGGAGATATACAATTAGAATGATCAATCAATAAACTGGTGAAACAAACAGAGTTGTCTTTCTGGTTCTTTATTCGAAGCTTCGAAGGTACAGGTCTCACAGAGTACAGAGTATTCTGGAAGAGTGCACACAGTGTGTGTAGGTTTTATAGGATCTTGACAGTTCAACAACACTTCGTCACCTGTCACTGTGGCAGGGCTGGATGGAGAGATAACCTGCTTTCCAGAGGAACAGAAACTGTACATTGCTAATATAGTAAATCAGGAACTGGTTAAATACAGATGGAAGTGAGGAAAGCAGGAACTCATTGTGGGTTAAAGACAGATGGAAGTGAGGAAAGCAGGAACTCATTGTGGAACAGGGAAAAAACACATGAACTTGTTCAAGACATTGTGCTTCACCCCCAGACATTCTTAAGGTTAATCATAAGTTGAACAAAGGACATTAACTGAAATACATCATCATGGAACTACTGCATTTGATTTTACCATATTAGGTAACATATAAAGTTTGCACATCATATAAAGTTTGCACTACATATAGAGTTTGCACTACATTATAAAGTTTGCACTACATATACAGTTTGCCACTACACTACTTTGAGGACATGTTATGCCGTGGAAGTCGGCTCACTTAATACGCACACTTTAACACATCATGGAGGAATTTCTAGTAGCCTGAAACCTGAGTTATCTGTGATTTGAACTGCTGTGGTGTCCTTGCTCAAAGTCAAATTCAAAGTAAAAGACAGTCACATGCATCCTTTCTATATGAGCCTTAATGCGCTGTGACCATATAGTGAATGCACTGAACAGAGTAAAAAAATGCATGCATGGTTGGGTAACAATATCCTTGGAACAATCCTAGTTTAGGAGAAAGGTAGGCAAAACTCAAAATGTATCATTTTAAATGCATCAAAAAGTATACATGACTGGACGTCAACAACATGTCACAAAAGGTTTTCTAATGAGAGCACTACAGACTTGATAATATATGAACCAGTGTCTTAAGAAACCTTTTTATCTTCTTAAAAAAATCACACAATCTCCCAAACAAATATGTAACTAAATCACTTGATGGCTCATGACTCCATATCAGCCAACCATGCTTTCCATTGTCCATTCATAATAGGATCGCATAATTACCTCTTTGATTGTGCAATAATCAGATAGTTAGTCTGTTCTTGTGTTAAAAAGTAGCAAAAAGTATTAAAGGCGTACTTGTTTATGTATCAACATTAGAATTATTGAATTGTGTCAGAGTCCTTATAAGTAACCTTGCACACTTGTGCATGCACATTTGCTCTGGCCTTCTACCCATAATTAAAAATACTGATATGAGTAATTCAGAAACATTATTAGCTGACGCCCATTTCCAAGAAAACGAAACTTTATAGCACATGCGGAAATGAAACAACAGTAGACCTGGGACTCTGTCGGAGCATCTACAGCAGATATGACTCCTGAGGGTTTCTTTTCAAAAACAGAAGAAAGATGACGCATCCAGCTCAGGTAGGACTGCTAACAAGGTTGTTACTGCTTTATAGAAAACTACATGTCAAGACGACATATTTCGACAAACAAGAAATAAACGTATTGTCCTATTAGCTAGAGTAGCTATCAGACCTCGCTGTCACTGGACATTTCTAACTAAGGATGTGATCAAATGTGGTGTTATCTCAGATTACACTGTCCTTTCACCTGCAAATGCTATTGCTTTTCTGTTATTTAAGTCAGATAAACAAACAGACCCGGCTAGTGTTAGCTAACGAAACTGTCACGCAGCTAATTAGACAGGCTGTTAAATAACAAGTGGGTAAGCTAAGCTAAGCCAAAATGTAGTAAGGACACTTCTTTATTGTGACATATAACTGTTGCTGCAGTTGATACACGTGTCGTGATTAAACAATGATAATGGTAGAAGATGTGCTGCTGTGTGTTTATATAGTTAGCATGATCCGTTTTGACGCTGGCTTCGAAACAGGAAGTGACGCAACGCAGGATCTTTAGCAAGCAAACATGTGATTGGCGGAACTTTGGAGCCAAAGATCTTTTCGTGAACAAGAGGCATCACTCAAGTGAAATTTGAAGAACATTGTTCCACATTTTAGATTGTAAAGATAAGATGAGATAATTAATTGTATACTTTATTGATCCCAATTATGGAAATGCTTTCGTCACAGCAGCATAGATAAGACATAGCACATGAATTAGAGGTTAATAAAACACAATACAAATAAAAAACCTTTACTTTACACATATCAGCAGCAGTACAACTACATATGCAAAACCGTGAATATATATATCAATAATGAAGGATATATATCTATAGTATAGAGTATATATTGAAATATGATAACTCTCTCACCCCATCCAGATAGTACAATATTTGTCTTTAATAATTATGTAGTTTGGAGTACAAATAAAAACACAATCACCTAGTGTACACTACTCACACTGTCAACCCATATCTCCATATGATTTTCTTCGCATTGGACCTCTAGTTCATGCATATCTATATTGCAACATTAACCATTTGTTGAAGTGATTATGTCAAGCATTTTCATTAGATAAATCATCCCATATTTTCACAGTGAAAGAGAAAGTTGAGAGTCACACGATTTAAATATATTCAAATATGGAAAGTGAGTCTGCCCTATATTTCAAAGGCCCTGATGTTGATTTCTTAGCATGCCATTAAATCTTAGGAACATGTGCTAAATCCTGACCTGAACAGACAAAATGTGTATAACAACAGGAGCAAAGTGCAACATTGGGTTAGTATGAACAAGGCCGATGATAAAGTAGTTGTTTTTTTTACAGCATTGTTTTATAAGTCTTTTGTTTTTTCAACAGTAGCTGATAACTTGTGTGTCTACTATCTAACAGACAAGTAGCAAAGTTAAGACAGCATCCTGCCTTATTAAATGCACTGCCCACCTTGTCTACTGTACTGGCCTTTGCACCCTCAGAAAAAGTAATTTGGTGCAGCAGCATGTGATAAGTATTTCATGAAAAGGAACGTTTATTTATTTGTCTACTTTAGAGTATTTTCCACTTGTTTTGATGTGTTATTATTCTAAAGCATCGGCGTATATTTTAGAGCGCAGTAAGACCTCGCTGTTTCCTTCTCTTTGTCCGCGTGATTTTATTATTCGATGTTAGTTAGCGGGACTAAAGGTGGGCGTGCCCATAGGTGGCATGCAATGGTTCACTGCCACTCTGTTGCTTAGGGGTTATTTACCTTTCAGCCTCAAACCAAACGAAACGCTTATCGGTCAGTATGTGGGGCAAGTCTGCTCAAAGTCCGTGCCCGTGAATGGAACAGCTCTGCTGTTGGCGGTTGGTTTGCCAACTGAGCGCTGTTTCATGAGGCATCGAGTGTCAGAAATGAAAGTGAAAGGATTCTGCAACAGGGTGAGACCTGAATGTACAATTAAAGCAGTTAAACCTGTTACTTTCTTTTGCAGTGAACACTGACTTCTCAAGATGAAGTGCCCAGGTTGTCGCCATACTATTTCGGAGAAGAACGCCAAGTTTTGCAGTGAGTGTGGCCATAAGCTATCTGTTCAACCTGCAAACACTCAGGGTAAGTAACTTAGTAAGACATGTGGTTTAACATGAGTTATTTACATAGAGAAATTGAATGATGAGGTCCACACAATATAATGTTACGTGGTTAGAATGTTTTATTTGTTTATAAAACATCCATAATATGATTTAAAGAAGATAGAGCTTTTTTTATTTAAGCTGGTAGTCTAAATGGCATAATATTACCACAATCTTTGTTTTGAACATAAATAAATGTCACTCACTAAATGAAAAATAAAACAACTTGTTTGTAAAGAAATTACGAAGGATGAAAGCTGATTTAAGAAGTGGGTTCAACTTTTCAAACCCAAAATGTTTTCATATTGTCGTGACATGAACCCATTTGACATCATTTGTACTGTATGGTACTTTTGAATGTAAAATAGTTAGTGCTGGATATTAAATTAATAAAATAGGTTTGTCAAGTGTTAGTGTTATTCTCTTACCTCAAGATGGCATCGTCTCTTCATTATCTGTTCACACATGTTCAGACATCTGGACAAATTGAGATTAAACAAACAGCATGTGACATAATGATCAGGCTTTTGTGGGTTTTTTGTAACTTTTAATGAAAACAGAAGTAAAACAATTAATGTCATTTGGCTGGAATGCAAGTAAGACTTACAATGCACTGCCATTGTTTACCCTCCAAGCAGATGGCGCTTTGTAGTTATAATTCCTTCTAATTGTCACACTGGTTTATACATTTGTTCGGATCTAGTCCGACTTGTAACTCCATATATTTATTCCAGATACAAGAGATGAGCCCAAACCCTTGGTAGCAGACTCAGAAGGTACATCAGAGAAATCAGTTTCAAAAAATGTGGACAACAAAGAGTCCAATAAACAACCAAATGATGAGACCATCAGCAACCCAAAGAAAAAGGTGCGTGTAACTGTCGAACATTTGTTGTTGTTCTACACTACAGTGACTTTATGAGTCACAATGACATGTTAATGTAACGTGTAACCTACCCTTTTGCAATGGAAGTCTGCAAATGGTTATCCACAAGTCTTTGTGCTAGAGTTTAGTCAGAATGACACCTTCCTGTTTTTTATTTGCTATAAATGGAGTTATATGTTTCACCATTGTGCTAATTGTGCTGTTATTGCCTGTGATTATGTTGTACGCCATTTAGAAGAGCAATCAGAAGTAGTTTAGATCTTAAGAAATCTGAAATGTCTGCCATTAAAACAAAAAAACGTTTGACTCTACTTGATTGTGGCATAGTTTTACATTAGCAGTAAAGCAGTGTTTCTCAAACCTTTTCATACCAAGGACCACTTAACCAATAAAAAAACACTCGCGGACCACCTAACTCCACAAATATAAAAAAACACATGGTTTTTCTAGAACAGATTACAAATCGCCTGAAAATGGTACAAACAGGTGGCAACATGTGTGAGGAAGGTGTTGCCCTGAGCTATATCATGCAAACTTAAGCTTGCTCCATTGCGGAGATATTCCCGCCAGAGTGCGGAAACTTAAATGTATTTATTTATTTCAAATTTGAAATGTTACCAATATACTAACGGACCACTAGGGGGCGCTCACGGACCACCAGTGGTCCGCGGACCACACTTTGAGAAGCACTGCAGTAAAGGATGGTTTTGTAAAACTGATTTTCCACTGTCCGGTCTTCATAGAAAAAGAAGAAGAAGAGGAACAAAAAGAAGAAAGAAGACCCCTTGTCATTAGACCAAGACATGTCTCATCTCTCTCTGGGAGGCAGCCAAGGAAAGAAGACTCGGGGCGGGCCAGACTCTTCTGACAGTGAAAGCTCAGAAAATGCAATAAATGAGACACCAGAGTCCCTCCAAGATGGGCCCTCCTCACTAGAGAGCCAGCCTAGTTTAGTAGTAGCTGACATTCCTGCGGGCCCGTCTGAAGACAAGCAAGAGGTTCAGAGTGAAAAGGAGGCTTTAGCATTAGAGGCAAGAACTCCGATTCATTCTGGGGACACTCCAGGTATCACTGTTGAGGGAGAGAGCAATGCACTGAAATCAGCTCAGGATCAGGCTCCCAACACAGCACCAGCTGACACTCCGACTCCCATCTCAAAAGACAGCAAGAGTGAGAGCAAGACAGTAACTTCTCAGGCAGGTTCAGGCAAAGGGAACAAGGCAACAAACCTACAAGATGAAAAGACTGAAAAGAAAGGCTCAAAGAAAAAGAAAGACTTGGACACCACTAAACCACCTGCAATGGACCAGAATGCCAACGTAGAGAAAAATGAGAAGCAGACAGGACAAAGCAAACAGAAGGGAAAGAGTCAGCAGGAGCAGAAACAGAATCCGATGGTGTTTGGGCCTCAAACACCTTCAAAGGTAATGCAGACTAAAATGTATGAAAAGGAAATGTTATTGAATAAAATACGTTTTTTGGTGCAGAATGTTTATTCGTTTTTTTTTATTTGGTTCAAGTTGTATATTTAACATGCATGTTTAATGCTACTTTTTCCAGGCTGACCCCACAGGCTCCAGTGTCGACGCGGAGCAGACCCTGGGGGCTCAGCAGTCTGACAGCGAGAAGGACTCCACAGCAGAACAAACCCCTGACAAGGGAAGTAAACAGGACAGCAAGGAGCCCAGCACCCATGATGAGCCGCCCCCCGAAAGGTGAAGAAGCTCTCTCACACAATGGCACACATTTGCTTTGGATCAGTTTTATGTGTGTTATATAATCTCTTTTTATTTGTTCCTGCTTTTCAGGCTGACCAGGAAGAACAAGAACATTGCTGCACGGGAAAGACTCACAATTTACTTTCATGCAGTTCTCTCAAAGGATTTCAAATTTGATCCTGAAAAAGATCGTATCTTCATCAGGGCTGGGCTCCACATTGGAACGTGGAAAGAAGATGCAGTTGAGCTGTCTGTGACCAGGTATTATGCTTACGCTTATTCTTGGGTGCATCGTCAATTAAGCTCAGATGGTGGCCTAATATATGGGAAACAATAATAAATCCCTAAAATATTTTGTCTAAAGTCAAAGATGAATCTTGATTGGGCCAAATTTGACCCCGAGTCACCCCCAACAATGCTGCTGGGTCTTCCCAGACCTGAACACCAAATTATACACTTTTTGTTTTAGAGACCTTCAGACTTCGCTAAAATTGTCAAAATCAGTTTTTTTAGTGTTTATATAGCTGTTGTGGAGGATATCATGAAGCCTTGTTCCGAATTAAAAAAAACTAGAGCGTAGTTATTATATAATTTTAACTTGAAACGGGTCACGGGAGACCCGAACACAACATAAGGGTTAACACCACATACATTACATTTTACTTCCTTGTCTTCTTTCACAGGAATCTTGGAGAACATGGTTTTCTGGTTGAGGGCAGTCTGCCTACAATCAAAGCTGAAGCTGTATCTGTGTCAATACCGTACAAATATGTTGTCTATAACAAAAAAAAGAGGGAGTACGAGTACGAGTACATATACAAACAGGATTCTACTCACCAAACTACCAACAGGTGTTTGTTTGTGAAACCCGGCCTTGTCAATGAAGATGGTAAATGTAATGTTTACTTGGTTAAATTGTAATCATATTTGCCTGCACCCAAAGGGTATCTTATTGTTCTATAATGATGTATTTACTTTACACACATAACATTTCTGTTGTTTCTCATTTTGTAAAGGGGACTGGCATCAATATGATGACATCATTTGTGCCGAGCCATCGAAGAACATGCTGAAGCGCATTAAAGAAACGTTCTGGCCTGACCAAAGGAAGAATCTGATTGAAGGCAGAGAGATCGCAGGGAACATCATGCTGGAGTCCATATTTGATCTTCTCAGGATCTGGACTGATACCAATTTGAGAAGTTTTTTGATTCAGCTGAATCAGTTCTGTCAAGTTTATGGAGATCCTTTTGTGTATGAAGAAAAACAAAAGAAGTGGTACTCCTTAAACTATGGGGAAGAGGAGGTAAGTTCATAATCATTGTGTAAAGATACTGCATGCCCCCAGGTATGGCTAAACCATCTTACTCCTTACCTCTGCTTCTCTGGTATAATTTCCTAGGTGAGCAAAATGCTGAAAGAATTCATGCTGACAAAGGTTATTCCTCTGAGGAAGGATGGAGGTGGGGAGATGCTCTACACTCAGGATCGCATGAAAGCAGCTGTGATCATGCTCTATGTATGGAGACAGCATAAACTCAGACTGGACAATGGTGAACTCAATCAGCTCTGCAATATGCTCTGTTTACCCAAACGGGACAAAGAAGAGTTCCTCGGTTACTGGGCAGAGTTTTCTCAGGATGTCGCTATTCTCAACAAAAAGTAGGTAGCGATCTACACATTTAAGAGCAGCCAAAGATGTTTTTCTATTCAGATGCTCATACTATTTTCTTTGTTGTAGTCTGACAGATATGTTGGTGTATCTGATAAAAGCTGTGAAAACAGAGGGAATGCCTCGATGGATTCTGGTCCTGCCGCTCCTCCACCTTCTCAAGGGCAACACGAAGCCCTTTGAAGTACCAACTTCTGGAAACTCAAAGTATGGTGCAGCCTGGGCAGGTTTGCAAGGCCTTGACATTGGCACCTCATTATCATACATGAGCAGTCAAGAAAGGAAGTAAGAGTCCGATCTTCCAGTGCTTTTACTCAGAATAGATATTGCTGTACATGCATTTGATTTAATCATCTTTTTTTTTAGGTCTCTAGTGAATCTGATGAAAAGCCACAGTCACTTGATGGAAGTGGATGCACTTTTTGTGCGATCCTGCATGTTCCTGATCCCATTGGATGATCTGATGGAGTGTAACATCATTGACATCGAGCTGTTGGACATGCTTCATGTTTTCACTAACAAGGCTCCTCCGGATATTACGAGCAGTAACTACCAGGTGAAGTGGTAAACTAATCAAAATAATTAATTTCAGGGTTTTAGCAAGTTCCATTAAATTAATTAGTGTTTTTGGATTTCTGCTTTTCAGGCAGTATCTCACATTCTGTCACATATCCAAGGAAATCTTGTCGAAGAAAAGTACAGGTAATTTCCCTTTCTGAATTCAGTGCGTTTACAATTGATAGTTCATATTTTAAGACTTGTGCTTTGTTCTTTCCATATTTTTGAATGACTATTTGGCTTTGCATAACATGTGAATAAAATGGGTATATATGAATGATCTTTATGAACTTTGGTGCTTTAACCTTGTTTACTTTATTTTTCTTTATTATAGTTTGTTCACCGAGGCGTATAGGAGAGAATGCCTTGAAACATCAGTGAAACTGTTAGACAAGCTCTGCAAAGGAGTCAAACCGGCATATAACCAGAGCTACCCGGATATTCCTGTCATTTGCACGAATCTGGTTGCATCAGTGTCAGACTTTGTTCATTGTAACAATCCACAGGTATGTGAAGTGAATTGTTTGGACAAATAACATTTTATACATGATTGAATCTTGGTTATATCAAATACTGTACTATTATTTCTCATGAAGCAAGGAGAAGGAGAAAAAGAGCAGCAATATGTAAAAGACTGGATCTCTCAGGCGAAGGACATTATGAGAGGCTGGATCAGTCGATACTACAAACAGGGTCTGCTCAACAGGGCAATGTTATCCCTGTACCGAGTTGAGACCACAGCAGAGACGCAAGTGAGCAGTTTTATTTTGTAAATGAAACATAAAATGTACAGATAGATGCTCGCAACCAATTACAAAGCTGAACAATTGGTCTTATGTGTTTGATTGTGTTTAACAGATGTGGAACAACATCATGTCCATCGAATTCAAGGATAAAGATTGCACAAAAGTATGGAGAGAGACATTCACAATGGATTTTGAGGGCAAATACAAACAGGTAAGTGATACATCTTTTACACATCACTGTTCATTTTCTGTAATAAAAAAATATGAAATATATTCTCCATCTGCTTTTAGGAATCTCCTGTGGATCAAACTGAGTTTTACTGCACAAAGATAGAGGAACTCATTAAATCCTATCCACTCGTTGCTGCTAGTGTCGAGAGGTGTGCTCTTGAGGCTGTTACATCTTTATGCCAGGTTTGACAATTCTAACTTTACAACAGTCTATAACCTATTATATTGGTTCCTTGTTTTATTACAGTCCTAGCCGGATATAAAAGATTCACAGTAATGTTTACGACTGTTTTTCCTCATAATGTAGACTAAGTCTGAGGGGAAGCTGTTGGAGAAGTTCAAGGTAAACTGGAAGTTCGGAAAACTCATATCAGCCATTATCGAGAAATCCTGGCCAAAGGACCGTCAAGGAAATTATCAGGATGATGAACAATTGGTCCTTCAGCACCTACTCTCCTGGACTGCCGCCAAAGTCTATTTCAATCTACATGGTATCTCCGCTTGAATATATAAACCAATTTAAACATGTACACACCAAATAGAAATAATCTGTAGAGTTATGAGGTTTAATATACTTGTAAAAAAAGCCAGCTAACAGAAATAGACTCACTTAATGACCTCATGGCAAAAGATAAGCATTAGAATATTTATGTGGTTTTAGACAAAAAACTGCCATGTCATTTCTCTCATTGCAGGCGCAGATGAGAAGCTGATCAATGAGCTCTCTCAAGATGCCAGGGACCAAATCGCCATTGCAATATCATCATTCACAGCCATCAACAATCAACTGGTCCGTGGAACCATAAAGACCAGCCTGCTGAAAATCATTTTGGACAGGAGAGCCGCCTTCTTAGATCTGCTGAAGATTGGTAACACAGTCTGCTTCACATCACACCTATAACAAAATAAATAACCCCCCAAAAAATGCTATTTCATTTATCAAGCATAATTGTAACGTTGCGATGTGTGTGTTTGAATTGATATTTGACAGAATGCCTCTCTGAGAATGAACAATACAGGGATAATGGCAAAATGAAGAGGCTGTTACAATGCAGAGAGGATGAATTGAACAATGTGTACCATGAGAAGGAGCTTGTGGACATTGTCTTAACAATGAGCCACAAACTTGGGGAACATATGACAGGTATGGTGGAAAAACCTTCTGTTTGGTTTCCTTATCATAGTTGCAGCAGAGCTAACATATGCTTATTTCATTTCCATGACAGTTGATCTTGAGGACATGGAAGAGAGAAAGCATGTGGACGTGGAATCGATGCAGCTGGACCATTTTATGGAGGTTCATCCATTTGAACAGCTGTCCTCACCTAATGCGGGTGTTGTCACCTACTTTAATCTGGGTAAAAAAATCAAATACATGGGCGA
Source organism: Pseudochaenichthys georgianus (assembly GCF_902827115.2). Taxonomy (NCBI): domain Eukaryota; kingdom Metazoa; phylum Chordata; class Actinopteri; order Perciformes; family Channichthyidae; genus Pseudochaenichthys; species Pseudochaenichthys georgianus. Next base: position 21,558,613 of record NC_047510.2, read on the forward strand.
GATCCTGTTGACCTTCAGAGACAGTCATATATTCAAAGTGTGTTGGGAGAATCAAGCCAAACTCATGGTTGCAGAAGAAATGGCAGACGCCGACCCTGGTGCACTTCAAATAGCGGACATTAATGCAACACCAGAAATGATACACGATGACATTTTCGAGCCTTGCTATGGTGAATACGAAGGCATCTACACTCGTCTGAAGAATGGCAGTATAAGGCTCGAGGAGGTAAACCAGCTTTTCCATGATTACAAGGGCAGGTACGAAGAGCTTGCAAAGGACCTGGACATCATGTGCAGAATTGATAAATCCACTGACAAACAGTGGATCCACGGCAGGGTTCAACAGATCGAGCAGTATCACGAACTTCATCTAGCTGTGGCCTCGGCTCAAATCATCATGAAGGTCAAAGAGGCGCTTTGCCTCCAGGGGGACTTCAGGGTTCTGGAGACACTCACTGAAGTTGTAAGTGGCTATGAACTAAGTATATTGCACCCAACAAAGATTCCACATTATGTGAAAATCAATACAGCTATATCTATTTTTTTTAATATTGTCTTTTCACATTCTTCTCCCTTCAGAGCCATGCAGACTTCCAGAACGAGCCGCTGAATCGGATTGACAATCACTTGATCCAGGCAAAGATAGTGCTGGTGGACATCACTGAGGCTCGCAGACTGTGCCTGCAGGAGCTGGGACTCCGAGGACACTTTGTAAACTGGGTTAAAGATTCACTTGAAGGTTAGAACAGTTACAATATGCTGTATTCACAAGGCTTTTATTGCTGATTCAGGCAAATTAGCTAAAACAATTATTATTTGCTTTCAGATATCAATGAGTTGAAGGTGTTCGTTGACCTGGCTTCCATCTCCGCGGGAGAGAATGACATGGATGTGGATCGTGTCGCCTGCTTCCATGATGCTGTCCAAGGATATTCTTCAATGCTTTATGAGCTCAAACAAGATGCTGGTTTCAACATCTTCAAAGAGGTGCTCGAGAAGCTCTGGAAAGCTTTGAAGAATGACAGCAAACTACCAGATAAACTGGTGAGAAAGCCAATACTTCTGAAATATTAAAGCTTAAAACGTACTTTTGTTAAAAATAACCCGTGTTGACATTGTTTCTCTGTTGTTATTGTACAATTTACTTTGTTACAAATGTGTTGAAGGAGACAATCCTCTGACATAAAATAATAATAGCGATCGCAAACAGTAAATTAACTACAAACACTCGTGTGAACGTGTTTATCATACAGTTAGGCTAATTGGGTTAACCCCGAGTATTTGTAATAGAAACGGAATATTAATCGGCACATTGCCAATCTTATCTTATCTTTTAGCGGGACAGTGCACGGCATTTGGAATGGCTGAAGACTGTGAAGGACAGTCATGGATCGGTGGAGCTGTCATCTCTTTCCTTAGCATCAGCCATCAACAGCAAGGGTATCTACCTCATCAGTGCACAAAATGTAAAAAAGGTAAATAACAAAATCCAAGATGATGGCAAACTTACATACATGACGTAGAGGTTGTCTCTGAGAAAGTTCCTACAGAATTATTTATGAGATTATATTTCTGTTTTTCGTTCCAGTTGAGTCTTGACTCCGCCCTGAAGCTGCAGATTCCAGAGGAGAATGATGAGGGTCAGAGGATGCGCTGCTATTCTCTTGAGGACCTGCGAGAGCTGCAGAACAAACTTATGCTCATGTCTGGCAAAGGGGATCAAGGGCAGAATGAAGTTGATCACTTTGCAGAGGTATATTGAAATTGTTCCATCATCGTTTATCAGCTAGGTCATTTCAGTTTACCATAGAACCACTTCTTCTATACAGTATGGGCTCATAATAATAATAATAACAATCCTATAATATTTTTTTTTCCAGTTTTTTCTATCTTTCAAAGTTCAACACATTTCTTAAAATATTGAATATACCATATACAGTATGTCTCCTGACTACCAAGTACATACAAAAGATGATTCAATGTATAATCTGACGATAGGTTTGTCTTTATTTTTCAGGTTTTTGCTAGTGTTCAAAGACTAGCTGAGGCATTCATTGCCCTCTACACTGCTGGGAATCCTCTTTTCAGGCACTGGGAAGCACAGATCAACTGCAGTTTGAGCAGTAAGGAACCCAGCATTATGATGGACTTCAACCTGGGCAGTGTGCTCAGTGTTGTCATTGTGGAGGGCAGCATAGTAGAGCAGCTTCCTGAATTTTGCAGGAAAATTGAGAAATGCCTAGATTATTGGATGAACTTTGTGGACAAACAGAGGTCCGAGCATTACTACCTGAACTACTACACAGCCGAACAGATCGTCTACCTCTGCAGCCAGTTGACTCAGCGAAATGTGGCCAAAATTGAGGACCAAGTTCTCATGATGCTCTCATTTGTCAAGCCAAATTGCACAGCTTCAGACTTGAGGCAGGTCTGGCATACACTCCAGTATGAGATCCTCACAAAACCACAAGAGCAAAATGAAGAAATTGAGTTTCAGACTTTTGTTATTGTGCCAACAAGTGAGCTGGGAGACACAGACTTTGCCAATGAGATGGATTCTCTCAGTCTTGTGGTCCAAGCAAATGGTGTGCAAACATTTTATCAGATATGGAATGCTTATATGAAAGACATGAAAACGTATCTTCCACACATTCTTGATATACAAAGTCTTGGAAGACTGTTGGAATTACTAGCCAACAAAAAAGAAGATAGTGAAGAAGATGAGAGTGATGAAGACATTTCTGATGATGACACCAGACATTTAATACTGAGGCAGCTACCCAAAGGCCTGGCCGCCGGAAATCCAAACCTCATTGTTTGCCCGCATGATGAGGTGTTGACATCTTGCATCTCCATTTACATGAGTAGTGAAGCAGAGTCACTTCCCACCTATGATGAAGTCCTTCTGTGCAACTCCTCAACATCGTACGAACAGGTGGAGCTATTCTTCAGACGCTGTCTCAGCCAAGGGTACAGGGGACATAAAATATACACTCTGCTGTACGGAGATCTGCTCACTTATGATGTGAGCTCTAAAGTTGAGAACTTTTTTCAGAGAAGGAAAATGCAGAGCCGAAAAGACTATAGACTTGTCCTCATCTGCAGCTCTGAAAGAGAACATGCCTATCTTCCTTCAGCCTTCAGCCAGTACAGATTGCACATGGTTCCCCAGGAGCCATTGGACGGGATCGAGAGATACCTCCACAAACACTACGTTGTTCCAGCAGATCAATGCAGCGCTGCAGCTGTGTTCAAAGACCGCCTGCGCGTCGGAGTTGTGTCATCCAAAAGGGCTGGTGTTGGTTAGTACATGTGTACAGTACTCAGCTGTTTCAAAATGATGATGGTGAACTTAAGTGAACTCTTATGAGTATTAATACCCATAATAAAAACTTTCTTTTTAAATGCAGGTAAATCTCTCTACATCAAGAGGCTGTATGAAAAACTGAAACACTCCAAAAAGCCATCAAGGATGAAATGCATTCGCCTGATTGAACCAAATGTTGACGAGAATGTCATCCTTCAATCTTTGTTGAACACCCCCAAAGGTGAAGAACTCACGATGTTCCATTTTGACGTCACATCATCGGTAAATATGAATCTTAATGCTTATCTTGGTTTAATATTGCCTAATAAATATTTAGTATCTCGAAAGCTTACATATAAGGTTAATTGGGCTATGTTTTATGTGATTCAAAAGGTGCAGAAAGGTCTCCATGAGTTTCTTTTCAAATTGTTGATCCTGCGCTATTTGATGGACTCTGAGGGAAAGACGTGGAAGTGCAGTGACAAGCAGCTGTATCTCATTGAGATGTTAGAGCCGACTAGAAATGTTTCACGGCAGGTAAAACTTTTAACTTTTTGGGAATTATGCTAATCATTCGTCATCTGATTCTTAAACCGTTGCCGATGCTTTGTGTTTTTTATTTTCTCTTTTTCTGCATAGGCCGAAACTTTGAACAGCACATTCACAGGTGTGTTTCCAAATATTTTCTGCCGACCACCCAAAGAAGTGCTAATGTTGGAGATCAAGAAGCAAGATGATCCTTATTTTGAGACCAATGAAGAACCACTAATGGATAAAGAAGAATACAGGAGTGCAGCCTTTCAGCGGCCATACCAGTATCTCACACGGTTTCATAACCACAATGATCTTGATTTGTTCAAATACCAGGACGTTGAAGGGTCGCAGGTTGAATGCCTTCAGATGCTTCTCATGTTCTGTGGAATGATGGATCCATCCTGGGCAGAGCTGAGAAATTTCGCATGGTTCCTCAATCTTCAGCTGAAAGACTGTGAGTCATCAGTTTTTTGTGACCCTGAGTTAACAGGAGACACTGGATTGACTGGTTTCAAAACCTTTGTGGTGGACTTCATGATTCTGATGGCAAAAGACTTTGCCACTCCATCACTAAGCATCTCTGACCAGAGTCCTGGCAGGCTGCAGATGGACATGACTGGTGTCAAAGATGAAGACTTGGCTCCTTTTCTGATCAGAAAGAGATGGGAAACAGAACCACATCCATACATCTTCTTTAATGATGACCATGTGTCCATGACCTTTATTGGCTTCCATCTTGAGCCCAATGGACCGAACTCTGTTGATGCCATCGATCCCACTTCTGGAAGGGTGATAAAAAAGAATGTCATGACAAAGACATTGTATGAAGGCCTCAAACTACAGAGAGTCCCTTTCAACATGGACTTTGATCTCCTTCCAAGAGGAGAGAAAATAGAGCGACTCTGCAATGTTCTTGGTATCCAGTGGCCCCTTGACCCTGATGAAACCTATGAGCTTACCACTGATAACATACTGAAGATGTTAGCGATCCATATGCGCTTCAGGTGTGGCATCCCTGTCATTATCATGGGAGAGACAGGTTGTGGTAAGACGAGGCTCATTAAATTCCTTTGTGAGTTGCGAAGGAGTGGAGTGGCCACTGAGAACATGAAACTGGTCAAGGTGCATGGGGGCACAACTTCTGAGATGATTTACACCAAGATCAGAGAAGCTCAAGACCTTGCTTCTATCAACAAGGGAGACTATGGATTTGAATCTGTTCTCTTTTTTGATGAAGCCAACACAACCGATGCCATTAGCAGTATTAAGGAGGTCCTCTGTGACAAGACAGTCAAGGGAGAAAGTTTGACATCCGACTGTGGATTGCAGATCATTGCAGCATGCAACCCTTACCGAAAGCACACGGATGAGATGATTCAGAGGTTAGAATCTGCCGGCCTTGGGTACAGAGTTCGGGCTGAAGAGTCAGATGAAAAGCTTGGGTCCATTCCCCTCCGCCAGTTAGTCTACAGAGTTCAAGCATTACCACCAAGCATGATTCCTCTGGTGTGGGACTTTGGACAGTTAAACGATCAAACAGAGAAAATATACATCCAGCAGATTGTGCAAAGAGTGGTTGAAAAAAAGGCCATTCATCAAACTTACATCAAGTGCATCACTGATGTCCTCTCAGCTTCACAGAAGTACATGCGGACAAAAAAGGATGAATGCAGCTTTGTCAGCCTGAGAGATGTCGAACGCTGCATGCAGTCTTTTGTTTGGTTCCACGACAACCACATCAAGTTGTTTGCAGAGCTAAAAGATTTTGAGAGTAAACCGAAAGCTGAGAAGAATGAAAGGCATCACAGACCGCAGGAGGTCAGAGACCCTGTTCTCTGGTCTCTAGTCATGGCCATTGGAGTGTGCTACCATGCCTGCTTAGAGAAAAAGGACAAATACAGACAGAAAATCAGCAGAAGACTACCACCACAATACAGCTCAGAAAAATTAATGCAGGAAATCACACTAATGCAGGATTTGCTTTTGAGCGGTGTTCCAATGGGGGATACCATTGCGAGAAACAGTGCACTGAAAGAGAATGTCTTCATGATGGTCATCTGCATTGAGCTAAAAATCCCTCTCTTCCTAGTTGGGAAACCTGGCAGTTCAAAATCTCTGTCTAAAACTCTTGTGGCTGATGCAATGCAGGGCCAAGCTTCTCATTCAGATCTCTACAAAGGGTTTAAACAAATCCATCTGGTCTCCTTCCAGTGTAGCCCTCATTCAACACCAGAAGGCATCATTAATACATTCAAACAATGCGGACGCTTCCAGGAAGGAAAGAACCTGGCTGAGTACATTTCAGTTGTGGTTCTTGATGAGATTGGGCTGGCTGAGGACTCTCCAAAAATGCCACTGAAAACCCTCCATCCACTGCTAGAAGAGGGATGCATTGATGATGAGCCACTACCACACAAAAAGGTTGGATTCATTGGCATCTCAAACTGGGCTTTAGACCCTGCAAAGATGAACAGAGGCATTTTTGTCTCCCGTGGTGACCCTGATGAGAGGGAACTCATTGAGAGTGCTAAAGGCATATGCAAATCTGATGCAATGGTTTTGGAGAGAGTCAGGGATTTATTCCAGCCCTTTGCAAGAGCCTACTTGAACATCTGCCACAAAAAAGGCAAAGGCTTTTTTGGCCTACGTGACTATTACAGCTTGATTAAGATGATTTTTGCAGTGGCCAAGGCTTCTCAAAGGAATCCCACTCCAGAAGAAACCATAAAGGCAGTGTTGAGAAATTTCAGTGGAAAGGATGATGTTGACGCAGTTTCCGTCTTTACCAAAAGACTGCATTTTCCACAGGACCTGGATAACATCAGTGCCATTGAGTTTGTGAAGGAAAACATTCAGTCGGTTGGACAAGAAGAATGTCGTTACCTGCTGGTACTGACAAAAAACTATGCAGCGCTACAAATCTTGCAGCAAACCTTCTTTTCAGAAAAAGGTCAGCCAGAAATAATCTTTGGATCCAGTTTCCCAAAAGACCAAGAGTACACCCAAATCTGCCGCAACATCAACAGAGTAAAGGTCTGCATGGAGACAGGTCAAACGGTTGTTCTCCTAAACTTGCAAAACCTCTATGAAAGCCTGTACGATGCCCTCAACCAATACTATGTTTGGTTGGGAGGACAGAAATATGTGGATCTTGGACTGGGAACCCACCGTGTGAAATGTCGGGTGCACAGGGACTTCCGGCTGATTGTCATTGAGGAAAGAGAGGTTGTCTACAAACAGTTTCCAATACCTCTCATCAACAGGCTGGAGAAACATTACATGGACATCCACACTGTCCTTAAAACCGAGCAGACAAAGATTGCGGAAGAACTGGAGAGATGGTTGAGACTCTTTGTCTCTCTCAGCAATCAACACGCAACAGTAGCTCAGGCTTACAAGTACCAACCGCCAGACGTCTTTATCGGCTACCACTCAGACACATGTGCTTCAGTGGTACTACAAGTTGCAGAAACGCAGAAGGGCAGTTTGGACATCTCAGATCCTGAGAGGAGAGTACTGGACGAGGCAAAACTCATACTGCTCAGATGTGCCACACCAGACTCAGTTGTGCGGTTGGACTGCACAGGCCTTCCCAAAGTGGAGAGTGAAAATCTGGCCAGAGTTTACTTCGAAGAGCAGAATAACAGCTGCTTAGCCGACTTCATTCTTGCACACACAATGCAGGAAGTCCATTGCCACTCCTTCTTCACAGAGGTAACCTACAATTTGTTATGTTGTTATAGCGGTTTCAAATACATGCTCGCAAGCATTTATAAGGCCTTGATACTTCTCATTTCAAACCACAGGTGACGACATTCTCCAGACTTCTGACAGCTTCTGACCTTGATACACTCGAACAAGTGTTGAATAGTGTTGAGCTTCTGTCACTCCAGCAGTTTGACACGGAGTACTCGTTCTTGAAGAAAATTAGGTTTGTTGATATTTTGAGAAATGTATTAGTTTAGATTTTCTAAAATATGTGGCTCTGTTAAACTGAAATAACCTGAAACGTGTTGGTATTGTCATAGAGTAAACTGCAATAAACACAATTATGCAGAAAGTAAATGTTCTTCTTAATAAGGGTATGGTAAGTTGTAAAAAAAACAATACAACGGAGAAACATTTTGTTAGGCGAGAGGGAAATAAAATACAAATGTAATACAGTTGGCTGGAATTTGGCATACAACATTTTTTTCCGAAAGGAAACTGCTCCAACATGACTGTTAATCAACATCTTGACTAACAGGTTCATAATATATGGACATATGGCTGTTGCCATTTTATCCAAGCTTCAACAACGTGCAACAAAACAATCTATATTGATAACACTATAGGAAAATTAATTTTGTTCTTGGGGTGAACTTTCTTTTTTTTAATGTCCATATATCCTTTGTTACAGTATTTTTAAGAGGTATAATGTATGTTCAGAAAAGCATTGTTATTACCAAGAACATACACTTCTGATCTTTTAGTATGTTATCAGTCTCAACTTCAATTCCCTGTTTTCTTGTAGGAACTTCCTCACAGCTGATAATGGAAGCAGTAACACTGGACCCCCCAACAAGATCCTCCTCATTCAGAGTGATTTTGACGAAGCCTCTCACAGTGCCAATCTCATTGCATCTGCAAAGTAGGTCAAACATTTCCTCTTTGTTGGTTATATGTCCATCTTGGGATTCGCCATATTTAGTTTTGCCGTTTACTTTTAGATATTCATCCATGAATGAAATCAACAAGATGACTCACGAGAGCAACGGAAGCAGGGTGTTTGTCTACTTTATCACCAGACTGCCAAGAATGGAAGGAGGGACTTCCTACATCGGCTTTCATGGAGGTAAAGTTAATAAGAGTTGTGATTTTTTTATTTTGTATCGAATGGTTTGAAGAATAATCCGACACATGTTAATATTTACAGGCCCCTGGAGATCAGTTCACATTGATGACCTCAGACGGTCAAAGGACATTGTTTCAGACATCAAAGCCTTGCAAAACATGACAATCAGTCAAATGTTTGAAACAAAGATGAGCCAGCCTGAAGGTAACGATTCATAATCGATAGCAAATAATAATTTCCTCTATATATAATCTTTGTGGCATTAAGTTACAACCTTTTTTTCTATAGCCATGGAAGTGGATGACATGTATACTGAGAATGAGCATGAGGAAGCAGAGGAAAATGCAGAGGAAAATGCAGAAGGAAATGTGAGTACAGACGGATGCAACATGTGTTGTTGTGGGAAAAACACACACTCAAAGGTCCCATGTCATGCTTTTCCGGTTATTACCCGTCCCCTTGTGTGTTATGAAGGTTTTTATGCATGTAAACAGTCTGCAAAGTCACAAACCCTCAAAGTACACCCTGTAGCAAGTAAAACTCTAACACAGAAAAGACCTGTCTATGCTGCCCCAGAATGCCTCGTTGGAGATTTCTCTTTTTCTTCCTGGGTACAGTGACGTGACCATACCCAAATGGACCAATCCGTGGAGCTCCTCACACACACACACTCAGCGGTGAAACTGTGATGCGCTGGGGTGCGGGTGCTAGTGGAGCTTCGCAGATGGGGGTGCTGCAGCCCCCTCAGCACCCCCCCCTTCCCGCGCCCATTCGCGATGTCTCGTTGTCTCAGGAAATGAACCCAGCTCACACTGTCCGCTCCTCGCAGCAGCGAGCCGCGCAACATCCCGCCAACACGGCACCCAGACCCCACGCAGCATTCTCATCCGTTTGTCATTACTTGTGTCATTTTCTGGTTGCTAACGCCATTGTAACACATAATCACTGATGTTCCACTGTAACGGTGGTGGACTCATCAGAACATAGTGGGCGAGCTGACCAATCAGAGCACAGTGGGCTCACAGGGGGGGGGTGCAGGAGCTCCAACAAGCCGTGTAGGACAAAGAGTGAATACACATACTATACAGTGATGCTGAATGAGAAACCAATGTGAGTTTGGAAAATTGCACAATATAAATCTATTCTAGTAGACCTCAACAATGGAATTATGATCAGTAGAAATGGCCATGACATGGGAGCTTTTTAAAATGTGTTTTTTAATTTGCCATTAATTAAAAAAAATCTACACTTACAGTTTAATCTAGGTTTACATATACGAAAGCAAATTCCCCGTATGTGTAAACCTACTTGGTAATAACCTACTTGGTAATAAAACCGATTCTTAATGTTGGATAGATGTGCTTTCAGTCAGTTGTCTGACAAAGATTATATGTCATGTTATTTTGGGTTGCTTGTGCTACCAGCTTTTAACCACTGTTTCCTGCTGCAGGGCTGGGAAAACGCTGTGGACACGACAGCGCTGGTGCGGAGCTGCGTGCAGAGTGCAGTCGGCATGCTCAGGGACCAGGTGGAAGGTGGCCGCAGTACTCGGAGAGTTGAGATCCTGCTGACACTCCTCAGTGACAACGACGAAGTAAAAGGTACTAACAACACTTTTCTTTCGCTGGTGTTGTTATTTTTACAGCAGTTGCAGTGTTCATGATCTTATCTTTCTATTCTCAGGGGAATTTCTGCAAACTGTAAAGAAGCATCTTCACTCATTGCTGGCGACTCATGATGGTTTATCCATCAAAAGCAACTGGGTTATTAAGGAGGCCTCAAACATTGACGCATTGCAAGAGGGAGGCACTTTCAGGTTAGTGCCACAGAATACACATGTTCTGTTTGCCTAAACAATCATATTTTTGTATGAACTGCACTGTTAACATTTTGTCTGTTGTGACAGGCACACCTTATGGAAGCGCGTTCAGGCTGTGATCATTCCCCTCTTGGCTCAACTGGTTTCAGTCATTGACCGTGATCAAAACATGAACATCCTACTCGATGAAAAGTGTGGTGGATTTGTCAAGAGACTTTGGTTAGATATCTTTGGCAATGATAAGCTGCTGGAAATCCCACACCTAACACTGGACCCCAAGTGAGTTATGGTTATGATGAATAAAGGTCATAGGATTTAACAAACTGTTAACATATTTAAACTTGTTGTTGTTTTTCTCTTTTGACAGCTCTGAGACAAAAACAATCCTGGTGCAGAACTACATTGCCCAAGACAGGAACATGAGCTGCAGCATGCCCTTCAGCTGGAGGATCAAGGACTACCTGGAGGAACTCTGGGTTCATGCCCTTCAACGTGAAGGTAATGGCCTGTTATCAGGTACTCTACATTAGTGCTATGTTATCACCATGATGTTGATGTTGTGTAAACAAATGTGTATGTCTGTTAGGCCAAACCCAACAAGATTTCGATGAGTTCTTTTGGAAGACACCACTGGGGCGATACATTGAGAAAGCAGACCGAGAGATGCAGACAGAGTTTTTCCAACGCTACCTTCAGGATTTCATCTCCATGACAATGAACGTGACATGTCAGGAAGATTTGGAGGTTGTTTTGACTTGCAGCCATTGTTCATCTAGATCCGTGTGGTGTTGGTGCATGTTAATACTCATGCACGTCGTGCTCTTTTGCAGCTCCTGTGTGGTGCCCTGAACTGTTGCGTCAATGAGCTGCGTTTGCAGCTCAATAGTACGGATACAGTGACATCTCTTCCATGGGTCCATGCTGCTTATCATAAGTTCAAGAACCGTCTTCAGAACTTCTCCAGAATGATTTGCATTGAGCCCCAGGTGACCCAGCATCTGTTGAAGAATCATCATACCAGAGACGGGGTTGAACTGGTGAGCCTCAAAAGACCGTTTTCTTCAAGGTTTTTGAAATTGCCAAGCATGCGACTTATGAATGTTTGGTATTTTAGTATTATTAACGTTGTCTGTTTAGTGGCCTGTGATGTGTAGTAATACATTTCCCTCTGTCTTCAAGGTACTTGATGTGTATGCTGCTTTCGCATGTGTGGAGTACCTGGAGCCTAGATCCCTAGACACAGATGCCCAAAGACAAGACTGGCTCAGACAGGTCAAAAAACTCCATGTTCCCATTGAGTTGATCTGCTCTGAGGACAGTGTGAGAAGCTATGGAGACAGGTGCAAGGCTATCGTCCACAGAGTACAGTAAGTCAAGCTTAATACAATTGTATATCCAACATTTACCAGTAGAAAGTGCTTCAGCTACATTAAGATTGCTCGTTTCTATTTCTTTATTCTTAGAGCTGGATGGAATCGGATATTCTCTCTCTCTCTGTTTGTGGAACATATGTTGCTGGGCATTGAGCTGGTAGAGCAGAAGCTGACACCTCTGCTTTTGAAGCATACAAAAGGGCTTTGCCAGGTTGATACGTGTTCTTTTATATTTTTAAGAATTTTAATAACACCAATTAATTAAATTGCCATCAACCACAGTAATTCCTCTGTTTATAGACAAAGTATTATGTTTCCTTTCTCGTAGATTCTGGAAAAAAATGCAGACCTCAAAACTCAGGAGTCCTTTGAGGCAGTAATCACTTTGCTCAAGAACTGCAAAGATGGAGCCATTGAATGCATCTTCAGGTAAAAACTCAGATTTCACTGTCTGCATTTCATCGGAATCACCCCTACTGTTCTTCGCCTCCACCTGATGTCTTCACCTCATTTTTTTTGTTTCAGGTTTGGTCTTACGCTGTGCCCAGTGTGTATGGGAGACGCCCAAGATCCGGTCTGCCTGCCATGTGAACACATCTACTGTTTAGCCTGTATCAGACAGTGGTTGGTTCCCGGTCAGATGTACTGTCCCCTCTGCATGCAGCCAGTTAACGACGACTTCCCCATGGTTCCTTCAGATGCCATAAGGTTGGTTACTCCTTTGATGAACTGTACTGTTATTAGAAGCTTCATGCGTTGTGAATCTGGCATGTAGTGAATTTGACCTCAAAACTGTTAAACTATTGCGTCTCTTATTTTCTGCAGGATTCTTATCAAACAACATGCTCAGTTCAGGAAGCAGTGCAACGCTTTCTTCATTGACCTGGTGTCCACCGTGTGCTTCAAAGACAACTCTCCCCCCTGTTCAGCTGTCATTCGTCATTTGCTGTCCTTTCTCATGGTGGAGGCCAACCATGTTACAACTCTCGGAGGTAAGACACTTGTTGTTTTTGTTTATTTTAAAGATATTTTTTGGGCCAGAGAGTGCCTTTATTTGAGATATAGAGTGAAATGGGGAAATAGCTCGGGACTTGAACCATCTTGATTGGCAGCGGTCTCCTAATATGGGCCACTAGCTCTAACCACTAAGCTATCAGGCGGCCCAGGCAGGACCCTCGTGTCCACAACCATGTCTTTGCCTATACATGCTTCATCAGCTCTGACTATACTTTTTTCTCTCCAGTCAATCGGCAAATTCTGACAAAGGTGCTCTCTCCGTTTGATGACTCTGTGGATAAAAATCCAGTGGTTCGGTCAGTGGTGCTCAAACTTCTGATGAAGTACAGGTGAGGTGATGTTGTGGCACATTGCATAAAGCCTACTTAATGTATGTACAATTCTAAGATTGTTTGTGTTGTTTATCATTTTTGTCCTTTTTCTGAAGCTTCGATGAAGTTAAAGGTTACCTGCAGCAGCATCTGGTGGCAGTTGAGCAGAGCATCATCTTGGAGGAGTCAGACAAAAATGAACTCTACTCGTTGTACTTGAACTGCCTGGAGGTACTCAATAATTCTTGGTCTGCTGTATATTTCAAATAAAGCCTGTCAGCATCAGTCAATTAAATGCAAATGTGCTTATCGCACATGTGAATAGTAGTGTCTCTTTTCATTTCTTTAGGATTCCATGTTTGAAAGGTTGCAGTTCAGGTCCATTGCAGACCAACAGCGGTGTCTGAAGGATGAAAGTGCCTTCCTGACTGACTACCTGCAATCACATGACCAGTCTGCTGAAAAAGCCACTGTGGAGTATCTGCAGCAAATGGCCAGAGTGCGTATGGACCTGGATATGGCGGCAACCCTCATTATGGAAAAACTCAGAAACCCTGGTGCGTAATTTAAATGACATATTGTATTCGTTACACACATACTGCACAATTTGTGATTTGTGTGTGTTTTAGAATGCGTGCAGTTTAACAAAATGTAATTCTTGTTTTTGTCAAAGCAGAGGCTAAGGATAATGGTCAAAGTGGAACCGCAGCCTTCCTGGCCAGTGTGGTAAGCTTGTGTAGGCGCAGTGGAAACGACTGGTATCGAGTCTACTTGATCCGTAAGATCTGCAGTCAACATGGAGTGGAGTTTGTCCTGAAACAACTCAAAGTGGACGACATGCGCTGGCTCTTCCCCGTGGAAGTGCTGCAAAAGGTTCAACATTGTGATTTTTAAGTGTTAGTACCCAGATAAAAGCAATGTTGTATTCCAAAGCTGAAACTAAATAGTGTGGATTTATTTATGTTACACCCAGAGTGAAGAAGCCATCCCAATAGACCAGTTTCTTGTGTGTGGGGACGACTACAAGATCATCAGGGATGCTGTTGCAAAGGGAATAATGGACTGCAAAGTGGACGGACTGGACAAGATCTGTGAGGTAACGTTACTTACTTGTTGGTAACTGAGCATTTGGTAAGGACTCTGCTTTTAATTGTGAGTTTACATGGATATCTTGTTGCTCTTTTTCTTTATAGGGGTGCAGATGCTCACCACAGGGTAAAACAGTTAATCTTCTGTTGGCGTTGTACAGAGAAGTCACCACTCTCTACAGAGAAGCCAATGCTAGCTTCCACCCCAAGCCCAAGGTAGATCTTCACACCCCCTGATATAACTATTTGTTTATGTAATTTGGGAACGGTTACCCACGCTTTTCTTAACTGGACTCTTTTCTGTCTTTGTCAGTAAACTATACATCTATATATATTAATGAATCTATTTTACCTGCAGCAATTGGAAGCCCTAATGGCCTACATCCAGAACTCCAAAGTCCTTGCCAGCCCACAGGTAAAGGTCTTTGCCAAAGCTCTAGTGACCAACCAGGTGGGGCCGTTGGTTGTTTGTCCCGGGGCTTCTGGTGCAAAGTGTGTGCTGGCGGACTTAACCATTCACCTGGCAGCTGTCTTGCTCATCAGTAACCAGGGGATCTTGGCCCCCCTGCAGCAGCTGGCCATGGCGCCTGCCAACATGCAGGTATGCATATTGTCAACAGCTTCCAGTATTGGCTTTGTCTTCTTGGAAGCCCACCTCATATTTGTATGTTTTGTTACAGGCAGCCTTCTTGCCAACTATGCCTGAGGACATGTTAGCAGTGGCTCAACAAGCTATGGGGCCGTTGCAGTGGTACCGTAAGTCACAGACAAAATGACACTCACATTTTAAATATCATTGAAAATACTATACAAGTAATTTTGTATTTACTCTTACCATAGATTGCCCAAATGGTCACCCATGCACCATTGGAGAGGTATGTTATGTTCTGTCTGAATCATAAAAATGTTGCAATCTAGTTGAGTCTCTTTTTTGGAGTATGCTTTTCATACATTGAAAAATACGTTGTTGCGTCTTCTTTCTTTTTTTTTCTCCAGTGCGGCCAGCCCATGCAAACAAGTGAATGTCCGGACTGTGGTGTTAAAATAGGAGGCGACAACCACATTCCTGTGGCGGGATTTCATGTTGTTCAGTTGCAGTGAGTGTTCTGTGATATAATTCGAGCCAAAAATCTAATATAAACAGTCACTTAGTGTATGTTTTGTTTTAATTTCAATTTATTTTTGTTATCTTCCTCTCACAGAGGTGACCGCACTCAGACAGGTCACATCCTCGGTGACCACAGACGCAGGGACAATCCAGACATGTTGGACACCAAGAGCATGTCCCCGGTTCCCTTCACCATGGCCCGCATGCTCAATCACATGGCCATGCTACTGGGTGCCCACAGCTGCCCACAGGTACTGGAAAGTTATCATGCACACCCTCTCTTCCGGCAAATTATTCTTGATTGTTTGGAGAATCTCCAGAAAACATGCTCACAAACCATACAAACCCCATCATGTATGTGTTATAGAACTGTGCTTTTAGCAGTTAAGGGAATGGGGTCTGGTCAGTCATCCACTGTATTTGTGTTTCTAGTCTATTTCGGCCATCATCAAGCCACCAGTCCATGACCCAGGTGCATTTATACTTGCTCACCTGCAAAAGGACTTGAAACATCTCATCAGATCTCTGGGTAAAGGGACAGATGACACAGTCAGCACTGTTCACCTGCTCATCAGCAGCCTCGTGGAACCACAACAACAACAACAATCATGTAAGGAACAACAAACCTGTAAAACAGTCACACGCTTTGAGAGTGTTTTGAGATACATAATGATACCAACATCTCTATCAATATCCGAATATCAGTCTGCCACTTTAGAGCAGCTTTCTCACCGTTTTCATTTCTATTCTAACGGTAGTTAGTTTATTGCTCTTAAACCTTGCTCTTATCTTGTTATATTGTTCATTTGCAAGCTGCAGGACAGTGACAGAAAATAGGAAAAAGAGAGGTGTCGCATTAAAATAAAGTACTTTTAAATCACTCCAAAGAAATATGACGTGTAAGTCCAGATTGGTATTTGCAGTTCTAATTCTAGCTTTTTGATGCGATGTCAGTGTATCTTAGTATAGACACTTTTATTACCTGTCCTACTAAGTTAAATGTTGGACTTTTTTTAAAAAGGACACAATCGATTTACTGGATTACCTTCTACTATTTAACACAGCAGGTCTTTCCTTTCAGGGCCTGTTCCTTTTGACAATCTGCTCTCCACCAAAGACGCTAGAAATGGATGGGAGATGGAAGTGAGCAACACCATCATCACACCTCAGCTGAAGGTATAGAAATAATGTATTTCTTCTACACAAATAATACGCATTATTACATTCCAGGATTTTATTTTTAAAATTCCATGTCATGCTCTCCTCCACAGCACTTGGATAGACGGCTTAAGGAAGTGAACAAATTCCTCCAGGCTGATTCTCGCGTCTCGGCCAATCCAATCATGAAGCTAATGTTTGGAAATCCCAGCCTCTTCTTGACCTCACTTCCCCAGAACTCTCTGATCCACGGCTCTGCGGTGTGGAGCTGCCGGGAGAAAGTGTCTCTGCTGAGCCTCACTCACATTGTGGAGCAGAATGATGGCAAAGACATGCTGCCGGTGCTCTGGAGATTTCTGCATAGGGTAAGGAAACAATGACAGGATTTCAAAAAGCTTTGTCAGGAACTGGACAAAAAAAATGTATGCAATGTATCTAAGAGACTGGGTGTTATGGCAACCACAATAATTAAATACTGCTTGCATTACATTAAAGAGCACACTTTTGCCCCTATTTGTGCAGTACACACACTAAAAGACACAATGTGCAGAATTACAAATAATGTTTTACTATTATATATCTATATAATTGTATTTTTGTTGAAAGACCTCTGACTTCATTGTTAATGGTTCCAGAATGACCAGAAATGAAACATCGTTTTGTATGCCACAATATCTGTGTTGATAAATAAAAATATGAATGTAAGGATACTGATGGGGCAAGACCGGCTTAAACACAACACATTTTCCTAATTTGTGGCTTCTTTAATATTCACATACTTAACCAGATCTTAAACATAATATTACAAGCGATTATCTGAACACATCCATTCTTTTTTTTGTTTAGGAAGCAGAGCTCAGACTAGTGAAGCACCTTCCTGATATCCTCACGCTCCAGAGAGATCTGGTCAAGAAGTTTCAAAACATCACTGAGCTGACTTGTGGCACCATTACGGAGTTCCTCCACAGTCAGAAAGCAGGTACTGAAACTAGCTGCCAATGCCAGTGATTCTCAACTTTGTCAAGTATGACTCACTTGCTAAGAGTTGCACATCGTTCCTACTTACCTCTTTCTCGGAAATGGCATAGCAAAGGAGCTGGCGGCGTACCGTTCAAAAACCTGCCTGTCAAGGAATGAGTTGTTTTAACCAGGAAAGAGACAAAGAGCTGTTAGACGCATGAGAGGTTTTAATATGCTATAGTCAATCCTCTGTACTGCGGGTCATGTCTCGAATTAATCAGAAACACGTTTAATGCCAAGTAGGTTTACACAAAAGAGACATTTGCTTTGGTTTCCAATAAACACAGAAATAAAGTTGGAAAATAAAAGCAATTATAGTAAAAACTTACAAAAAATATTATAAATGAACAAGAACATACAAGATACAAGCAGTATTTCAGATTTCTGATGGAAGTTGAAGAGCTGTGCAGTTAGCAGAGTAGCATTGTGGAGAACATGTAAAATAGCCAGAGGACACAAAGATATGTTTACACTTGGTATTACAATTATGTTTTTTTTTTCATGTATGCAGTTTCGCTGAAAGCCTGGTATGATAAATACATCAACATCTTCCTAACAACCTGGAATCAGCTCAGAGTGTCTTTGGCCACTAATGGTAAATACAAACAGTTTTATACACTGACACTGATGTCCAACATGATGATCCTACCTAAATTGAAATGTTGTCGCTCAGGTGAAATCAAGATCCCAGCAGAGTTCTGCCAGAATGACCTGGACCACAACAGTGACTTAAAGGTGCTGTTACCACGACGACAAGGCCCAGGCCTGTGCTCCACAGCTCTTGTCAGCTACCTCATCACCCTGCATAATGACCTGGTGTACTGTGTGGATAAGCACACTGGAGAGGAGACCAGGTGGGGGCGCTCATGCCACATTTTTCGGTTTAACTTCTGCCTCAAACATATACACTACATTAAAGTGTTGGCTTCACTGAGAGACCAATACAAGGATTGAAACATGACTACAAAACATGTTTGCAGATATAGTCACATAATACTTTAAGCACAAGCTGCACAGATACTGTCTGACTGGCCTTTTTTCCCCCTCTACCCAGCTACAAAGTGAGTCCTGCCGATCTGACTGAACTGCACGTAATTCGGTACGAGCTGGACAGAGACCTGATGCCCCTGGTTCTGTCCAACACACAGTACAGCATAGAGAAAGGCCAGGAGACTCTTCATGAGTACGACTTGCCCAAGATCCAGCAACAGATAATCTCCCGCTACCTATTGGGCAAACCTCTAATCACTCTCAATGTGAGTAGTAAAGGAAAGCACTAGAAAATCACAGAATTTTGTTGGGAAATGTGTTAATACAACAATCCTTGTGCCCTTTTCCCACAGGGCATTCCAACACTGGTGACCAGACATGACCGCAACTACGAGGTCATCCTGAAGGATGTAAAAGCAAAAGTCCAGCAAGTAAGTACTACAACTATCATTCATTTTCCACATATGGTATATAAAACCTGTTGGCTCAGGATATGCTTCATCATATTTTCTGATTACTGTCATCTGATCAAAAATACGTTTCTGTTTCTGCTTTGAAAAAGATTCCAGGCTATACATTATGTCTGCATCCAATTTTCCCCTCGGGTTACCTGCACCCTACTTGTCATCAGAATTAGAATCAGAATTCCTTTATCATCCCACAGAGGGGACATTTACAATGATACAGCAAAGAGACAAACAAAAATAGAACACTATAATATAAAAGTCATGCACACAATATTTGGAATAAAAATGCTTGCATCTTACAGTACACATTAAAGCCCACACTTAAGCACTACTGTTGTAAATAATGTCCTCATGAGTTGATACGACCTGTGACTGTATGCCAACAGGAGCCTCTTCAGACTCTCACCCTGTCTGCCATGGCTGGGGAGCTGCACTCCTACAGTGAAGTGTGTGAGGCCTTGTCCACACTGGAAGTGGCCCTCGGTTTCCTCGCCACGACTGGGGGAGAGCCTCTCATGCAGCTGTCCTGCTACTTGGAGGAGGTGCTGCAGATGGGGAACCAGATGGCTCCACATATCTTCAAGGTCAGCCTATCTGGGACACTGATAATTTTATCCTGTTGCATGTTCTCCCGCTACAACAGATATTTCTTTAACAATGTACATAACCCTTAGAATTTGCCAAATCTGCCCCAAAGAGCTACTTTTCTTGTTTTTTTGGTGGATGAAAATGAACTGATTTATGAGATCTTACTTAATGGTCTCCCTGTTTTGCTTACAGGCCATGAGCATGTGCTGTCTTAAGCATTGTGTGGCTCTGTGGCAGCTGCTCGCCTCGCTCAAATCAGAAAATATGCTACGGCTCAAGAGGGTAAGACATCAGTATACAAACACACAGGTGGAAATGGTTTCATTATTCATTAAAAAAAAACTTAAAATCATAAATGCTTTCTCTTTCTTCTTCAGGATCCATTTGTGGAAGTCTCAGTGAAGTACAAACAGGCCCTGAGCGAGGAGGAGCACAGGCTGCTCATCGACTTCTTCTCTAAGAGCAGCGCTGACAGTTTCCTGCTGGAGATGCACGAGTTCCTGGTGCTTGTTCTTAAAAAGTCCAATGCACCTGAAACCTACAGGCCTGTCTGGAGGTAAAAACTAAAGGTTTTTGTGAAATGATGTATTATTTGCAGATGTCTATCTTTTCTTAAAAGTATGTCTTAAATAGAGGCCGGTTCATTCAGGATGAAAGATAGAGATTAGAGGGGAAACCCATCAGCTAAAACAAAGTGGATGGTTTCATACTCCCCCTTTGAGACACCTTGACTGAATTGAACATGTTGCACACACTAACAAACATGAAGTTCACTTTGGTTAGACTTGGTTCTATATATTACAACTTTTTACATTTTAGCATTGCAATATTTTCCAATGGAACCATAAAGTTGATATATTATGATGACTAAGTATAAACTGCACAATTGTGTAACATAGCTATTCACTTAATGTTATATGGATCACAAACTTTCAAAATGTACCTTAAGTCTTAAATCAAGTGTGAAAAAACATATTATTTATTTCATTTAGGGAAAAAAATGAATGAAAACAAATTGTATAGACTGGAACATTTATATTTAGGTGTGTGTACGTTAGTGTGACGTCAGTTCACATGTATAATTGATATGTTTGTCTTTTAAAAGCCTGAAAGACACACTGGTGTCTTACATGGAGCGCAAAGACCTGGACACCCCCCCTGATGTGGAGGAGCTATTCCCGGGGGAGATCTGTCTGTCCCAGTATGTTGAAGCCTGGAAGTTCATCGTGGCCTTCAAGCAGGAGCGCGGCCAGCGACAATGAGAATGATGAAAGGGATGTTTTTTTGTATGCCTTCATTGTGTGATACTATCAAATCCCTAAACTTGAAGTTTACAATCATGATGATTCCACAGAATTGAAGTCAGTGTTTTATTTTACACAAATATATGCAGAGCTGATGTGCCTTTTTTAGAGCACTGCTGTTAAGATTCATAATGACTCAAAATATAAATATCATAAAGATTAAAAAGTGTGCAGTTCACATTTACAGCTCAGCTGTATGAAGATGTGATCTTTGCAGATGTATTTATTGTCTTCTATTTTTCTAACCGCCAACATGTTGACAGTTTCCATACAGTTTAAAGTCTTCTTTCTTGCACTTTAGTTGTGAACATGTCTGTCCCTAAGAGGCAGAGAACAATCTAAATTCTACTCAGGAACATGTGGAATACCTCTGGGCTCTGAAAATCACTTTGACTTGAGTAACTGTACTGAAAGTTCAGTATAATATATCTTTTCACTTTGCTTAAACAAATTGTTTTGTAATTTCCATCCTTTTTTTATCACTGTTCATTCATGTTATTTTGATGTTCCTAGAAGTTGTATTTTGCCTTTCTTTCACTTTTTTAATTTCATTTAAAGCAAGAGGTTCTTTAAGGTTAATAACCTTTTCTTCACATAACTCTTTTTATGTTATGTTCAGCATATTTACAGAATACAATATACTCTTATTGTCTTACATTCCTATTTTATTATTCCTGGTATTTGCATGGTAAAAGATACTGCTTATAATAAATGATTCCACCTTCTGCATGCTTGTTTTGTGTGTTTTGAGATGATACAATCACATGATATACATGTTTTAAATGTGCATTTTACTCACATTATGCTGGTTGCCTAGTACAGTATTACTTTGCCAATACGTTATGGCAGCATTTTGATGGATTGTAAATGTTTCCATCTGCCATTGTTGACAGAATTATTTCCTAACTCGACTATAAATTGGTCTTACATCCTGTAGTCATGGTGGAGTGTTAAAGTAGAATACTTTGCTCAGCAGGGGTTTAGCAACAAGAACACTGATGAAATGTGGATATCGTGCTTAGATTTACCTCCTGTGAGACTAACATCATTTATGGGAATAAGCAGATTCAATTGTTTTTGTGTGTCATGTTGCCATCCGCTTAAAGGGCACAACAAATAACAAAAAAAACGTAACATATTTTCTCAGTTATCTCAGTATCTGCCCATAGAGAACGTTTCTGTTTTACTTTACATGGTTTTGAGATATCCATGATCTGCGGTTCTGTTAATGGCCCCTATATAATTCCATGTGTATGTCTACAGTTGTACAGAGAATGTTTTACAGAACATTCTCAACAGCATTACTAGCCTACTGTAGCTCACAAGTAAATGACTCTTTATTTACATGTTACATCACTACCAAAAGCCAACAGAGTGTTTCCATGATGGAGTGCTCAGGAAATGGCTGCATGCCTAAGGTTACGTGACTTTCTGACCCTCTGTTGGTGGCAGCTCAATGTGTTTCTGATCAGGCTGATGGAAATGATAAGGGCAAGCCTGCTGCTGGATGGCTTCTTAATTCAATTTCCTCTATACCAAAGCAGTGTTTAGCATAACAATGACAAATGGAAGCATGCTCCTGCGAAAGTAAACCATGTCAGTCAGAGACCACCCTCTAGTAGTCTGCAGTCAGTAAATACGATATTCGCTAAGGTCCTGAAGTCGATTAACCGACATGGGCCCTTTCTCATTTCATCAAATCCCTCTCCTCGACTCCTCGGTCCTCCGGTAGTGACCCGGAAATGAATTTCAGCGCGCCATGTTGAAGGACATCTAATTTATCTAAATGCAGGAGGAGCTCTAACCGAGGATACACTGATGGGTCCTCCACGGCTCCTTCGTGGATGCATTTCCGGCAACAGAGATGTTTCAAAGAGTCGTGACGCACGGCCGGACTTATCTCAGCCAATGAAAGCTCTGCATGCATCCCCTGGATATTATTTCTGCTTTCATCGCGACGCGATGTTTCCAGAGAGAACAGCTGTGAGGTCCGCGCAGAAAGCAGAGCAGTGTGTGTAATATATATCACTCAGTATAACAGGCCTACTCTCTTTATTTGCTGTAGTTTAGTAGATATCTACAAACAAAGAGTCCATATTTTTCTAAAACTATTTAGTGCTTCACATAATAAAATACACAACGGCTGTTAGGCTGTTAGCTGTAGGTGCGTGCATGTGGTACAGTGTGTGTAGATGCAGCGGACAGACAGGTCTCAGTTGGTTTGGTGTCCTCTGCTTACTTTTAATACTTGTAAATAAAACTTTTGGCCCGTAATTTATTTTCCTCATTGTAGCGACCAGAGGGGGGGGGGGGGATATATCCAGTCTCTGATAGTGTTACGTTATTATGCTCTGTTTGATTCTGAAATTGTATATAAATCCCCGCATCTGTAGCCTGTTATTGTCTCATTATACCGCACTGTGAATGAATCAAAGTAAATATATAAGTGGTCATGAACACATCTGTCCATCAGACAGAGGGCTGCTGTGCTTCCTGTCATCATTAATGGACGTCTCTAAAATGACCGCTCAGGGGAGAGGAGTTCTCATTTCTCTAACTGCCTGCTGCTTCCCCTCCTCTCTCCTCGGTTCCCCTCCTCGGCTCCTCGGCTCGCATCTCCTGTGGGCGGGACTAAATCTCGAGGATAGGAGTCGAGGAGGGGAGTTAGAGAAATGAGAAAGGGCCATGGTCGAGTTGGAGGCCTCGATGAGCGTGAGTCGGGACCATAGGTCAGGACCTTCCACGGCAAAATAAATCAATGATTGGCTGAGCCAATCAGCGAAGGGGAAGGGAAATGGACGAGAGGAAAACAAACAACTCAAGTCATGAGGGAACACACGGGGCCTTTCTTATTTCTCTAATTTCTCCTCCTCGACTCCTCGGCTCCTCCGCTCGCATCTCCTGTGGGCGGGACTAAGACACAAGGATAGGAGTCGAGGAGGGGACATTAGTGAAATGAGAGGCCCACGGAGGCTTTTCCTGTTTTAAAATATTCATCTCATATGATCATTTTAATAATCGAAAAGGTGCAGGTCTTCATGGCTGTCTTGATTCAAATTAAGTGGTGAGTAAGAGTGGTGTGGACATGGTTAAATGCTGCTTTTTTAAATGTCTGTAACAATGGCTTGTGTATCTAAGTATGTAAGTCGCTTTGGATAAAAGCGTTGAACAAGTGACATGTGATGTAATGTATCTGTTTTCTGGTTTACATTTTTCCCTGCCCATACCGCATTTCCTCTCATGCTGGTGCAGAGAGAAGGCAACGTGATTGTTGGCCATAATGTTGTTGTTTTTGCTGTGTGTTTGGTTCAAATGCGTCTTGTTGGCCTAGCTGCATGCAAAATTAGGCTTGTTTGTGATGTTGGTTTGGTGTGTCAGGGCCTATAGACTGCCAGGTTCCCGGATATTACCCTGGAAAGCCCATGTGTTTACTTTATCTCAGTGGCATAATGATTAATCTATCATCAAATAATTGTTATGTTCACAGACTGAAAACCAGCCCTAAGGTGATGCTTACATGCACATCTAGACGTGTTGCTCATTAGCAAACCCAAAATGTGGAAATACTGTACATGGGGTTAATAAACATCCACAAATGGGTCATGATGCATGATTTGCGCAACTTGTACTGTAGAACAAGCTTCACTGAGCAAGTTCAATCACTTTCACTTCCACTCCTGTAGGCTTCAAAGCCACCATGCCAAGGGTACAAAAGGAAGGATACAAAGGGGCCAATTGTTGTTGTCTCTTGATGAGGAAGAATTAGGGGCACAATTACTGTGGTGGCTCACATTTAATGATATTCATCGTTGATGGACAGTTGGGATCAGGTCACAAGCATGAGGGTTTTTCTGATTAACATAACTGGATAATAATTTGCAAAAACGTCCCCTTTTGGTTTGCATGTTGGAGTATTTTACTGCTGTGTATTACGGGCATTACAAGTCTTCAATAACTCTGCTGGGTCATTAATATGCCATTAATCACTTTAGCCAGTTTTATCCATACTTCAAACCATTAAATACCATGGGAAAACTGAACACTTAAAAACACATCTGTTTTCTAGTTTGTTGGAGACATGCTTGGTTTAAATGTATCCAGCAAACTTTTTGAATCTAGTCATTCATTTTTTCTCCAAGTGGTCCCTCTGTTGCTCTCTTTGTGAAGCCTTAAGGAAAGGTTAATGTCACAAAATATGACTTAAATCTAGGTCAGCAGACTTAATAATTTCTCCCCTGTATACATGCCCTATGAGCTTTACAGTCTAGTTAAAATAATAGAAAGTTCATTCTTGAATCGTCAATGTGCCTTGATCTGTGGAGGAGCTTCAACCTTAACCCTTTGTAAAACAGCCTCAGATATTCATCATGTTTACACCTTGGAGATCCAATATAATTTGCAGGCGCCGTCGCCAGTCAGGCGCTCTCAGCCAAAAAGGAGCTAAGATTTTAATGATTGTGGTATAAAAGCAGCACCCTGAAATACCCCTGAGACCTCACAAAGAAACCTAACAGGCTACTGTATTTTCAATGGGGCATTACATATGCTTTACCGCCAGTGTGGGAAAATTAAATTAAATTAGCCCTAGGTTGCTGCTGTTATTGTATTATTATCAAATTAGTGTATTTTAATGACTACGTCATCTGCAATGTATGTGCCAGAAGGTCACAGCGGGGTGAGAGCGTGTCCAGACTCTCAGGTGGCTCAGCTTGTGTGCAATGCTGAAATGACTGAGAGAAAGAAAAGAAAGTCTCAGTGAACACATCTGTGAATTATATTAGTTAATTGTGTGCACTTCTCCTTGCACTCAACACTAGGGTTGTGCTCCAAGCACAAGGAAGACATTAAGAGCCCTGCTGCCATGTTGTTCTATTAAATATGTGAAGAAAAAATACAATTACTAGTTAAGTGGGAACATACCGCATGGGATTATGAGAGGCACAGCATTTGACGATTGCAGAGGGAGTTCATGTTTTGCCATGCACATAATCAGGTTTCCAAGCTACACCATTGAAAGATCTACATGCATCACGTACAGAACATTAATTCAAATATCATTGCATTTCAAATGTTTGTCCAGTCAAGAAATTTACCAATTCTGATTTGAAACATGTTTGTTGGTCACTGTGAACTTAAAGATAAAACAGATAAAACAATTAAAAGTATTTAAAAAAAAATATTACCGACAAAATGATGGGCATTCCTCAATGGAAAATAGTTGTTTTTGAAAAATACTGAGGCTCTAGTCCAAGTGGAGCCTGCTACAAAATCGTAAATCCATTCGATGCATAACTACAGCTTGAATTTCAATACCTAACTTTCTACAGGCAGGCAGCTCAGCCTTTTCCATAACAATAAAACCACATATTGTATCAGATTGTTATGGTAAGATGAGATCACATTTGAGAAGCTCAGATATATGTCAAGCATTTCAATAATGAGAAGAAGCAAAGGCAAGACAGGGTTATGGGGTACTGAGTTACATGCACATTGTAAGAAGCGCTTGCTGCTGCTACTGACTTTTGTTTTTGGAAAAGGCGCTGTGAAAAAAGGGAAAGGGATTTTATAATCCGTGCATTGTGTTTGGAAAACAATTTGGGGCGGTGTCACAAGGCTTGGAGACAAACTCTCGTTATGTTACAGAATGGGTTTCTGCTGTGCTCTAATACCAGTGTCTTGTCCCTTTAGGTATTCACATTTGATATCAGGTGCCAGTGAGTTTTAGCAGAATCACGCTGCTGGCTAATGTTCCTACCGTCATTGACACAACGTCTGCATTTTTCTTTGCAAGAAGTCCAACAGGGCCTATGTAAAAAGATACATTTCTTTGACTTGTTTTTACTCGTATATAACCATATCTACGCTTGTATTAACAGCAACAAGCTAAAAGTCCTGTTTTTGCTGACCTCTTGTGGTTCAAGTTCTGGCATTGACCATCAAATATGTATTTGTAAGGACTATTACTGATCAACATGACGACATAGGCACTTCCCTTTTTCACTGACCTGCAACACAGTCTAGGCTAGCACTGCAGATGTTAATCATTCTGCTACTCTTCAGCAGATCCTCATATGTTCCCAACATGTACACTTTACCTCATCTGCCTGGGCTGGACACCACACAGAAAAAATGATTATAGATGCTGCCTCGAGCCACCTACCTTTTTTGGCTTATGACACGCATGTCTAAATTTGACTGAGGAGGACTTAGCTGTTAGGTTCCCCACCCAGTTCCTGCCTCTCCACTGTGTGCGTTTGTCCCTGAAAGCCCTGACTATATTTCTCTTTTCTGCCAAGGGGTGCATTGCTGTTTTTTTTTAAATACTCAAGGGCTTGCCATCTTTATAGTTTTACGGTTTTATTTCACTAAACTTTTGTTATGTAAGATTTCCAGAAAATAGACAGTGTAGGGTTTTCAATCTTGGAGGGGTAAGTATTTTGTAATACAAATCAGCAACAGAGTATCATCCTACATCAAGGCTGAGAAATGCCTGGAGCTTTTACAACACGAAACTCTCCTTTGAAAGAGAGAAAGAAGTTGCTGTCTGGCACACAGCAATGAGTGTTATATAATACAATTAAATACTGTTCTCTCTTTCTCTTCTTTGTCTCCTTGTCTTTTTTCCAGTTTGCTTTCTCTCACACTCTTCTCTCTTACTTCTCCTGAACTTTCTTGCATCTCCCTTCATTCTTTCTCTTCTCCATGATCTGCTTTGTTATCTGACGGCTTTTGGCTGTGAATAGATAATGACTGTGCAAGAGGTTTTGTTTACCATGGATACCAAAGGATTAGAGTGATTACTACTGGTGCCAGTATTGTAACAAGCTGAGGAAGCCTTCCACTTTCTATGGAGGTGCTGACAGTGATCCTGTACAAGATTAGAGAACTAGGATTATGGGTTGTTATTCTTCACCTGGTGATGAGAGACTAGAACAAAAGGCTGAACATTACAATGCCAATTCTCCGGGAGCAGCGCGAGCCTGGGTGAAAGTATACCACCAGCCTCCATGTTTGTATTATACATTGGGTTGTTCATTCTTTAGAGTTGTGTTAGCTCTAGCCAACGATACGCAGTCTTAGTCGTGGAAATGACGTCACTTTTTACCTTGACCTTCCACCTTGATATTCCCTGATGCTTGCGGTGGTCCACTGAGGAAGATGCCTCCAACTAAGCTCTCCTGTGGTAAGGGCCCAAACCGGTGTTCAGTTTCCCAGGGGCTCTCTGCTTAGCCCCAGCACAAATACACAACACCCTCTCGGATTGCACTTGATAATATTTATCCTCAATTATAATTCCAAAGATATGGATTCTTGAGTGGAGTACAGTGGCAGCAGACAGAGCAGAGCGGCCTTGAGCCTCCAACTACGCCGTGCTAAGGTGGTTTCCTGCGTGAACTCCAGACAATTCATGTTCTCTTTAGCAGTGGGGCAAAATAAGCAATGTAGCCATTAAGAGCTCCAATGCAATGGAGAAGCACTTGGTTGTATATTTGGTCATGTGTTGAGTGCATGCATTGCTATAGTGAAATAGGAAACCAGCGAGAATACACTCTAAGTGTCACACGTTAGGGGTGGTCACAGTTTATATAAGCCTCTTGTGAGCTAAAGCTTCATCTGCAAACTCAAAGATAAGTGTATTAATGACTTTAGTTGAACAGAACGAATAAACCATGAAGTACTCAATCGGTAAAACAAACAAAGGCATAACAATCAGGTGTAAACGGAGAGACTAACGCAGTCTTAGGCATAATGATATGAGTAACAAAAATTAGATGATACATCATTTTCAGAGTAGAAACAACACGGTCAGACTGTTGATTTTGCATGCAGATTCATGTTTAAATACGTTTTAGGGCAAAAGGAATGTCAACATTTAAATGTGTGTGAAATCTAAAGGGCATCACTCACCGGTTTCTCAAGATTATCTCTCTTTTAGCAGTTTTTCTTGTCTCAGAGAAATATTGGGCAATACAGCTGCTAAAAATCAGAGCAGTAAACCAAAACATTGAGCTGATAAACGCTACAATGCTGGGTACAAAAAGGAAACTAGAGTTGCGTGATTGTTGATACGAGTGACCCCTTTCATCAACAATAATGCAAAATAACTGTTATGAAACTAGTTATTGTGGCAGTATATGTTTGAGCAGTTTTTACATTGTCAGGTGTACCTAAAGTGCTGCATTGAACTCATAGAACCAAATATCATGTTAGATATAGCTCTTTACTACATGAAGTAAGACTTACCTACATGTGAACGAGACCAAAACATGTATTTTGGATAAGACTCCAATCGCTGTTATACATACAGAGTAACATTTAACAAATCAGAAAGTAAATACATGTTATTATGGGCCTTATTCCCTCAAAGTGTGGCACTCCATATGTCTTGAGATCAACTCATTTCTGGTTCTCGGGCATTCAGTGTAAGCTGGAGCTCGTATTGAGGATCAGCCTGTGATTTGTTGGTTGTCTTGGCTATCAGAGATGGCATCAGAGCATTGAGGATTTTCTAGCAGGGGAAGTAGATGGAAATAATGAGGGGAAGGAATGGCTGCCAGCTCCGGCTTTTTTAACCTGCGCATACATAGAGAGATCTGTGTGTAATATTGTTGTTGCTGGCAGGGCCTATTTTGGGTAAGTCAGCACTACACAGTGATGCCCAGGAACGACATGCATGTCATTTCCTGCCAGGGTCAGTCATTTGGTTATTACTGCTGCTCACCGGCAGCCCGCTCATGTTCTGTCTTTGATTTACAAAATGAAACATGTATATTTTTCTTTTGTCGACAGCAGCAATATTTCCAAGCAAATCAAGATCGAGGTTTGGGGTTTTAGAAAAACTTCAGCTATAATGAAACATATGAAATGTCTGAAGCGGACCATTTATAAATATTCTCCTGAAGTGCTCATGGCTTTGAGAAATAGCATGTTTACTCTACCCTGTAGTGCCCCTTAGGTTGAATTTCCAAACTGTAAACATTAAACTTACACAAACAATACAGACTAATTACAATGTATCTTGAGTTACATGATGTTTAGCTGGTGATAACAGGAACGTTGCATGTACTTAAATGTTATTAATGAGCATACTGACTAAAATGAATGTTGTTTGAACCTTTGGTATCTAAAGTAAATCAGCTCCACCTTTTTTTTTTTTTAACAAATGTATTTTGTAAAATTCATCAGCCTGATGGAGCCAGTGTCCGCTTACATTACATCAAACCATTATAGAAACAGAAATAATGTTTGGATACATTTTTGAAGCACATTGAGAGATCACTGTTCTGTTAGTGTACAATTACTATCTTGTTTTTGTGTTTATATTATTTCGGGTGGGACATAAGACTATTTGTCTGCATCTGCCGGATTGTTTATTCTATTCTAATCGTTTTATTTTAATACATTTTTCCATTTAATTTAATTCTCAGTGAGATCAATTCCTAGTGTCTGACAAAACGATTAATTGTAAATGTAGCTTTGTGGATTTACATTTTAAGAACGCTATGCATTTGTGCAAAGCAAAAATGACAATTTAAAAAATGTTGGTGGTTATGACTTCCACATTCCCAATACCGGACTCAGTCATATTTTTTCAACCGGACATGGCACAACAAAACAAGTTTGAATGGATCAAACGCAGAGTGTAAAATCCACTCAATAATGTGTAAGCGTCGACTTGTTCCACCCAGTTTAATGGCAGTTTGTTTAATTATGGTCACTCAGTATTAACAAAACAAAACAAAAAACAAAGGTGACTGACACAAAAACTGGGCCTTGAATGTTTTGCCTTGAAGAGGCAGAAGCTTCACCCTCACAGAGCCCCACAGCTGAGCATCAGTATTCCACAGCCATCAGATAGTTGGCTTGGTCCAAAGCACAGCCGGGTGGGCTGTTAGCCAACAAAGGACAAATGGCTGAATTACCGGCCACAAGCAGCTCGGCCCATCAACTAATAGACACAATGATTATGTGTTTGCACTCTATGCACTTTTAAAATCATGATCATGGAAGAAAGTCAGCTGCTGAAAGTAGTGGAGCCACTCTGTGTTCTGTAACATTACGTGGTGTGAGGTGAGGGGACACGATGTGATACAGCAGGGAAACTGTCAGAAAGATGTCAGAATACACTCAAACTGTTAAAACATGGGAGGAAAGATCATGGTAGCCTCTTGACCTCAGGGTCTGAGGCTCAGCTGAGAGGTTCTGCAGGATAACAGCCATGAGCTCACGGAAAAAACAAGATACCATACATGAAGTTTGAGCACATTATGAAGCCTTTACAACAAGAGTTTTTCAAATGAAACAAAAACAGATGCATTCTGAAACTTCTGCAGGTTACACCCATGTTGTTTTGTTAGTTTTAAACATGTCTACAGCAACTGAGGGTTCTGTAATTGCCAAAGGGCAGCAACAAACTCTGAGTTGAACCACTGTACTGAATAACACACATCATGACTGTTTGTCGTATCTCTGAGCAGACGGAAATGAAGGTCATATTGTAGTTTGTGACTTACCCCCCTTGACTAATTGAATAGGCTTTATCAGTCGGCCCGGCCCGGGGCTCTCTGCAAACTGTTAGACTCCTCAAGGCGGAGAGGATAAGCAGCGGTGGAGGAGGCACAGGTGATAAACTAGGAAGGCCTCTCGCCCACGCAGATATCGCACAGCTCGCTCCTAACTCAGCGATAACCAAGGTCAGCTTATGTGGAAGAAAATGTTGTTGTTCAAGCTATATGAGCCACGTTGAATAAGTATTAATTTGGTATTGGTTGTGTGTGTCATTCAAGGCCATGTACTTTGACGAAACGCATACTTTTACATCAAAGTACATGATTCTGATATTGATTTTAGGGTATGTCTTTCTCACAAACAGACAGTGCCCCTCTTAATATTATTTATATTTGTTTACACTCACACTTTCCACTTCCTTACACATTACCTTACAGCCATCAGATCTGTTTGTCAATGGTTGATGGTCCTCAAAATACTGTATATATTTTCAAACGGGTGTGTCATAATCCTAGATTTGCACATTACATTTCTATAATCACCAATAATATTCCATCTTTCCAGAAATCAGGTGGATTTTCAGTATATCGTTGTAAAATATAACCGCTGCTTTGTGCATGATAGTGAAAACAACTTTAAGATTCCACAGGGAGGAGACCAGCAGTTTGTCATTATGTGGGCATGTAGACACATCGGTAGATCCTTTTCAATCCTCTGGGTCAAACTAAGGACTCAGCCGCTCTCTGAGTCAGACTCACTATGTCAGACTTTGACACTTGACCAAAACATGATCAGCCATTTAAATCTCTTACATAAGTTATGCAGACAATCTCAAGAATAACATCAATAAATCTGGTAATGGTCAGGATGGGGGCGCTTGGGGCAAAAAGTGAAACAGAAATCATATAAGAATTTCATTTCCTTTTGAACTTGAAGTGGAGAAGCCCCGGCGTGCGCCTGCTTTACATCACCATGTGATGACTTTACCACACAGCCTTCATCCTCCTTTTGCACTCATCCATCTGTAGGTCTTTAGTGCAGATAGGCAGACAATGAGGGATCAGAGTTCATGCCAGAGAAGTGTTTAACATACCGCCTTCCTCACTGCAGACCAAGAGCTGCTATTAAGTCGTAAGGAGAGACACATAGAGATAAGGGCTATTTCATTTGTCATGCTTATACGATTTATACTCACCATGGCCCTTGTGCTGAAAAGTATATTCTGTTGATCTGTTTCTAGGTTGCAAACATGTAAATCTATCATTCGAACTAATAACTAATAGTTCAACAACTTGTTTCCATTAGGGATGCTTCTCTGAGTTCAGAGGAGATTTATACCTACCATACATCTTCTCCCTGCACTCCTTATGATCTTTATCTATGATAACAGACTATTCATCTCCCCATTTCTTTACTGACGGGACCCATTCCTCCCAGCACATTAAATAAACCTCACAGCTCTGTTAAGTTTCTGCAGTACATATCAAAACAAACACGGGGTAAATGTATGACTCTGTTAGGAGCAGCAGAGAAAGGAGTCAACATGACAGATGTACTCTTTGATAATGATTAGAGACCCTTTCAATTGTTATTCTGTAAACTCGACACATTTTAGCCTTAAATCTGTGGAACCAAAATATATCTGTTTGTTTTATTTTGTGATTAACCTTTCTTGTAAATGTAATGTATTGAGCCATCTCAAACTTTAAGTAATCTTTTGAATTTGATGATTTAAGTGATTTTATATATTTTCTTTTTCAGCAGAATTGACCAAATAAAACGTAATCGTAGAGTTGATGAAATAAAGTCCACTTCCTGCCTCCTCTGCACACATCTTAATAATAACGTACTGGTTCGACCCCAGATACCAACAGTATATCAGTTAATACATTACCTTCCAGCACACACACACACAAACACCAAACAGCAGTAATGTGTGTCCTGTTGCGCACACACACTAGTTATTCCCAAACGGTGGCTCAGATTCCAGTAAGCGAGCTTCTATTAACAAACAGAAATGACATTTTGTCTTGTTTTTTCAGACCCTTTGTCCAGTAATCAGCAGAGATGTGGAAAGGTTGTTGATACTAATGCTGTACGGCAGAGCCTTCCGACGCGCTGCTGATGGACTGTTTGCTTGGACAGTTCTCCTGCGATTGAGAGGTGATGATGGCCAGAGGGAAGTTGTCAGTCAGAGTTGGCCGGTGCTGCCGGTGCTAACAGGTGTGAATGTGTCACCATTTTCATGCATTTAGCTGAGCTGCATGAAAATGCACATGTTGAACAGCTGCAGGGACACGGTGTGTATATACGTATCCTAATGGTAGGATGGTTGGATTATACGTGGAGGTGAGGAAGCCCTGTATCCCTCCCTCTATTTTCTGTCAGCGCGGCAGCTCCTCAGGGTCTCCATATAGGGAAGCAATATGTCAGCTAAATTCTGCTCCTAAATGCGAGTGTGTGCAACCTCGCTACAGGAAAGCTTGTGTCACCCTGTATGTCCCCCATAAATAATACGAGTCAGTTAACTGTGACGGCGGTTGTGTTGCAGGCTATTGGAAAAGTCAACTTGACTTCCCCCGTGTCAGCCACGAGAAGCTCTGGGTTTTCAGCAGATTTTTGTAATATAAATAAAATAACTTGCGGTTTTGGATTGGCCAGCCATATTATCTACGGCCCTGGCTGACCTCACAGAAGCAGCAACTTGAGCTTTATACTACACAGATTGTGGTCCACGGCCCTTAGCTCCTTAAGTCTTAAGGAATACACTGCTATCTATGACTATAAATAACATTTAGGCCTTATACTTTAAAGGCTAGTGGTCTGAACAAAAATGATAATAAAGCAATATTTGAGAAGGTTGGATACATGTAGGATTCATCTCCAATGCATGCTCCATGAATTATGAATAACCTTTGACACAGCACGTTTTGGAATATGATTAGAAAGGTTTTTTAAAAGTACCCTCTTGCATAACACGCTGCAGTCAGAGTGATTTCTGGCAACTGGATCTGACAAGAGACATTTATTGAATATCATTTGCAGTTTTTTTGCCATGAAAACTGCCGGTGGTATATTGGTACGTCAGTCTTGCTAATCCTCACATCATCCTGAGGAAGCTTGAAGGCGCCAGGGAATGATGGCATGCCTGCTGTCACAGCATGGGACAGCATGAAGTCATCTGTCATCTAGAGAACTCTTTGACTCAGCAGGAGCCAGTTATACGAAGTATGACTTTCTTCTTTCTCCATGACTATTGGTATCCTTGACGTCAATATTTGGTTTTATTTTTATTATAATGAAAGGCTCATTTGGATTTAGCTAAGACTCTTAACATTTCTACATTATTAGTACATTGCACGGTGGATTCTAAAAGCTGGAGACTTTATTCTCCAATCCTTATCGACAGCATTAACTGTTGTTTTAAGACACAGGTACAAACACATTTGCATCTCCTAATTTTCCATTTAAAGGCTTTCACTAACAGAAAGTATCCCCCCCCATCCCACCCTTCAAACAAGTATTTTAAACTGACCTTGATGAGAGTATTGGCTGCAGTTAATTTTCTTTGAGGAAATAATGATCTGTGCAAAGCAAAGGCTGTGGGCCCACCAAGAAAAACGAATGGCACTGTTAAAACATCGATTAGACACCTCCCAGAAACAAAACAAATGCAGGGAACATTAATTCATCTCAATGGTATTGTTCTTGTTACAGGAATGTGTGAGAGTGACAGAAAGAATGTAGGAAATGTGGGCCTTGAGGCAAAACTGTAACACCACAACCGTTTCACTTGAAGAAGCAAAACACTCAACTTAATCCTGCCTATGAAATGTAACTATAAATTGAAAATGATTATGACTGAATATATGCATTGCCTTTTCCAGCAATAGTGCACATGTTCTTTAGGGGTGAATAACGGGGTGAACACATCTAATTACACGCAGTATGATTAATGTGCTCGTTTTGGGCTTGTACCGTTTGGACTTCAGATTAGTAGCCACATTAAATAAACACATTTGCCATAAATCTGTTTGCCAATATATATGCACAAAACCCTAAATGTCTTTCTTTCCATTCACAAAAGGAGTGATTTAAACTACGATAACAAGTTGAGTCTCAGCTTTACTGCCTTGTTGTAAAATGAAATAGGTTGTGTCTCTCCTGCAGTACCCTTGCTGATCTAGTGATGGCAATCTGGCTCCATTCAAACAGGTACACTTACACGGCTTGACACTTTTTAAATGGGCCTCTGTCCCAGCATGTTCAGTCAAGCAAAAGGAGAATTACAATAAGTTATTAAGATGTATTGACACCAGATGTGCCCTGGACCTGTTCTCGAGCTGGAGCAGAAAGGTTCAAGCTCTAATTGGCCATCCGACCAGCCAACATGGTTCATAAGCAGTCATTGACACAGGCACATATGAATACTTACCTGTATGTTAACACACATGTGTTTCTGTAGCGTTGTGCTTGCATTTTTCAATAAGACACACTGATATCAAAAAGTAGCCAACAAAAAAACAGGAACAATACAGAAAAGATCTACTAAATGATTTATGTAATGTGAATATAATGCATTTATACATTTGACTTATGTGAAGAGAAGTAACATTATACAATTGTTAGAAATGACCTTTGACAAACTAATGAGCCCTGGGTCCATTAATAAATAAAACATTACATTATATTGTTTCCTTTTATGATTTAAGATCATCAATGAGATTTACTCCTATTTAGATACACACAGAAACTAAGAGGGAACCTCTTTCAAAAGAATATAATTGAACACAGCAATACTACAAATGAATTAAAATTGGATTACAGTCTCTGGTCACACATTTTTTGTTTTAAATGTAGTTCACACACACACACACACACACACACACACACACACACACACACACACACACACACACACACACACACACACACACACACACACACACACACACACACACACACACACACACACACACACACACACACACACACACACACACACACACACACACACACACACTCAGTTGTAAACCTTGGCTGTTACTATAACGGATGGCAACATTTGGGGTCAAAGGTTATCAGCGACAGCCTCCCCTCTGAGATGATGAGTTTTAACATAAACACAAGCTGACAACAAATATCCCACCCCTGACACACATTTATACATTTCCCCATTCAGTTTATGTACAGTAGAGCTGTGTTTGGGATGTGTTCATTTACATATTGTTTTTTTGTTTTTTTATATATATATATTTTTTTCAGTTATAAAATAAACAGCCATTGCTCCAGATAACAGAACATACAACAAAACATGTAACAACAAACAACTAAACAAAACGTAACGGGGGGGGGGGTGAAGGATGACTTCCTAAAACAGCTGATTGTGACATACAGTACACAGGACATTACATACACAATACATTATACATTACACAGGAGATGCCATATTGACAGGGTCAGATAGGAGAGCTGCGGACAGTGAACCGCAATCCTCCTGTCTCCCCTCAAAATCCCCCAGCAGAGAAGCTGCACGCTCCATGTTCAGTAGGTCCAGATACTCCCTCAGCCATGAGTCCCTAGTAAAGCAGGCTGGTTTGCGTTCCTTCCAGTTTAGTAGGATGAGTCTTTTTGTGGCTAAACAGCCCAATGTCCAGAGCCGATCGGCAGTCCTTGCAACATTGCCATCTGGCTTGAGACGAGACATGCAATGGGACATGTAGGGAAATTAACTTTTAAAGATTCAGACATTAAGGATATTACTTCTGACCAAAGTTTTTTTACCGCTGGGCATTCCCAGAGTAGGTGCAACAATGTACCTCGCTTGCCACATTCATGCCAGCATAAGTCTCTGTGTTTATTGTCCATCTTGGATTTTGTAACAGGGGTGATGTAAGCTCTATTGAGAATTTTGAACTGTATGATCCTGAATCTTACACATTTAGAAGAGAACATAGCTGACCTCCAAATGGAGTTCCATTGCAAAGCAGACAGAGAGATATTCAAGGCATGCTCCCAGGACAGTTGGACAGGAGAATAGGTATTCGGGGCAGCCCTAGATAATAATTTATAAATGTTAGAGACCACACCGGATGATATGATTGCTTTCTTGAGGCGCTGGTCCTCTTCCATACATGAAGCAGGCATGGCTCCCTCCTTACATGTTGTACTAATAATAGATGCTAGTTGTGCATATGATAGAAAAGATGAGTCTGAGAGACCATACTGATTTTTGAGTTGTTGAAATGGAAGGGTTTGGTCTCTATATATCTGTCCAATTGTAGTAATACCAGCCCTCTGCCAGATATTATTACTTAAGGTGCCTCCTCCTGCAGAAAGACAGGGGTTACTCCAAATGGGGCAAGATGGCAAAGAGAGCCCCTCTATGTTGAGTCTCCTGTGCAGTTGCTTTACAATAGAGCATGAAAAGCGGATGATGGTATTATCCATTGAGGGTGGTGGTTTTGGGCAGTACCACATTGATGCCAGAGATATGTTTTGGTTTACAGACATGATGGATTGCTCCAGCCATTGCCAACTGCCTACCGGAGAGGCACTTTTGTACGCCCACGATAATGGATACTTTGCGTTGAAGGACAGATAATACTGGAATACATCCGGGACTCCCAAACCTCCCATTGATCTTGGAATGATCAACTTATTGTGCGATTCTGGGTTTTTTATTATTCCAAAAGAACTGAGTGAATAGGGATTTGATATCTTTAAACCATTTTAGTGGGAATTCAAGAGAGATAGAGGAGATAATGAGAAAGCCTTGGGAGAACATTCATTTTCAAGGTTTCTGCTCTGCCCCATAGAGAAAGTGGTATGGCCATCCATCTGTTGATGTCCTCTTTAATGGACTGGAAAATAGCAGGGCCGTTAAGGCTAACGTTTTTAGAGATAGGAGAGACGATGTTAATTCCCAAATACCTCATTCCATTTGTTTTCCAAATAAAGGGGGTGTTCATTAGGTTGTGCTTATATGTGTATGAGTTAAGTGGGATTGCTTCACTCTTGTTCCAATGTATCTTATATCCAGAGAAGCTGCCAAATAAATGTATCATATCAAGAACTGCGGGTATAGAGAGTGCTGGCTTGCTCAAAGTAAGAAGTATATCGTCAGCGTACATATTTAATTTGAAATCGTTTCCATGAATGTTCACACCATGTATGTCACCATTGGAGCTAATTGCACAGGCTAATGGTTCTAGAGCCATCATTTACATATTGTTTGAGGGGTGGTGTTACGATGTGTGAAGCAGGTAGGACCCAAATGCAGATTTACGTGAAATTCCTTTATTTCAAGGCTATAAGGACAATGACAGAACAGAACACTCACCGTGGACAAGCCAATACACAAGACGAACCGACAAAGACAGACAGAAACTAGGGCCACCAGGGTGGGTGGAGGGGGTCCGGAGGACGGGTCTGGGCTGACAACCCAGGGGCACAGCAGAGGACCAGGAAGGGATCTCGGGCGGACGGCCCGGGGGCAAAGCAGAGGACCAGGAAGGGATCTCGGGCGGACGGCCCGGGGGCAAAGCAGAGGACCAGGAAGGGCATCTCGGGCGGACGGCTCGGGGGCAAGGCAGAGTTCAAAAAGGGGTTCTCGGGCGGACGGCCCGGGGGCAAGGCAGAGTTCGAGGAGGGCGATGACCACAGCTCTCAGGGGACCGGGCAGGAGCCGGTGTTGACCGGACAGTAACCAGAGCCGGTGGGACAGTTGTCGGCAAGATTCCCCACGGAAGAGGACAAGGAGTTGGCAGGACCCCCGGCGAGACATGTAATGTCGAGGCCTCCAACGAAACAGGACACAGGGTTGGCAGGACCCCCGGCGGGAAAGCAGTCGGCGGGGCCTCCAACGGCACAGGACACAGGACCGGCAGGACCCCCGGCAGGAGAGTTGACGGCGGGGCCTCCAACGAGACAGGACACAGGGTTGGCAGGACCACCGGAAGGAGAGTAGTCGGCGGGGCCTCCAACGAGACAGGACACAGGGTTGGCAGGACCACCGGAAGGAGAGTAGTCGGCGGGGCCTCCAAAGGCACAGGACATAGGATTGGCAGGACCCCCGGCAGGAGAGTTGTCGGCGGGGCCTCCAACGGCACAGGACACAGGACTGGCAGGACCCCCGGCAGGAGAGTAGACGGCGGGACCTCCAACGGTACAGGACACAGGGATGGCAGGACCCCCAGCAGAAGAGTAGTCAGCGGGGCCTCCAACGGCACAGGACACAGGGTTGGCAGTACCCGCGGCAGAAGAGTAGTCGGCGGGGCCTCCAACGGCACAGGACATGGAGTTGGCAGGACCCCCGGCAGACGAGCAGTCTGCGGGACCTCCAACGGCTCAGGACATGGAGTTGGCAGGACCCCCAGCAGAAGAGCAGTCTGCGGGACCTCCAACGGCTCAGGACATGGAGTTGGGACTCGAGAGAGGGCTCGAGAGGGAACTCGAGATGGGACCTGAGAGGGAACTCGAGAGGGAACTCGAGCAGTGACTTGAGAGGGAATTCGAGAGATGACTTGAGAGGGAACTCGAGAGGAGACTCGAGAGGGGACTCGAGAGGGGACTCGAGAGGGGACTCGAGAAGAGACTCGAAAAGAGACTTGAGAGGGGACTTGAGAGGGGACTCGAGAGGAGACTTGAGAGGGAACTCGAGAGGAGACTTGAGAGGGAACTCGAGAGGAGACTTGAGAGGGAACTCGAGAGGAGACTTGAGAGGGAACTCGAGAGGAGACTTGAGAGGGAACTCGAGAGAGGACTCGAAAAGGGACTCGAGATGGGACCTGAGAGGGAACTCGAGAGGGGACTCGAGAGGGAACTCGAGAGGGAACTCGAGAGGGAACTCGGGTAGGAACTTGAGAGGAGACTTGAGAGGTGACTGGAGAGGGAACTTGAGAGGGGACCTGAGAGGGAACTCGAGAGGGAACTTGGGAGGGGACTCGAGAGAGGACCTGGGAGGGGACTTGAGAAGAGTCTTGAGAAGAGACCTGAGAGGAGACTCGAGAAGAGACTTGAAAGGGGACCTGAGAGGAATCTTGAGAGGGGACTTGGGTAGGAACTTGAGAGGGGACTAGAGAGGGGACTTGAGAGGGGACTTGAGAGGGAACTGGAGAGGAGACTTGAGAGTGGACTCGAGAGTGGACTCGAGAGTGGACTCGAGAGGGAACTCGAGAGGGAACTGGAGGGGTGACTTGAAAGGAGACTCGAGAGGGAACTGGAGAGGAAACTTGAGAGATGATTCGAGAGGGGACTTGAGAGGTAACTCGAGAGGAGACTCGAGAGGGAACTGGAGGGGTGACTTGAGAGAGTTGGTTCGCCAACAGAACACGGGGGGCTGGAGTCGGCCGGTATGCTGACTGGACTCGGGGAGCTGGCGTCGGCTGGAGAGCCAGCAGGAGACGAGGTGCTGGGGTCGGCCGGTACGCCGACAGGACACGGGGAGCTGGCGTCGGCCAGAGACGAGGGGCTGGAGTCGAAACCATGGCTGCAGGGGCCAGAACTGGGGCTGAAATCATGGCTGCTGGGGCCGGCACTGGAGCCGGAACCATGGCTGTTGGGGCTCGGGCTGCTAGCCTGGCCTTGCGACGACTCCTCTTAGCAGCCGCCTGAATACTCTGTGGACCTCCATAAGCCAGACGAGTTCCGGAATACGACTCCTGGACAGGAGCAGGAACTGGGGCAGAAGCACGGGTTGACTTCAGGCGGAACCCACCAAGGCGTATGGTGCCAGATTGGGAATTGGGAGACATGGAGCTAGCATGCCTAGGGCTAGCAGGCCGGGAATCACATGCTTGAAGGAAGTCCAAAATCCAGTCAGGTAAGAACTCAACAAATCATGGTTTCTCTGCTGCCAACCGGAGCGCCTCTACCAGAGCGGCCCTCTTCTGCCGAACACTGGACGCTCCCTTCCACCAATCGAAGCAGCAAGCCAGATAGAAGGTTAAATGCTGCAATTCAACCTCCCATGGATCATCTGCTGGGTCCATTTGTGGTCGGTTCGTAATGTTACGATGTGTGAAGCAGGTAGGACCCAAATGCAGAGTTACGTGAAATTCCTTTACTTTCAAGGCTATAAGGACAATGACCGCACAGAACACTCACCGTGGACAAGCCAATACACAAGACGAACCGACAAAGACAGACAGGAAAAACCAGAACTTAAATACACACAAGACTAATCACACAAACAAGACACAGGTGAGGAGGGAGGAGAAAACACAGGGGCCACAGGTGAACACAATCGGGTAATCAGACACACCAGGGAAACTAACGACAGGGAACCACAGACAGATCTAAACAAGACAAAACACAACGCAGACAGAAAACCAAAAACAGATATAGACAAGACAAAACACCATAAAGACAGATCGTGACAGGTGGTCTCTTTAAACATTTACATATTGTTTAAAGAAACCAACTCTCAAACAAGATGATATCTCTCAAAGTATCCTTTAACTGCTATTCCTTCTCCAAACTGTCACAGAGAAACTGTCCAGATAACACCCTGGTTTGTTCGAGTGTGTTTTGCTGTAACATTTTAAACTGACAATGCATTTGATAAACAGAGCTGAACATGCTTTTACTGCTTTTACACAAACCAGCGTCTATAGCTGTCGGTAGTTACGTTTTAAACAAAGCATGCACATTTAAACTAAAAGTGCAGCATTACCAAAGGCTTTTATTTGATTATAAGTATTATCCTTAACCTCATTGAAGTGGCATAATTTGAAAATAAACTATTTAAACTACTGTTAAATACTAGGATCTGCTAATGTGCATTAGCGCAATGTTCAGGACACTCAGCAGGACGTCTTTTTATTGCTCGTAATATGGTTAAAAATCATTTGTTCAACAGTAGTTGAAAACCTCCTTGGATTGTAGCGGGCAGGAGGGGGCTGGACTTGGCCAGCGTTAAAACGTCAATGTGGGCCCAAGGTGCCATTAGTGGCTGTGAAGCAGCTGGAAGTGATTCCAGAAACATGGCGAGGAGGAGGCCGTTTAAAACCACATGGTTTCAACTGGGTTTTCACACTGTTCTTGGCAATTTACAACAAACGCTTCTACGCAGCCTCGATGTAACTTTGTTTGTGTTTGACAAGAAAGACAACAGTGACCACCGAATGAAATATGTGCAACCACGGTTTAATGCACAGTACAGCAGTACTGCTACTGTATGGTAGGTGTTAATGGGCTTATGCAGGGTATATGATCCCACATGGAGAGTGAAGCAAGGCCATCTGCTTCCTGGCCCTGACTCAGAGAGAGTTGGAGTTGAGTGTCCAAAAGTGTTTCCCTGAGTTTCTTGTATATTTAGCACAAGCCAAATGTTGATTTTGATTTCTTTGAAGAGTCATTTTCGTGTATTCAAAAATGTAACTGATGAAAGCAATAGTTTGTACAAAGAAAGGGACATACCATGATTAATCTATATTTT
Source organism: Pseudochaenichthys georgianus (assembly GCF_902827115.2). NCBI lineage: Eukaryota > Metazoa > Chordata > Actinopteri > Perciformes > Channichthyidae > Pseudochaenichthys > Pseudochaenichthys georgianus. The sequence continues at coordinate 21,601,480 of NC_047510.2, forward strand.
TAGAAAGTGGTGATAAAACCTGAATCTTAATGTGTGTGGAGCCACAGAGTTGATGGTTGTGTACCAGTGGAAAGCACCTACACATCTCTCATTTCGATGCTTTTATGCTCGGCTGTCTCTCATACAGTACAGAAGGTATACAGGCCTGTTTAAAAAGCCCACCTGAATAAACTTCCTGTGCTATCTGCTCCAATTATGGGATTATCCTTCAGGAATTCCTATGAGTACAGCAACACACAGAGATACACACAAGGAAACAGACGCACACAGTTTTGGTCATATTTTACAAATTGTGTAACATGTAAGTATAATATAAAATATTATAAATAACTTTTACAATTAAATTCAAGTGTAATTTAAGTGACTTTAATTACGTGCTTGTCATTTCTTATTTAATAAAGCAACAGGTCTACAAAAAATAGTCTGCGTAAAGGAAAACATGATTGGACTCATCCTGTAAATTACTTTGAAAAACCTTTCAGTGCCCCTAATCTGTTGGTCGAAACTAAATGACCATTTTTCAGTGTTAAATTGACCGGATCCAATAGGCTATGAGTTAGATTGCATTTATCAGATGTGCAATGTTATTATCCAATCTAAAACAAGAATATTTTTCTCTCAGTTTGGAACTCACACACACAGGCCCCCCACTGTAGATTGAAATGAGGGTGGTGCAATGTCAAACTAATCAGCTTGTTGTTTCCATCTCTTTGAAAATAAATGGTCCTAATAGCACATAAATGTAGCCTGTTTTGTTAATAGCTGGACTGGCTATTTCATCCACAGTTCAAAGAATTTGTTCAGTATCTCCGTGATGTTTATCTTGCATGTTTGCAGTCCATTTGCACAAGGTGGTTAGAGATTCAGATGTGTGTGTTTAAACACTGTTTTCTGTCATTCATGAGCTAAAAACCTTGCTAGCAACCATGTCACAAACTATAACTATCTGATCTTAGATTCCAAATACTCCAGTGATTTCAACTCAGGCCACTAGCTCTTTAAATGACCTATGGAATTATCTCAAGATTTGCAAACATTTGTAATGTATTGTTGTGTGGTTTGTATAAACAGTAGCAACATTATATATAGCTTGCATAAGAAGAGGACAAGGGCACGCGCGCACGCACACGCGCACGCACACACACACACACACACACACACACACACACACACACACACACACACACACACACACACACACACACACACACACACACACACACACACACACACACACACACACTCGCACACACAGGTTTCTGGGTCATTGCTTTCAGTCCCAGGTCCACAGTGAACACTTCTTTTCCTCTGAGTCTTTTAAGCATTAAAATGAGTGAGATGCATTGCTTCAGGGTTTTCTCATGAGAGCCAATAAGCTTCTGTAGGAAAGCTCTTTACTGTAAATGCTCTTTACAGTCAGTAGCAAACAGCAGAAAAGATCCACTTCCAATGATTTAAAATCATATTTCTTTCATAATTGTATTTCTTAGCGGAGCTCAGACCGCCAACATTGCCTGACTTGTTGCCTCATCTTGAGATATGCTTCTAGAGTGAAGCAAATCCTCAGAGGCCTCTGCTGAAACCAGACCATATATTTCTCTCTCAGAAAAGCCATGCTGATTTACATTTATGGACCATGGCAGCCTTACTGTATACAGTCCCACTGCATCAGTACAAAAACAGACTTCTCCTCTGAATGTGCAAATGTTTTTATCTCTAGCTTCAATCCTTTTATTGTATCCCTGTCAGCACAAATGAAACAGAGGATCTTATTGTAAAAAACAAAGATATCCTTTTTAAAACTCAAGATTAGAAAATTACAATATGTCTTCCTTGTTTTTACAGAAATAGCTAAACACTTTTTGTATTAGTACTTGCAGTAACAGAAAAACGCCCAAGCATAGTTATTGTTTGTTAAACGTGAGTAATTTCCTTAATTTGTTATTAATCGTTGATTCATTTAATATAATTAAAATGTTATGTTATGTCCTCTTTATACATTTCCAGGTTAAATGTTATTTTAAATGTTTCAAAAAATAATTGTATTGAGTTTTCATTCGTTTTTTGGATGAAATACTTTCAAATATGTCAGATATATTGAAAATAGCTGCGCGGACAGAGTGTTTTAGGTTTTGTTTAGTACATTGTAGATGTTTTCCTTGTGGTTATGGTTGAAAGAATAGTGATTTATATTATTTATATCACACAGGGCCAGTGAAATTAATGCTTTGAGTGACTTTAACTGCCACAAAATGACCCATTTAAGCTTTAAACAACTTTCAGGAATTTTGATTTAAATTTGTTTGCATGGCAACCGTGTGTTGCAGGCATTTAGTTGAGACCTTTTGATAATAACCCAGATACAATTATTAAGATATAAGATAGCAAATGATGTAACCCAGCTTAATGTCGGACTAGATATTCAAAGGGCTGTTTTCGGTTTTTACTTTAGACTTGACTCAGAGATAAATGTTGTTCAGTGTTAGCATGACCCACAATCGCCCTCTTTCATACAAAATACGTGAGGGTGAAATGAACCAGGATTTCCTCCTATGCGTCTATTTCATCTTAGGGGTGTGATGACTAAAGATGAGGTCCGCAGTTTGCTTATGGGAGAGGAGATGGAGGTTAAGGGGGGGGGTGTAATTTGGGGTAGCGGTGTAAGACATGTGTCTGTCATGCTGGCAGTTTCCTGGCCTTGACTAGTGTCTCCACCACCTGGGGATGATGGGATATTTACAGAGCGTGTGGGGCGGATGGAGTGAGACCAGAGGGCGGCGAGGCGCCCCGGCTCCTGCATCTCGCACGCATGTGCAAGAACTTCTGTATTTTTAACATATGATGTGTTTGGGGGAGCGCATGAACGTCCAAATATTTTCCTAACTGATTTTCTGTCAGCAGCTTTCTTCAAATTATGCATCTGATTCATTCCGTCATGGATGAAAAGGTCCTTTCAGTGTGAGTGCATGCAAGTCATGACCAACCTGAGCTTCAGACAGAAACACTGAAAACATTTTAATTTTAAAACTTTACTTAATCTTATCCAATACTTTAAGAAGCGTATGAAACTTTATTTTATGTTTTAAATAGTAAACTTATTGTCCTCACTTTTTCTGGCATTAATGTGACTTGCTGATTGAAGAACACACACCATGCCATGTTTACTGCCAGCAATGCTTTCTTTATTTGATTGTTGTTGCTAGGCAGATCTCAAATATTTAAACATTGATTTATTCGGCCACTTGGAAAATCTCCTTAAATGATGTGTAGGCTGTAAAGATGACAATCGCAGAGGAGTGCTTTATAGGAGTGTGAAATGCCAGAGCCAGGCAGGGAGATGTATTTCACTTTAATTTCCTCCGCAGACGGCTGCTGCTGCCCTGGCGAGGCAAACTCAAGGATGTTATTGCTCCACTTTCACAGTCTGATACTGTACATGATAAGAAAATAGAGTCTCTTGGCCGAGAGGGTACAGTGTAGTTATTTAACGAGCTGCTGAATGTGGCACTTCAACAGATATTTTAAATCGTAACATTATATCTTAGAAAAGTGCTTGTGTTTATCTTATACTGTAAAAACCAAACTGCTGATATGCCTAAAACAACTTTACAGATATTATTTTACTAGGAAAACGCTAGGAACGTTTTTGGAGGGTAAAATATAATGAAATATAAAATGTTTGACTTAAACATGCACTACATTTTTCATCATTGCTTATGGGAATTTCATGGGAACTCTTTAAGGTCGCTTATGTTTAGGATCTCTGGGTGACTTGACAATTAATGATGCTTTCAGGAGCCTACATTCCTCTGTGAAAGGAGAAATGAGGGGTCACAGCCTCGGATGACTGAACCTTCGATTTACACAACAGGCCAACCTTTCAGACAAGTCGGATATGTATTTGCCTTGAACTAATACGATTTTGTTTCCATTTTATATCAGACAAGCAATTTCAGGTTTGCAAAGTTTCTCTTTTTTATAAAAATGTGTTGACGATTTGAAAATGTCTTCCCTCAATTGATATCATTTATTTTGTATGTGCAAGCTAAACAGGCCCTTCTAATAATTTGGTACAATGGTTGCATTCACACTTGAATGCACCACGTTCCCACAACTTAGTTCCTAGCTAAAAGGAAACAAACAATATATTGTGTTTCCTCATGAGAAAAACTTTACTAGCGTCCGTTACTGATTCTGTTGACCTGGAAATCTGTTTTTTTTATCAATAAAAAATAGGTGCTGGTAAAATGATCACATCTGCTGTCGTTAACTTCAACACAGAGATACTAGTTGTGCCACTGGTTGAATGGGAGGGCATGCATGCTGCCATGCGTCAAGGATTACTATCCAGAAGTAGTGAATGTAGCAATTAACGCCCGGCGCAGTGGTGTTGTCAACGTTATGAGGTGAGTGACATGAGGCAGACCATGACTATAACAGGTGGAAGCAAAGGTCAGGAGGCAGCAGGTTTCTGGAAGAGGCCGTTATCAACATGTAGAGTGGGAAAGGAAATTGAATTTCCTTACTAGCCACTGTTAAACTACTGTTGGCTACCTTCACAGTAGCCTACATTTACCTGACTACCAGGTCACATTTGTGTTGATGGAGCTCCACCACTGTAATATCACTCTTGAAGTCAGAAATGTGTGGCTTCTGTTACCCCGTTACAATGAAGTTATGGCATTTGTTACCACTCTGTCCCCTATACTGACTAGCAAGTAAACAAGGTAGTTTCCCCAGTTTCTTTCACGTTTATAACCCAGGTCAGAATAGTCTAAAATGTTGAATTGGCCTTCACAGTTCTCTAGGGACCTGTATGGCTCTTTTGTGCAGTATGCTGCCGTCCTGCCCTGCATGTCTAGACAGAGGAAAAGGCAGAATTATCTGCCAGCATGTACTGTAAAAGGACTCATTCTGAGGGGAGGGAGTTTAATTACTTTTTCCTTCCCGATAACCTCTTATTAACTCTGACATTTATTCTCTCTTGCCAAAAACTAAAATAGACATAGTTAATACTTCATTTTGTTGGAAAACATAACAATTCGGTGCAAAGCTTGATTAATGCACTAGACATTTGTTGACACGCCGCATCAACGTTGGTCACCAAATGTGACTAAGCTCACTTAGTTGGACGAGGACACAGAACATGTGTCATCTATACATAGTGGTTTCAAAATGACATAAAAGCCTTGTCAAAGCCTTACTCTTTGATTCCTGGGCAATACAAGTGTATATATTACTCTTTTAGCCAATTGAACAATTACAACAATTTTCCAACAAATGCAAATGCTCAGATTTTCCTCTATCGCTAATTAATTAATACTTTGTACGTAAATATGAATACTACTACTACAGTACTAATCTGTGGCACTCACTGTGGCCTCTGGATTTTAAATGCCACAAAATTAACCTAAAAATAAGAAGCATAAAGTTTATAAAGTAAATGAGTTCAATGTGATCTGAATGTGGCAGTGTTTTCTTCATCTCTGTCAGTAGTCTATAGCTTTCTCAGCCAACCTAGACAGATCAACTTTCCGTCGGTACACATTTTAAATGACTGACAGACTGAACAGACGCTGTCCTGCCTCTCCCTCGGTCTCACTGGCCTCTGAGCATCTCCTGTCACCAGGCCTCGCAGAGTAAAACCACCGTCTGAGTCGGCGCGTCATGACTGGCAGCGGAGAAAAAATAAACAGCCTGGATTATGATAATTGGTGGGTCAGCTACAGCTCGAGTGCCGCACTGGAGACATGCTCAATTAATCAACTGTTCTGCTGAAACCGTTTATAATGGGCACAACAATAACCTTTTAACAGATGGGAATCATTTTCCTTAATTAAATGTAGAAATAAATATTGCCCTATGACAACAAATCCACCCTGGTTGTTACACACACTTAAGCCTTCTCCTCAAGATTGTTCTAGCTAAACCAGAGTAATCATGGCAATTGCAGTGTGTCTTTTTATGAACTTGATTGGAGCATAAATGTCACTACCTTTTAAAATATACACAGTCATAGAAGACTCAGAAAGCAAAGTTGGGAGGGGGAAACACATTTGAATAAGTGTGACATTAGAACTAAACACTGCAATATTACTATAGCTTTTACCGTCAAGCAATAAAGGATCAGTGCAAACGTTATTAGTGTGTGATAGCCGCAGGTATTATCATTTAGTTGAATATTTATCTTAACTGTAACATCGAGCAGCATTTTTATTAAGTCTCATCTGTGTGAACTGTGAGAAATATTAGACTAAACTTCATTGTTACTACACACATTAAAATACAGTGAAATAGTGTTAAATATATAACCAGGCATTATAAACAGTATGACAATTGTAAGTACATACATAAATGTAACATGAGTGTACAAAATGAACATTAAATCCTTCATGTAGTTTAGGTAAGAAGGTTTTAGCTTTGATACAACTTTACAATACAACTTTATGTATAAAGCACTTTAAACCTCCAGACCAAAGTGCTGTACAGGCAAATAGATAAAACAAAGCATACAAAAAAGTAACACAGCTCAGCTCACACACCATAAAACAAGTAGGCCTACAAGTAAAAACAAAAAACAATTTAAATGCAAAAAAGCAACACTCTAAAAGATGTTGAAACGCCAAATGTTAAAACGTTAAGGAGAAGAGGTGGGTTTTAAGAATTGATTTAAAAGCAGGCAGTGTGGAGGCCTGTCTGATCTCCAGGGGCAGAGCGTTCCATAGTGTGGGAGCCGCTGCAGAGAAGCAACGGTCCCCTCTGAGCTTTGACCTGGTTTTAGGCACATTCAGGAGCAGCTGGTCCGCTGACCTGAGAGGGCGGTTCGTCGTGTGATGCTGTAGCAGCTCAGCAAGGTATGGTGGGGTCATGCCATTTAGGGATTTAAAAGTAAATAAAATAATTTAAAAATGGATCCTAAAATAAATTGGCAGCCAGTGGAGGGAAGCTAAAACAGGGGAAATGTGGTCATACTTCCGTGTGCCAGTTAAGAGCCTTGCTGCGGCATGTTGCACCCGCTGCAGTCGTGCGAGGGAGGACCCATTCAGGATAATGAATAAAAGAAAGGGGGTATTTAATCTTAAACTTTATTGAAGTCAGAGTTGCACCATTACGGAGAATTATCTTAACACTAAGAGAAAGTTGTGTTAAAAACAGTCCTGTTTACTCAACTATTCAGTTCAGTTTGTGTGTACTACAACACCTTTAATCTCCCTCTCAGGGTGGAGCTGTTAGCAGTGAACCAAAGGCTACTGTTAGACTGTCAGGACAGTATCTGAATACTAAAAGCTGTAAATAAGTTTAGGATTGGAATTAATACTTGCAACTTTACATTTACCCATCGCAAAAACTGTATTTTCAGTGTGCAGCGTTGAATAAAGATGCTTTGTGATAAAAGATTCTGGCCCAACAGAATGAACTATAGTAACTTTGTTGCTTGTTTTTACCTGAGCTTGCAACTCACTAAACCAATATGCCGAAAGTACCACTCTGGTCTTGTAACACGTACATTTCATTCATAAATGAATATCATGGGAGTTTTTAAGCATTTGTATACAGTGATAGAGCGCCTCCATCAGTGTCAAAACGGTCTTGTCACCACAGCCTCAGTCCACAAACTGGCTGCCCACCAACAGACAGGACTAGTCGCTCTGTAGAGGTCACAGGCACATGTTGATGATGGTCACTCCCTGTCTGGGTGTCATATATCACTCCACCTTTCGTCCTCACACACACCCTCTCTCTTCTCTCCTTCTCTCTCAATCAACCCCTCTCCCTCAGTGGTTAAATACAAAAGAGAAAGCCACTGTGACACTGAAACCACACTCAGTCAGACACACTGTAGGGTCTCTTTGAAAGAACCTCTCTCACCAACTCTATTTCTTCAGAGTGACCTGGCCTTCTGGCGCTGGGCTAGTTTAGAGCGGACTTTGGGAGGAGACAGACTGTAATCTCACCCATAATCCATTTTAATCAACAATAACACTCTACCTTCAGTCCCAGGGCGAGGCCACAGAGCCTTTCTGAGCCCCAGATTTACATCTGTAAATGAGGCAACACTGAACTATGGCTTTGATTTATTCAGGTTTTATTTGGCACAAATTGTCTAAGGTACAGATCACATCCCCTTTCCCCCAGGCATTAATAGAAAGAGCTCTGAGTTGTGCATAATTGCAAAAAAAGAATTTCACCCATGCAGTATGCTAGTTTCCAGTGGCGGCCGGCCCATAGGGGCGCTAGGGGCGCCGCCCCACCTCTTGCCACATACAAAAAATAAAAATAAATATTAAATAAAAAAATATATATTTAAAAAAAATATATTTAAAAAAAATATATATTATTATTATATATATTTTTATTTTTAATGAACAAGGTAAATATCATACAATTGGTATCACACAAATGTATAATCTACAATACAATCTCGTTTAAAATTGTGTTACGATGTCTAAAGTTACTGATAAGTCACATGTTTCCTGCCTGGCCTTGCCCATGGCATGAGTTTATCATTACCGGGCGGAGCCCCCGAGCCAAACAGCAGCAACCAGCACGTTGCAAAAGTCTCAATAGTAAACTGTGCCGCTGAAACATAATTTCAGCCAATCAGCGCCGTCAAATATTTTGGTCACGTGGGCGCTCACGTTGGCGCCCATGTTGCTTACGTGCGTTGACGTGAGTTGTTTTTTTAGACTGGTGACGCAGTATTTGGATGAGAATGGTGTGCAGGTGGAGTCGCCGGACCTCGGTCCGCACCCAATTCCGTGCAAGAGCTACTCTCCAATCCTTTCGAAAGGAGAAGTTTGGGAGATAAATTGATACTTAAAGACCTTGGACCGGACCAACCCGATTTGTATATATCACAGCAAGCTCGTGAAAAAGACAAAACGTATCAACGAGGCAGGCTTCTCATGTTGCTGGATGCAAACAGGTAAATGCTATCTTTTGTTTCCCATGCTTGCTCTTCAAACAGCCGGGGACAGATATGATCTGTTTAGAAACTAGACAAAATTTAAACAAGTACAAACCACAGACTGCCTGTGTCATGGAGAATACAGTCGCTGGTTTATTTATGTCTGTATAGGCCGTTGTTGTGAGTGTGGACGGTCGGAGCATATATAGCGTTAGCTTAGCCAAGCTCCATTCAGAAAACAAGCATTCTAAAAAGTGTTTCGCCTGCCGTCTGTCTGCAGACTTGTCAAAGCATTAATTCATGGTTTTTACTAACCGGTATCAGTATGTTGTTAAGTCGGCATCATTTAGAAACGTGTATTACAATTTAATCACGGTAAAATATGTTCATTTTGTTGTAGTTGTAGCTCCCGAGCCAGCGCATCTTGTTTGAATGATGCGAGTAAACACAGCTGGCAGCCGCGGTGAAACTCGAGCGACTAGAGCGATGCGATAGGAGCGTTTAGAGCGAAGCGAATATTCGCATCGCGTCCGGTCTGAACGCAGCATAGCGAGCTCCGCGCTGCACTGGAAACGCGCCATTACATCACCAGAAGTCCTAATTTAAGGGGTCATTTCTCCCCAAATTTTTTTATTTACTCACTATAAACAAGTGATCAACAGCCCCACCAAAAATATTTTCCACCAGCCGCCACTGCTAGTTTCTAATGTGGCAGCTTGGATTCTAAAACTGACATTCAAGTAATACATTATTTTCCACAGACTAACTTCAGACTTAAACTAACAGGTATTAAGGAATTTGAATAAGATCTTTGATGTTTCATGGAAACTTTAGTTGTCTCAGGAAGATTTATATTATATTTCAGCTATTATCATTTTCCTGATCACCATTAAATATAACTCAAATAATCATTATATCAGTCCTTCTGTAATTGCTGGTGTGTTGATCATGTCGGATTAGACCAAGCAAATATGATTTATAGTCATGTCAGAAGCACCTTCATGCCAGTAATTCTTACAGGTAAATCATTTTGTCCAAATCTGTAAACTAATATTTCTTCTCAAATCTTGTATCAACCTGAAGAAATTGTAGATTTTAGAGACCTTTTATGTGCACATTTATGTCAATGTCAATCAATACATTACCTTCCACAAATGCTAGAATGTGCAACTTTATAATATATTTGTTTTATCGTACAGACCTCTATAAATTGAAAGTCAATCAAAGTTTGTACAATTCCTGACCCCCTTTACTATGTCAGCCCCTCTATATTTTTGAAATATTGGGACACAGCATGACTCTTGCAACAGTACACAGCTAATTACACTTGCTGAAGTTATATCCTTCCCCATTACACCCTTATTACTGGTCCCATCCAACCCTGACAAGCACCATCTTTGTTCAGCAGGTCTTCAGGTGACAGGATGTGTTAATATCACTTGGTTGATTGGATGCGATAAGTCTTGCACGCTGCCGAGTTTTTTTTCTTGTGTATTCAGGCCAAGTGTCCACCAGAACGCTCTGCCTGCATCCAAATCTCTCGGCTGGCTCTGAATTGGCCTCTTTGTCCATCCCTACAGATCCAAATCATCAAGGCCAACGCTGTGCCCTTGTGCGCTGTCGCCATGGGAACGGGGACTGCGGCTGCCAGCAGTTTGCTGTTTGCTTTGGCTGGAAATCAAAGCTTGCGTGGAGGTGGGGATGGATGGGATAGAGTGGGGAGGTGATGTGGCTTGACGTGGGATGGTAGAGGTGATACAGCGTCTAGAGGTACACCGTGGCTTTGTCCCCCTAAACAGGAAGCTACAGTACACCGGTCCTCCCTGAGGAAAGAGATCAGATTTTCCTGACCACCTCTGCCTTGTCATCCACCCAACATGCTTCTCCTGATGCTGACAAGATCTGCATGTGTCACAACCTACAACATGACCCCACCCCCTGCAAACCATACCATACCCCCCCTCATTCAATCTGTTTACTTTAGCGCACATGACTGGACTCGTTGGAAGCAGATACAACGTGCTGCTTTAATGTGGCAATATTAACCACCCCCCAAAAAATCAATAAAGTTGCTGTTTGCAACCCATAGGGCCAACAGATCGTGTTACATTGTTTTGCGAGTGACATATAAGCGTATGTTATGATAGAGAAGGCTAATCACTCTTGAAGAAACTGAAACAGGTTATTCTATACCAGAAAGCCACACTGTTACCGTTTCATTCCCCACAGGAGATCTTTCATACAGAACATTTATGTGCCAATTCAGGTGCTGAATTTAAATTTTTCGTCAGCTCAACCTTTAGTCGTTGTACAAATAAAGTTATCTTGGTTTGTAATTTTTGTGGCCACAAATTCATATTCGATGTACAAGGCCATTTATCACTGTCAGAGCCATGACTCGCTTAAAGCCCCTTCACCAAAATAAATCCTTGTTTTGACAGGCGTTCACTTGGAAGACACAGTGAAGCTGGGACAGGCGCTGTAGGGGGTCTTCTGGCTTACAAGGTTCTGACATCCTCAGGCCCTCTCACATTCAGGTGTAAAACCCCTGGAGGAGCACAGCCAGGCTAACATTGCTTGGGACTTGCAGCGCCACAGTGTCTGCTGCAGCCCACCAGCTTTCCCGCCTGCTACTAAAATAGAAGCAACCTCACACCAAGGCATGGCTTCACAGCTAGCATATAACAATCTGAATATTCAAAGGATTTGCAGTACATCCATCATTTTTTCATGCTGCAACAAACCGGATTTTTTTCCAGTAGCACAAATACAGAATGTTGGGCAAATTTAATGTTTTAATGTTCCCAAATGTTAATAGCCTCTTTCTTCATCCTTTTTAATGGTTTAATTCTGATGGTGAGAGATCATACACATGCCACAGTCACAAAGTCACGGTAGGTTAAGGTTGTTGTAACTCTCTGTTGAAGTCTTCTGTAGCAAAAAACATATTTCAACAAGCTTTTTTAATATATATTTGAATTTGTAAAACTTGTAAAAGTTGTCTATAGGGTACAGGTGGAGTCTTTTCTGGCCTAATATCCCAGATGATCAACAGATGATTTCCCATGCCATTCACCTCTGTTTCCTGTTCTGCAGCATAGCGGATATCAAAACCACACATGTTCCTTCAGTGCTCTAGATCCTCTGTCTGGGAATGGCCCCCTGAGGGTCAAACATCGGCTTCTTCCTCGTCTTCCTGCTATTTACAGGTCAAAGGCGACTGCCTGCATGGCGAGGTGATTCCCAGCTCAACTGCTGGATTCACTCTGGAAAGCTACATGAAGGAAGTGCAGTGGCAAGGATTGTGCATTTGATACAATCTTGTAAATTGAGTTGAGTTGATGCGAAGGAGCTTGTGTTTACTAAAAACAAGATAAGACATAAGCAGGGAATGTATAAGCAACCGCTGACCCCAGGAGGAACTGAGCCGATGGAAGAGAAGATACCAAGCTCTGTCTCTGTCATTGGCCTTATAAGAAGTTACAGCATGCAATAGAAACAATTCAGCACATGATTGTTGTCTTGACAATATACTGTGTGTTTCCAGTACAACACCGTCTCTGAACAAACCTGACTAGTTTGTTTGACAGATTGAAGCAATCTGAAATAACCTCCCAGCAGAATATTAGGGATAAGGAGAATTTGACTGGATCTCAAAGCACTCTTTTTGGGCCTCATTAGTGTCATGACTGATTTCCCCTCCAATATTGAGCCCGGGACACACACACACACACACACACACACACACACACACACACACACACACACACACACACACACACACACACACACACACACACACACACACACACACACACACACACACACACACACACACACACACACACACACACACACACACACACACACACACACACACACACACACACACACACACACACACACACACACACACACACACACACACACACACACACACACACCCACACACACACACCCACACACACACACACACACACACACCCACACACACACACACACACACACACACACACACACACACACACACACACACACACACACATACACCATATGCAAGCATGCATCTCCCAGCTGATTAAGCACCAGATGTTGAGTTGCAAAGTCTACTTACTGAGTTTAAGTGGAAATAATCCTCATTTGGGATTCACAAAGGATTAATGCAGGATATGATGAACACCAGTGGCAAAGGTCACTTTGACGTTATTTCCTATTGCAAGCCAACCAGCTATTCTGACAGATATCAGCTTGTCAGGAGGATGTTTTTTAAATTTTGATTTAATATTTTCCTGAAAAAGCACCACTCCTTAGCTGTCTTTAAAAAGCTATCTTTAAAGATGTTCTTGGAAGGAAGAAGGGATTCAGCGCCCCATAGGGTTCTTCCTCCTGGCCATCATCACACAACCATGTCTGGTCTGTCCCCTGAGCCCCAGTGCAGGCTGCGTGGGCTAACTCAAAGACATCTGGCACGATAATATGTCTGCACTGTCAGGTCAGGTTTGCAGACACAAACACTTGGAGATACAGGCTTATTGTCAGAATGAATGTTTGCAGTGAAATTCTGTTCTCATTTACCATGAAAACGTCTAAAATACCAGGGTCTCATGGAGGAGCAGAGAGAATCAGATGTTATGTAATAACCGAGGCAGCTGGAGGCATTTGGTTCATGCAATAACAAGTGGCAACTTTTTAATGATGCTCAACAAGTCCAAAGTTTGCTTTGCATTTCAAATTCACACTGCATGCCAGAGAAAGTGCGTATGTGGCTGTGAGTGGGCACATTTTGGTAGGTCTTTTAAATCTGTCTTTCTTGAGACTAAGGACTTGAGCCATTTTTACCTCCGTACTAGAAAAACATTTCTGCCAACTTCCTCTTAGTGGGGTGTTCTGTGAAGAGTTGGAATGCAAGAATTATGTTTATTCCAGTTCACACAGGGACGGAAATATTCTTGAAAGATTTCACAATTGTTCCTTTCATTTATCAGGCAACTTAAACTCAGTATTAAAATCAACCTTAACCGTGATGAAATAAATTAGAATATATATAATTGCATAGCTTTGATATATGTAATATATCAGAGAAAAATGTAAGGTCTGTCGTCAGGGCCTCTTATAAGCCCAGGTTAGCCCCACAGCTATCCAAATTTCCAGAGTTGTCTAGGCTTCAGCTGAAAGGGAATCGTACCCAAGGTGCTTGCAGGGCCCATTTGACTGTCTTTTACGCTCTATATGCATTATATGACCGCTTTGTGGTTTCAGCTAACTGTGGGCCTTCCCTGAAAATGAACCCCTGACTGTGAGGAGCCGACTTATATCTGTGTTTATATCTGTCAGAAAAGGCCAGACTCAGTGCTGTGACTGAGGCTCCTATGCTGATCTAAAGGTTTGGATACTCCTCTGGAGCGTGGAAGTACCCTCCGGCTAGCTTGATCTGATAGGGTCCAGGGGAGCCTCCCTCTGAAGATTGTGCAAGTATACCCATGGCGTAAAAAATAAGCTTTTCGACTATGGAGATTTCTGCAGCTTAATGATCTTGAGAAAAGTGTTGAAACCACAATATATGTTGCAGTGATGTGTGAATGGGTCCAGAAGGCAGTGCTCTTCATGCTGTTATTCCTCGGTTAGAGGTTTTATGTCCGTCTATATTTTTGCTTTATTCAGTGCTCTTCACATTTGCCCTTTTCAATCACAGGAACTTTCCCTGAATACAATATAATGTATTTCCGTTATAAGTAATAACTATTTTAGAAGCTTCTAAATGAAATTCCACTGCAGATACTTTTGGTTCCTGGTTTCTGACCCCACATGTGCTGTCTGTTAAAGTCAACATTTATGTAATCCTACCCAACATATTCCATTAGAGTTTATTTGTGAATCACAGTTGCCTGCTTATTTCAGAAGATGATTAAATAGTGATCATTTTAAATTAGTTATCTGAGTTGTATTGAAAATTGTGAGCAGCTGTTTTCTGCAGGTCTCCATTGGTAATATCAATGTACAGGCAGAAATCCTTACACGGATGTTAACTAGAATTTTAAATTGGTCTTGTTATCTATTAAAATGAGTGAAAACACGAAGATGAGGATAGGCAATATGGAATTGCAATCCATTTCAGGAGGGGACCCTAGTATGTCCAGTATATGATTCACATAGCAAGGCTAATGCTGGCTTAATGCAACATTGTGTAACACAGTTAAGTGTGGCAGGCTGCAAGTGTGTGAAGTGCCAGGCTGGAGCAACTTCCCCTCTCATTTACAGTAGGTTGTGTGAGAATATGCAGAGCACAGGTCTAGGCCTACAGCTGCTTATTTATTATGGAGCAGTCACGGCAGACAGGAGCGAGAGCAGGAGGGGTCCCCAAGGGGTCTGGCCCAGGGGCCAACACAGTGTCTGACAAAAAGCATAAACATAAGGGACCTCAGAACCCACAGGGCTGCATGACTGCCAAACACCACCCACCATAATACTGCCACCGTCACACCCGTTACATTCACCACCGTTTCAAAAACCTTGCTTTCCCAGCAGCAGTTTGTTTTAGAAACAAACATTTTGGGCAGCAGGAACCTGACACTGCTTATGTTTTGATTTTGTTGTCATATACTAATTAAGCATAACATGAACTGTGGACCTGATGAAACACTGAGGACGATGGACAGAAAAAGGTCCATTTATTTAGTGTGTTCATTTATGCCTAACCTGTCAGCAACAGACTTGGGTTAAACTTCTACACCCTGCAATATCCTGCCAATGGGCACTAGAGACACTGTACTGTATTTTACTTTGGACAGGGACTTTTTTACAGAGAACATCTAAACACCTTGATTTTAATTAAATGTATAAGCAATCTGAACAGTACTCTGGTTGTTAATACTGACACGATAAATGCCTTATTCAGGAAGCCAGTGGGGACATTGGGTGCCTTATCACTCTAAATTGTTCCTATGCCTGTCATTGGTGCAGCCCCCTGTACCGATGTGTGTGGGTGGACAGCAAAGCCTGCAACTTCTCTTTATTTAGTACATTTGGTGTTTCCAGAGTTGAACCCTGCACTAGCTCAGACAGCATTTCAACACCATGGAGCCTGTCTCTGCTGCAGTCAGGAGAGCGGCTTCCACCCCCTCCCTCCCCTATCACTTCCGGAGGAAGAAAGAGAGATGTCTCAGCTGGACTCACATCAAAGAAATAGGAAAAGAGAAGAGGAAGAGCTTTGACGGGTCTCAACCTACTCGTGGGGAATCACTTCAAAGAGAGACCTGCAAAGATAGCTGCAAAAGGAAACCCCTTTGGTCAAGTCGATGCAATTCTGTACCTCTCAGTGTCTCAAAGACAAAAGATCTGTCAAAGCATCTTAAGCTATTTTCAATTTCTTGTTTTAGATCAACGCATTGCATTGTCTTTCTTCACAAACATGAACATACTTTATTAGATTTGGTTTTAGCCTTTGGTATTGAGTCATTGCCCACTGTAGAAACAAAAGATGACTGTCTGTTTAGTCTGAGGTGCCCAGCCCTGGGATCTTGCATTATTAAATGCAGTTGAGCAATGAAAAACAGCATTACATCAATAGCAGTCTTCTCATTGGTGCTCTGTTGTCAGACAGGTCCAGAAAATACTCAATCAGACAATGAGTCGAAACATTTTTCTTTACTATACATTCATGTGGAAGTTTAAAGCCAGTATCTGTCAATACAATACACAGATGATCCCATTCAATTGAAAATGACATGTTTGCCCATATGAGCCAAACACCCTGAGCAGGAGAATATCTCTTGTCAGTCACGTCATGTGTTTAGACGTTTGTATTATTCCTCCCCTACTCTGGTGGCCTGGTCACGCTTTAACAATGAGGGCTGACTGACTCCAAGACACACAAACGTATGTGGTGGAATGCGTCTCATGTTGTGGAGGGTTTCCTACGGTGAGCTAGCAGGCCAAGAGGTGTCACGTTATTTAATTACGCACAGCTTACAACTCCTGTCTGCCCATGAGGCCAGCCCTTCCCTTCATCTGATTTAATATGGTTACCTTTGTAGAGAAAATATGAATATGAGCTTTTGTTTGCATAACTTTAATTAGCCCTTAATTAATATTGTCATCTCAAGAGCAGGCCTCAAATCAAGCTGGCAAATTTAGGTGACAGTGTGTGTGGAATGCGGCTCCATTTTCAAGACAAACTGAAGGGAGAGACGGCGGACAGAGAGGGAGAAATAGATCCTGTCCTCACGCGTGGTATTGCTAACATGACAAGACAACATCTGTTTTCGTAGGGCCTCAAGGCTCAGCCTCCAGACAAAATTATGTTTTATTAAGGAACTAATATTTCCTCCTCAGTGGTGTTGACGATGGAAAGCGGTCTTGTGTATCAGAAATTGAACCCCGTTACTTGTTAAAATTGGGAGTTAGCTCGGTGATGGCCTTGTCTTTGTCATTACAGAAATTATTGAAAACTAAAACCATGTCCCACTGAGAGAAATCAGTGTTTGCTTGTTGGAGAAATCACAATGTACCTTTGCTCCTTTCCAATTATCCTATCCTAAATTGAAATGATGGAAATGTAATGCCTACAGTATACTGGAGCAGCAGTGGGAAAGAAAGACAGCGTAACTCCAGTAAAAATCAAGTGTGTGAATAACTCCCGTGCCTGATTTTGGGTCGATGTGGTCTTACTGCCACCTCACATTCTCATTTCCAGACACACAAAACCAGAAGTAGTCTCCAGGGCTGAGTGAACACCACATGAAGGCTGTCTTTGTCCTCAGTACATTAGCTTGCTAACAGTGCAGCGCTGGCTACCGAACAGTGTGTCACCCAGGAGGTGTCAGTGCAAACGTGCCGGTGACTCTTTATTCATCGCCTTGTTTGTATTTGTATGTGTGCTTGCATGTACTTGCCTCCCTCTGTTTATGATCATTAGTTTAGATGTTGATGGTAGGGCTTTGGCTTTATAAGTGTGTGTTCTTCTGTGGAAGCATGGGAGTCACTTATCGGTTTTCCCTGCTCTTAGCTCACTTCAGAACAGCAAAGTGGTATTGTATTTATGAAGTTAGCATGACATTTGTTTGCCACTGACACTCTACCTTACTAGAGCTATAAACAGACCCCGGAGAAGGCCACCTCCTATAATTATTCGCTCACTTGACCCTGGGTGAACAGAGAAGTTGCTTTCTCGACGCCAGGTCGTTGGAAATTTGCATTAACACAAGCATGTAGACATGGACATTTGTGTATTTGTATGCCAAATTGTGTCTCTCACACACTGCACTGTGCATACACTGACACACACAAGCAAACTTACCGTACTTACTGGTGGAATCATTATTTCCTAAGGTGTATGTTGTCTTAGTGTTTTTACTGCTTCAGTCCTGCCAGTGTCATGCTTCTATAAAGCTGTCAGTGTCAGTGTAGGCCCCTGCATGTCTGCTGGTTAAAATCCCTCTAAAGGCAATATACTTGTTCCTGTGGACCTGTTTATCAGCTCAGGTGAACTGCCACCTTGCTGGGTCACCTAAGAGCTATTGGCCTGCTGCACCATGTTTCTCAGAATGTCTTCTCTATTGTAACTCACACAAGCTGCAGGTCTAAAAGCGTGTACAATATGAATATTGTAAATATTTTGTCTAAAGGTAAAACTCGAATAAAAGGGCAACTATAAATCTAATGACCAAAGAGATGAATACTCTGATAGCTCTGCTAAAAGTACAGATTAAAATACCCACCTTGTGTCAGGTTTCTTAAATTACTTACCTTGTTTGGGAACTTGTAATAATCTCAGACTGTGTTACATTCTATCGCCCATGCCTCAGTTTGGCATGTAGACATAAGTCTGGTGGGAACCACTTTTTCCAGAAGTCACATGACATGTTTCCAGTCAATTGGCAATGCCAAACCAAACGGCCAGCCTGCATGCACACTATACAGTACATGCAGCTGGTTTAGTTCCAAAATATTCTGGGAATGGATCCACCAGAGGCGTTGAGTGTGTGAGTGTGTGTGTCTGTCTGTGTGTGGTGTAGCCTGTGTGTGTAATGAGTATGTATGCACAATGCCAACTTCCAGAGCCCACATCCACCTATCCAGCAAACTGTAGTGCAGTACACATGTCCCGTCTATGCCAATCCAAATAGCTGCTTACCCTCCTTTTCTCCCACAGCCTGAGAGCCGGACCAGCAGACAGGCACGCTCCACCTCTTAGACAAAACAGAGGCCAGATACCACAGCACACCTCGCTCACAGTACATAACAGTCCACCACAATCAACCACACTGTGCTGGAAGCCTCATTGGACAACGTTGGCCATTTGGTGGATGGTTGGTTGCACACATGGGCAGTCCACATAAGATTTTAACCCATGGTAACCTTAACATATTTTTTAACAAAGTTTGTCAACAGCTTCTATCAGTGTTTCTTTTCTTAAATTGGCCTATTTGTAGTCAGGTTCAGTTTTCAACTTAAGCATATACTGAAACTGCCCTTTAGGAGCAATCTTCATTGTTTAAAGTATCAAATGAAACCAGTAGCATGCAGTTGAAAAGGTCAACAGTTTGAAGAGTCTTGCTGCAGTAATAGGCTTGCACAG
Organism: Pseudochaenichthys georgianus; assembly: GCF_902827115.2. Classification (NCBI taxonomy): domain Eukaryota; kingdom Metazoa; phylum Chordata; class Actinopteri; order Perciformes; family Channichthyidae; genus Pseudochaenichthys; species Pseudochaenichthys georgianus. Next base: position 21,620,964 of record NC_047510.2, read on the forward strand.
GACAACTCTGGCCTCTCCAGAGAGAGCACCAAACACCTGACCTTCCCACAACATTCAGCAGGAGTTCAGATTGTAAGGATTTATGAGAGAAGGTGAGAGGTTCTGGCATGGGCTCTACCCCATGACCGGCCCTCAGGGGTCCTGCTCTCCCTTGTGTGTTGACAGTGTTACTGCGCATGTGGACCCCTGAAAGATTGGGTGTGCTTTTCTCCCAATTGTTCTGACCCCTATAAACTGTGGCCTGGCTACCAATAGGCTTTTCCGCTGGGCATATCTCACCCTTAAATAGATCTCCCAGGTATAGGGGCCTCTCAACGTGTGCCTCGAGTGGGCTACAGGAGCCCCAGGACTGGGTTCATTAACTCTGCATTGATTGCTCATGCTTTGAAAACGTCCGGCAACGGCAGGGATAATATGACTCTATAAAATGGCATAGGGAGTCCCCAAGGACTAATTATGACACAGACAAGTAGGGTTGTAAAGGTGTAAAGGTGTTTCTTGTATAAAATCCAAATTTCTCCAATTTGAGAAATTATGAGAATTCTTGTTTGAGTAACGATTCCTATTAACCTCCATATTATCATAACAAAAGGTGTTTATTTTGCATTAACACCGACTTTTCTAGATAATACAAATAATGGTAAATGTTCCCTTGCAGCAATTATGCCTTTAAATATGTTTTCCAAGTTTCTTGCTTATCTACGTGACAGTGATACTCACACTATTACATAAGAGGATCCTGGTCAGACAACACACTCTCACTCCCTAAGCGTCCAATAGCGACGTTTGGTCAGTGTCCGTGGCGTCCAATTGTGACGCTCCTAGGCTCCTTCAGCGTCATAAAGGGACGCAAATAGCTTTCAACTGATTGCAATGTATTCCCATCTGCGGTGGGATTTGACGCTCATGGAAGCACGGCATTCGTTTATGTCGGCTGCCCTTAAAGGCAATGTGAGCGTCCATTCCCATTGGATAACGGAGAATTGTACACCCGGAAGTAAGTATTCCTCTTACTGTCGAATGATTTTACAGTGATATCTGCACTACTCATCGACTAAAAAACACCAGATTATCCTTGTTAATTACACAACATTGATTGGTTTAAATTGTGTGCAATGCTTTTGTATTTTTCCCCTTCGATTCGGAGAAACAAATATTTGTTCTGAGTAAAGGATGGCAGAAGACACTACACTACCCAGAATCCCCAGCTATCGTTTGGACTACACCATGTGCTCTGTTTGACAAACCCCGTTTTTTTCACCATTCATTCCGATGGCTGGCGTCTATGTCACATGATCTTCAAATTTCTCCCTGCAGAAAAAGAAAACATGGCCGAACTTCGTTTTATTCTCGGTGGAAAATGCCTATTTTAAAGTTTGATGCGAGAAATATGAGTTGTTATTTCAGATTATGTGTGCAGTGGATGTACATGATCTTTAGTTTGCTAGTTATTACGAAGATTACTTCAGGAAATCGCGACGTTTTCATTGTTACCAAGGTGGTTGCTAGGGATGCTGCTATCGATATTATTTCTGTTATGTTGTGTAACTGTTTAATGGTGTTATGTTTATTGCTACCCGCTTCCCCGTCAATGTATAGTGTTGGTCCACAGCGCAAACATATTAGTTTAACAAAATCCGCATCTAAAGATAGCCTACGTTATTTCCCCCTGTGCAATTCCAGTCTCACATCTCACAGCACATCGTCATTAACAAATACCGGAAACAGACCGAAAACATTTAAAAAAAAATAATAATAATACTTTATTCCGAGTGTGCTTGCTTTTCTCTTTGAAAGTCATCACATAACGGCATTGTAATACACGGTTCGGCTGCATTACATATTACATATCTGCCGTAGTTCTGTATTTATAGAGCCCTGATGAGAAGACCTCTAGACAAACATGAGGAACTGAAAACGTGACGTGGATCATAAATATATCAGCCATTAAACAACATCTTACATTTCTTTTCACACAATACGTCTCCTTGCAGTATCAACACTAATTCGGCTCACTTTTATATTTGATCCAATTGGTAGATAGGCTGTATTTACACCATAAAGGTGCACAGCTGATATAAAGGGACACCTAGTGGTTAAAGCATGTTATTGAATTTAATTATTTTTATTATTAGATATTAATACGATCCCTATAAAGTATATTCATTACTCGTTATTCTCTACTAATAGTTAATTAAAGACTGTATATAATGACTATTTTGCACATCCCTTTCAAGATTTCAAGATTTTCTAAGGTTTATTGACATATCATATAGGCCTACACAACTGTGGTGTAGTTATGCACTGAATGAAAAACTTGGGTTGCAGGTTCCTCAATAGTGCATTACAAGACATCTATCAATATTTGTGCATACCTCCAGCAATGTTAACTATGTTGAAGCACTTATTTTAACTGATATTATACATAATGTATTATACTCTTATAAGATGTATGTAGATATTTCATCTCCGGCCTTGTCAGGTATTGAACAATCAATAAATAAAGAACACAGAATTGTTGAATATAAAACACAGAATTTGTGTGATTATACTAAATGATTTTCAAATAAACACAACTGCATATTTAACTGTTACACATGCTGATGTAACGCAAATGTTCCAACTTGGGATCAATAAAGTATATCTAATCTTAAGCTGATCGATGGCTACTGCCATATTTGCAAAATGTGCCTCTGAACCTGGGCACAAGCAATTTTCACCCATTTATTAATTATATGTTTTAAATGTGAGTGTTTCCTGTCCCCTAAACCTCCAGGGATGTACACAGTTTAATACTGGCAACTTCTTATTATGGGAAATACGAAAACGTCTTTTAAAACTACAACTCCCAGCAGAGACATGCCATAGAGAACATGTTGCGAAACAGAATAGCCAGCATGTGTAGTTCTGGGGACGGGGTGGGGGAGGGGGGACGCGGTGGACCCGTTCAAATCCAGTTTTGGACAGTCTGCCGTGGTTCCATCCCATTTCAAGTGCTGTTCGAGAATCGGCTTAACCCTCGGAGCACACTCTCCAATCACAGAGTTTGAGGACTATCACGGGGTTTGTCAAACAGAGCACATGATGTTGTCCAAACGATAGCTGGGGATTCTGGGTAGTGTATTTGTTTCTCCGAATCGAAGGGGAAAAACACAAACGCATTGCACACAATTTAAGCCAATCAATGTTGTGTAATTAACAAGGATAATCTGGTGTTTTTTAGTCGATGAGTAGTGCAGATATCACTGTAAAATCAATCGACAGTAAGAGGAATACTTACATCCGGGTGTACAATTCTCCGTTATCCAATGGGAATGGACGCTCACATTACAGCCGACGCAAACGAATGCCGTGCTTCCATGAGCGACAAATCCCGACGCAGATGGGAATACATTGCAATCAGTTGAAAGCTATTTGCGTCCCTTTATGACGCTGAAGGAGCCTAAGAGCGTCACAATTGGACGCCACGGACACTGACCAAACGTCGCTATTGGATGCTTAGGGAGTGAGAGTGTGTTGGGTCAGAAGATGAAGTTGCCATTTATATTTTGGGACCACTTATCTAATGTTGTGTCAAGCTGTCCATGGTAGTGCCTGTGGAAACTGGCCTGGTGTGATTGATGAAGGCCTTAATGTGTTGGGCCCTCCAAGGTGAGCGGGCCCTCAGAAGAGTAGTGCTTCGAGGCGCTGTGCGATAACATTGGAGCTGTCCTCCTTGCCACCGTCCTGCTAGGAGCCTCATTCATCATGAGTATGGGATACTGCTCACTTCACAGCGGGGCTCAGATATGATTTGACCACTCTTTCCAAGAGTGTTACAGGGAAGCACAGGAATTGCACTCCCAATATGACTCAGCTTTCAAAAGAGCATTCATGTTTTTCACATAATCCATATTCAGTATCTTTTAGTCTTTTAAAAAAAGACAGACAAGGCTTCCTATTCTCCTCAGGTGTCAAAGTCATAATTATTATTCTAAAAAATAATCCCGAAACACATATTTTTCTCCAAAACCCTATTTACCTCACCAAGGAATGTTTCAGCTTGTTTTGTCTGTCAGCTGGGTTACAAAAAACTCTTTTTATGAAACTTGTTGAAAGGGTAACCTGAGATAAGCATAGGTAAACCGGGTCAGGCCACAACCTCCCAGGCGCCATCACACTTTTCATTGCTCTTTCGGCTAGAGAAAGCAGTGCAGTTTCCAAGTCTGATGGGCTCTCTGGCAGATAGGACTGAAACTCTCACTGAGCACCTTTGTTCCAAATTGCTCATGGTGAGGCAGGGATTAACTGCGACCACCCGATTGTTTTTGATACTTCTTGACTAGTTTACCTAAGGTGCATGCAGCAATTATTGTGTGAATAGACTTATTATACAAGTAGCTCGACCACTGCTCCAGAAGAGCACATCAAAGAATTACAAGTGACACCACATACAGCATCCCCTGTTGCCTCAGAAATAGACCTCTTGACTGCAATAAAACATACTATACTGCTGGGTGTATACACATACAGGCAGGCCCGCCTTAACCTGCCATCAGGCCCTGGGGCTGATAGGTTTTGTAGGCCCCCTATTTAAACAACAAATGAAAGTCATTTATAGCCTCTGCAGGCTCTGTGATCGCACTTCTCCACTCTGCTCTACGCGCGCCTGGTCCTCTCCTCCAGATGAGTGACGTATCGGGCCTCCCTCATGTATCTGTCCGGTTGCCATTGGCTCCCCTCCACGTAGCAAGTCCTCGTCGTCCTCTCCATCTCCTCCAACAGATAATGTCCCTCCTGCCTGTTTTTCCTCTCCCGCTACTCCATCGCTATCAGAACCAGACGGCCTACTTGGCTCCGAGGCCCCGGGCCGCGGCCGGCACCGCTACTGCTCGGTACAGAACTCATCTGTCCTTCCTCCTCATCCTGGCCTACAGGTTTAAAAGAACCTGTAAGCTTCGGCATTTTTTGTAATAGCTGCTTGTCTCGAAACTCCTTTTCCCTCAACAATTTCCTTTCCCGAGCGCCACTCTCAAACTTTTTCTTCTCAAACTTTTTCTCCTAAACAACCTTCATCTGTCACTCAATCACTCGCAATTTGAATAAGTCACATATGAAACATATTCTCATTCTGATCCCGGGGAAAACACTCACGAGAAACACAGGCTGTTGTTATGCCTGCTGTGACGTCAAGTTACTCCGTTCTCCGCTTGTAATTATGCCGTTACAAGCTTCAACGTTGTATTTATCATCTGAATTTGCCGAAACAATTTTAATATTCTGAAAGCCAAGACTTTGTTTATTTGAAACCAGATGAAAACAAACTGTAACGGACCCTGCCGTGTTATCTATGATTACTATACGCCTTACATTCATAATGTCAGCCGGAGGGAGGGGGAGTGAGTGGCGAGTGAGAGCTGTCATCTTCCCTTTACAAGCTTCAAAAATGTATTTATCGTGTGATTTTGGAAATAAAAGTTTCATATTCTGAAAGCCAAGACTTTGTTTATTTAAATGTTTTTTAAAAACATCCGAAATAAAACACTTTTTTTCTTTTAATTACATTTTTAAAAAAAACTTTTTTATTGGCTCATGATAGGCCCCTGATCTCCGTAGGCCCCTGGGCTTCAGCCCAGATCAGCCCGTGCATTAAGGCGGCCCTGCATACAGGATGCTTTTTGCACATTTGTACCCCTGGTTAACATTTAGATGTTGCAGCTGTGTGTGTAGGGATATGTTTAAGTGTTGGTTTAGACATTTGTTATATTCACATAAAATGAAATATCATGTGAATGTTTTTAATGCAATGATTCAAGATCTTTAACTCACCCATGAAGGATTATTGAAAAATACAACAGTATCAATAGAATTATACACAATTAAAAGAAGATCATCAATTTCCATGCCTCTTGTTTAATCCATCCTGAATTTCTATTTTGTTTTAATAGTATAGCGTTTCTTCATTGTAATATATCGTTCTCTGTAAATAATGACATGGCTGTTGGTTGTTGAAATAAGTGTTGATCTTGCTGATGCATTTGGATGCCACAGCCCTTTGTGAGCACAGGACACATATTCCTCCCCTTTAATTAGGCCGGACTGGAAAAACTGACCACACATTACACTTAGGCCTGTGGAAAGGTGTGTGTGGTGGGCCTGAAGAAATGCATGCATGGCATCTCTCTCTTGCGAGATTTATAACCCAGTTTTTTTGGACTCAAGTGCTCAAACTTAAAAGAAACATGTAAAACAAGTCTTAATTTCAGTTTCTTACAGTTTGTTACCAAGCATTTACCACTAATATACAAACACACACTACTTTATTTTTACTTTTTGAAAGGTCTAGAAAATAAATATATATATATATATTCTCTGTGGTAACTGGCCTGTCTAAGTTTAAATAAGGCAGTTATTGTTCAACCATATAATATTTGTACTGCACTTTTGAACAGAAAATAGTAAGTCTAAAAGAGTGAGTGCTTTATTACACTGGTTGTTATGAGTTTAGTAGATAAAGCCGATACAATTTAGTAGTTCTCAATATGTACACTCTTTTTTTGTATGTTTGCCAGGGCAGCTTACGTAAATCAGGAAAAGGCCATACATTCTTATATTCGTCACATTAAGATGTACATGATCAAAAGATAACTGTTTGTAGATATATATTACATGACCAGCACAAGTGTCAGAAACCCTTCAAGAGTTGGCATCATCAAAACAAAACAACAAACTTGGAAAAAGTTCCAGTGAAAACAGAGATGGGCAGGGTTTCCCGTCTCAAACAGAAAAAAACAATAAAATGACCCTTAATCTTTCTATTGACAGAAATGTTAAGAAACGCCCCTTTATGAGGCTCTTTCAGCTTGCTTTCCCTTTAAATTCAATAAAGTTCACGTTCGCCAAACAAAAACTGTAGAACTGTAAAAAATCAGGCTTAAGTGCAACGAAGATGCCACCCTGAGTCATTATGTCTATAGTATACAGCTAGGATCCCTGTTTGTCTCATTTTTGCCAGGTTGTTACTGAGTCATCTTCTAATGGAAACTCATAAGCAAAGCCTTGTGTAAAGGCCTCACTGTTCTTACTTATTTTGGTGGAGTTTCACTGCTCATCCAGTCAACCTTTCCTATTATGTAACAAAACAGTATTCACTGTAAAAATAAATTAGAACAGATTTTGAACTCTATTATTAATTCGGCAACAAGGAAGTGATCGTACAATGTTTACATTTCAGCCATTTTGTCACAATTTGTCACCGAGATAAATATTGCTTGACCATAAATGATTTCTGTTTTGGGATTATGGATGTGTAATGTACAGGAAGTTCTTTGTTTTGATCAGTTTGCTGCTAACCAAGCTCGTCATAGTTGACTAGCTGTATGAAAATAATGTGTTGCTAATACAGCATTGCTATGCTCATTATGCTTTTTTAGCCAATTGTTGTGCTTAATACATTTTGCTTGTGTTGTTCTTCCTTTGGGGACTTTATGTTGATCTTTGATCCTTTTTTTCTTCCTGCGATTAGGGATATTTACACACATTTCATAAAAAGCTAGTTAATCTTTTATATTGTGAATTCAGTTAATTAATAAAATGCTTACTCAAACTGATAATCAATGTAATTTCTTTGTTCAATACTGTGTCAATGTGTTCTAAAACATAAGAAAAAACACCCAACTGTTGTCTTCATGTGTTTAGCCCTTGCAGAGCTGCGCACTTACATATTTAGTGAGGCAGAAAGAATATGGTTGAAAAAATATAGTTTTTTATTCTAAATAGAAACCAGTGAGTTCATCGCTCTGATGATACGATGACTTGATGTTGCATGGCCATCATTATAATATATGAAAATATGAAAGGACATATGTATTAGATTTCTTTAAATAGAGACAGCATTTGCCAGCTATTTCGACCTAGTGCAAATGTTTATTTTAAAAGAGATGTTTGAATATTGTTTTATTTCCATATACTTGTAGACTTGGCTCAGCAGGTGAGTCTGTCTCGGAGACATGTTTGAATTGAGAGCCTGGATTCAATTCACGTACTGTAGGAGTCTATACCAGGACAATGTGAGTAAAAGGAAAGCAGTGATAAGAGAATCTGTGTCACTGTATCCAAGTAAAATAAGCAAAAGACTGGCATACTTTATTTTTAAACCTGACCATCGAATATCAGGCCTGCCCCACTGGAAAAACACCGCAGGTCAAATCAAATCCAGGTTGTCACTTCTGAAGTCTTCCAAGACGTTTTGAGAAACTTTAAGTTTACTTTTCATTATGTTTGTACAGGATTGTGTTTCATGTGCAATAAAACACCTTTCAGGTTACTCCAATAAAATATGAAATTCTTGAATGTGCATTGCTGCTGTCTGCTGACACAACTTCTGTAAAATTCTGACTACATTGGAGATTTTACAAATGAACTATGATTATAAATGAAATAGCTACTGCTGTTCATCCATGGGATATTGATCTCAAGCTTCATTCAATTAAAAAAGACAACGGCAACTACTTTGTTTTCGAACACTCTCACATTGGAACAATTAATATCCCAGTGAGGATGATGATGATTAACTAAACGTACTCAACTTTGCTGTAAAAAGGGCAGTACAATCAATCAGTCAGTCATCCACGTAGCCAGCAAGTCATCTAGCAAGCCAGCAAGTGTGACCAGGGTTGGTTAAAATAGTGGTCTTCTGTCTGGACGCTATGGGAGGCACACTTTTCTATTCCTCCTTAAGTAAATACTACATATGCAGTGGGTATTAGGCTCCATCACAATCCCTGGTTATTTGGCAGGCTGTTGCTAATGGAAGCATGGTCTTGAGTGAACGTCACAAGCACAAGGCTGAACAAAGAGGCCCTTTCTGTGGGCCAGAAGGTGCTGAAAGGCAGGCTGAGGGTGGCAGGTCTGCATGGAGCACCACTATCATGCTGGGCGTCATTTACCAAAGCTCATAGACAAAGGTGAGGCATGGCATTGCAAGTTCATTGCCTCTGCTGTGTGGTACTGTAGGATCAGTTAGTAAATACTTTTGCATGACATTTGGATACGATGAGGTAAATGTATTCTTTAAGTGCCTTTGCGACTAATGCAAACGTGTAATCTGTTTGCCAGACACTGATGTAACCTCTTTAAAGGACAGCAGTCACCCTTGATAATAATTTGCAGTTATTCTATGCATCTAACAACTCATTAAGCATTTACAGTCAAACACAGGAAGTGGTGTGTGCTGAGAAAGGCACAAAGAAGTTGCATTCTGCCCAGTTTCCTGGAGTGAATGATGGGATCGCAAAGTAGACATGGCAAAGTTTCATACATCATTGATTCTGTGTGCCACAGTGTTTTTGCATCATGTAACATCATAATTTAGACCACATGTGCCCACACAAGCCCTCCTGAATAGGAAGAGCTGAATGTCTGAGACAGTTAACAGGGAATGTAAAACACAGTCAGTCAAAACACTTATATTGGGTTTCTTCAGTTTAGGAATTAGGAGAAAACGCAGTAAGGAAACAGATTCACTACCAGATTATATTATTTTCAGCTGCTGAGCTTGTAAAACACAACTGCCTTGTATCTGCAAAGCTCTGAATCATAAATGCTCTGCAAGAAATGTCCAAATCTTGTTCCCTTTAAACTTCCTCAACATCATAAAAAAATAATCATAAACTGGATGTTAAGAAGGCTTAACACGACTGCACTATTTAAAGCATACAGCAGCTCTACTATACGTTACTTTATGTCATTTGACCTTTTCATAAATGCAATTTTTTACTATGTCTACACAGAGTAGAGAGCAGGCCCTCTCACTTATTTCCTAAAATATCCATTCCTTATTGCATGTTATTTTTAAGGTTCCATTAGAAAAGACAAATGTTTAAAAATGTATGTCTTTTATGCAAAATGAAATGCAAAATCCAAAGTTACTCCCAATTGAAAATGCCTTAATTCTACCGTAACTAAATCAGGAGAGGTATCATATAGAATTAGATTTGTACCTAACTGTATTACTGGTATGTTAAAGACATACATCACGAAGGACCATGATCTTTCCATGACCTTCCCACAAGCTGATAAGCCCCCGAAACTGCAAGTTATTATTAACTGTTTTTATTTAACAAAAGCTGGTATTACTCTTTCTTCTCTCCATAGCAGAGTGTAAGTGAGAGGGAGCAATGGGTGGCCATACAGTATGGCACGAGGCTGTGAGCAGGGAGGGCCTAAGCGTGCTAACCAAAGGAAAGCCTCAGGGCCACACGACAAGACCCGTGGAGCCACTCCAGTGATCCCCTAGCCACCACATACAGTCTGCCTTTTACCTCCTTGTGCGTACACAAAGGGGAACTGTCCCAGTCCGCCCTCGCCCTAACCTCCCCTCCTTCTCCCCCCCCCTGCCCTTCATAGTGAGATGGAGTCAGGTCTTGCCACTGCATAATAAAAACCTGCCTCCAACAGAAGCGACCTGATAGCACAAAGGGGGAGACGTACTTCCACCTCTCATATAATGTGAGAGCAGCAGAGCTCCACATGGATCTGTTCATTATTAAAAGGAGAGTTTAGACTTCTTGTCAGGCAGAGCTCTCACTCCTTAAAGGTCACCGATTGTGCAAAATCCACTTTTTCATGTCTTTTATACATAAACACGTGTCCCCTCTGTGTAAAGAGATTCTGAAAGTTTCAGTTTCAGTGCTCTCTTTTTGTCCTGATCCATTTATATACAAATCTGTCTGAAAATTAGCTGATCAGATTTTGGCCACTTTATGATGTCATAACGATTTTTTTGGCTTGTTTTTAGCCGATCACCAACCAAGGTAACACCCCCCCCCCCCACCTTATCACCTGAATCTCCTCCTAGAGCACCATTGTGTTCTTTTTAACCAAATGTCTCTCAGAGGGGCGTGGGGAGTGGCTCCTTATTTTCATCTAAAGTAACAGACAGAGAATCAGCACTTTTGAAACAGGGCTGAAACAGAGGGGATTATGGGATGCTACAATGCATGATCTGTTTGGTGTTTCGAGGCATGCTTTGTATGTATCCGAGACCTATATGAAAAACAGTATAATAGGGGACCTTTAAGGGCATTTGTGTAGGTCATTTATCTTTGAAAAATCTGCTAAAATCTGCGAATCTGGCATAAAATGTATGTTGGTATCTTAGTTTTATCATTACCAAAAAGATAACAAGTGAAGAGAGAATGAATCCATAGATTAAACAGCCCTGAACCTTGGAAACCTCTCTCATCTGCAGTCACATCTGAAGTCTGAAATCCGTCTCACACATTGTGTCTGAACTCCGCCGGCCTCGTGTGTTGGATCTGTCACCAGAAGGGAGTACTGTAAAAGGTTACGTTTCCTCTGGCAGTGCCTTTACAACACAGGAGCATGGAGGCCACACACAGCTCCCAGAGATCCAGAGATGAGAGTAAATAAACCAGGGGAGCCATCCCTGACACCATGTGTGGCTACACACAGTGCAGACTGGTGGGAAAACAAAGTTGGGTCAAGCGTGATTAACGCCTCACCTTTTTTCACTGATGCTTTTACGGCAGTGTGTGGCGGACTCCAAAGATTGATCTACTGAAAGAATCCTGACCAAAGTGATATTACAAATCAGAATAGGTTTTATCTTCATTTAGAGACCCAGAACTCTATCACATTTAACCATTTTGTGCTAGTTTGGTCTTCGTTGGTGTTTGTCTTCATACTATTTTAAACCAAATCATGCACTTGTAATGTTTTTTTAAGTATGCTCATGTTTTAGCAGACTGGTTGATGAATAATGCATTATCTTCGATTATCCCATGCATTCAATGACAAATTAAGTACTTATCAGTTTAATGATCTACCAATGCTATAGTAAAGGCTAAAAGACTAAAGAATATTTATTTATGTTAATGTGAAGATCATGGTTTAGGTTTAACTTATTGTTGATTTTAGGGGATGTTTGTTGTCACAGTTACAATGACTAAGCTTATATAAGACAAGGAAATAATCGTGGTCAGGCGGGAAACAAGAAAAAGAACAGCTCTCTCCCGGCCGATGTATTGTTGACCCAACCATCCACCTTGTCTTCTTCCCTTCACTTTAACATAAACATATGTCATTTTGAGGCCCTTGCTCAAACGAACACTGCATTCATTTTTCTCCAAAGTTTCCAGAAACATCTGTCAGACCTCTTTTTACTTATTCAGCATCTTTGTTATTAGTTAAAGAAATAGTTAAAGAATAAAAAGGCTATACAGGTTTTGTGGAGCCTCAAGCTGTTTGTTACGTTATGTAGAAGGCCAGTCTTAGTATTAAAACCGTTCCCATCGTTTTTTTTATTATGGTATTAAAGGTGCAAGAAGTGTGAAGAAGTGTTGCTTATAGGAAATTGTGCATTGGGAGAATGTTCGGAATCTAGACGGAGATTTTTGGATTCTCGGCTTTAAAGTAAATTCTATTCAATCATAAAATTGAACTATCCAGGTTTAAATGAATGTAGATTAGAAGTTTTTTTCTCAAGAAAGTGCCGAATCAAGTGAGACTGTTTATCCAAGAAAAGCCTGTAAACATGCACCCGAGTTCGACCCCTCTGCAGGTTCTCTGTGAAAGTCACAAGGTGCCGAGGCACATTCCCTTACAGTATTCCAGAGCAAAGCAAGTCATCGTCACCAGTATTGAGAGTGACAATGCTGACATTTCACAAGCAATACACTCTAATCTGTATTCCTAAGTGGGATTTGCCTCCAAATTGCTCCATTGCCTGTGGTCCTTCTGTTTGTTGTCGTCCATTGCTGCACATAGACTTTAAATAAACACAGCTTTGATAAGCTGGGGGCCAGACAGTCACCTCTGACCCATAGCAGTTCCGATCGGGGTCCTGGGGCATGAGGTTCACCAGGTGACACAAGCATAGCTTTAAATTAGCGGCCCTTCTCTACAGAGGGAGGTTTATAAACACTGCGAGTGGATGAGGGAGTGTTGGTAGGAAATTGACTTTGTCCAGAGTGTGTTGACCGGGAAGAGAGCAGAGGTTAAGAGGTATATGACCTAAAATATGTTTGAGAGGTCATCATGGACATCATTCATGAAGAGGAATAATTTACAGCCAATAATTATCCAAGTATACTAGGATTCACAAATCACTTAACATTTAAAAAAAGCTTTCTTTGAGTTTTTTATGAATTGTGGTGAAGTTGTTTTATTGACGTATAGTTTGTTATCCAAATCTTGTCTTTCCTACCTTCCTACTCTTACTGAAATTCTTCAAAAGTGTGTTTCCCAGTATGTCTGAAGGTAAATTCAGGATAATAATTTTATATTATACAAATATTTCCTTCCATAGGTGAAGCCAGCCAGTGGCAGTCTGAGGCCTCTTTGTAGGCCGTCGAACATGCAGCTAACCACAAATTATCATTGGAGCAGGACAGCCCTCCTGCACCATAACCAGCCTGCCTCCCCACAAACCTTGGGATTTATGGCATGTGTCCAAATAAACATGTCTGAACATTGTGGCAGAGAGGAGCCGTGGGTGAGCATGCATGTGGGAGATCAGATCTCACACCTGTATGAATGATGTGGGTCACTGCCAGGAAACACAAACGCACACTTTCTTAAATAAATCTTAAAAGATTAATTCATGTATGCAGACATGATGTTCAGTATTTCTCCTTGGCCCTTCGTCTCTTGCTTTCAGCTTTCCTTCCCTTTGGCCACTTCCCGTTCTCACCGTGTCTTTGCTTAATTCAGTAAACTTTTTTTCATGGTAAATGAGGTGTGCTGTAAAGTCAACGTTGCTTAGAGATGTTTACTTTTGTCTCTGTATACATTCTGATCAGTACAGTACAGTAGTCACACTTGTGCAGGTTGAGGGCTGAGTGGAATTCTTTCCAGCGGTTTTTCGTCATTTGTAACCATCGACCAGGGTGGGATTTCTAATTTGAATATTCCCTTTCCCAGTGAAGAAATTAAGAGCATTTCTTCTTCTGGTGGTTTTACAGGTTTAGACGGACTATTACTATCACAGTGTCAGAGAGGACTCTGTGTATTCATTACTGTTCATATATGCGGGTAATGCTATACAGAAAAGTAATTCTAAATAAAAAAATACAATTACAATTTGTCACCCATGTAAGTTGTGTTCTGTTTTTTATTTAAATTGTATAAATGAAATAGTTGAATGAAAAACTCTCCTATTACGGGGATAGTGAGGTGGGCTGAAGATCGGAAGGTTGTGAGTTCAAATCCCGCCAGGAACACCACCACTAGTGTGAGTAAGGCACTTAGTCCTCAGTTACTCCAGGTAGAATGTCCCTGTAATTGGTGATTGTAAGTCGCTTTGGATAAAAGCGTCAGCTAAATGAAATGTAATGTAATGTAATTACAAGCTTTAGTGTTTGACTATCTTCAAACGCCAAATCAATACAAAATAACACAAACTTGTACATTATCAGCATCAACTCATTGGATTTTTTTGTCCATACTTTCTAACATTTTAGGGACTGTGCTTTTGCCCTCTCAGTCCTACCAGCACGCTGTAAGCAGTGTCAGCCTATAGGTCTACAGTATAGCGTGCACCAGCCGTCGCTGAGATTCTGTTTTTGGCATGCCGTGTTGATGACATCAGTAATTTGCCACTCTGCAGACACACTGTGATTTATGACTTTTCCCATGCAGCAAAACGTGCCCTTGGTGTTTCTTTATTGCATTTAAAACCTATTACTGTAAAATAGGGAGATTACTGCATAATACATGCTTCGAAAAGAGCTGCAGGTTGAGCAAATATGGTATGTTTTATACTAATAAAGTAGCTGGGTTATGGGTAAATGTTTTTATTACTTTACAGCTTGCCTTGAGGAGGGACACATTTCCATTTAAAACTAGAGTGATTAATGTGAGTAATTACCTTGTATTGTAAGCAATATACTTCACCCCCTAAAGCTTCGCACTGTTTTATGATTTGGATTTCACAACCACAGGCTAATGTTAAGAAAAAGTCTCTATTTGTCCCACTTGTTTTTCAGTTTGAGTTGTTGTGTTCCTGTCAATGTCATACATGAGTATATGGTTGTCAATTAACTAAATTGAGTTATTGGCATATTGTTTTTCAATTAGTGAAGTTTTGATGTTAAACAGGTGTGCTACACCAGACCACTAGGGATTCAGCTATAGCAACACCCCTCCCTAGGTGGATGCTAGTGCGTGATGAGAGATGCACAAGAAACAGGACGTAGGTCCAGGCAAAAAACATATCCCTTTCAAATCAAATGGATCTCTTAGGTGCTTTACCAAAAATTCCAACGAGGGACTTAGAGCATGGACCAGTTTGCCAGGCAACTAGCAATGTTGTATATTTGTCCAGTTAGTGATTTGCAGAAAGACATCCTTGTAAAGGCCACCGTCATGGCTCTCTGAGGGCACTCGGGGTGCTGACACATCATGTCTATCAACTCACATGGCTGTCAGCGCAGAGCACACCATCCCTGCCAGCCGATTCCCCTACCGCTAGCTGGTATCGTACAGTATCTGCTGAGGAGACCAAGAGACAAAGAGTTATAGAGCAGACAAAGATGTCTTTTAGCTGATATTAACACACACTCAGTTTGATTGCATTTAAGTGTTGAAGGATTGTCAACACTAGTGATAGAATATAAATAAATGCTGTACGTTGGTACACGTGTATCCTGCTCGAGGATGTTTATGTGTAGACACTGATTATTTATGTGTAAGCATGTTCCCATGTTGAGTGAATGAATCCCTGATAGTTAACAACAAAGCTAAATATATCCCAAAGGGTACAAGTCATTTTAATAACATCCTATTAAGAGGACTTGAAAACAAAGAAAACCAACACTTTCCTTTAGACATTTCATAATTAAACCCTTTCTGCTTTTTTCTTCTTTTTATTGCCTTCCAGAAGACGGGCACCCTGGAAGTGGAGCCCCGTTATGTGCTGATAGGGAGAAAGAGTTGTATAGTTGTCAGCGCTGGATTGATGAGAGTCGGGGGAGCATCGGTGTTGATGCTGAAGGGGTTAACGTCAGCTCCGAGGGCAGGAGGCAGTCTTTTCTGGGAGTCCCATCACTGTGGTCATTCTGGGAGTTGTTAGAAGTGTTCATTAATCATGGTCCTAATTTGTTTTCACACTGCTGTGCTGACACAGACTGAATATTATTACAGCGGCAGTTGGGTGGGAATTGCAATGGTGAGAGTTGTCATTGTAGTGCATGTAAAAGGAGCCAGTGAGGCTGCCCCACTGTTACATGTGGCAGGTAGAGGTAGGCGTCAGTGTGGATATGTTAGACCTCACTCTTTTTTTATTTTCTTTAAAACATGTCAGTTAGGGATAAAGTCAACCTTAAGTATAACCTGCTGTTGAATCTGAACATGGTCCTGTTATATACAGTACATATTAAATAACCAATTATTTGTATTATTAAAAGTAATTTGAATTGTTTAAAGGATATCATAGGTTCAACAGAGCAAATGATGACTATAGTGTGAAGTATGTGCTATTAAAAGGTAGTGTTTTTTATTATTAGCTAACCCTTACTGCAATTTGAGAGAAAATGTACTGAACTGATTCAAACAATGTTTCTTACACCTGTCCTGTATACCTTTTTTGAGTGTGTATGCCTCTTGTTGCAGTACACGTGTGTACACAGACATGTGTGTTACGTGTTTAACCACATGTATTAGCATGAATCCCAGGAGGCAATAGACTACAGCCTGAAGCTCACCAAGTCTTGACAAAGCCACATGTTATTAACATCACATTGTAGAAATGAAAGTCTTTGGAAATGTTGGAAACAACCATAGCGTGGGTTACAAAGAAGAAACAAAACCTTACCGCCTATCCTTTGAGTTAACTAAATGTGCCATTTTACCCGGGGTCAAAGTGGTAAATACAGTATCAAGTCCTTTATTAGAAGAATGCCTTAACAGCTGGCTTCTTTCCCTATATTATTAAGGATGTTTTGCATTGAATAAATCTACTGACCTAGGAGTTAAACCAAGGAAAACACTCCACATCTCCTCCCCTATGTGCTTTAGCAGTTGGCTCAGCTCAACAGGGTAAAGCCACAGCTTCATCCATCAGAGAAGCTATACATGAAGTCAGTTCATCATTACAGCATCTGAGGAAATGTCCTCTCCTAAACTAAGCTCAATTAGGAGGTTAAATTCAGTGGAGAGGAAAAGCAATATATTGTGGCAAAGTCATCTTTTTTTTCCCTTTTACTTTTAAAAGTAAATGTGTTCCGTGTTGCCAGAGACAGTTATAATAACAGTAATAAAATAAATGAAGGAGGCTTTGGTCCTTACTCAAAAAAAGTAAACATCTTTATTGAACAGATTCTAAGAAGCAGCAAATAAAATGTATTTTTAAGTAAGAACTTAATTTAGTGCACGTTAATATTTTTTTATATTGTATGTTTATGTTTGGGCAAGGTACAAACTACAAATATAATTATTTCTGAGAGAAAAGTAATTTTTCTACAACAAAGGAATTCATGCATGAATTTTATGTGCACTTTTTAGTGTCCAGACTTAAAGGATATTTTACACCTCACCGTTATTTTCAACACAATTTAACCAATATTCAAGGTCCAAGCTATTTCTAATGAATGTAATATTGTTTGCAAATTTCTTTTAAAATCTTCACATAAATAGTCGTTTCACTCCAAGTTGCGGAAAAGAAAAGAAAGAGTTGAGAAAGTGAAAGACCTCGTTGTTTGTCCCCACCAGTAGCAGATAAGGCTAAAGGTTGCTATAGAAACTCAGCCAACTGGAGCCAGAGTCCAATTTAGGGAAACCACAAAGTCAACATGAACGCGTGCAACAGGTTGGGAGGGAATCAAAAAAAGGTTGTGATTATGCAGGCCATAATCAGAAGTCAAAATATATAAACCAAAAGACCCTTGGATACAGTGACACATCACCATTCATTTCCATCAGTTCGGGTAAACTATGATTCTGGGGCACAGGCGGGGGCACGATGACACATTTACAGTATATATAATGTGAGTCTGTCACTGCTGCAGAAACCATATCCTTTTATTTATCCAAGGCATGGTCAATGCTGCAATGGTTATGTGCTTCCTTTAAATGTTTTAAATCAACCACATC
Organism: Pseudochaenichthys georgianus; assembly: GCF_902827115.2. Lineage (NCBI taxonomy): Eukaryota > Metazoa > Chordata > Actinopteri > Perciformes > Channichthyidae > Pseudochaenichthys > Pseudochaenichthys georgianus. The sequence goes on from NC_047510.2 coordinate 21,639,054, forward strand.
TTTTGCAGTTGAAACCTTGGGCTAATATCTTCACGGTCCCAACCAACGTCTGACATGAGAAACTGAGAGGCAGTGTTAGACTGGCAGGATGTAAGACTGTAAAAACACTGAAGAAAAAGCTGGTTTTTAGTCTTGTTTAAAGAAACTGTAGCCAACCTTATACAATATTCAAAATTAGCTTGCATTCATATTGACGGAGCTAACACTTTAACTGAAATGCTGTAACTCAGGGCAGACTGGCAGAAGATTTTTCATTATGTATGCATGGTAGTATACGATGTGTTTTTTTTACTCTAATCTAATATATGTAATCCAATATACTGTATCTAAGACATAACATGAAACTTGTGGTGGTCACATCAGGTTTCATCTACAGTATTTTTCTAACCTTGGAGTATCAGTCGTTGATATCAATCTCACCAAAAGTATGAACAAAAGCTTTAACATAAGCACATCATACTGTATGTGAGCATATATTCCAATGTGAGCACCTCTGTGTGAGACTCCCTCTGTTTTTCTTATCTGGCTGTGTTTAAAATGCAGCGGGCTGACATTGATCAGACTGCCGTCGCCAAATTATGCCTAACCAGCCACAAGTCTGGAGAGCAGTTAGACTCCAATTAGCACAGGCCAAAGTAATTTCCTTGGTTGCATCCCATGTCGCATGCAATGGTAATTACGATGTAAATATTCAGCACATGCCTCACGTGAACATGGATTTTTCCCGGTAAGGTCTTTCTGCCCCATGAGCAGGCTTGTCATAATAAACTGGATTGTTTGTAGAACTCATCATATCAGAAGGAGGTTTGACCACTTATCTCTCATGCAACATGATCAAATTCCTGGATACGAGTTCGAAAAATATGTGAAGATAGTTTTGCAAAACAAGAAGATAAGGATAATGATAAAAGATAATCCCAGGAGATGGGTTCTGCTACCTCATTCACACCAATGCCGGTTCGGAGCTGGAGCTTGAAAAGCACCGGATTTTCCTGTTCACACCGCAGCGGAGCAGCCTCATATACCTCATTCACACCAACGGTGTTTCGGGGCCGGTTCGGAGCCGGAGCTTGAAAAGCACCAGGTTTTCCTGTTCACACCGCAGCGGAGCAGCCTCTTAGCTCCGGAATCCGGTTCATTTGAAACACCAAAAAATTGTCCGACCAGAGTAAAAGCACCACATACGTCACGCTTACGTTGAGGCGGGGGCAGGGGCGGGATCAACTCCTGAACAACAACAAAAAGCCGGCGTTTTATCCAGTTTGTACACAACTATGGAGAAACTTAACAAGCAGCAGTGGTGCACTGAAGAGACCAGCTACCTACTGGGAATCTGGTCTTCCGAAGAGGTACAGAGGAAGCTGGAGCACAATCGGCCATTGTTGTTGTTGTCGGTGTCAGCTGTGAGGGGTTTCCGCGCGGTTTGGCTTTATGAAGCAAACGATGACGCAATGACGCAGCACCAGTCGGACTCTGGGCAGTGTGAAAAGAGCCGGAGCTAAACCGAAGAACCGGTTCTGAACCTGAAAAGCTCTAGCACGGAGCTTGAACCGGAGTTGCGTTGGTGTGAATGAGGTAACTGAGACTAGCCTTCAAAACATCAAAACACATTTGCATTTGTAGCCAATGCAAGGAAATGCATGGATTCTGACAAAAGACAGATTAATTCAAAGAATTCTGATACATTTATTCAAATATTTTTCTAAAATTGAAATACATCTTAAAATTGAAAATAACTACATGCATGATACCCCAATCTGAACTCTAGGCCAGGTTAACAAACACTAAATTAAACACTGTTAAAGCTATGCTCTTCATTTTAAGGAGGTCTGACAAGAATATGAAATATTTCCCCATTTGCTCCTCTTTCCATCATGCCTGCCCTAAAGCACAAGTTCAAACAAACAATCGTATTCATGAAGCATACCACAATAGACATGGTAATGTCATTATCAGTATACATTGACTGGGAATCGTGATTAGAAAAATATCTCAATGTAATAAAAGTGTGTAATGTGTATATAAATATAAAGAAATTGTTAGATACATCTGTATTTTGGTAACCCGAGAACCAACATGTCAGGTACTTCTACAGGTTCTCTGACAACCCAGAAACATTCACCAGTCAGGTATTAACCATTCCCTTCTGGTCTTCATCACATATTAGGGGAGGAAAACTGCAGTTATTTGGTCATTTCCTAATATGACAAACATGACAAATGGGGCACACGTCAGCGACCAAAACATTCATTATGACCTGTTCAAATTGATAGCAAGGGCGGTTTCTTTTCTTACATCAGTCTGGAGAAATGTCCTTTACTCTGCCAGTTTTAGCACGGGCGACTCCCGCCACTGGTGTGGTACCTGTCCAAGAACAACTTGTCTGAGGTTGACGCAGAGCTGGAGTCTGACACAGTGATTATAGGTGGTGCTCTTGGTGAGGAAAGCTGCGGTTCTCGTGCTGAATATCTGAGAAATCCATTGTGAGCTTCACCTTTTCTGAGGTAGCTCTTGACTGAATTATTTGCCGTAGGGAGGAAGCGAGCGAATCCCCCGCCTGTTACTAAGAGCTATATCTCAGCCGAACGGCAGTGTGGATAGGTCTGGGTGTTAAGGATATATTCACATATGTCTTTATAATTTTCAACGTGTGTTCATTTGTTTGAACAGATAATTCTTGAAACTAGAGAAACTAACTTCACTATATACGTCTATATGTTTCTATTTGTTAAAATGGGTCCTCTTTATACCAACATTTACACGAGTGAAATTATGGGAAGATTTTAGGAGCTCAAAACTCTAGATGTCACTCACTTTGCTTCACTGCTAAGGGACCTTTTGAAAGGAAATAAACTATCATCCGCACACCAATGGAGCCATTGTGTATGATTACGGTTACCTCATGTATACCAGGAGAGACCCTCCATGCAAATCTCCATGATGGAGGGATTGAGATCTGGAGAGTGCCTGTGGGTTTGGAAAAACTATATCTTTCTATCCGAAGAGCTATAATGTCAAGCACGTTACAGTCCATCAGCTGGATACCTGCCACAAATAACTTCTACCAAGTGGGCTCCAGGGAGCTGTATCACAGATTCTTTTTTTCCTCTCATTTCAGACAGAACTGCCTTATGACATGCTAGTAGACTCAAAATCATACACTTGACATGTAACATCTTTTTTGTCTGTGTGTGTGTGCGTGTGTGTGTGGTGGGTGCGAGGGGGCCGACATACGTGTGGCATGTTTTGGTGGAGAAAAACGGTAAGCACGATGCGTGTACAGAGTGTCATGACGTGTTTCGTGCTGTTCAAGACACATTGTAAACTCTATCAGTCACCCAATAAATCTAGCTGGAGGGAAAACACAACACAAGATATATGGCTGTTTAATGATCCTGGGCTGAGGTGAAGGTGTAGTGGACTGGACTGAGGCTGAATGGGGTGTACGGGTTCAGCCTGAGTGGGGGTGAAATCCACTGGGACTACGCTCAGCTTGGAGAGTACCGGCCTACATGGGGGTAGACACAAGGCCCTAGTCACAAGGGGTTAATTGTAGGTGTTTAAAGAGCACATGTCGTTAAAGAGCTGGTGGGTGGAAAGAGTTCTATTTATACATGGCAGAGGTAATGAGGTGAAATTATTCTGTCCGACAGAGATGGGATGTGACCACAGCAGGCTGGTGGAGACTCTCCTGCCCTGGCTCGGAGTCCTGAGAATGTTTTCAGTCCAAATACGGGCGCTGAAACGTAAGCTTGCTAATTAATTCTCATTTACATATGGCCAGCTGTGGTTTCCATCGCGCCCTACAGCACAGGCGCCATGTCACAGCAGCGGGCGATTGATTGAGTAATTAATGATTCCCCAGATGCAACAATTAAATTCAAATTAACTCAATAGGCCTCAGACGGTATTATGCCAGGGTAATGTTTTTATTACTCATGTTTACACTATAACACATATAAACACAGGGCAAAGAATCATACTAGCTCCTTAAAGGCTTCCACAAGGATTCGTTGTTTTGTTTTTTTAAATCTAGAGCCCTGGTCAGTTTTAGTGTTTTATTGAGGGGGTTACACTAGAAGTTTGCTTTAGACCAATCTGTAGCTGTACTGTAAAAAAGTATGTTGGATTGATTATTTCCCTGGAGTGATTAAACATGCACTTAATGCCCCACTAGAGGGAGCAACTCCATAGGGATCAGATACAGAAGACAGGATGATACTGTCTGATATCGTACCAGTCTCACACTCTCCCTGTAACAACCAGACATGATATCATTTGTAGATAGTATTACAGACGTGAAGTTTCCCTTTAAGTTAACCTGGAATGATCACCTTAAGTTTAATGAGGTGAATAGGAATGACAAAACAATAATAAGTATAATTGAGCATATAGTGGAAGAAAAACAGGTCAAAAGAACAAATCATTATAAAAATCCCTTAGGTTGTCTCTATGCATTGCTTCAACATCATAATGTCCAGTTCAATACCTTCCAAATGTCCATAATTCTAAATAAAATGTGTGATGTCTGAGGGATACATCTGATTACATGTTAAGACTCGTTGAGAATTGAGGACTTATTTGAACCAAAACTAGCTCTGTAAAGTAAAAATGCTTTTATTGATGTATCTTTTTATACATAAATATATATATATATATATATATATACAGTCAATGTTAGTTTTTGTTCTAAGTTATATGACACAAGGTCTTGTTTCTACTTAAATATAATGAAGAAGGTATAGGGATTTTATTTGAGATAACCTGTCATTATTGTATTATCTTATTACATGGTGGTTGCTTTCAGGATGCATTTAGTCTCTCCACCAATTAATTGAAAGAAGAAGGCTAACACAGTGTTGTATACTTTACTTGTCAGTGAGGCGTCGTCTCTGGCCATGTCTTTGGCTGGTACTGTACTGAGTTGTGGTGGTCATCTGATGGATTACAGCCACAGCATGTCCACTGGGAAGGTTTGTGGCTGCCAGAATATGATCATTGGGAAGGCGCATGGAACTGAAGAAAAAAGAAAACAGCAAACTGAACAACCTTCCAAAATCATCATGCAATTTCTTGAGCGCTCTAAAATGCCAAGGGAAGCTGGATCTCCTTCCTTTGCTTAATATTTGTCTTAAATGACTGCTTAACTTCCTTTAAATCCCAGCATTTCTTCGCCATTGATTTGTATACATTTACAGAGGAGAAATAGCTGAACACTTGGGAAGAGTGAGAGTCTGTGATTAATACATGCAAACAGCAATGAAATGTCTGTCATTCATACAGCGTTCTCCCCTGGCACTCAGGTTTCACAGGCTGAAACAGCGTTTGAACCATATTAGTGAGGGCCCAGTTTGTACCCTTCCTGTCTGCCTGCTGGTAGAGGAGAGAGGCCAGAGCGCTATGGCATGACGGTCAGTGGCACCCGCCCTGCATTCCCATTGGCGCCTGCTGTCCGCGCCAAGCCTGAAAAAGGCGAGATGGCTAATATTTAAACTTTCACACACCAGGCCATCACAAATAAGTTAAGATGCCACCTGAGTCTAGACTGGTATACTTTCAGTGGGCAGAAATGTGAACGAAAGACAAGCAGCAAAGATCCATCCTGGCTTCAGTAGGAATGTGAGTGGAGAGTCACAGCTAATACCCTGCTGCTATGGCCAATACACTCTAAATGTTACCAGCATGACACACCATTTCCTTTGTAACACTCTAGCAGAAGATAAAATACATAGAACTCATCAACATTAGTGATATGCTCTTAGTTGGATGGCTCAGTGTTGAGAGTTAAAAGGTCATGAGTTGGATACATATTTTATTACCTGTGCTTTTGATTTAAGCACAAGAAGACTGCCTCAGGCGAACCCACACAAAACTGCCTGATTCACGGCCTTTGGGTAAATATTCTTTTTGGCTGTTGTCTTTCGGTTGCGTCTCATGACTTTTCCAGACTAATGGTGACCTGCCGTCATCCTATAGGGTCTGTCTGGGTCTTCTGCGGTTTATGAATTATTGTCTGTATAGAATAAACACCTATCTTTCACAAATTAATCGAGAGAGAATATTTATATGTTATAATTCTACATATTATACTAACATATTGGCGTCCTTTACATTTAAACTAACATCTAATGCAGCTTCTTAAAAAAAGTTGAACCTTACTTATTATTAAATGTGTTATATTCAGGTTTTGCCTTAGCCCTATGCTGATTATTATTATGTCCCTCTCTGAAATGACTGCTAAACAATTACCCGAGATTAAACTGCCAGCAGAAAAAGTCTCAATTTAGGGTCCGTTCGCTTTGAAGTGAAGCAGACAAACTGAGCCATCAATCACAATCAAAAGACTAAAGACACTTTTATCACGTTGCCTATGATAAGCCGCTTGCCAAAAGAAACCCGATATAGTATCAGCAAACTTGAACAGTTTAATAACCCTGTACAGGATAGTCTGGGTCACATCCGAAAAACGATATGATCATTCAGAGTTTACAACTTTACAGCGAATGGATGCATTTGAATTTCATTCAACTTTTTATACAGTCATTTTAATCCTAAAGAAACACTTATTATATTTGTTTGCAAATGAGAATTGTGTCATCTAATCAAGCAAGTTGAGAGTTTAGGGTTATTCATGTATTTAAAGCTACTGTATAAGAATTACATCTGCTCTGAAAACATTTGATTATTTATAAATATAAATAGAAGTTGTCTGCTATTTGTAATATCCTTAAACAATGCACATGGCTGTATTAATAGCTACTTTTACAAATCTTAATCTTTAATGTCATGCTTTTTAAAGAAATATTCTCAGGTCAAATAAGGGCCAGGGTTTGATTACATCAAAGTGAATCTAAAACGCAGCCCATGGCCCTTTTCCACCCGTAAGCTCATATACAGTAGCTGTTGCTGAAGAGAAACAAATCATCATAATATACCTAAATGATGCCACATTTTATCAGCAGTGGTCCCAACAGAATGATCAAACAGTGTTTGCTGCGTTTTGTCTTGGGAACCCTACAGTGGCCTTTTGATGGAAACCCAAGGTCTGTTCGGTTAGGCAGCTGCTGCAGAGATCATCGTCTGCGTTTGCATGGCACCCGCTGAGAGGCCTGCACATCATGGGAGAGCTCTCCCAGATCATTTCCATAAATATGAGTAATGTGCCCCTTTTCTATTCTGGTGTAGGTCCCTCAGGGAGGATGTTGGGATAAGTGAGTACGCCGTGACATCCAGACCAATAAGTTATCCTCAAATGTGTTTCTGGAATTACTGAGATTTGTTTATTGCAGTTCAGTTGAAAAGACCAATATTTTAATGAGGACAGCATTTGACCCCCGACTGATAACAGCGTCATAATGAAGAAAGACATGGCTGAATGGTTTGAAGAGATAAGAAATAGGAAAACTGTTATGTTCAAGCCATCACTTCTGGCATGTGTGGTGTCTTGTATGTGCAGGCACACGTGAACATCTGGAGACAGTGTGGCATTGTTCTGGACTAGATCAAAAATACTAACTTTTCAAATCATTAGTCGCTTTATAATGTGGATATCATGTTTATTGTTTATGACAATGAAAAGTAAAGCAACATAATTGAGTACAAAAATGAAACAATGAACAAATTCCTGCAAAAATAGAAACAGAATGTTTGCTTATTTCTCCAACATCGGAACTTTCGAAACCACCTTATTTTCATATTTTATTTCTGTTCTGATTTTATTTCCTCTAAACAGTTATGAAATACTTTACTTCCCGGTGTCATGGTCCGTTAATTTAAGACAGTCTTCTAAGTCATCTGTTTTGACTAAGGTCAAACTGTTAACCCTATATAGCTGCTTTAGGCCCAATACAATTCATATAGAATGGTCTGCATGGCTCAGGAGACAGCTCATCCAAAATCAGAAGAACCAATAAAACCCAATGCTGTAGCTAGTGTTGTCATGAGGCAGTGAAAGCCAGGGAGGATAGTAACTCTTTATGCAGTAATTGTAAGGACAGACAGGCACATACAAACAGTAAAAACACAGCTGCAGTATCAAAAGCCAAGCCTCCATACTTGATTGTATCTATAAATACAAATAAAGAAGTTAAATGCTGAGAAAGAAACAATACATTTAAAAAAAGTATGAAAAAAGAGGTGGCTATTATTTCTGCAGGTGTCAGGGTTTAAATGAATATATACTAACATGTGCTTTATATGTTTCAACAAGAACTTCAGCTCACAAAATTCATGTCACCCCATTCCCGTTGCAGATTTTCTTTAAGGAAATAGTAAGGTCAGAGTGCAAGTCCTCAAGTACGGTTTGCTAAACCAGGCATAAATCGATTCCTCAGACGTGAACATATTTTAGTTGATTTTGGGGTTATTGTTCTTAGAAATGTAATTTGTAGTTCTGCGCTCACCGGGCTTTTCAAGCAATCCCATTACCTCCCATTCCACACTGTGCTCTGCTCAGGACAGTAAATCAAACTCCTCTGAGGAAACCATTTATAAGGGCCTGACATTCGGCTTCCTTTTTCTGATTGCTGATTACACCTCAGGGTTTCTGAATGCAGCTTTGCTTGTCACCTCAGGAGCAGTACTTAAGATTAAGAAACCTTGTACACTATCTATGGCCTCAAATGTGATCCGCTGATCACCGTCTCCTTGTGATGGGAGGCCTCCTTTTCTGGACACGATGAAAGAGAAGAGAAAGCTCTTAATGGCTATAACAGCGTACTGAATCCATGCATGGTCCAATATTAAATCACTGCTTATATTTTTTACAGCTGGCTTAGCCTTGAATCTCAACTCAGACAGAATCTCTCACAAAAAACACATATTCAACTTAAAAATAAGTCAACATTAGTGCACCACTGTGTGCCTGAATGGGCATATTAATATTGTTGCATGCTCCTATTTTGATTAACGCCAAGGACACAACTCCAGAGTACAAGTCAAGGATGGGAATATTTAGACTTTAATGCAGTTGCCCTTAGGAGGTCAACTTTTAAGCGTGACATGCAAAGAACAAAAAACAATAGCTCCGAGGCTGTTTTAAGACTTAGGATCTGTAAATGAGGTGTATCAATGGCAGTATAAATCAGTTTCATTTCTTTTTAATAGTGGGATCTCCTCTTCTCACAAAGTTAAAGATGAATCCACATGCTGTTAATGTCCTTTGTGGGAGCAGGTCGGTGATCATAGACAAGCTAGGGCATTGAAAGTTTAGAAGAGCAAAAGTACAATTATTTGAATGAGCTGCCTATTTTATATTTTTGAATAGATCATATTAATACACCACTTCTTTATCAGTCATTCAAACAAACTAATATAAATAGACTTTATGATAAAATATCTTTTAGTTATGGTATTTGAAAGGAAGAAAATATGTGCATTATTCCACTTTTTTTAAATTTGATATCATGTTTCTAAACTGCTGTTTTGCGCTGCTGTCTCACTATTCTGAAGCTCTTTTTCCTTGCTCTCAGTCCCATCTGTGCCGTACTCTGAACATGCTTTAAAATATAGCTAAAAGGCCTCTTTCATCAGTAATTGATAGGTGCTTGTTTTGGTTCAGTGGAGTTGTGTCACTCTTGCCACTATGCGTTAGGAATGTATCAGAACTGGAGTAGTGTGTGAAGGTGGGGAGATGGTGGAAACAAGTGTGTCATGAACAGAGAGAGTGGCACATACATACGCCATGCTTGTCAGGATGACTAATAGCCCAGGGCAACAGGTCTCGCTGTGGGGTGTTAACAATCAGCCAGGCCTCAGGTTGGAGCCTGACAGGCAGCCACATGACTTGGACACAAGTTGGTCACCTGCCCTTTGCATATCTTAAAAGACCCTTTGTCTTAAAACGCTGTAACCAACTGGTTCAGCCTTTTACATGGTAAAGATAACATTGTTCCCGGGTGTTAAATATGTTTCACGCTACATAAAGGTACTTTAAAATGAATAACCCTACCTGAAACTGCCTTTCAAATGAAATTACCAAAGACATGATGAAAGACATGTGTACACTTCAGATAAAATCATTTGGATCATTTAATCTCTTATTCAGATGGCACTTCTTCAATTTAGAGTGATATTCAGTCACACTCCCAATGACCAATGGGGGGCCAAGGAGGAAAAGCAAGCTGACTGGTATCTCTTTTACATGTTCTGCAACTCATGCTTAGAGTATACTACACTACAGTAGCCAATCATCAACATGTATTATATAATTATTAATTATAATTATGTTTAATCTTGATATCTATCATCTTGTTAAATTATAATTTTGGGGTCATTAAAAAGTATTGTGTGATGTATTGTAGATTAGATAATTCAGCTATAGCCTATATTTAATGCAGAATTGTTTTTCTTGCCCTGTAATTACCTTGTAATATTAGACAGGGTGAAACAATATCCTACCGGTAGACAGCCACCGGTTGGACCGCTTTGTCAGACGCCCTGGTGAAAACTAAGAAGCTTGTCTCTTGGCCAGCTTCCTGTACAGCATGAATTCCCTTTCAAAGAATGTGACTTGCCCTTCTCTTCCTAGAACTTATTCTGTCACCGTTTACAAGTAAAAAGATATCTTGCCAGGAAAATACCTTTAAAACTTGATGTCACAATCTCCTGAAAGTAAACCTTGGAAAATGACCTATATTTGATCTTATTTGCCTGCTTTTTTTTTTTAAACTTAGTAACGAAACTGTTTGGTGGAGGCCACAAGAAGAGTTGTTGCACATGCACTATTTAGACCGGAGCGGACACGTCAGCGCTGTGCCGAGCAGACCTCGAGAGACCTGTTTTAATTCAGATTTAGCAGTACATGCCGCCATTACACAGTACATTGGACATTATTTACAGCTGGTGAATCTAAAACCTTACATGCTGACAGTGAGAGATTTGTGCATGTGTCAACACAGAAAACTAATAATGTCTAAAGAAAAAATATTTAAACATACATTAAAAAAAGAGTTCAAAGCTTTAAGATGATGAGAATCAGACATTTTAATTTCAGTTTTAACATTATGTAGTAGTACCTTTATTGACCTTTATATCACTGTGTTTGCTGTCATTTAATACCCATTGTGAAATAATTGAAATTGCAGAACACAAGAAATATAACACCTACCTGAACATGCTGTACTCAGTTAGGTGTGCAGGATGTACAGATCACTATCAATGAAATATGAATGCTGTAATTTGTTTTAAATGCTATCCAGAGTTCCAGCCATAGTGAAGGCATTATAAAATAAATACAGCTCCACTCCACACCCACACTCAACTGGATTCTATTTTGCCAACACTGGCTGATTTCTCTTCCATATACGTCTGTTCATTTGCACATCAGTGTGACGCTCAAGCTCAGGTTTGTTAAAACAGTGTTTACAGCCAATTAGTCATGAGTAGAGGTGGCAGATTTTATGTTGCACTGGAAGACAAGCGCTTTCCAGCTGCATTTTATTTTCCAGGTGCGTTAAGCCGTTTTTATATGGTGTGGGCAGACAGCCTTGCCCACCCTGTAAACAGTCATGTAGAATGTGTCAGGACGATAAAAAAGGACCACCAGAAATTAGTTTTGAGATTTCATTAACTTCTATTCATGAGTGCTGATCAGCCATGCAACACAGAATGTGTAACATCTACAGTAATACCATAACATTAAAAAACCACAACATTAAAAAGCCTTAGTGGAAATGCTGTAAAAAGTCAAAACATTGCACAATCATTTTTAAGATGATGTGGAAAAGATGATGTATCATTAAAACACATAACAAAGGACAATGGGAAGAAAGATGTGACTCAAGTTTCACTAATGCTTTAATCTGGCTGGGGAGATCAATAATTGAAAGGCACACTCAAAACATAAACATGTGTTGACTGATAGGAAGACTAAAAATGAACCTTTCTATCATGTTTTCTACATGTTTTTTCTTTGTTTGAGGTTTTGCTGGCTCCCTTTTTAATTACAGTAGTGAATGGAAGTGCCTTTACCACATGTAGTAAGGTGACTTGGGCCTGACTCAAATCTGGCATAAACGCCTTGTTATGTTAAAATCGAATTGATATGCGTATTATATTTCTCTCCAGGCAGTTGTTTTTGTGAGTCATGCAGTAATCCCAGGGGAATATCTTTCCTCCAATCCAGAGATGTGACTGCCTGAGGTCTTGGCGAAGTCCTGCACAGTCCGGGAAAAACTCCACTAAGCACTCTGTGATTAAGTGTCTTTATTTAAGCCCATCAACTCAAACGAGCAATCAGAGCCAAACCAGGGCTCCAAACTTCCACAAAATAATTTTTGCTGGAAGCTCTGAAGAGTGTTTCTGACCGACCATCATCATTTCACTCCTGTCAGCTGGTGCTACACAATATCCTTTACCTCCTAGATTCACTACAGTTAACAACTTTGCAATTAAATATATAAATAAAATATATTAAGCTTTTGCTTTGAAGTAATATTGTTCTGTAGCAAGGGGATACTTCCACATTAAATCTAGAAAACTACAACTGAACTAGATTATCTGTATTATTATAATTAGTATTATAATTATTATTATTGAATATGCTGACAAGGATTTTTGCATAATTATGTCAATGTCTTGTCCTGGGATATTGTATTTTCCTCTAAACCAACAGATCTGGGACATTCTGTCTCTTGGCCTGAATCCAGACGTCTGTGGTGGCCTCATTTAATTGTTCTGATGTGCTAACGTGGCTCGCTGTTACCCTGTAGAATATATACAATAGTTTGTGTATGTTTACAAAACAACATAACCTTTAAATGTATCTAGATTATTATTATTACATCTGCACTACTTAAAAACGTAAAAAGCCTGCACATTGAGAATAGAGAGATAAAAGATGGACTTTTTTATTAATCCCTCGTGGGGAAATTGTTTCTCTGCATTTGACCCATCCTAGTGTTAGGAGCAGTGTGCAGCCATTTTGAACGGTGCCCGGGGAGCAGTGTGGGGAACGGTGCCTTGCTCAGGGACACCTCGGTAGCACTTGGTCTTGCCGGGAATTGAACTGGTGACCTTCCAGTTGCCAAGCCAAGTCCCTATCGACTTCGCCACCACCACCCCAAAAGTAATCAGAACAGGTTGAGAGATACGACATGTCTGGATGGTAAAGCATGTTTTGCTTTCTGTGGTTTTTATGAATTAATTCATGTTCCTGTGTGCTGGCAGCCGGTCTTGTCTGCACCTGTTTGAGTGAAATCCCACATTCTCTCTGACTTGCTCACATCACTCGCTCTGATGAGCAGATAATGTCAAGGAATTTGGATCATCTGAGTGGTTTTATTTAGTATACTCAAAATATCATTGTGATTAAAACAATACAACTCATTATTGAACACCAAAAGACTTTCAATTGTTATATTCTATATACAGAACTTTATTCTCCATGACGCTGAGTACATGATGATAAGCTTTTAACAAACATAGCTCAAGCAGGTTTAAAGGGATGTGATTGATCTGCCTAAGTGTGACACACAGGTGTGCCACCAGCTGGGTGTGGGACCAAAGTGGGTGTGGGTGAAGTTAAAATACTATTTTTAGAAACATTTAAAAGGAGGACGAGGTCAGAATATTTTTCGTTAAACACAGCACACACACCTCAGGGTTATTCAGTGGCTCTAACTTGTGAAACCTGCTCTGGCTGGTCAGATACTGGGTCAGTGGCATGACTTTCTTTTACCTTACGCAATGTACCTTTAAGGGGAGTCGAATGCACCTGTGTTAACAATAGCCGTCATATTTGTGAAACATTTATATCATGTTAATAGTAAGCACATGATAGTATTGTGGAAATAATCAAACAACCAAGATTTTATACACACAGTTACAAAGTATTTCTGTTCCCCAATTTTTTTTATTACACTGAATTTGCCAAAAGAAGAGACAAAAATCCTGACTAAATGCTTTATGCTAAATTAAGTTGGTTGTTACTAAATATGGTTTCTATCTGTGTCCACACAACGAATGTAAACTTAGGGGTTCACAGCGACAAATATTAAATATAAATATAAACCTTTGGGTTACTGATGTCTTCTCTAGGAGAACTGAACAAGATTTACAGAGCAGATAAGCTGAAGCAGACAAAATTCAATTTTTCAGTTGGAGTTAAATGTGCGGCTTCATTCCAAGATGTTTGTAAATTATCTTTATCACTTGATATTAAAGTCAGGTTTAACAGACAGAACAAGTCAGATATATCTACAGTAATAATGTAAACAAGTCACAAGAATGTATTTTTAAGCCTGCATTTCTAATGCGATAAAGCGTTTATCACACATACTGTTTGTCATTCATACTGTACATGAGAGCAGCGAGGCATCTTAAGCCACTCGTTGATGACAGACTTAACTTCACAGTCAACAGCTGGGAGCTCTGGGGATGCCTCTCTGTGTTTTTGTTTTATCTGCATATACATGTGTTTCTATAAGTGTGTGTGTGTCCTTCAGGTATAGCATTTCTGCGAAAGAGTGTGTCACAGCAGGTTCAGACGGCCAACACACTAACCTGTTTAACTCACTCGGCGCCTGAGCCACTGATGGGGGCCCTTTACTGCTCCTTTGCGGGTCCAGCCCCTAAAACAAGCTACCGGGCTGCAGTAGCGGTTAGGACCCAAACCAAGCCTCCATTCACCTCATCAACCCAGCTGTTTATTTTCAGAGGCATTAGAGGAAACACTCGACAGGGCTTATCAGATCCAAACAGTCGCACGTCTTTGTTATTTTACACACAGGCCTCCTCTCAACTCAGCCTCATTTTCAGTAATTGTTTTCTTTCTTGCTTGGTAGAATAACACGGAGGGCTACATTTAACACAAGTGGTAAGGGAATCCGTCAGTGTAAACAAGGCAGATACAATGCACACTGGGATTTTATCTGAGGCTTTTCTGTTATTCTATGTTTTTTAAGGGCAGGGCTGGAGCAAATATTGGAGTGTACATGTGTTAGACTGAAATTGGTGAAATGAAATACAGAGCATTTGACCAGAGTCTTCAACCTAAACAGACCTATGTTTTTCTCAATTCCTGCTTTACTAAACATCAGACCCCCTCACTACTCACTATTGGATCTCCAGAGATACTAGACGGATATGCATTAGGGTGAAAAGTATATTTTGAACTCCTAATTTCATTATTTGTAAGCAAACTATTGTCAGAAATCTTTTGCTTCTTATTAATGTGATCCCAAAAGTGTGTTGTGAGGCTAAAGAAAGGGTTGTTGTGACACTGTAGTACACATGTTCAACATGGTGGCAGTGTTGCACTGTCTTTGGGACACCTCGAGCCCTCGGTGCCACCCAGTACCAAGCAGCTGGAGACAGTGCTGCTCATTATCAATAAGCCATGTGGATAAACAGGCTGATTCAACACAATCATGATGTACAGTTTTCTGCACATGCCAGCTTAATTGTGCTGCAGATTGAGGAGGCACAGGGACTATTTGATTCGAGTTCAGAAAATAGTGAGAGTGGTGAAACATGGAAGATTGAATAATTTCTCCATATCAAATGCTCGTAGAGAAATCAGAGGTTTTCAGCGAATGTTTGCAGTCACTCACGACGGACAACACACCCTCTGTTCAGCCACAAGGTCCTGAGACAAGCCAACGTTAGAGTCCAGTATTAAGACAAACATGGCCCAAATCCCTGAGTCCACCTTCTCTAACTGCCAGCAGGAGCTCTCGTAGATGGGCCGAACTCCACTCTGCCGCGCCATAAAATAAACACACAGTAAATCCGGCATGATTAACATTAATCATGATCACGTCACTGCTAATGCACTGACTGAGGGCCATAGAGTGAAATCACACTGAGCTAGACGCTGTCTCCTCAGAGGAGGGGGGAACATAGACAGGGGAACCTTCAAGAACTAAGCTGTGATAATGAATACAAAATAATTGAATGTGAAATTAAACAGTAATGTAGTGAATGAGATTCAGACCAGGAATGACGCGACCCGAAATGCACAAATCAACAAAGGTGTTAGACACGGCAAGCTTCACTTTATATGTGTGACCCCTGTATCTGGAGAGAGCACTGCTTTGAAAACATGCCATTTCTGGGGAAAGACATTCATTGAAATGCTCTTTTCAACTGTGGCAGTGCCAGACACAGTTTGACTTAAAGGTCCCGCAAGGCTTGTAACTTATTGTGGAGCATTGGATTTCAGCTAAAATTAGCCATCAGACCCAATTTATTACTCTGATTGAGGAGTCTGAAAAGGCCAGTAACGGGCTCCCCATTATATTAGCTAAGCAGTAAGTTGAAGATATAATGTTGCAATTTAATTCAACACACATCACTTGTGAGGCAAATGTGTAAAAGTGGTATTAATAGAAGCTCAGGGTTACCCCAAAGTATTGAACGGTCCTGAAAGAGTCTTGGAAAAACAGCAAAATCCCTGACCAATTTTATGGAGGTGGCAAAACAAGCGTCTTTCCTTAGGTGACTTGAATTATTAAACCCACTGGAGACTGTGAGTTATGAAACGGTACCAAACTCAAACGGGTTCAGAACAAAAAAGCACCTTAGCTTGTGAAGCCCCAAGCGATATATTTTCACAACATAAAAAGGCTCCTGTCACTGATGATCTTTCTTACTCGGTGAATTTAACTGTTATGTGAGTTACACTCATCAGTGAAACAGGGATGGCTCTCTGCCATTCATAATGACATCCTGTTTATGAGGCCTGTCACATCAGTTGACCACCATTAATCATTTGAATATCTGCTGAACAGAGTGCACAAATACCTCTTTTACATGTGTAATGTACCCTGTTTTATTACAAATTCTTTATCATTGTACTGATCTGTCTCTGAACAGAGGCAACAGTGTTTCTCCAGAGTTTTGAAAACAAGCTCACCTAAAGACAAATGTCCTTTTGATAAAAAAAAGTTGTTTCCTCCTCACTGTTTAAACACACGTGTTGATTCTGGTAATTAATGCTGCTATATTGCCCGCTCCCTGCATTTGCTATTTTAAAAATGAAACTGCCCAAATGGTTCCTCTGCAGAGTACACTTAGGTAGGACTCTCCAGCAATTATCAGAGATTATTTGACATCCCCTTGCACCCCACCCCTCTAAACACACACACACTCCCTTTCTAGTTTTTCCAGCCGCTAAACTCAAACAACATGAGCAGCAGAGGATCATAATAGTTTGCCGTTTGAACAGGTCTGAAAGCATGTACCCGCCCTGCTGCCAAGAAACAGTCTGTCCTGCCACAGTGCTGCAGTACACTGAGACAGCCTGGACACGAACAAGAGTATGGGCCAGACACCCCTTTCTCCCCTCTCCCTCTAATGTCACGTATTTCTCTGGAGCGGGTGGGTCTCACTATGTTGTGACTGCAGAGCTGAGAGAAAGGGAGAGACAAGTTTGCAGCCTCCCTGAATCCTCTGAAATATGTTCAGACAACAACAGAAATATAGCTGTCCAGCTTTCTATGCTTTCTGCTTAGATTATCTGAATACGATATTCTTCCCAGGGTGCACTATGGATTCCTGCATGTCTGTGGTTGGCACTAATGCATGTCTCGTGGCCCAGATTCTGTCCTGGGGCACTGGCACCCTTTGAGCCCACACCCAGTGCCATGCTGCACACTCTTCACCACTGACATCCTCCACTCTGACCAGAGACTGTAAACACCAATGTAGCGGACCACACACACACACACACACACTCCCACTGTGAGTTAGCTACTTGGTGCAGTGACATGCAAGAAGAAACGCACACACACACCCACGATTGGGCTTAAAGGGCTCAGTAATTTTGTCATATTTGACCATATAAACTACAGAAACATTCACATGCATTCAAAAACATTTTTAGCAAAAACAAGATTTTTTTTTGTGTTCCTCATAATCTCGTTTCAAAATACAGTTTCAACCTTGTCTAAAACCATTACTGATGTACCTTAAACAGACAATATGCAAAAAGTCAGATTTTATTAAAGTTTATAAAAGGTGGTGCTGCAATTAAATGTTTTACCTGCAACTGCTAAATTGCATATTGATCTAACGTGTAACTTTTAAATAATTAAATTAAAATGCTTGCATCAGGTCCTTCGAAAGAAAATGTGTGTAAATACATAAGATAAGATAAGATGGTACTTTATTGATCCCGATTTGGGAAATGTTTTGTGTTGCAAGAGCATAAAAAGACAAGGTATGTACAATACAAATTCAAAGACTAGAAATAAACAAGAAAGTATCAAATATACATGTTGTATGCAAGGTATATACAAATATATATACATAAATATATGACAGAAGGAATATTAATATTATATATTAAATATTGAACATCATTTAAGGTAATTTAAACAAATATATATCTTTACCCCCGAGAAAAGCAATATTATTGTCGACTATAAATCATGAAATCTCATTGATCACTTTTGAAAGGCAGAAAAACAGCTGGGGGATACATTATTTATTTTTATATTTTTTGTGAAAATATAATCAAAACATTTTATGCCATTTTTATTTAAAAAAAAAAAAACAACATGAACTTTGTACAGTAAGTGTCCAGTATTTCCTCATTGTAAAATCTGGTTGTCTTTATATTGCATTTGATACAGTAACCATTGTATACTATCTTACAGTAAATAGCACTGTTGTAAATCAGAGTAGATGGCACAGCGATGCAGTAGGTGAGTTGCTGTAGGATGTGGGCTGTTTGTACTGCACGACAATGTGTACTTTGCAGGCCTCTGCGGGTTAGAGCCGCGTGTATATAATGGCCAAGCTGTACAGTAGCTGACCACTTGGTGACAGATGCCAGCTGACAGGTGGGACCAACACCTCTTCTAAATCTTAACGCCCGGGGCCCAGGGCCTCACTCCTCATGCATGTTAGGCACTGCAGCTCCTTAGCCATTCATACCTTTAGAAAGGATGCAAATATATCAACTAAATGCAAACTTCCACTAAAATACAGGTATCTTGTGGTTCCTTTGAAAATATAGGAAACGGTAAATACCCAGTTTTTTCACAATCATCCCAGCAACTTTTGAGAGCGGCAAACTCCTTAGCTTGCAGTGTTTAAGGTTAAGCACCTTATTAGTTGAAAGCCCGAGGCACCAATCAGTCACTGAAACAGAGTTTTCCCGAAGTTCATCCTGCAGAATTTAAACATCTTTGCAAACACTTTTGGAGCACCGAGGCGTGCTGTCTGCTGTTCCCTCCGGCGAGCAGTCTCCCCTCCCACGATGAAGGCAGGGTGTTCTATCTTTCCTGCTTTTTTCATTATGCAGCAGCAGGTGTGCCATTTAAAAATGGGGTCATGCTCCCTGCACTTGATTCAAGGGGTGATGATGAGGCTGATCTCTGTGTCAATGAGCACAAGTATCCCTGTCAGCTGACATTCATTGGGCCCTCGGCCGCCATCATGGCCTCCAGATGACTCCATTGATTAACCTTGGACATCTGTGGTCAGACTGGTTTTACTGGTGTGGCTTCTTAAGTGCCCTTTGCACTAAAGCTTACGTCAAGCGTGCAGCATAGAGTAAACAGCTTTTCCAATCCATCTAAATATTGGAAGGAGGGAATGAAAAAGGGGTCAAAAACAACTCGGCTGGAACTCAAAAGACCCTTCACATGGGTCGAGGCGGGCTGCATCTCGCTCTCATAGCTTGGAGGGAGTTGCCTAGCTGCGTGTGTGTTTCACCAGTTTTAAATAAACAAGCCCAACTCCAGATTTAATGAACAGGAAAAGCAGGCTGATGAAGTAAATCTATTTATTTAAGGACTGATGCCACATGATAAACAGCAAACTCTTTGCGTCACTTATTATGCATTTCTGGAAGTGAAGTGCAAATGACGGCACGATTGCCAAGAAGAACATTGGAACATATTTATAATAACCTGTGAATGAGTCTATGTATGTCATTTCAATACATTATTTATTTTCTGCTGTTTCATGGAATCTACAATAACTCAAGAGATTATGGCCCAAGGCTGGGAAGGAACTCCTGTTTCCAACATTTGCATAATAGCCACAGAATTACACACGTCAACATAAAAACACAACCATCCAACCCAGACAAAACACTGCTATCCTCATGATCTGTTGACATGAGTGAATGGAGCTGATAGAGTGTAAACATCACCAAACATCATTAGATGAGTTGAGAAAAGATCTTTGTGTCGGAGTTGAAATACAAGTCACACTGGGTCAGCAGCAGTGAAGGTCCTCTGTGTGTGTATACGTGTTTGTTTTAGAGCAAGACCAACACTTTAGGCAGGCCAGTATCTGTCGATCGTTATTAGCCTTTTGCAGATACATTGAAATCAATTTATATCCGCTGATAAGTCCTTAAGAAAGTGCAGCACAGGAATGCAAAACAGATGCGAGATCATTTAGAAACATTTATTGCATGTATGATCACCAGAGCGCACTTGCAACTTGATTTTCAAACTGTAAATGTATCATGTGTCCAGTTCTTAATACAAAAATCACTTGAGTTGTTATGATTAATTATCTTTTTTATAAGATATGCTTAGATCTTTGTTACGTTTTTTGTTTAGTTTATCGTGTTTCTTTGTTGTGACTTGCCTATACTGTGTGAAAATATAATTTATATTCTGAACAAAGCATCTGTTTAATAAAAAATTCAGATAATAAAAAGTGTATAAAAAAAAGGATTTTTCTTTTAAAACGATATGATAATTTGATGGCATGTTACAATTGGACTTTAGGAGGCTTTATGCTTTCATTTCATTTCATTTCAAACCTTTATTTAACCAGATTGGTCCCATTGAGATCATAGATCTCTTTTTCAAGGGAGACCTGCTTTATACTTGAGAAGAGTATATAAAAAGTCATATTGGGGGGAAAAAACACAACTTCCTGTAAACATATTTATTGTCAGATAAATCTCAAGTTAAAAGGCGTTCATCTCTCACTAACACAAAGTGCTCAGCCAGAAAAGCTTTTTACGTGACATTGGGGAAAAGAGAAATGTGCAAGAGGAAGACAACCATGACACTAATGATTTTTCAGGGGGGCGAAAAAGGAGAAGATATTATAAATAAAAAATTCGAAAATAAACAAAGTACCATGAACTGGCTTTCAGATTAGAAGTTGCGAAGCATTACGGCCTCAAGGCTTTTGTCATCTCCAACGTGGGGAGCCGGTTTGGAAGGAGAAATGAGGAAGTGCACTCCGCTTTGGTGTCAGGTGGGTTTCAGGTTCCTCTCCCCAAAATGTTTTTAGTGTTGACTTTCATCTTGTTGCCTGCTTGCAGCTCTCCTGGGCCTACTTATCATGTACAACAAGAATGATAGATGACCTTAGGGAGGGATCATCAGCTTCCAGAGCTGATGCAGCAGCCAGCTCGTAATTCTTGGACTGTGTAGAGATTGAATTAAACTTGAAACCGGTCGACAGCCAGAGTATGAAAGGCTATTACTTTACCAGATCTTTTTGAGTCAGGGAGACAATGTAAGTTATTGTAAGTCGCTTTGGATAAAAGCGTCAGCTAAATGCAATGTAATGTAATGTAATGTAACAATGTAGAAACAGGTGCATGATTTGTTTGTCATCCTTGTTTGTCTATGTAAATATATGTCAGTTTGGCATGGGGTGTACTTTTCCATTTATTTGTTCTCCTTTTTTTCATCTACATGGCGTTAATGTTTAAACATTCACCTGTTATTGTTTAATCAAATCTTTAAACAGTCACGTATTAATCCTTTTTTTTTAAAGATGTAAACTAATAAACCAGTTTGTGTTTTCATAACACAAAGTTATCATACCTAATTTAAATGCATGAATGGCTTAGTAACATCATCAAATGTTATGTTTTCTTGAAGAGGACATGCATTCAGACCAAGGAAAAACATGGTCTGAAAATACCCAAAACAGTGCAAACACAGATAACATGCATATTTGATTTGAAGCTATGCAAATATATTACAGTGGTTAACTCTACTCAAAGCCAGGTGACTTAGATGATATATGTTGCTTTGCTTATTTAAACCAACAGATACGGGGAACAGTCAACAGGCATTTCTCTGCACCTGCGTTTTTATAACTGCATACTTTACGATCTGGGTACACTATTCTTCACCATCAGCTATAAAAATAGATAAATCTAACTTTTCTTTTTACCAGCAGAACAAAGCAATTGCTTGATCTCCTTGGTAAATAAAAAAGGTGTTTTCTTAATAAACTTGAGGCTTTCTCACTTACCATGATCCTCATCCAAGTTGTTCATCCTTATGCTTTGAATTTCTTGTGGCCACTAACTTCATACTGGTGAATAGATAGTGATCATATCTTCTGTTTTAGTATATAATATAATATTTCCATACGTCTATTTACTAGCGCAGATTATTTAGCAAATTGTTTCTTTAGCACGTTGTTTGAAGGATACACTGGTGTAATATAGAAAACATTTGAATAGATTGCATGCAGCAAATGATCACATTTAAATCTCCAAAACATGAACACAGATAAAGCCAATGCAATTACCAATGCAATTACTAGGCCATAAAGGGACTAGCCACACATATTGCCGTGCACAGAGTTGTAGATACAGTAACATAGTAGGTATATCCTTCATTTCACATTCAAACGGAGTTATATACAGGACAACTCACCCAATGCTGACATAAATAGGGCAGGCAGGTGGCTGGCCTCCTTGGTCAGGATAGTGGACGGTCAGAGAGCGTGTCTGCAGACGGGTCAGGCAGGAATGTGGCTCTTTGATCCCTGGATTATAGCTCATCTGCTCTTCTCTGATCTAAGGGGCCCCTCAGATCCTATTGATATGTTACCTGTCTGTCATGATATGCAGATCGTATCACCTGCATGGATCCTCAGCTAGGATTAAACAGATTGTAATATTATACCATCAGTCTTCCCAGGCCAAAATTGCAAAAAATGTGCTTTCATATTTGACATGTCTCACTACTTATAGTGATTGTGTAATCAACAATAATAAAATATAAAATGATAGTTTGCAGCTATAAATACATACATTTTTGGTCACAAAACCAACAAAAAATACCCTCAAACTAAGATGAATTCATAAAATTGCAGGAGAGTTTAAAGTATTTTTGCAATTATTAGGTTCATATTAAAGAATAATACAAAAAAGTACCAATTTTCATGGATACTGTATAAAACAATATATCAAAAAGGTACCTGCACTTCAGAACATAGGTAATATTGAACAATATTTGAAGCTGGTAATGTATGCGTTCTTACATGGTCAAACAGAATGACCATCAAACTAATTGCCAGCATTGAAGGATTGCAACTACTTTACAAGTACTGGTATTGCTACATTGAAGCAAACAACACACTCTCACTCCCTAAGCGTCCAATAGCGACGTTTGGTCAGTGTCCGTGGCATCCAATTGTGACGCTCCTAGGCTCCTTCAGCGTCATAAAGGGACGCAAATAGCTTTCAACTGATTGCAATGTATTCCCATCTGCGTCGGGATTTGACGCTCATGGAAGCACGGCATTCGTTTATGCCGGCTGCCCTTAAAGGCAATGTGAGCATCCATTCCCATTGGATAACGGAGAATTTTACACCCGGAAGTAAGTACTCCTCTTACTGTCGATTGATTTTACAGTGATATCTGCACTACTCATCGACTAAAAAACACCAGATTATCCTTGTTAATTACACAACATTGATTGGTTTAAATTGTGTACAATGCTTTTGTATTTTTCCCCTTCGATTCGGAGAAACAAATGTGTTTTCTGAGTAAAGGATGGCAGAAGACACTACACTACCCAGAATCCCCAGCTATCGTTTGGCCTACACCATGTGCTCTGTTTGACAAACCCCGTTTATGGCTGGCGTCTATGTCACGTGATCTTCAAATGTCTCCCTGCAGAAAAAGAAAACATGGCCGAACTTCGTTTTATTCTAGGTGTAAAATGCCTATTTTAAAGTTAGTTTGGCCATTAAAATGCGTTTTGATGTCATTTGATGCGAGAAATATGAGTTGTTATTTCAGATTATGTGTGCAGTGGATGTACATGATCTTTAGTTTGCTAGTTATTACGAAGATTACTTCAGGAAATCGCGACGTTTTCATTGTTACCAAGGTGGTTGCTAGGGACGCTGCTATCGATATTATTTCTGTTATGTTGTGTAACTGTTTAATGGTGTTATCTTTATTGCTACCCCCTTCCCCGTCAATGTATAGTGTTGGTCCACAGCCTAAACATATTAGTTTAACAAAATCCGCATCTAAAGATAGCCTACGTTATTTCCCCCCTGTGCAATTCCAGTCTCACATCTCAGAGCACACCGTCATTAACAAATACCGGAAACAGACCGAAATAATAATAATACCTTATTCCGAGTGTGCTTGCGTTTCTCTTTGAAAGTCATCACATAACGGCATTGTAATACACGGTTCGGCTGCATTACATATTACATATCTGCCGTAGTTCTGTATTTATAGAGCCCTGATGAGAAGACAAACATGAGGAACTGAACACGTGACGTGGATCATAAATATATCAGCCATTAAACAACATCTTACATTTCTTTTCACACAATGCGTCTCCTTGCAGTATCAACACTAATTCGGCTCACTTTTATATTTGATCCAATTGGTAGATAGGCTGTATTTACACCATAAAGGTGCACAGTTGATATAAAGGGACACCTGGTGGTTAAAGCATGTTATTGAATTTCAATATTTTTATTATTAGATATTAATACGATCCCTATAAAGTATTCATTACTCGTTATTCTCTATTAATTGTTAATTAAAGACTGTATGTAATGACTATTTTGCACATCCCTTTCAAGATTTCAAGATTTTCTAAGGTTTATTGACATATCATAATAGGCCTACACAACTGTGGTGTAGTTCTGCACTGAATTAAAAACTTGGGTTGCAGGTTCCTCAATAGTGCATTACAAGACATCTATCAATATTTGTGCATACCTCCAGCAATGTTAACTATGTTGAAGCACTTATTGTAACTGATATTATACATAATGTATTATACTCTTATAGATGTATGTAGATATTTCATCTCCGGCCTTGTCAGGTATTGAACAATCAATAAATAAAGAACACAGAATTGTTGAATATAAAACACAGAATTTATGTGATTATACTAAATGATTTTCAAATAAACACAACTGCATATTTAACTGTTACACATGCTGATGTAACGCAAATGTTCCAACTTGGGATCAATAAAGTATATCTTATCTTAAGCTGATCGATGGCTACTGCCATATTTGCAAAATGTGCCTCTGAACCTTGACAAGCGTGCATGTTTCAGGCTTATCAATTAATGTAATGTAATGTTATCACAGGGGTCACACACATAAGACCAGCTGTTAAATAAAGCTCTTCTGACTTTAGCTGGCATGTGGGTATATATATTAATACTGCCCATAATGGGCACAAGCAATTTTCACCCATTTATTAATTATATGTTTTAAATGTGAGTGTTTCCTTTCCCCTAAACCTCCAGGGATGTACACAGTTTAATACTGGCAACTTCTTATTATGGGAAATACGAAAACGTCTTTTAAAACTACAACTCCCAGTAGAGACGTGCCATAGAGAACATGTTGCGAAACAGTATAGCCAGCATGTGTATTTCTGGGGACGGGGTGGGGGAGCGGGGACGCGGTGGACCCGTTCAAATCCAGTTTTGGACAGTCTGCCGTGGTTCCATCCCATTTCAAGTGCTGTTCGATGCTGGCTTAACCCTCGGAGCACACTCTCCAATCACAGAGCTTGAGGACTATCACGGGGTTTGTCAGGAGCACATGGTGTAGTCCAAACGATAGCTGGGGATTCTGGGTAGTGTAGTGTCTTCTGCCATCCTTTACTCCTGGGAATGGACGCTCACATTACCTTTAAGGGCAGCCGACATAAACGAATGCCGTGCTTCCATGAGCGTCAAATCCCGACGCAGATGGGAATACATTGCAATCAGTTGAAAGCTATTTGCGTCTCTTTATGACGCTGAAGGAGCCTAGGAGCGTCACAATTGGACGCCACGGACACTGACCAAACGTTGCTATTGGACGCTTAGGGAGTGAGAGTGTGTTGAAGCAAACGTGTGACAAAGTTGAGCAATCAGTAACGTTTTTTATGAGGCACATTCCTGTGCACAAGGAATGCCAACCGAGTGACCTCAAAAAGAAGAGCTGTGCTGGATGGGGGCTGAACTATACTCAAGTAACCAATCAGGTGTTAAAATGTATTGGCTCTTATTTACTGACCCAACCTGTGATACTGTGCTGTCATAACTGTTCTTTTCCCTCATTTGGTGCAGTAGTGATGACCCTGTTTATCAACAGTGGAGCGTTGCTGATAATATGCTGTGATAACTCTGGCTAGACCATTAAAAGTCCTATTATGATTAAGATTAGATAAAAACATGTGCATATCATTAAGATAGTTAAATTATAAGATGATCCATATGAGAAAAAAGTATCTAATGGTTCATTTAAAGTGATTTCCCTTTATGTTCTACATGTGGAAAAGATACAAATTGTTTTCATGGATGACACTTCAGTAGTTCTCCTTCTAACGGCCTTTGGTTCACAGGTTGGAACAAACAGAGCTCCTTTACATGAACTTCAGACAGCTTTTGGTGTCCACCGCCTCTGACGAAATTGCTCTTGCATTCCTGGCTAGGGTGAGTCAGATAAAGAAACTGTGTAAAAGCACATGCACCTTTCTGTTCAGTTCCTCAGGACAGTACATGTGTACATGAGTGCAGAGATTGAGTCATGTCATTGCAAATTGTCCTCCAAAAATGTCAGCAAGTTTTGGTCCTGATTTCAAAATAAGGAAATAATGCACCATTTTAAAGTTTGCTAAATCTTTTGACTGCTATCATGTCTAATGTCACTCAACAGGATCACATGGTGATCTAGGAAGTCCATGAATTGACTTTCCTGCTTAGCAACTCACAGCTTTCTCCACATTAGGTGCCAACGCAAGTTATGTTTTCCTTTTGGTATAATTAACATGTCAGCACAAGGGCTAAGCCATTAATCTACTCTGCTAGGTGAGCGACTTGAACAAAAATAATTTGTAAATCTAATGTTTGTGAATAGGTTGCTCTCGAGCCGCATGCGGCTCTTTGCCTAGTTTCATGCGGCTCTTCAGTTCATATCGAATTGCATATGTGTGAGTTTGGGGGAGAGACACTGACTCCTGACTAGTGTTGCAAGGTGTACCGATACTTGAAAGGTACCGCGATACCCTGCCGTTAAAAACGTTACGATTCCTCCGTTTCATTAGTATCGGTACTTTAAGAATGACGGGGGAAAGTACTCCGGTGAGAAAGCGCCGTTTTAATAAGAGCCGTGTGTGTTCAACGCTCTGCTTCCACTCCCTGCACTGCAGCCGTGCCTGCAGTCCCGCCCCTCTCAAGCACGCTCAAGTGCCTCCCCTCTCTCGTGCACGCGCTAGCTGCCAGAGCATGTGATAAAACGAGAAGCATGGCTGCAAGTGGGAGTGCAACTGCCGCTGCGCCTCGGCTTGTTGACAAAAAAGACGCCAGAAGCGAAATTTGGAAGTATTTGAGCTATATCTCTGAGTGACGGAGCGTCCACACTACAGCTCCAAAAATAGCTTGGAGCTGGGCGTGTCTGGAGCTTGGGGATTTTATTCAAGCAACACGGCCAACAACCAATCACATGAATCTCCCGCCCCCGACATACAAAGCAAAAAACCCCGGGGATTTTATGCGAGCAATATATATATAAACTCCCCAAACAGGCGAAAACCTACCAGTTTCCCCCACTGTCTCTGCCACCTCCCTCCATGCCTGGTTCCTCCGGTTTGTATCCCGGGAGGTGAAGAGGGTCTGGTCATACAAAACCGGGTGATTCGCTAGTTTCTCCTCCGACTTTTTTTGAAATATAGAAATGAACGGCGGGATATCTCTCCCAGCTTAGACGCGGTTTGATTGGCTAGTGCTTCAGCTGTCAGATTTTGGGAAACGGGATTTGATTGGCTGGCGCTGGCTACTCCGGCGTCCAGGCGACCAGAAGTTGAACAATGTTCAACTTCTGGTCGCCTGGGTCGCCTGAGACGCCTCGCTCGGCTACCCACAATTCAGTTCGGCGAAAAAGCGCGGCTACGTGACGTCACCCCATTGAAAATGAATGGGCAGCTTGGAGCTGCTTGGAGCTTTCGACGCTGTAGTGTAGACGGGCCGTCGAGGGAGAGCCTACGGACACCACGAGGCCTGTCTGTAAGAAATGTATTAATTTGATTTAATACGAATTCTTGTCATTTATTTTATTTATTGTTCTCATTGTTTAAAAGTTTGTGTTATGGTTATGGTTCTGGTGTGAAATAAAGCACAATAATTACATTTAAGACTGTTTCCCTTTTTTTAAGAAAAGTATCGAAAAAGAATCGGAATCGCAATTCTTGACTTGGTATCGAAACCAAAATGTTGGTATCGTGACAACACTACTCCTGACAGTTAAACCTGATATTTAGTAGGTCTGTTAAGTATTAACGTAATTTGGCCGGTCAAAGTTGTTTGGGCTCGGATAAAATCGCTCCGTTACTTTCGTCCCGTGTTACTTTCGTCCCGTGTTACTTTCGTCCCGGCTCCCGGTGTGTATGTGCAACACACTCTCACTCCCTACGGCCCGTCTACACTACAGGCATCAAAAAATCTTGAAGCTGGGCGTGTCTGAGGCTTGGCGATTTCTTGCGCCCAAGGCGACCAACAACCAATCAGGAATCTCCCGCATACAAAGCAATAGCAATGTTAAAACGAAGTAAACTGGATATAAAATCCCCAAACAGGCGAAAATCTACCAGTTCCATCCACTGTCTCTGCCACCTCCCTCCATGCCTCGCTCCTCCGGTTTGTATCCCGGAACAGAGACTGATCATACAGCACCGGGTGATTCACTACCGCTATAATGAATTTTCCCTCCATGTTTTTGAATATGAGGAAATGACCTGTGTGACCCACACAGTGTGTGATCACAATTTTTTGTTTATATTTAATATCATTTTATATTACCTGTTTAACAATGGACAGCAGGGGGCAGTAGATGGCAGAGTAACACTGCCGTAAAGGGGTTTGTTATTATTTACGCATCTACCGTAAAATGTCTGACGTGATGACGGAGCTGTCGTTAGCTTGCCATTCTGGCAAGACCCGCCAAACGAGCAGTAAAAGGAATTCTCTGCTCATAATTTCTCCTGTTTTACAGGTCAGTAATGTGTACAGATTGTCACAAATGTTATAAATCACAATGTCTTAAGTTTGAAGTGGTGTTTAGATGTTGTTTATTATGTTTAATGCCGTGTAGAAGACCACCTCGTGGTGGCTGTGTGTGTATGTGTAATGGCGGTCGCTATTTAGATGTAGTAGACTCGCGTAGAAGACCACCTCGTGGTGGCTGTGTGTGTAATGGCGGTCGCTAGTGATGCACGTGAATTGTTTATAGCTAAGAAGTGTTTTAGGTGTGTTTTGTATGGTCTATGGGTCCTATGGTCAGTCATAATTTAATTATTATAAATGCGTGTTGCTTGATGCTAATGCTAGCATATATTAGACCAATGCTAATACTTTGCCTGAAAAGGTAATTAACAGTGTTTGAATACAGCACCAATATCTGTTTTGAAGCAGTACATTCTTATTTGGAGTCATGATGTTAATGACACTTGGTTATACACAAATGTGTTTATTTTGAATACTTCAAGCATACAAGTATATTTTGAAGACATGAACATGTGTTTATATTGAGAGCAGTAAAGGGCCAGGACAATTGTGTTTTGTGCCAATTGTTAATAAATTCTCGCAAGACCCGCCAAACGAGCAGTAAAAGGAATTCTCTGCTCATAATTTCTCCTGTTTTACAGGAAATACTATCTGTCATCGCGCCCTGCATAGCGGGGCCTGTTACACCTGCATAGTCTCTCCCAGCATACACGTGGTTTGATTGGCTAGCGCTTGTACTGTCAGATTTGCATACGTGGGATTTGATTGGCTGATGCCAAGCATCAAGCCTCAAAAGTTGAACATTGTTCAACTTTTGATGCCGATAGATGCTCGTGATGCTTGCAAAGCCATGCCATGCTCCCCACAATGCAGTTCGGCGAAGTTTAAAAATCTTCTACGTCACCCCATTCAAATGAATGGGCGAAGCGTTGAAAGCATTTTTCGATGCCTGTAATGTAGACGGGCCGTAAGCGTCCAGGAGCGACGTTTGGTCAGTGTCCGTGGCGTCCATGTTGTGACGCTCCTAGGCTCCTTCAGCGTCATAAAGAGACGCAAATAGCTTTCAACTGATTGCAATGTATTCCCATCTGCGGTGGGATTTGACGCTCATGGAAGCACGGCATTCGTTTGTGTCGGCTGCCCTTAAAGGCAATGTGAGCGTCCATTCCGATTGGATAACGGAGAATCGTACACCCGGAAGTAAGTATTCCTCTTACTGTCGATTGATTTTACAGTGATATCTGCACTACTCATCAACTAAAAAAAAACAGATTATCCTTGTTAATTACACAACATTGATTGGTTTAAATTGTGTGCAATGCTTTTGTATTTTTCCCCTTCGATTCGGAGAAACAAATATTTTTTCTGAGTAAAGGATGACAGAAGACACTACACTACCCAGAATCCCCAGCTATCGTTTGGACTACACCATGTGCTCTGTTTGACAAACCCCGTGATAGTCCTCAAGCTCTGTGATTGGAGAGTGTGCTCCGAGGGTTATGCCGATTCTTGAACAGCACTTGAAATGGGATGGAACCACGGCAGACTGTCCAAAACTGGATTTGAACGGGTCCACCGCGTCCCCCCACCCCCACCCCAGAACTACACATGCTGGCTATTCTGTTTCGCAACATGTTCTCTATCTATGGCACGTCTCTACTGGGAGTTGTAGTTTTAAAAGACGTTTTCGTATTTCCCATAATAAGAAGTTGCCAGTATTAAACTGTGTACATCCCTGGAGGTTTAGGGGATAGGAAACACTCACATTTAAAACATATAATTAATAAATGGGTGAAAATGGCTTGTGCCCATAATGGGCAGCATTAATATAGACACATGCCAGCTAAGGTCAGAAGAGCTTTATTTAACAGCTGGTCTTCTGAGTGTGACCCCTGTTGTTAATTGATAACATTACATTACATTAATTTATAAGCCTGAAACATGCACTTGTCAAGGTTCAGAGGCACATTTTGCAAATATGGCAGTAGCCATCGATCAGCTTAAGATAAGATATACTTTATTGATCCCAAGTTGGAACATTTGCGTTACATCAGCATGTGTAACAGTTGTAAATATGCAGTTGTGTTTATTTGTAAATCATTTAGTATAATCACACAAATTCTGTTTTATATTTAACAATTCTGTGTTCTTTATTTATTGATTGTTCAATACCTGACAAGGCCGGAGATGAAATATCTACATACATCTTATAAGAGTATAATACACATGTATAATATCAGTTAAAATAAGTGCTTCAACATAGGTAACATTGCTGGAGGTATGCACACATATTGATAGATGTCTTGTAATGCACTATTGAGGAACCTGCAACCCAAGTTTTTCATTCAATGCAGAACTACACCATAGTTGTGTAGGCCAAAATGATATGTCAATAAACCTTAGAAAATCTTGAAATCTTGAAAGGGATGTGCAAAATAGTCATTATATACAGTCTTTAATTAACTATTAGTCAATAAACCTTAGAAAATCTTGAAATCTTGAAAGGGATGTGCAAAATAGTCATTATATACAGTCTTTAATTAACTATTAGTAGAGAATAACGAGTAATGAATATACTTTATAGGGATGCTATTAATATCTAATAATAAAATAATGAAATTCAATAACATGCTTTAACCACTAGGTGTCCCTTGATATCAGCTGTGCACCTTTATGGTGTAAATACAGCCTATCTACCAATTGGATCAAATATAAAAGTCAGCCGAATTAGTGTTGATACTGCAAGGAGACGTATTGTGTGAGAAGAAATGTAAGATGTTATTTAATGGCTGATATATTTAGGATCCACGTCACGTTTTCAGTTCCTCATGTTTGTCTAGAAGTCTTCTCATCAGGGCTCTATAAATACAGAACTACGGCAGATATGTAATATTTAATGCAGCCGAACCGTGTATTACAATGCCGTTATGTGATGACTATTAAGTGAGTAATAAATTGTAAATTGTAATAAAGTATTATTTTATTTTGTAAAAATGTTTTCGGTCTGTTTCCGGTATTTGTTAATGACGATGTGCTGTGAGATGTGAGACTGGAATTGCACAGGGGAAAATAACGTAGGCTATCTTTAGATGCGGATTTTGTTAAACTAATATGTTTGCGCTGTGGACCAACACTATACATTGACGGGGAAGGGGGTAGCAATAAAGATAGCACCATTAAACAGTTACACAACATAACAGAAATAATATCGATAGCAGCGTCCCTAGCAACCACCTTGGTAACAATGAAAACGTCGCAATTTCCTGAAGTAATCTTCGTAATAACTAGCGAACTAAAGATCATGTACATCCACTGCACACATAATCTGAAATAACAACTCATATTTCTCGCATCAAATGACATCAAAACGCATTTTAATGGCCAAACTAACTTTAAAATAGGCATTTTCCACCGAGAATAAAACGAAGTTCGGCCATGTTTTCTTTTTCTGCAGGGAGAAATTTGAAGATCATGTGACATAGACGCCAGCCATTGGAATGAATGGTGAAAAAAAACGGGGTTTGTCAAACAGAGCACATGGTGTAGTCCAAACGATAGCTGGGGATTCTGGGTAGTGTCGTGTCTTCTGCCATCCTTTACTCAGAAAAAATATTTGTTTCTCCGAATCGAATGGGAAAAATACAAAAGCATTGCACACAATTTAAACCAATCAATGTTGTGTAATTAACAAGGATAATCTGGTGTTTTTTAGTCGATGAGTAGTGCAGATATCACTGTAAAATCAATCGACAGTAAGAGGAATACTTACTTCCGGGTGTACAATTCTCCGTTATCCAATGGGAATGGACGCTCACATTGTCTTTAAGCGCAGCCGACTCAAACGAATGCCGTGCTTCCATGAGCGTCAAATCCCACTGCAGATGGGAATACATTGCAATCAGTTGAAAGCTATTTGCGTCCCTTTATGACGCTGAAGGAGCCTAGGAGCGTCACATCTGGACGCCACGGACACTGACCAAACGTCGCTCCTGGACGCTTAGGGAGTGAGAGTGTGTTGTTATGTGTGGTGTCAGGTGTCAATATGAGAGGATGACAGCGCGTCTAATTCTTATGTGGCCCAAGAGCCAATCACAATAATACCTGCGATGCAGTGAACCAATCACCTTTGAGGGGGGGGGGGAAACTATTGTTGATTAAACACTATCCAGTGTTTCCCCTACCATTGTCTTGGAGGGGCGCTGCACATTTTTAAATATATATAGCACAAAATTGCAAATAATCTATAACTACTGTCACTTTTCACATTGAACATGTGCTCTTTTATTAAATAAACTAAACGCTTTCATGTTAAGTTGTGAGTTTAGTGTTTTTAACCCTAAGAAACACTGATGCATTAATCAATAACAATAATCCACAGCTCCTCTCTCTGCTCCAGAGGATTTAAAAAATATATATCCCAATGCCACAAAAATGCATCAGTGACGTGGTTGAAATCTTGTCTCCAGAAAACAAAAAAACTGATGATGTGGCTCTTTGCAGTAACATAGAACAAATGTGGCTCTTCACCTCTGACTGGTTGGCCACCCCTGCGTAGTGGCTGATATCACACTGAGAAGTTTTTATTCAATTAGGAAACAAATTACCAAATGAATGTTTATTCCCCAATCCAACCATTGAAGCTATGAGTTCAGTAGATGTAATATGCTTCACCACCAACACAAAGTGTACCCTCCTCAACCTCACCACAGCTCTTAGACAATAATTACAGCCTTTTCATGTCTCATGTGTTTTACATTTCCTCTTTCAGATGACAGTGCAGTGAAGCATTCCTCCACAAGTCCCACAGAGTTTGCTCAGGTGTGATTTGGAGGTTAAACCTTTTATCTGAGTATCTGCTGATCAGACGATACACAACTATAAGAGTGCTTGCCGTAGAAAGGGGCAGAAAGAGTGACTTACTGTAAACTGAACCATATGTGTGACAAACACATGCATTTAACATTGAATTCATAGTTATAGGAAAAAATAAACACAGCTAAAAACAAATATTTGCCATTCTCAGCTGACAGGCTGCTGATGCACTGTGGGTCGCATGACTCAGTTTGTCATGTATGCAGGTTTAGGTCTTTTGCTGTAACATCAACAGAATCAGCCTTTGATACAGCCATTGCCTCAGCTGAGACTTACAGTTTGACCCGGCGTTTAGTTACTAGGTGGGTGTGCTTAGGATATACTGTGGCTTCCTTTGTGGCAACACTCTCATTTGGAACCATGTTTAAGGGAAAATATAAAATGTACCCTGTATTTTTACCCGGCACACATTTAATCCACTGGCAGTTTCCTGCCGCAAATCCTTCCTGTCACACATCACACATCATGTTAAAAAAATAGCTAATTTCCCCGTAGGCTAGTCTTTGAATTTACACTGCATAGACATACTATTAAACACACACACTATAATTATACCTGTGTTATGAATGTACCCACCCTTCCACATACCTTCGTCTGTACAGTAAGTGAGTGGGTGCAATTAGAGCCCTCACCTGTCAACTTTAATAACGGAAGAAAGTACCGTTCATAGCAGGGATTCATTATATTTTAATCTAATCAGACCCTTTTGTTAATGCAAAGCATAAATAAATACATTTTATAAGAAATATATGCCCAGTGCATAACAAAAGAAAATAATTAAACATTAATGTTGCGTGAGGTGGGATTTATTAAATCCCACAATAACACACAAGTTTTCACTATTTCCTTTAACCGATGCAGTGGGCAGGAGGCCAACAATCTCAGACAGATAAAGTATGAGGCTGCTGTCTCAGCTAATACTCAGACGAGACATCCTTTAGACCAGGAGTGATTCATTCTTAGGCAGTCTCCCACCCTTTAGTGTATCAAACTATTTATACACAACGGAGGCACATATAAAGATTATAATTGCCAGGCAAAGTCAACATTGAATTTGTAATACTTTGCAAAACTCAGGTTTCTTGAAGATGCTCACTCACTAACTGTTATCAATATGTCTCCTGTCCAACCAGGCGGGATAAAACATTAGACCTGTGTTATGGGTCAGTAAAGGAAGCCTATACTGTAAGTCAGTCCCACTACCCCCACTGGGCTCTGCTGATCATAACTGTGTGCATCTACTGCCCATATAAAAAACAGTTTTGAAGCGAGAGAAAACATTGACAAAGGACATAAATGTCTGGACAGAAGAATCTGTAGCCTATTTGCAGGAATGGTATGACTGCACTGATTGGGATATGTTCAAAGAGTCTTGTGGTGCCGACTTGGATGAAGTTGTTGATGTAACATGCTCATATACAGCCTTTTGTAAAGACATGATTATTCCGTGTAAGCAAGTCAAAATATACCCTAATAACAAACCACAAAGGCGGTTGAGTCCAGCATTCAGAAAAAGAAACAAGCTTTTAAACAGGGAAGTGCCTCTGATCTGCATAATGCTAATAGGGAACTTAAAATAGAAATTCTGAAAGCTAAACAGAATTTTAAATCTGAACTACAAAATAAATGGCTGCAAACAACCTTGGCTCAGTCTGGAGTAGCATGAAAACCATAACAGGCCTCCGGGAAACAAAGAATAGCTGCCATGTGACTCTGGATGGCTTTAATTCAGATGTTGAGTTTGCAAATGCCCCAAATCATTTTTTTTCTCGATTTGACACATTTGATTTCAGTAATAATATATCTGAACTGAAGCTTAAACTTGAAGACGATAAGCATTTTAACATAGATCAGAGGGAAGTGGAAAAGGCCTTTCGTTTAGTAAAAATAAATAAGAGTCATGGACCTGACAACATCTGCGGTCGTTTACTTAAACTTTGCGCAAAAGAACTTAGCCCTGTGTTCCACTACATTTTTAATATGTCTTTACAGACACAGCATGTGCCAAAGGTTTGGAAGGATGCTGTGGTAGTCCCTGTTCCCAAATCCAGAGGCCCCAAAACTCTTAACGATTTTAGACCAGTTGCACTTACATCAATTCTAATGAAGACATTGGAAAAACTAGTCAGAGCAGAAATCTTAAGGAAGACGGAGCATGCACTCGATCCCATGCAGTTTGCTTACAGGCCACACAGAGGAGTGGAGGATGCCACGGTCACCTTATCTGACTTACTTTTTAAACACTT
Source organism: Pseudochaenichthys georgianus (assembly GCF_902827115.2). Lineage (NCBI taxonomy): Eukaryota > Metazoa > Chordata > Actinopteri > Perciformes > Channichthyidae > Pseudochaenichthys > Pseudochaenichthys georgianus. The sequence goes on from NC_047510.2 coordinate 21,675,374, forward strand.
GGAGGGAATTGGATCTCATGCTAGACTTTTATTTGTTGATTTTCATCTGCTTTTAACACAATTCAACCTCATATTCTAATTGGCAGACTTTTAGAACAATTTGAAATAAGCAATAATCTTATGGGCTGGATTCTTGATTTTTTTAACCAATCGGACACAAAGAGTGAGGGTGAATGGGACCTTATCTGATCAAGTCAGCTCCTCCACTCCCCACAAGGATGTGTCCTTTCGCCAATATTATTTATACTTTACACTAATATGTAGGTGGGAAAATTGGACGATTTCAAAGTATGCAGATGACTCTGTAATTGTTAGTAGGCTCCAGGACAATGAGACCAGCCACGGCCCTGTCGTTGACGACTTTGTCAGGTGGTGTGAGGAGTCCTATCTGCAACTGAACATAAGCAAAACCAAGGACATGATCATTGATTTTAGAAGACATCCCCACATACATGAAGTCTTAACAATCCAGAATCAGAATGTAGAATTTGTGCAATCATACAAATATCTCGGGACAATTATTGACTCAAAATTGAGCTCTGATCCAAACTGTGAAGCTGTGTGCAAAAGGGGGCACCAGCGTTTGTATTGTCTTAGGAAACTGTCCTATTTTAACATTGACAAAACCATGATGATATGTTTTATCGTGCTTTTATCGAGTCAATTCTGTCTTTTTCACTAATGTCATGGTTTGGTAACCTGACTTTGAAGAGCAGAAACTCTCTGAGTCAGATCGTAAAGTGGTCCAGCAGACTGATTGGTGAGCCACAGCTAAACCTGGAGACCCTGTACCTCAGGCAGTTAAAGCGGTTATATTAGACCATGACTCCCACCCTCTGCACTCAGAACGAAGCGGTATAAAAACAGTTTTATCCCAGCAGCTATTGCACAAATTAACACATCATAGGAACGTCACACAGATGCCTAATTTTATTCATTTATTTAATTGTGAATTTTGAATGTCCATGTTTGTACTAGTGTTTTCCTTCTTAAAATGTTTTTTAAATATGTTGAGATTTGGTTGAGCAGGGTATACTTGTACTTGTACTAGTCCTTTTATTAGAGATGTGTCTGTTGTTTGTGTTTGTTTTTAGTGTCAGGATGGAACCCTTGTCTTTTTCTCTGAAAACAGAATCTACCTACGGGTACAAATAAATAACCTGAACCTGAACCTGATTTCTTTTTTAACACCGAATCATTTTGTTATGGGGAGCACAACACATGAAACAATGTAATCGTCCTCACTAGATTTGACAAAGTAACAGTGAGTGAGACTGATAGAGGACACCTGGTCAGACAGACAAAGAAAGCTCACAATGTGTATCGGAAGGAACGTTGCTGGATAATCTAATCAGTGCAGAGAGGGCTGTGCGACTGTACGTGCTCATTAATGAAAAACTAAATTAAGTAAGCAGCAAGTGAGGAAGTAAAGACAGAATGTGTCTATCAAAGGGGATACCACTAAGTCAATTAAAACAATAAGGGTAATGCTTCAATGCTGGAGGAAATGTATGGCAAACATGTAAAGTTGGTGTGTCTATACGGCAGCATCGCACCTGATTGTGTTAACTATTTGGCTTTTGATGCTAAAGTAACCTCCTGTCAAAACTGAGTATTGTCACAGGCATATTTCATGATTGGGGTCAAAGGTGAAATAAAACTTACACCGTTCAGCTGCTTTTTGGTGTTCTTTCTTCAGAGGAAAATCTCTCTGTCTGACCTTAAAACACATCTACTTCCCATTTCCCCCCTCACAACCAACGCACCCTCCCACTCATTTGACCTCTGACAACTGGGGCCCCTGTGCCACAGCCTATTGATTCCTTGGCATTGAACTTGAATCTAGGGGCCACAGAGACTACAATCAAAGAGGCATTGTCTCTCTCGAAGACAGATTGCAGACCAAACAATACTTGTTCACTTTCCCTCATTTCTCCATTCATATAAATGGACCACTTATCCTCAGCTGTCCTGGACTTTTTGACTGCTCAGTTCATGAGGAATGCATGCATTTCCTGTGTATAGAAGATGTCCTATTTACTCTGACGGATCACCGGATGATAATAATCTTTATACGCCCCTTGGCGTAACCCGACCAGTGTTGGTGGCAGGAAGTCAGAGAGGTCCCTCAAATCTACTGACAAAGAATAGAGCAAGACATCCCAACCTCTTACATCTATATTACGGATTAACATCAAATATATTTCACACCCACTCTAATATATTCTACATTTGTAACCTGAAAAGAATACAAATCTAGAATGCTGCAATATATTTATGCACAAGACCACAGTAATTAAACTACTATCAACTCATAGACTGTTTCTCATTACAATTAGTTGTCACTGTCATCACCAGTAAGCATTGTGGCATTAACTGTCCATTAAGTGGACACGGCATAATTGCAAACCTAATTTTTCAGCATAATTACAGGAACAACATCTTAATGATTCCAGTGGAACAACAGTATAAACACGTATGGTTTACTTTACCTCGAGCTGAAGCAAATAAAATAAAACATTCAATGACTTCTGCTGGTGTAAACATGAGGCATCTGAGTTTCATTACAATGAAGAAATGAGATAAACAGTAGCCCGAAGAATACTGGTGGATGCATGCTTCATTAAAGTAAATGTTGTTGTAAAGTGGCTAATTATCATGGGGCACCCCTTTGGTGTACCTAAAGTAAATAAACAAATTAATGAATATGCTCTCTGATTGGTACGAGATTGGACCCACAAATCACTCTTTGTACATACTGTAGGAAAGCCTTGCACTGAAAAGGATTTGTAAAACTATCGTTGGTTACACCTATACAATTTGAAATGCACCTGAATCTGTTCCAATCCCAAAATGTGACAATTGTGTGTAGTTATTTGGTTTAACAAATAAAAAAATGCTAAAAAAACATTACGCAAAATAAATTATTCTCTCTGTGTCAGTTTTGAACAGAAAGCTTAAATTGTTTCATTTGTTATCTGCTCTTGCTTCACTCCCTTGACCTTGCATATATTCACACAAGAAAGCAACTTTTCAATGTCTTCAGCTACGAAAAGGAAATTTATTTATGACATTTTTCTAACAAAATTAATCTCACAATGTGTCAATACCGGCCCGCCTGCGAGGCAGATAGGCAGCCATGTTGGAAACCTGTTGACCCTGTAGGTTGGGAGACAGGTCAGAGGAGGACGCTTAAACTCGAGGAAACTCTTTAATAATACATCCATGAGAAGTCTTTTCTCCGATGATTTTCTCACTAACGCACAGATGAGAACTCGCCTGCTCACCACCCGACACTGCCACAGGGTTTTTTGGAAAGTCAACCAAACAAGAGTCTTTGCAATTGTTTAAGATTATTTTGCCTTGATCGTGCCAACCATGCATCCTCTCTCTCACACTCACCAAGCTCTGCTGACATGCAGAAGTAGACATTAAATCATGTTTTCTTTGTCTTCTACATCTCACCATTACTGGCCACCCATTTCCTGTGCCAATGCTTTAATGGATTTGGTGTTATTTTCTCCTCCTAGGTGTCAATCTCAGAGCAGCTTAGGCTGATCACTTTTCCAGTGTAGTCTTCCAACTTCTTAACGATAATACATCAGGCAATAAACTGGTTTCTGAGGTGCGGCACCGTCAGCGCAAATCGGGATATATATTTTTTTCTCACTTTTTGTTTCCTAGAAATTGCAGAGCATGTGCCTGACTCTGGATCAAACATGTTCCGCACCGTCACATTGCTGAGTGGCAGTTCTGCAAGCAGATTGGCACTTCTGAAACTATTACTATAGTCCTGGCAACTAAATCACGGTCATAAGTATTAATAAAACAAAATAATAGTTGTCTCATCACTTATTGTGGTGCACACTGCTCTGATGTAGCTCACTGGCAGCACATTGCATGGATGATACCATTTAGAAGGCTAGGGGGTCAAGCTTCTGTCAACAATTCAACACATGATGTCTCTAAAACAACTTTTTAAACCCAAGGTTGTTGGGGACTTCCAAACAACCTAGGAGCAAATAGATATTAAATCTGTAATACTGCACTGCTGACAGCCAAAAGTCATATTTCCATTGACTGCACATTGCTCATGTAGAAATTGCCCCTACACACGTGCGCCTTGATGGCTGCTGTATGTCAGTGGTTGGATGCCAGGTAGACAAAAAACTCTAAAGGTTGAGGTGAAGTCATTATGTCAAAACCCATCCATCACGCACCAGACTTAACAGTAAAGAAATGCTGTCAAAACAGCCCAACTTTCATGCTCTCAGTAGCATTGATCATATCAAACTGTCATAATACTCCACGATAGAAACAAAGATTAATCGTCTCATGTAGGAGTACTGATTAAACATGAAGAAAAGGTCAACTAAGGCATATTGGATTTCATGTAGCTTACATAGATAGCATTTCCCCCCTTAATGTTTCTCTTTACAGTGTGAAATAGGGGAGCAACAGTGATTCACATGTCAACTTTTTGCACAGTTCTCTATCTAAATAGCCAATCAGGATCCATTTAGGCAGCAGTGGCCTGGAACATGAACTGACAGGCCTGGCAGAGGTGTTCTGCGCCACATGTGAGCAATGGAAGTCCTCAGCAGTCCTGCGTTGAAATCCATACTGTGGTTTGTACAGACACTGCTGATTACCACACTGCTGGTGCAGACGTGCAGGACAAGGTTGTCAGGTCTAATTGTATAATGGACAGAGAGTAAAATCACACAAATGATGAAGAATTTCTAGAGAGTTTGATTTCTTTCAGCCTTTAATTCATGTGTTGCTGCTGCTATGCTCTTATAAATCCTCTTATTTCAAGAACGCTTATCAATTGATATATTCAAATGAAACAGACAAGTGCATTGGTGACATGGCAACCAGCACTGTTATTTTGTTTGTTATTATTTTTATTTATCCCATGTAAACTTCAGCTCTTTAGACTGTTGCTCTGCTGCCAGATCACCTTTCAGGAGGTCTGCAATTGCAGTGTCCTGCCTCCACGCTTGGATTAGTTTGGTTTAAACAAGCTGGCTCTGGGCTTTGTGAAACCGTTCAGACCACAATCATTGTTGAGGGCCCAATCAGACACTTCTACCCAAAAGTCCTCTCTCTTTCCTCTACATTCTTTACATTTCTGATGCAAATGGCACTATTTTTAAATAATATTTAAAAATAGTGTAATAGTGTAATAGTGTAATAAGTAAGTGTATTAGTGTAATATTTAAAAAACATAGATTATACTATGCATCATATTTATATATAAATATATATATTTTGGTTAATAACACGTGCTCAGTAACACATTTTACAATTCCATTTGAAATATACTGCAATGCTGTAAAGATACTTCTAACATCGACAGCACCTGCTGGTGTGATATGCTAATTATATTCAAAGGTGAGTGATGCTAAAAAAACAACGTCACCTTTATGACAGAGAGCTAGAAAACAAAGAAAAAATACAGTTTGTATGATATATCCTTATGAAATGTGTCTGACGTTTGTTCTTCAGTGCTGAAATGACCTGCAGTGGACTAAGCACTGAGGCACCATGATGGCTAGCTTTACTGTTAAGACTTCCTCTTTTAAAAGCAGGACTCCAAAGCAGCTCTAACATGAAACCCTTTGTTTACAGAAAGTACAAGTCAACTTACTTGGCAATGTACAGATTTAAAAACAAAAACAACGAAAAATGTCCTGAGACTCTCCTGTGTTTACTTTGAGAAGTTTGCCCAATTTGTCCCAATTGCTCAGCCACGTCACTGAAACTGTATATGTCCTGTCAAAACCAGGCAATATATGACAGATCACCCAGACTTGATTCATCTAGAATTTGGCATGTTTTGAAGTTGTGTACTCTTTCCATGGCGCCACGCTAAACTCCCTAACATTTAATTAATGTTCCTTTATTTACACTTCGACTTTACTTCTCTCTAAAAGAAAAAGTATGCCATGCATAAGTCAGGGTTTTTAATTATCATTGAATACCAATAAAAGGTTCCTGCCAGGAAAACTTGGCCAGTGTTTGGTTTGCTCCGAGTCCAACACAACTACAGCCTCATAAAAACATTATCCATTTACATTCCTTTCATTACCACCTCAGGACATCTTTGAGTGTTGCTCCAGAAAGCACTGTTTTAATCTGTGAGAATGTTATGCCTTGTGAGAGTTTACTTTATGATGGGTAATACAGGACCCAACAAATCCCTAATTTGACACTCATAGTTTAAACATCAATTTAAAAATCTTGGATTTCAAGACGCTGCTTGCATTGGGCAAAAAGGGGCCTCGTCTCATACTGTAGGCTTCTCGAGCATTTCTATGGAATATCCTCAAGGGCCTAAGTTGTTTATTAAATCCCCAAAGCGTGACTGCTTTTACAAACTAACCACAATCCATCCATCATTCTATACCAAGTAACACAATTAGTCTTCTTCCACCCAGGGACCTAAAGACAGAGTATACTGGGCTTCCTGTATGCTCAGAGGGGATAAAGGTGTTCGGAGAGCCTGTGTTTGATATTGCACAGACACCATGTAAACACCATCATCATCATTCCATGCAGGGCACACAGATCCTACTCGCTTTACCTCAAACGCGGAGACAGTGCTATATAAATACTGAAACACCTCTTGGCATTTTTAGCCAAAGTTTGATCAAATATCCAGCGCTGTGTTTAGAGTCTTTTACCAAAAAGAAGCCCATGTCTTCTACCAGAGTTCGAGGAGTGCCTCTATGACCTGTGCCAAGGAGGTTATCAGTTGGCTTTGGTTCATTTGTTTGTTGGTTTGTTTGTCACTAGCCCGGTTTATATGAAACTTGGTGAAAGGGTGTAGAATGTTCCAAGGAAGAATCCATTACAATGTTAGACTGGATTGGCCTTGGCAGAGGTTTGCGCTCTCCATGTGCCCTTCTAGTTGTAAATGTTTTTGGCTCTCACAAACCTAGGGCAGATTAATAGGATGATGATATGTTTGTTTACCTCTTTGCTCTGTATATAACATGTGATTAGAGCAGAATACAGGACCTAATTCGACAGAGGTAAGTGTTAGGAAACAGTATTTCATACCAGGACATAAGAAATTCAGCTGGGATCACATCGACTTGATCATTTAAAGGTCAGAATATTCATATTCTGTGTAGGACTGTATAATTACTCCTTTTTACTTTCTCAGGCAACCTGCATAGTTTATAAATCAAGCCATCAGTGCTAGGACAGGTTGATGATGTAATTCACGGTTGATTTCCAGCAGCCGGCAGGGCTTTGATTAGCGCAGTAAATCTTCTCCTGTGTATCTGTTCTCCGGAGTGAAAGGGCAGCTTAATGGTCAGCCCAACATACAGTGTGTTGCTGAATAGTATCTGCCTTTAACTGAGCTTTGTGGAAAGACTTGTATTTGACAACTCTGGAATTATATTTCAAGACCTGGAAGCATGATGTGCTGTAGTTGACTTTTAAGAAATGTGGATGATTAGAACAATTACAATTTGCAAGTTTAAGATTAGTAAGGAAATGAATAACAGTTTTAAATGGCAATAATAATGTTAGAGTATCTAATGGCCCATATCCTTACTTCTCTTTTTACGGAAGCTGCAATTAATGTAAAATATAGGATATTTTTTTCCTATACACTACAAGACTATACATTTTCAGTTGAGAAACCAAACCAACCAACTTTAAAACACAATACAGCTTTCTTAAAAAGGATATCAAACTACAAAAAAGATAGCAAAAAGCACGTCAAATGACTCCCAGTGCATTCACTAATTACTTTCTCTCTGTGAATGGGAAATGCTTGAAAAAACACATTTCAAATTAGAGAATTATGTCGTTAGTTATTCAAAGTTCACAAATAAATACCACTTACCTTTCATGCAAACAGCACATGTGGTATTTATCTATCAGAATATATCTGCTATTTTACAACCGCATCATTGATGGAACACTTATCAGTCCTCGTAACACTGAAACAGAGCTCTGTCATGGCCTGAGAGTCTAAAGAACAGCAACAGTGTGAGAACAAAGTCCAAACTGTGAAACAAAGGGAGAGGGGAAGGCACTGGGAATATGAAACCAACATAACTTCTACTACACAAAATATGCATGGTATTGCATCAGCTGATTGCCAAGGTATCACATATTCCCCCACTTCCAAAACCTACACAGATTATAATGAATGTTCAGGACTGACTCATTTAATAACATTGCATCCCAACATGCATTTGACTGTTGTCCAAGCTGCCATTGCTCAGGGAGCCTATGGTCTTAAGTGCTCAGTCGGTAAACAAATCAGGGTTTATTAAATACACACTTGTCACTCTCCACTAGCCATGCATGGAAACATTTATTTTGACAAACGTTGCCCCACAAGACTTAAGTGTCCCTGGCTGACGCCAACAGATAAATACCTCTGAATTAGGAAATGGATTGAATTTAGCCTTTAAAAAAAAGAAAAGCTTTTAAAACATGGATTTCTCCCTATCCTTGTGGCCTATCTAAGGTCAATAAACAGTCAATGAGTGACACATGTAATTGCTTAATCTAATTGTGTTGCTTAAAATGTCTGACTACTGTACATTAAGGCCAAACAGTGAGCTGAAAAGAAGTGTAAGAACATGTTTATTTACAAAAGTTTAAATAAAAGTGTAAGGGGATTACCAAATCCAAAAGAAAGAAAGTAAGAGAGAAAACGGGGCAACATTGAAAATACATATGCTGTCAAAACAATTAAGACACCAAAACACTACGGGAAAGTATTCTTATGTAAATGTACTATGTGTGCATGCATGTGTTTACGTGATTGTGCCACATACAATACAGCATACTTGTGTGAGAATATGTTTTTCGAACTGTGAACATGCATTCAAATGCACTCAGCACTCAGGTGCATATACATCACATTCATGTGACACTTTGCATACATTTACTATAAGTGAGGTCAGGAGACTGACTGACTAAAAGTCCCTTCACCATCGTGACATCTAGCAGTTTTCAGTTGCCAGGACTTTTTGGGCCACACAGAGGGAGTCCCCTTTCATACAGCCATCTGTCTGTTGGTTGTAATACAGCAAGGCTGCAGTGGCACAAGTGAGTTGTCCGTCCTGCAAACTAACAGCCGGGGATTGGGCAGTGGAAAAAGCAATAACTGTGTATATGTGTGTGTGGCGTGAAGACAGAGTCAAGCTTAAACCTGTGCCTGGTTAAGCTTATAGCATTACATTGCTTATGCTATGAGAAAAATGCATTGCAAGTGTAAAGAGACAATAGAAGAATGTGTCTTATCATTCCCTCAGAGAGACCGGCTCTCCAGCAAAGCCAACATTATGTGTTAGACCACAGAATGTGGGGAACTGTTGTGAGAGCTTCCAGACCTGAAGGAGACCTTGCCTTTTACCCTCAAATATGCATACCAAGTATGTGGCAACTTTCACCATGTAAAGCACCGGTGGAATCCTGGTCTTTGAGGCTAGACGAAAACACAGTGAAAAGGTGGGAATGATAATAATAGTGGAAGTGCATTTAATTTACTTTACACCACTTTGACAGTTTTGCTAAATTGATACTATACTGTTCAGCTCCTGTTACAAATGATGTGTTTTAATGCTACATACTGGACCTTGTCACAGCTGACAATGCTCTGAAAAACAGAAAGAAAATGTAATACATTTTTGTTAGGGTTCTCTTTACGTTTACTCTGCTAACTGATGCCATATGGTCAGTGCCACTTGCAATCTCTGCTATAGGTTCACAACACACAGCCAGGTAGGGACTGTAGAGCTTTGCAGTAAAATAAAGCAAGCCAGCATCGCTGCACAATTTCATAACTTATTCACATGTAATACTATTTGCATTTAAAAGAGGTCCGGTCAGTCCTCATGTAAGTCATACTGGCAAGAAAGAGTTGTTTGCATGGGGGGCTTTGTGTGAGTGTGTGTGTGTTAATGCTAGTGTGCTAGTGCTTTTGTTCAGCAACACTGACTTGACTTTCTAAGCGGAACTCAATAATTAATTAAGAATTCTTTTATAACTTGTCCCCTCTTTGTTTCCTATTGGTTTTCTCTCTTTCAATTTTGTCTGCAATCAACTTTTAACATCTCTGCTTTTACTTGTCTCTCGTGGGCTGAGTCATTACCATAACAACAGAGTGAGGCACAAAAGCCCTATGGGCATGTGACAGAGTTGTGGGATGGGAGAGAGGGAGAGAGAAGGAGAGGGAAAGAGATGGAGATGGAAAGAGATGGGAGAGAGAGAGAGAGAGAGAGAGAGAGAGAGAGAGAGAGAGAGAGAGAGAGAGAGAGAGAGAGAGAGAGAGAGAGAGAGAGTGCCCATGCTAATATCTGCAGCTGGGCCTTTGGTTTTGTTCTCCATGCAGCTGGGCTGGATGAGAGAGCCTGGATTCCAACACACCCCCATCGGCATAAATCTTGCCATGCTTGAGGCTGCAAACACTGCAACAATGCCACTGGGTCATTCTATGCCAAGTCGGCTGGGTCTGCTGCACATGCATACACACTCACACACGCACACTAACAAATAAATTGTTGTTGTGTGGGGTTGTTTGTATCCACTAAGGCGTTTTTGTTTTTTTGTCTTGTGGGATGCATATATTAATCATTTATCATCTGTTCCGTCTAAGGCTAAATGAAAGCCCAGACGATGCTAATTATTCCTTTCAGTCTCATTGGCATTGTCTCCAGAACTAAACCAGACAAGATTGTGTCATGTGCAGGGGTCACATCCAAGATTCATTTTGATGATCACTTGTCACTAAAGGTCAGCAGCCTGCATAATATCAAGTTATTCCACGTCCTTGCAACTCTGCAGTTGTTAAGATAACGTTTTGTGTGCGATAACTTTCGAAATAGAGACAAACAGATACTAGACATACTGCAACACTGTGACGATCAGATGTGCTTTCTAACCTCTGACATATTCAGCGCCCACAAGGCAGAACCACCATCACAGTGGAATTCACCCCGACTGAGCGGGCATGGATTAAAAGAAAGCGACGCTCAGCCACAGTAACAAACTTGTTCCCAAAACATTTGTCCACAGCTTTCAGCCCATCATTAATAACCCCATAAAGAGCTCTTTATGTCTGAGTGGACAGTGTCACTTTTTGGAGTCAACTTTGATGAGATGAATGTGCGTGGTGAGCTTGAATGCTTCGCAGCTGGGTGCGAGCCGGGCGCTGGTGACAGCGGGTACCAGGGCACAAATCCCATGGCAGAAAGGGCATCTTTGTTTGGCCCAGGTGCTCTCTGGATGCACTGCTCTCACATCCTGTGCAGTCTCATTCATTATGCATGAGCCGTACATTTAAAATCATGAGCTTCCTGTCAAAAGCCAGAAAGGGCTGGCCCAGCCAAGTGCGCTTTCTGTGGCTTCAGAGGGAGAATAGAAGCGTAACATTTCCAAGGCACTGAAAGGGCCTAAAACGAAGGCCATTGTGGCATAAGCATTATAAAAACACATTATAGCTCGAACTTTCCAACATTCAAACAGGTCTCATAAAGGAGTCCGTGCTTTCAGCTCCATTGACATGGACTTTCACAGTTGCCTATCTCAGCAGGCTCTGTGTGTGGATCACATACATATGCATTGTCTGAGTGACACGAAATGTGTTTTGTGCAGATTTTGGTTGCAGGAGTTTGTCATCGGTGGCTGCCATAAGGAAACAGAGTGCAGAGTCCACTCCTCTCATGTGCCCCAGAGCTCCCATGAGAAGAAGTGGCTCAGTAATTACTGGAGGATTACAATAATCTACGTTTGGAAGCGTAACCTCCCCCAAGCCTTTGTGGCTCAGCACGAGATGAATCCAGTACAATTAAGCCATTTTGTTTCACTGCATGACTGTTCATTAGCATTATCTACACCAGTGGCTTCAGCTCTCAGACTGGGTCTGCCACAGGTTCTCATCATTGCATCAGTTCCCTTGGTTACAGCTCAGTCTTCTTGTGTCTGGGGTCAGGAGGGTCAACGCCTAATGATGTGATCAGACTACTAGAGTTGCTCCTGAAACTATCAGAACTATCTCAACAGAGGTCTCTCGTACACTGTCCAAGTCATACACCGTTATCCTCATTCTGTACCAACGCAGGAGAGAAGCATAAATCACTAGTGTGACTTTCATGTGATGCATACTCAATCAATTAGTGTCCCTGCTTTATTGTTTAAAGCCAGTTAGACTTGGATCAGTGGGGTGCCACACCTCTGGTGAAGGGGATCACAGCCCTGTACAGCAGCTATAGCCTGAGGAAACTGTTCCCACCAGCCAACCGCTCAACATGACCAGGTCCGGAGCAATTGGCTCAAGCTGGGGAACCACAGGTGGGCACATTAACCATTAAAGAGACACTTCTGCTCACCGTCTGGGGATAGAACAGACCCGTCGGCTTCCTCTGGGCTTGAAGTGATCATCTGGGGCAACTCAGCACAGCAAGGGCTAAACAGGATTTGTGGAGAGAAACCCCTTTATCAGGGCTTACAAGGATGAGACCATATAGCTGCTTAAGCAGATCCCTGAGCTGTGATCCTGCTGGGAGGAATTCTCATAAAAGTAAAGACGTTAGGAAAGAGCAGGCAGTCAATTTAGAGTTACAAAACATAATGCATTTTAAAAGTTAATTGCTGTATTAGTGACAATACTTTTGCTACGGCAGTGTAAGTCCCACTGCAACTTCTTTAGGTATTTTAAATCATTTGACATTTCTTGCTTTATTCCCAGCCACTAAATGTCTTAATTTTATAAGATTGTAGCCAGGGTTGGGTTTCCAACATGTCATTGAGCTTTAAGAGACCTTGTCCTCACTCTAGTGGTCAACAACTCTTATCCTGATTCCTTTCACCCCTCATCTTAGGCCAAATCTGGAGCCAGACTTAGAATATTGTCCGGTGATGAAAGGTATGATATACCACCCACTGCTAGTTACAGATTGAATCATGAGCAGTTCATACCACAAGCAGCGGCACCAGCAAATCCTGTTTGTTTACACTACTAAAATAAACTGCATGATTTATGCTATACTCTCTACTTATACTTAGAAATAGTCCATTCAAGATTATTTATTCAGGAATGCAACACTCACACAAACACACACAATATCTCATAACACATACTTCAGCTCATAGCAGGGTGTGTCGATATTTGATTGAGCTCCCAAGTTTGACTTTCATTTGCAATCCTGACAAGCTGTCATATTAAATAAGTTATTGGTATACACTGCGTTCGCCCATTAGTGCAATGGAAAAATTTATTTGGCAACTAAGTAGATTCCACTGTGAGGTCAGTGTCTGAGGGCCCGGAGCTGGATCTCCAGCGGCCTGCTGTGGGTCTGTCTGTCCCACATTGTAAGCCAACTATCCCCAGGTTGCCATAGGCAAGATATCCAGTCATAAGACCCCAGAAAAAGAATGGCATCAGTCACACTTTAATGGGTACTGGATTATTGTGAACCTCGTCCCTCCACCCCACGGAGCCCAAGGGTGGGTGGTTGGCTCCAAGACAGTCTCAGGAGATGCCTACGTCTTCCCATGTGACCCTTGCCGCTGCCTGTGGGCAGGCTCAGCATGATAGCTACTAACCAGAGGGCCAGAGCCTGCTGTGTCATGCTACTTACTGGCCTCAATTTGGTCAAATTAGTAACCAATCTTAACCCTTGTTCTTTGAGAGTACCAGTAATCACGTTGAGAGCACTGAGGGACCTGTTTCGCCCACTGCAGGTGGACGGACAGGAACAGAAGCACTCCCACTCATCCTGCTGATAACAGTCTTACATTTTAAGACTGGAAGGAAGTCTCTCAGGATGTTTTTTGAAGATAATCATATTTTCTAAACTTCTCTATCACTTCTTACGGGAAGACAGGGAAGATAATGTCTCGCGAAAATATAATTAAAATCACTCCTTTTCTTGAGAATTGATGCGCAAATGAAAGAGTAACAAACACTTTTGATTTGGGCATGCATTAGCATTATTACTGGTTTTAAAGGCCTCATGGTTTACTCCAAATAACATTTTCATTTTAAAATCTAAAATAGTTAATAGATAACGTAATAATCTAACACATTAAATATTATTTTAAATAATCAGAATACTGATGTATTGAGCCTACTGTGTATATGCTTTAAGAGTCAGACACTTCTCATTTCTTGATGTGTGTTTGTAATGTTCTGAGATACACTTATATACATATATTATATACTATACAAATCCCTCCCTTTTCCCTTAATTTACCTTTGTTGAAATGGTGCATGCATCATATCTTTCTTATACATTTTTCTTGTGTTGCTTTTTCACAAAAATGTCAAATTATTAAAAATGCCAAATGATTCCAATTTACCATCACAGAAATAATGAATTTAGCATAAAATAAGGGTTTCAAAAGGTTTACAGATTGAGCTTATTGCAATAAGAACAATTAACTTCTGTATAGCCTCTCAGACCAAGAGGCTGCTATCTGATCATTGGAACCACTTAAGGGGACCTGCTGAGACCTCTGTTTATGCATTAACTGGGCAGCAATAATGAGCGCTGGCCTCTCACAGTGCATGAGTCAAATCAAATTCCCTTGCCAATTAGAAGGAGATTTACACGAGCCCCTGCGGAATAGAGGCTAATCTTCTTGGGCGATCTACGGTGTTCCTGCACTAAAACAGCCTCTTATATTCTCATGGACCACTGGTGCTGGCCCTCGTGGTGGGATTTGCTTCTGTTTTCATATGTTTCTGCATAGGAGGAGGCTGGAGCCAGTATGTGTGTGTGAGCATCCTGCTTGTGGAACAGACCTGGCAAATGGCCCACTCAGGACATTTGACCCTGTGGAGCTTTCAGTTTTCGGTGTGGTTTTTTGGAGCGAGCACTTTTCCTTTAGAAAGGGCTAAAAGGCTGAAAAGGGTGGAAAGCAAAATATTTTTATAAATCTCCTGGACCAGGTTGCATAAAAGGTTCCACAGGCGTTAGCATCAGACCTGGACTGTTGAGACCACAGATTCTGTTTTTGTTGCCATAAAGCTGCCATTCCTAAAAGAAAAAGTACATATACTGTATGTGTATATTCCATTTGCTTGACTCTAATAAATTGTAATGAACCGAGAAATAAGGTTTGCTCCCTAAAGAATAACAGCAAGTTAAACACTGTATATTAGGCATATGACTGTAAAGCATTTATCAATGGATACATACTCACACACCGAAAGTATTTGGATGTGTGGAACTCTGTAAATACTTAACATGTATCATAGCTAAAATAGCTGAAAACATTGTTCATCAGGACCATTCTTTTACATTACATTTCATGATTAGAAGTAGTTAATCTTGTGTCGTTGTTTTGGTGGGGTATAGTGGATGTAAGCTTAAAAGGTTGTGTGTGGGCTCAGTGTCACAGGTGGATTGAGAGAGTATCTACCTTGCTGTCATAACAGCCAAGGGCAGAGCTTGTGTGAGCTCCTAACATCATTTGATTGGATGGAAAACAGAAGGAAGCCCCCTAAAGACCTGAAGACCTCCCTTGTTTACTGATGCAGGATATCTTTCGCAATACTCCTTTGGTCTTAGGGGGTGCAGGTTACTTTTTGGACCCTTTTTCCCCTTCCCACTTTGGTTGATAATGGTGATTACAGGCTAGTTTGTTGGGGTTGTCTGGTCACAGTAATTGCAGGTTAGTTGTCCATCACTCAGTGGTCTGCTCAGGGTGAAGGGAAAGGAGAACACAGGGCACAGAAAAGAAAGGATCCATTTAATCAAGCCGGTGAAGAGGGGAATTCAATTTGTATGAATGGGCTCCCCACCTTGCCTTGAATGCCAAGACATATTTGTTCCAGAAATGCTTACAGAACATCCATTATGTGTGTTATGTGTCCTTGTATTTTTCTATATGGGCAGAATCACTATGATTTGACTCATTGTTTAAAAAAGTATCCTTGAGAGAACAGTTTAGCCATCAATCATTGAGTTAATGAGGCTCACTGGTTACCTAAAAGTAAAGAAAATGTTCCAATGATATTTGAGGGTGTGAAGTTATATAAGGCTGTTTATAACTTACAGCTTTATTCACTGCTGGGGCTTTCAGAGGTGGCTTTACTGCCACTAGGGAGCTGCCTGAGTTGGAAAAGCTATGAATACACATTTACCACATTCCCAGCCTTATAAAGAAAACCCACAATATGGACACAAACTTGTCAGCGTGTGTTCTGGGAGCAAACTGCAGGACCTACAGATATATACCTACCCAAGCGTTACTTTAACACAGGAAGACAATATTTTAGGAATTAGCAGGCACATATCATATCAAATATTAACTCTCAGTTTGTAGTGTTTGTTAACTATCAGTGCAGCATTGATTTAAACTAGCAGAAAGTGTTTTACTGCCATGATTTGCCTTCATCAGCCTTTATCAGTGCCCAGGATTAAGTCTGTTTGCTTATGGACAAGAATGCAATTAGCAGCTGATCAATGCTGGCATATCGCTAGCAGTCACTCATGAGTAAACATGTTTTTCTTTTGATAGGAAAGGAATGTCAAATACGACCCGAAGTCCAAATAGTTGGCTTCATATGTTGGACTGATGTTATGTAAGAGGGAAATAATAATCATTTCCCATGTGGTCTGACCGAAACCTTGATGAAGTCACATGTCCTTTGAGCGTTCAGTCAGCCGCAGAGACTGTGTGTCACCCCACCCCAGTTCTCATCCCACTGTTTCATGTGAACAATAGATACAGGACCCCCTGCTGCTTTGCCAGGTGACCTCATCACAGCACCGCCAATCGGCCCTCACTCACGCAAACAAAGGTCGGCCCGGTGAAAATGCCAGTGCCGGTTCTCACAGTCACCCCGATAATATCTCCGTCCTCCCAGCCCCACACGCATTGACATGGAGCAGCCACACAGATAGAGTTGCAAATGGGCACTTCTATGAGTCAAAGCAGGGGAGGGTGGGACACTGGACATCCCCCCCAGCGGATGCCTTGTTCTCCCATTAATTGATCGCTACTTGATCTTGGATGGTGATTCAGGGGTACTCTCTAGGGCAGGCCACCGGTCTCGGTGATATGTGTGGGAACTGCGTGGAGGCCACGAAGGTGCACCTGCTAAATGGCTGTTTCGGCCTATTCCCCCAGCACCCTGCCCATTGTTAGGGATTTATATTCAGTTTCCTTCTCAGATGGCAACACTGTGGAGGACCACTGAAGTGGGCTACTCTCTTTTCAGAACAGGGGTCGCTTAAAAGACAAACCTGTTAAGGTGAGGAGTATTGAAAGAGTGACACAGGAAGAGCTGGGATAGACGCAGAGCACACGGGCACACAGCAGTGATGTCAGAGGTGTTGTTGTACATTTGGAGTCTCCACTTCATTGAGCAGACCTGATCTCTTCAAGCCTTCTAATAGCAACAAAGTAATATATGTTAATGATGAACATGTCAATACAAAAAAAGGAATGTGGGGTATAAAACAATGAAAGAGGATGATCACAAGCATGACATTAGCCTTAATGACAGCCTGTTGTCCTGTGGCCTTCTGGTTGACCCATGACCCTCATTTTAATGAGGGCTTTAATAAGAGACATTACTCTGTCAGTGTGGGGTCCCGCTCAAAGGAGGATGGCAAGATGAAAGCTACCCACTGAAGAGTGGGTTGCAGGTGGGACGACCAGTTTGAATAGACTAGATGGAGTAATGATGTGTTACAGTACTGAATTAGACAATGTATCGATAAAAGGGTCCGTACAAATGATGCTTTCTTTTCAGATTTTTTCTTAATTATGTCGTTACCTTCTTCACACTGAGAAATGTAATCATCATCCTGTATTATCATTAAATATGTAAATGTATTCTTATGAAGAAAACATAATCATGTTCATCATTTAAAAAGTATCTTTATTCATTACTTAGTAAATCAATTGTTTTTAATGTTTGACTTCTTTCACTCTTCTCTCTGTGAACCTACTCTCTAATCCCTTCCGCAGTAGCATGTCATCACTGTGTCATTCTAACATGTCCACTCTAAGCTGAGGCTGTTACCCGCTGGCACACCACTACCATGATCTTCAGAGAGAAGATAGAGAGGCGGAGGAGTGGTGGTGGGGTGGGAGCAGGGCGTTGTGGGGGGGTAGGAAAGGAGCCGGAATTACCAAATTTAAATAAAGTCAACTTTCCGGCCATCTGGCCAGTGTTTAGGATAGAGGGGGAGCCTTGAAGGCTGGAAACGCCAGAGTGAGAACGCTTTGTTTTAATGATATGCATCCAAAACCTACTAGCAAAACAAAACTCATGAAGGTCCTTTTATAAAAGCATAAAACCTAAAAATAAAAAATGTTGATTATGAATCCAAAAACAGTTATAAATTGATCAAACTAAACTTTTAAAATATCTACTCACACTTGTTGCCAACATATTAGCAGACATAGAGGTTATCAGGATGTGCGTCTCACCATTGAAGGTTTAATTTGCTAAGAAGTTATCAATTAAAAACACTTGGAAGACTAAAAACAACACTTACCTATATGTATCAACTCAGTGCACTCCAGATTGATGAGTCGATCACAGAACACCCTGAAGTCAATGTAAGTGGATCTACAGTAGAGACACGCATCATGACCCAGGAAAAGTGGCAATGAGCTAATGAGAGGAAATCGCATCATTTGAACCCAGAATAAGGTGACCAAGAGGACATATCCCTAAACTAAGCCCTCTAAAATTAAGGACAAAACAATGTGTCAGGCCATGATTGATCAGTTGGGGGTGTTTTGTCAAAATGCAGTCGTCTTTGCAGCTCCACCTCCAGGCACTTCCTATAATCAAAGGCCATGCCCACCCATGGCTAATTAGACATTAAGCAAATGTCAAGAGGGCCTGATTTAAAGCAGCCACCCTAGACCTGAGCAAAACAAAGGCAGCAAAGTGGGGAAATGGGAGAGATCCAGATCAATATTGAGCGGGACTTTTGTTTGCTAAAATGCCATAGAGGCTGAAATAAATCAGATAGAGGAGCGATTGCGTTCTCACGGCTCCCCGGGCACTGCACTGAGAAAAGGCACACCTGGCCCAACAAAGCCCAGGAAGAGGGGAGGGATGAGCATGCACATAGGCATGCTCTCACACAACCACACACGCATACACTATATCTGACTACCACTGGTATAAGATCAACAAGAGGATTTATAAGCATATTATTTTAAGGCCATCTGCGAGCTCATCCTAAACATTGGTAAACGCAACATCTAAAATAGGAAGATATTGTAAGCACACTGGAGAACATCACAAAGTATTTGTATGTTTTGAAACTCTCTTGTGAAGCCTGAGTCAGGAACAATAAAAAAGTATTGTCCGCCAGTGAAACTTTATGTGCCAGTTGCTAGAATGTGCCATCTGTAAGCCCAGAAAGAAACACAAACACACTTCTCTATTAAGGCTAAAGGAAAAAGAGGCAAATGCATTTCAGCTGCTCACTGAGCAAAGGACAGAAAGTGTATCATGAAATCTATGTGTGAGATAAGAACATCCTGTTTGAGGTAACCATGAGTTTTGATGACCTTTGTGTAAAATAATGGGACAATTTACACACATACCAGTTAAGGTTGTGCTACTTTGCTCTGGTGGAAATCAACAAGTGTCATCAGGGAAGGAAAGTTCATATCTGCCACCAAGCTACAGGCAAATACATCGTAAAGAAATTAAAAAGCTACTTTTTTTCGCACAAGGAAATAAGACAAGTGTGTAATGTGATGCACTTGTTACACGCCCTCTCTGTCTACATGGCCCATCTGCTTTCTAGCAGTCCAACCTACTTTTCATGAGTTTGACACTCACGATGCTCATGAGCTGACTTTATGTTGGTTTTTCTGTCACTTCAAAACGTACTGAGCAATCACTTCCCAGAGTTACAGGGTTTCCTGTCTGATGAAAACGCTTCACTTAACCCCTCCCTCACTTCTGACCAGTTTCTTCGTCCTGCAGCATTATGCGGCATGGCTCCCCCTGTAAATCATACTGTCACTTCTCACACTCGGCACCTCTGGAGCGTGAGCACCCGAGCTGGTTTCAATTTGAGCCCTGAGTAAAGTTAATAAGTTTGAGATAAATTCAGCTGGCCTAGCTGGAGCTGATTTGGAATGGTGTACGCTTTCGCCCCCCTGATTAGCCCTGGTCCTAAACTTCATTGGCAAAGCACAAAGACAGCGTCTGTTTCACCCTGACCCCTAATGCAGTGTGACCCCATGCAGAGAAGCCTGTTATCATTGCTATTTAGAGAGTTCAGGTTACAGGTGAGTCAGGTACTAAAAAGATAATACTGACACAGAAGAGATCAAGCTTTGGGGGTTAACGTAGGAAGAAATATTGAGAACATCCCCTTGAGTGATCTTTCAATTTCAAATCAGAAATCAAGTTCTAAATAAAGAAATGTGTTCATTTCCACAAAGGTGAGATGATGAGGCAAGCTGTCATACGAGAGAAGTTCACACAAGTCATCATTGTACCAGAAGTGAAATCATTCATAGTCATTGAGAGCAGCTTGCCACGCATAAGTGCTGGTGCCATTTAGTAAAATAAACCTCACATGGAGCTAATATTCATCCGTGGTAACCTTTGGCGACTGGCGTGATGTTGGTAAGCACCCGTTTGGCCATCATTAACCAGCTGGAAGTGACTAGGGTCCTTTCTGCTTCCAACCACATGATTGGAGGCTACCCCCAGTAACCCAACGCAGGGGCCAATTAAACATAATTTAAGACTTAAGCAATTTGGACAGATTTCTGGAAATTACTGTAGAGGTCTTGTTGCTGTCGCCGAACAGAAATGAGAGTGGGATATTTTGACAGGTTTTTACCACAAGCCAGTTCTCAGATACACAAAGGCAGAGGTTACACGGTGCCTAATATCCATGTGTTGATTGGGGCTAAAGTCAGGGGGTTAAGCAAGGTCTAGTTAGCCGGGTTCTGAATTACCACAGAGAAGGTTAAGCAAAACAGCAGGCCTCCATCCCACCTGTCCACCAATTACCACTACATAAACACGATGGCCGGTCGGCTGCATGCACACGCATAAGATACATTTACGTAGGTGGTCGGACTTCCCCAATTAAAGAATCTGACAACTGGAGACAGACTGAAAAATGTTCAGTTTGAGCCAAATGCTATAAAACCCCTGAGCAGTGACCGGTCTGGGCATGCTTTGGAGAGTCCTGATCTGCCGTCACTCATTATAACTCTATTCCAGGGTCAGATGGTTAAAACACAAATTACACAAAGCTGTGAGAGCCAGAACAAGAACAAAGGGCAACAATATCAAGATGCCATTTGAAGTACTATGTTACTGTTGTAACTTTCTTCAGACTTTAGTACCATGCTGTGAAAAACATGTTGCCTGTTGCCCCATAGGAAACACCCTTCCTCCTGAGCGAACCCCTCTCCTCTGATGTCTGCAGACCCTGTGACCTGGCTCTGTTAACAGGTAGATGCGCCCGTGTTTGCTGCCCGTCTCTCTTTGTTTGCCAGCGATAGTCAGACAGGAAGCTGGCCAGACTGCGGTTAGCCTGAGCCAGTTCTGAATGCTTTCGGATAGGTGTGAGGAAGACTTGGTGACATCACTGTTATGGGATAGTCTTCTGACGAGGCGAGAAGGAGGAGACTTCCTGTTAATCTATTTCTGGCTCTACTTATATACTCACCATGCTAACCAGAAGACGCTTCTGTACAAATTAAGTATTTTTTAAGATTATAATACAAGGGATACAAATATAAAATAGGTAAGTTACCCTATTCTGTGAACATAGGAACTATTGGACTTATGCTGCACATGGGTTGAATTAAAGTTAGAAACCAATCCAATTGAAAATGGGCTTGGACATAATGCTGGGTATTACGTTTGAATTGAGATGAATCATGTTATTAAGGTATCTGCCCCTGGCATTTAGTAAAACCATCCAGGCATTAGCCAAACCAGGACTAATCCCATGGTCTTCCTGCTGCTACTGTAGGCCCTGTTGGCATCAGGGACTTATGTAATATCCCAAAATATTCATTTATAATAATTACCACTGTGATGGTCATTCATTCCGGCCATAGGATTACGGGTGTGGATGTGCATATTTGTGAATACATGTGGTTGTGTGTGAGGTCTTATTCACATCACATACACATGCCCCCTCCCCACCACTGGGCCGCCACCACTTCACCCAGAGACACAATTAAGAGCCCTGGCCGGAAAGCAGGGTGGACGCTGAGAGGAGACAGGCTGACCGGGCAGTTCCTTTCCCTCCTCATCTCTGAAGGCTCCTTGGCAAGACACAGACGCCCCTAGATGTCAGGGCAGAGCAAAAGCGTAATCTGTCTCAACACAGTTGGCTGACTGCGGGACCTGAAGCAGTCCTAACACGTAGCATCTCTGCTTGCTTTACACTGAGCCATGCATGCTCACACAGAGGGAAACAGGAAGGCCTGATCAGGCCAGCATTTCACAGCACTTAAGGTGGTCCACATGTAGAGCTGCTTAACTCACGGGACATGGCCTCTGACACATTTCTCTGCTGTAGAGCAGCTTTTTCTCTGCTGTAGTGCAGCTGGTAGCACTGCTGGACTGTGGGCTACCAGGTCAATAATTACTTGCAAATGCTTCGTCTGTCTGTGTGTTCTGATTGGAAACATTGGTCCATTGTTAGTCTTATTAAGTGAGGAAATGTCAACTGAATAAACACTCAACTACAAAAAATGTAACATGTATTGAGCTGTCCATAAGTGGGACATCACACACTATTGTCTAATATCTGAACAAAATAACAGTTCCTACTGAAATGACAAAAGTACCACCAGTGTCTTTTGTCAACAATCTGAAACAAATCACCCTTTACATGTCTATTCCAGAGTCCCTGGGGTCAAATGACAATCCTGACTACATATAAAGGCCTACATTTAGGACAGTGTCTTGTAGTGCTTCTAGCAGCACATTAACCCCTGACCTCTAACTAGGCACTAAGCTCCTGGTGGTTTACAGCTGGGACAACTACTCTGGGCTGCGACTGGTGATAATTTGTCTGTGGGACAGTCCTATGCACATTAACACGGCTCGAGAAAGAGATCCTCTAAACACAGATGAAGATATTAAAGTTGACACTTAGTGGCAATCAATAGCTCTTTATGCAAAAGACAGAAGGACCTTTTATAGGTGGTTTCTTTCTACCCATAGCCTGCTTTAAGAAGGTTGATCAGCACGTTCCAGCACCGCCCCTACCACCCAATAGAGAGAAAAGTGTAGGAGTCCCTTTCTTTTTAGACTTGGGGTGTGTACTCAGAACAAACAAACATATTTATTACTTAGAAACACAAGTGCTAAGTGAGAGGGTTGTGCGTATTTGGTTTTTGAGGGCGGCAATAATCAGGTCAAAAAGTGTCAAGTGTTTGTTCAGCCTTAACCTTTTACGTTGTGAGCTAGTTAAAGTGCAGTTTTATTTCAAATGTATTTCACTTAAATGTAAGCTTGCTTGGATTTTAAACGTCTGGAATAAAACAATCTTAAAATATATCCAGCTATTCCCAGGAGTTGTAAAAGTAATTGTATAATATTTCCTTTTTTCCACAAGTATCTAATTGATTGCTGCTGTTTGACACCCCGGTGACAGGTGTTTGTGTTTCCCTTTCTAAAACCCACAGTAGGTTTATTTAGGTTTTCACACGCAGACTACATCCACCGGCTGCAGCCCTGTCCGACACAACAGGAGGACGGCATCATCTGTGGGACTCGCATTTCTACCTGGCAGCCCAGTCAGCCTGAAACACAGCTGAGATCCTGGATGTAACTCTATAACCCCAGCTGTAAAAGGACACAACTCCTCAAGTAGCTCCACAGCAGCAATCAAGCCCCAAGTGCCTGTTAAAGCTCACTGACTCCCCCTCACCTCCACCATCCCAACCTTGTCTTATAAAACTAGGAGCCATAAAACCACCGCTGGGCTCATTCTTTCTCTCTATGTGTCCTCTGTGTGAAGACATTTATACACAAGATGTCAGTATAATATTCGCACATTTGTACACAAGCTACTCTCTTAGTATATACACAGCTTTCCACCTTCCATAACAATACTGCCCATATTTTATTCTATTATTCTGAGTACTTTGCATTAGTACGAAGTTTTTTGGTATATACAGATTTCATAATTTAACGTATAATACCGGAAGTTTTTTTTTATTTGTTGGTTGTTTTCTTGCTTTGTGTCTTCTTTGGCAGTTTATGTATGCACCATATACACCAAGACAACGTTTATGTAAACCAACTTGGCAAAACAACTGTTTCTGATTCTGATTCTGAATGTGATCGAGATTGATTGGGGATTCATATTAGGCCATTTATTTGATGAAGATCAAAGAACACGTGCTGCAAAGTAGATTCTTGTTTAATGCATATGATTTCTAAAACAAACTGGAGAAGTGGTGATTGTCTGAAGTGCATTTGTGTCAATATCACAAGAAAGAGTATCTTATAAAGTGCTAGTCACCTAGTAACCTGAACTGAGTGTGTATTCTGCAGAATGTCCTAATAATGAAGCAAAGAGAGGGTGACTGGAAATGTTTATGACCAGCTTCCATGCAGACACGAGGAAGGGCTCACTGAGGAGTTGGATGTCAGACCAAAGCGCCCCTCCTGTTCATCACACCACCCCTTCTCCTCTGTGTTCCCACTCCTCCCTTTTCCTCTGCCGCTGACTTTAACTCCTCTCCATAGGATGGACCACGAAAAGTCAATGTCAAATCCTGGCTGCTGCTGACATCGTTCCGCCATATTTGAAAGAAATAAACAATATCTGACAAGATCAAACTTCACTAATGCACCAATAAGACGTGACTATGAAATAATCCACTTCAAATCATTTCAAGGAGGAGCAGAATTCAGGAGGGCCGTACAAATAAATAATATATAAAGATTAAAGTATTGAAAGAACTTTGTCATCCAACAGCTTTTATACATCACAATGTATGCATTCAATGTGCATTTGATTTGATTTCGGACTGTTAGCAAAAGAAAAATTTGTGAGTTTTACATTGTGTAGGGCTACATGGAAGCAATTACTTCCTGGCAAATGAAGATTTGTTGGCAGATGTTTTCCTAAGTGTGTGTGTGGGTGTTTCTGTGTGTATTTAAATGTGTGTAGTTCCACTTGAGCACAAAGAGAATAATTGCCACTGAAACGTCACCAGGTTTCATTTGACAAGTGTGCTGTGCATCAGCCAAGCAACATCTGGACGCAAATGGAGCAATGACTGCCAAGCACGTGTATTATAGCTCAAACTGCTCTGCATGAGGATGCCTGCAAGCCTGAAAATTAGCTGAGAAAGGAGTGTAAAAGCTACAATGCAGGACCGTCTCTTTGTCTGCCACTCCACGCCGATTCTACTACAGCTCAATAATACAGATTAAGAAAACAACCAGACACATAATTGTATATTATGTTTGAGGGAAGAGAAGGGATAATTTGTGGTAGAAACTGTGCAAATACAAATAAAAGCTACCCTAAAAATAAAGCTAAAGGTTATAGTCACCCCAAGGAAGCATAAAACCCTCATAAAATAAAGTCCTCTAATGCATAAAGATGTAATAAATATCCTTTTCAGTGTTTTTACGGGACATATTAACTTCACAAGTGGCTTCTATGACCACATCCATACACACCTCTGCATGCAGTGGCCCTTCTTTTTGCTTACAATGATTCAAACATGCAAGTTGAGGTCAATACATGGGATTTGTAGTAATAATAAAATAGATCAGGAGTTGTGGAAAGCTCTAAATAAAAGAGTAACACTGCAAAACCAGAGATGAAATAACAAAAGTGAGCATTCTAATGACAAATCTGCTACAAAGGAAATGATTTCATTAGAAGCAGACAAGACTGTAAGTGTGTTTAAATGTCAAATTTAACAACAGTGTCTAAGTAGATGTTCTAGTTGCATACTTAAATCCAAGGCTGATGATGTCAAACCTTATTAGAGACCGAGATCCTTAGTGAGTGTAGAAATAAAGCATAATTAAATTGTTGTTTGGATCAGTTTTAAGAGCTTGGAAAATGTGTATAGCATCTATTTTCTTTCAAGTCAAAATACACACTGGTTGTATTCAGCTTTAACACACCTGGCCGAGCAGAATATTCCTTATGTTCTCTAGTCTGCACCATGGCATCTGAAAACAAGAAGGAATACTGAAAGCCGTCCTCAGATGAACTCTGACCTGTTTAGCTGTGCCAGTGAAATGTAGAGGGCCTCTCTATTCTGCATGTTAAATGAGAGCCGCTGACAAATTGAATATAAGTGCCTACTGAGGCAAGGGACGGAGCTGGGTGGAGGGGGTTAGATGAAGAAATTAGCTACTGGAGCCTGGTCTCAGTTGGCTTTAAGTGAATCTGATTTGCTGTAAGGGAGTGTAACTGAGCCAAATTATGTCAACAACAATGGTTAGCATTTCCTTTCCTTAAGGTCTTTTTTAAAAAGTTGGCATTACTGTTAACAAATATTTAAAATACACCTTGTGTTTTAAAGCAAAGCAACGTGTGTGTCCTTATGCAGCTGTCAGGGTTTCCCTTGGAAGTTAGTTGAAATTGGACGAACCTCTCAATGTTCATCCAATGCCAATGTCGGAAGTTGTGAGCTTTTGAAGGCTGAGGGTAATGGCCGTCTTTAATGTGAAGGATAGGTATTGGCATCCCCTCACAGACCAGTCATAATTTATTTAAATGTTTTCATTTAACCACAATCCTAAACCTAAGTCCTCTAAATGTTTGAGTTGCCCAAGTCTTAACCTTAAATAAAAACTATAAATTACTTCAATGTGGGTGTCATCCTCCATTGTTTCTATCGGATGTGATGACATTGTTTTCACCCAAGTGCTCTCTGTATTGCTAACATTTCTAGGTCTACTTTTTGGTCTTCATAAGTCCAACAAAGCAACAAGCGTGAGAGGCCGTGGTCTGCGCAGGATGAAAACAAACCCACATGTTAGTCAAAACATGAGTGCTTCAAACTTAGCATTCCTATTTTTTTGGCAGCAAGAATATTTATATCCAAGTCTCAAAGGTCTCTCCCTAGGCATCATACGTCATGTGCAGTGGCAACTTCTCCGACCTGTCTCAGCCAGACAGCCCGTCCACACACATCTGTTGCTGGTTTTAGAGTATTGTACTCTTTCGTATGCAATCCCTCACATTTTACAAAGGATAGGCAATAATTGGCAAGACAACTGTAAAATGGTGATCAGTTGTTAAGTGTTAAAGAAACCGTATGACAGCATGATAAACATGCAAGTTGTCCAGCCTGCAGTTGTCTGGCTGAGTGACTGGCTCTGAGCTTTAATAGGCTGGATGTTCCCTCAGGGCAACAGCAGCCCAGGCTGACAGCTTTAGGGCGGTGGGGGTTTTAGGAGAACAGGAAATAAATGGTGCAGAGCATTGGAGGCAAGGGCCACTGGGAGACTTTGATTTGGGAGGGACACTACATCACTTGATGTTGCCTAAATAAAAAAACAGGAATGGAATAGGGCCAACGCACGAGTCCAGCGAAACAGGGAGGTGAAATGAAGAGTCCAGCAATGATGATGATGATGATGATGATGATGATGATGATGATGATGATGATGATGATGATGATGATGATGATGATGATGATGATGATGATGATGATGATGATGATGATGATGATTAGGCTTCCTTTGGCTAATGTGACTGCTTCAGGCTGCCTCGCTAATCAAACTCTGGATTTTATGGTCGGATCAGTTAAGTAAACTTCATCTGGCTGCTGTGTGCTCCAGCCTCGTGCGCCTCATCGTCGTTCTGTGCCCTGCTTTGTTTCCCCTGTTCTTGGCCCAGAAAGCTGGCAGAGACAGGGACTGAGACGTCAGTCTGTGTGTGTGTGTGTGTGTGTGTGTGTGTGTGTGTGTGTGTGTGTGTGTGTGTGTGTGTGTGTATTTCTCTTGATTACAGACGTCTCTAGATCAACCCCCTTCTGTGAAAATCAAGAGAACAGAAGAATATAGAGTTTCATCATTTCACAGACCATTTATATGCCCTAGATATCATGTAATTTTGTTTAAAACTCAAACCATATAGTATTTGAACTCTTACGATCTTAAAAAATAATATCTCATATGAAAACTTTTTAAAATATTCCTATGTAAACCATTTTGCTTCCCGATACATTGACATAGCTCTTTATTGTGCTTTTCATTTATTTCACATATGTTATGAGTTTAAAGCCACATTTAGTCTATTTCATATAGGCTGCAAACTTCAAAATAAGTTTAAACCATTAAACCAAAGCGAAAGAAGCAGGGTCTTCCATCCTCTCTACGTTGAACATTTAGGCAGATGACAAACTCCAAAGAATAAAGACTTAGTGTTAAACTAGAATTGCTAACTGCCGTGTTGACAGAGTTCTTGTGCAGCTCCATTTGAGACACTTGTGTTCACATCTAAGCAATTTGCAGTAAAAGAAAAGAAAATTGGAAGACACTTTTTTTCCTCGGTTCCCAGGAGGATAATGCCAACCCATTCCATGTTTCCTGAGGTGATGGTATCAGAGAAACAGACTGGCTGTCATTTGGGATGTCTACACATGGATGAGATCATTATTATGTAATTGACTCAGCCTTTGCTGTCTCTCCCAATGTTTAAAAGCAGACATCACCCACACTGGCACCCTGTAATGCACTACACAATATTTGATGGCCTCCAGATTTCACTAAGCAATACAGGATGTCAGGCAAGTACAGTAAAGAGATTACATTAACCATTAGCAGATAAATGTTCATAAGAAGACATGTTAAAAAAACAAAACATGGTTTCCATAGTAAATAAACAATGTCATCCCTGTATGTGTTGTGGATTAACATTTATGTCGCTATAAAGAATCATGGAGGAATATACATGAACATTCCTTAGGTTAGATTGGAATAATTATAAAAATAATTCATATCAATTTCAAACAATACACACTTTAAATTAGATCAGTGCATGTAGGTTAACATAGTGGCATTATACAAATCCCAAGTTAAATGGACAATACTCTGTTTTATATTTCATACTTCATTTTGTTGGTCATTCTCAAAAACAAGTCCTGTTGGAGGTGCCAGTTTTTAAAGTTGAACAGACTTTATATAAAAACAACATGGTATTAGAAAAGAAGAGATATTCATAACTTAGACTGCTGATAGAAGATTTGGAGCCAATATAGAATTACCTGTTATCATTCGTGTCAATAAGAAATGTATGCAGAACCCCAGAGAGGTTGGGGAAGTGGAGTCAGTTTTCAAAAGCGATAAAAATCAGCTGGCGCCTGTTGAGGAGGTGCCTGTGTATGTTCTGTCACCGCCAAGGACAAAGAGTCTCCCTAGTCACGCATAAAACTGGGATTTCTACCTTAATACTCACATAACATTTTGGCTACCAACTTACTAACTTTAGAACAAATGTCAAGAGTTCCTTAAAACCAAATGTCACTTGAAAACATGATTTTGATACAATACTTAAATTGTCTTCCCACACTTTAAGTCAAATGCTGCTCTCGTTCCCCTTCCATCTCCTATTATATGTCATTTTCCCATGTTGTTGTTATTCCTTACTATTAGCCATAACCTTCAACTGTACATTCTAGCCCCCGGTGGGACTGCACACCGCTTGTGTTGCACTTTCTCCCTCCCTGAGCTTGTGATCTTTAGGCTGGTGAGAAACACACAGAGGTGTTCCTTTTTCTTCCTGTTCCATGCACAACTTTAAGTGGTGACTCGAGGGACTTAATATGGGCTTACTGACAAAACGTTCCACTCCCCCACACGTGCACCACGCCGGGTTTATCCATCGGACTTCATCTGCTCCTTCTCGGGGTCTGCCATCTGCCCGCGTACCCTACCATTATTAAGGAGTTAGGCCTCAGTGAGCAAATTCAACTCAACTAAGGTGCACTGAATCCACAGTTCCATCCACAGTGGTGCGCTGAGGTGTAGGTGCTGGGTAACTCTAGATTTTTAATTACAGAGTGTGTATGGCGGTGCGATAAGAGGGTCACGGCTTCCTGATAACCTGTTTGGTGAGTCAGAGGCTGTTTGTCGCCCAGACTGAGTCAAAGCTGTGAGAACGGTGCAAAACCTAATCTTTGTGTAAATACGTCTCTTTGAACTTCCTATAGACTCAAAGTAAGAGCCGCCATCTGCCTTCACCTCAGATCATTGAAATCACACTTGAGTCTTTATTTATAGTCTACCTCAGCTCAATACAACAACATATCCAAAGGATGAGAACATGGTTGATTTTTTTTTAAGAGATTGACATTGTCATAGTTGTAAATGACCATTTCCTCTGTTGCCTGTATACTGAGTTTATTAAATCACATTATTTGAAGGAATTCAGGCTACAAATACTCTCAAGTAGGTGTTGTGCTACATGTATCATTGAGAAGAACAAATTCACTCCAAGAAGTCTAGTTGGAATTTATTATCAGATGTCAAAACAAACACCTTTGACAGCTCTTAAAAGTCATGACTATTCGTGTCAATGATTGTGACCTGAAACAAGGGTTTTCCCACATATGCTATGAAATAATCTACCATGAATACGTGCTTGCAGTGATTTGTTTAGTCAGTGCATTGCATTGCCAAATGACATTGAATATGTCTGCTGGAAATGTTCCTGAACAACCCTGCATTTTTCCACCAGACCACTTTGGGTTGGGCTCAATCATTAAATTCAATGAGATGTATGTTTAGATGATCTGAACATGGCCTTATTTTGTTGTGCAAAATATCCATTTTCGATTGGATAGTTAAGATAATTTAAGAACAACTTTAACAATCTTTGGTTCCAGACACTCTTTCTCTGGTTTATTCAATTATATATTTTTTAATCCATATTACCCTCTTTAAACCGTCACTCCATTAATCGTGCCAGCTAGCTAACCTGCGGTGCCAAGACACAGCAAGCTACTGCAGGCAGGACAACATTTGAGCTCTGCCGCAAATCTAATAAACCAGTTGCAGTTTTCTTTCTCCCACCAAGAATGGTAACCAAGCCGCTCAAATATTAGATCTCCGGAAATAGTGGAGGACAATTTCCTTCAAGCGTAACATTAGAATGCACAAACCTGGCTGCCGGAGATTTGGGGCCACCACAGTTGGACCGCTCCAATTAGATGGAGCTTCCCTGCTGTGGCTGAGCCAGTCTGGACACAGGAGAGAGCTGGAGGAAGAAATAGAGGAAGGAGTGAGGAGAGACAGACACACACACAGCTCTGAGTGCTGTGTTATACTTGGCACATAGTCGGCCTAACGTCTCTCCCTGTCGACACTTCTGGCCCCTGCATATGCAGCAAAGTAATCATAAGACAGCAAAAAGAGAAAAAAAAGAGGAAATACAGAGATGAAAACATCTCACGTTTGGGAACGTAAAGACAAAGCTCCTACTGCTGTACAAGAAATCTCAGTTTTTGCACATGTTAATATATTCAGGAATCTCTATATTCTTTCTTCCTGGGTTTCATTGACAAAAAGGAAAAGATGCAAATACAATAAAAGTGTCAGAATTCAATCAACCCAAATGGACATTTTTTCAAAAATTTGATTCCAATTTCCAAAGTCAGACTCACATCTGACTCCCATCGTAAACAGTGATCCTGGGTGGAGTACAATTCATTAAATAGCAACTTGAGGGCTCCATGTGGCTTTGTAGAAACCACATTTAACAACTGTTGATTCATGGACAATTATTTTAGACACAAACTTTTGAAGTAAATGGCATTTTTGTTTCTAAACATAAATAATAATATAGACCTCCATGGAGCAACCACTCCCAAACTAAGATTACAATTGAATGATGAGTTTCAAAATTCATATGAAGATGTTCATTTTAAATTGGTGTAATACAATATTCAGTCACTGAAATGCCGATTTTTGACCTTCTCCTTTGCCCTAAAATAGGATTTATCAAGAATATACTTGGCTTTCCCCATTGAAATAAGACACTGTTTAAAGCTCTTGAAGTATGCCATTGTTAATTTCACCCCTGCCCTTTCTAAACGTATTAATCCCATTGCCGCGGTCTAATGCTGAAATCCCCAGTGGAAACACCTAAGAGGACTGGATCTGCTCGACCACACAAGATATTCCCATTTCCCCAGCAACAAGTGATATCAAAGGTAGAACCGTGGTTACTGCTGAACCGCTAAAAGGAAGTACTACTGTAGGCCATCCACTCGTGAGCATTCAGCAAAGGTTGGGGGACTGGCTCTGATGCAGGTGCTATCCCCTGGAAGGTGATTAGATATCATCACTCTTTCATTACCTCAGAATTTCTAGTATCACGGTGACTGTGTGGAAAGAATGGCCCTTTTCATCGGTCGTACCAACTAATGAGCCCTGCTGAAAGGACCAGGTTAAAGTGGGAGGATAATGAAACAAGAGAAAGGGGGGAGAAATGTGACAAAAACATGACACCAGGGATTTGTGAAACAGTGCAATGTGGGTGTTTTCTAAATATATTTAACATTTTAATTTTAAATGTATGTATTCAGGTTGTTTGAGCAGGACACTTTAGCATGACTCCGATCATTTAAAATGTTTTTTCAGAGCTAAAAATATTATTGTACGAAATATATATGAATAAAAAAAGGATGTAAACAAGGTAAGGTGACAGGAATGAGAAGGGGAAGTTGGGAAACGCATTAGAGTTTATTTTTAGTTTATGAAACCACAGGCGACAACAACAGTTTCATTTACACCTGATCATAGAAACAGGTAGGGAGGAGGGCTGAATATTCCATTACGTAGACCAGACCCGAGGAAATACAGGTTCCTTGTGAAAGGTGTCTCTGTGTGCAGGCAGAGGTGCCACACTGACATCATCCAGAGGTGCGGATGGGACTTTTCATGTGTAGCGGTGCCAGGGAGCTGCTATAGTACTGTCAGCCAGCCTGAGTCAGCGCTGCGCTCCAGACACGACAGTATCCATGACGGAAGAGAGTTTCACAACTTACTGTACACCATATTTCTGCTCAAAACTACCTTAACATGAAGTCTGGGCTCTGAGGGAGGAGTATATTTCAAAAACATCAGATTTGTTTTGCAGTCAGATGACAAATTGGAACATTTATTATTTTCTAAGAAATATATGGGTGATATAAGCCATGATGACATTTGAAGATTATAAAGCAGCTAAAACAGTTAAATAAAGTTTGAATTATCTAATAAGTTCCGTTCCCATTGTAGTGGTAAGCAGGTTGATTGTATAAAACATTGGATAACATTTTAAAGCAAGACTGTGTACATTTTGCAGAATGTATCTATTCTACGGCCCATTATATTACACCATAATGATATTTTGTTATTTCAATACATTTTTAAAACTGTGTGAGTTGCTTAAACAACAACATGTTAGGGTGTAAGAGCACGTTCTTAATTTGGAATCTGTATTTTAAGAAAAGGAAATTATACATTAAGGTGTAGTCGTTTGCTTTTTCTATTACACAGTCTTTCTCAGTGAAATTAATTAGTTGTGAAAAGCTATAAGATAAAGAAAGAAAGACAAATGACACTGCTGCTAACATTAGATACTGGCAGCAATATCCCTTCATCCGTTGATTTAAGCAAGAGTATATTTTATAAGACGTTTTCTTGGAAACAGGAAGGATTTCTTTACTTGAGATGTCTAAACGTTTCTCTTTGAAAAGCAATCGTGTCGCATTTGCAAATAACAGCAACAGCAAGATATGAGTGTTAGTTGAATTCACCCTTTCAACTTGTCACCTGCTCTCTGTTAAAAGGACCCCTGTTGAGGATACGAGCCCAATGATTAGCCTCCGTAAATCCCCAGGTAATGCCATAACATTTTGTCACCACTTCAAGAATGAGCCATTGTCATTCAGACATAATAACAGGTCGGACTCTATTATTTGAAATGCAGGAGAGTGACCTGCAGAGATCACACTCTGCTTTAATACCATTTCATTGTCCTTTGAAACAACCCAGAGGTCACGCCACCTGAAGGCATTGAGGGTAATATTAAGTCACTCAGCAGAGTTCAATATTGGTTGTGCTTTTCAGGTGTGCTGTCAAAAAGGTTAGAACGGTGAATATTAGGATGTCAGGCAAGCAGCTTAAAGTAAAGATTAAAAAAACAACAAGTTAAATTAAATGAACTTAAACGAATATTTTCACTAGTGAAATGATGTTGTGTTATCATCATAAGACTATGGGTCATGGCACCTATCCAACATTGATGATGTTTATCCAAATATTTTTGTTTCACTGCGTTCCCACATCTGCGTGCATTTCCTTCCCGGCTGATACACTATCAATGAGTGCCCAAGGTGTTTCAGTTTACTAAAAGCCAGCAGCAGATAAGGCTGAGATTACAGTGGCAGTATCGCCAGAGAAGGCCGGAGAAAGCGGAAGATATACAAAAAAGCGTGCGGCAGCAACCAAACACTGCTGCTCACAGGGGTGAAGGCCGGAATACATTTGTTTCCTAGTTGGAGTTCCTTAGCCGCATAGCCAATGAGTTATCTGACCTGATGGTGGAGGTGGCAACTGCCAGGTTAATTATTAAGTGAACAGTTATCAGTGCAAGCTTAATAATCTTTTTTTATATCGCTGTTATGCGTTGTTTTTAGATTCTAAATATGCAATAAAGTATTATGTAAATGTTTTCCAGAACAATTGAATGAATCTGGAAATATGCAATACAATATATAACATATCTCGTGAAAGTGTCTGCATGCTTTCACCCCTGGGTCTCACTGGTGAAGCCCTGGTTGCTGTTGTGGTTCTACGCAGGCTATCAGGGAGGTGCGAGAGAGTCAGAGCAGGGAAAATAAGCCCATCCTTCTGAGGGTGTCAGGGCCGTGATAAGTCCTGTTTAAACTAAACTACCCTTTGCTAAATGTGTCAACAGTCGCCCGTGGCCACAGCTCTCTGATCTGGTTAGGCAAACACCTGAGGCAGCGGGTCCATCCCTGTCTCGCCTTAACTTTTTCAAGAATAAACACACTGCCATTTTGACCAGGCACCAAAAGTGGAAGCGGCCGGAAAAGGAAAGTTCACATGGTTCGCCGTCAGGATTTTTTCAGTTGGCCCTAGTTGTGGAAAGTCTCAGACAGGTGTTATGTCGGTATTTAGTGGTTGAAGCCACCTCTGCAATTTTTACTCAGCAAAGTTATCATATTCTTCATAGGTTTTATGTCACAGAATATAAATACTGAAAATGTGTTAATGCACGTCTTGCTGATGGAACATGTCTAATGGATTTCCGCATTTCAGAAGGTC
This sequence comes from Pseudochaenichthys georgianus, assembly GCF_902827115.2. Lineage (NCBI taxonomy): Eukaryota > Metazoa > Chordata > Actinopteri > Perciformes > Channichthyidae > Pseudochaenichthys > Pseudochaenichthys georgianus. Next base: position 21,710,652 of record NC_047510.2, read on the forward strand.
TCCACCTAATCATGGCTCCCATGGTGATGATATAAACATTTTGCTAACTATTATATTTACTTTTATGAATATTACACCAAATCAAGCCGTTCTTTAAAAAAATGTAATACAGGAGAAAAAATACAACACATGCTTGCCTTTTTTGATTATATTGTTTTGACAAACACTCTTCAAAGGCATCGACGCAAGACTCATAATGTATACTCCAAGTAGTAACACACCCACACACACAACACTGAAAGTTTACAAAAAGAGGCGGCCTGCTCAAACATTTGCAGTGGAATCTGAGCTAGCTTGGAGAGGTGGAAGACATGATTTGGCAGTTTACCCCCAGTGTTTGCCTCAAAGTTTTGACGCCATGGCTCGAAGTCAAGCTGAGAAGTTTCCCAAGACCTGCTCGGCCTGCAGGCGGGTACTCCAGCTGTGTGCCTGGCCCCTGAGGATATGCGCCCCCAACCCCAGTTGTCAGTAAGTCAGTCTGTAGGGCACCTCAAACCCTCTGCAGTCAGCACTGCGGGGGCGCGAACATGCCCCACCACACCTCTGATGCCTCTGTGTTAGCCAGCACTGGGTTTCCTCCTCTACAGGTTGAGACCAGTCATCTCTCAAGCTCAACAATATCAAATGGCAGCAGTTCAGCTCAAAAACTAAAACGAAATGACATGAAATGTTCACCCTCTAATGAGACGTAGTATGTTATTTTGTCCTAATTTACGTTAAGAGTATCACATGAGCTGCAACCCTGAGAGTCATCTCAAAAAATTACTTTTCAATGGGGGAAATGGATCAAGGATTTCAGTCCAAGTACAGAGAATCAGGTTACTTTGAAGTGTTACAAAATCAACATAGTTATACCTATTAAGTGCCTATGATACAAAAACAACTTATACCCCTTTTAGTTTTTCCAATCCACTCTATTTCACATGTACTTTGGAAGAACAACATTTCCAAAATGTGTGCCAGCCACAGAATTTAGTCAACCAATAAGACAAGGGGCAGAAAAAGCAGATTTATCTGACAGGGATATTAGGCTGCTTTTAATGAAAATGTCAGGGTCAAGCCAGACTGAAGGCTTTACCAGGAAACCTTGAAACGCTGCACTCTTTATAAAGAAATATGATATTCATGGCAAAATGTATATTATTAGCAATGAAAGGCCCTGCCTACTGACAAAGACAATCACTGATCAAACTTGTTCTAAAACAGTTAGAAGTATATGGTAAAGTCTGATGCATAAATACTTAAAATGTATTTTAAAATGTTGAAAAGTTTATATTTACTATTCGGAATATATTCTTTCCATTTGGTAGATCATTTGCACAATCTTCGTTTAAGTTATTACAGTTTACTGTTGTCTTAGAGTTTAGCTCATCAGCTTTGTTTTATTGCCTATTCTATAATTGATAAAGAATGAATGTGTAATTAATAGTGTGACTTTCTAAGCAGGATTCAATGGGTGAGTCTTGTTATTGCTAAGATTAGCTTAACTAATAACATTGCTGTACTTTTTACTTAATCATTACTAAATCATAATGTTGTGATAAAAATAGAAAACTTTAAACTTTTCATGACTATATGTGGACTCATAAGTAACAGCGGATTTGGTTTCTAAAATTGAATCCATTTATTATGGTGACTGAACTCTCTCAACAAAGTGTTCTTTGTCCGCAGAAAACAAGTGTTGGAGCAAATCCAGCAAAGTAGATTTTACTGCTGAGACACATTTGATTTGATTCACTTTTTCTCAGACTTTAACCACATTTTTTTAAGAGAAACCTTTAAAATATAACATTACATTTTATATTTGAATGCACTGGTATATTAATTGTAAAGTGATGAAATGGTCATCATCAATAATATTATTTTATTAATGAAAGTATTAATATCATATTATTTAACATCAATATTCTTATTGATATTTATTAAAACATGTTTATGTTAATCTTCATGGTTAAAGTGGGAGATACAGTCTCTTGTTGATTATTTGTGATAAGAACATTTTAATACAACATGTTTGTTTGTAATCTGGTTTATCACAAATAAAATGTTAAACTCAAGTCTTCAAATATAAATTTAGAGTAGGATGTTAAAATGTTTTTATATTTTCTGTATCACCCTTTTACTTTATTTTAATGATGGCAGCCAATGAACATGTGGCGAGGCTGCCCCCAAGTTTCTGGACTGTTGTCTCCCCCTATTGGTCCATGTGCTCACTGTGCAGAGCGCGAGACGCTTCCTGCAGACTCCACTGTCTCTGTGCAACAGCTCAACTGCACGCGCTTATTCAGAACGAAAACAGAGTTCTACAAATATTGGATACGATTAAAAACGACACGACAACTGCTTTTATGTATACATTATCCAAACAGTGTATCTTATAAGTACATCATAAAAGCAGCTGAATACTGCTTTCAGATAGAAAACCTAGAATCACGATGTTTGACATAAAGCCAGGGATTTGTAAAACTGGGGACAAGCTGTATTCATTTACAAATGAACCATGTCATTATTGTTACATTTAAATAAGATAAGTTTAGTCAATGGCCACGTATTAAAACAAACATCAAAACTGCAACAGCAATAATTATGCACTTGTAACAGTCCTATGTGGATTAGACCTATTGTAGGGTTAATGATAATAATGTTGTGTCTCTAAGAAAATTCAAGAAAATGTATTTTATTTCCTTTAATATTGCTATATCATTATAGTGAAACTATAAAATAACACTAGAGTAAACTGCTGCAGTTATGATTTGTAATTGTAGCTCTACGCCCTAGGTATTAACTTTTAAAAGAAAAAATTATACCTCAAATTGAAATGAAACCAAGATTATAAGGGGAAAACACCTTTTTCCAACTCGAGCTGGTTTTTCGCCGTTGTTGACTGCAAGAGTTCTTCAGGGGAGAGTCATATTACGTCTCCGCCTACCAACAGTTTCGCCCAATCCTTTCCCTTGCCGTCAAACATAAATCCAGGCTTCGCCTCCTGTGTCTCTAAACTCTTCAGCAATCCTCCAAGAGTAGACCTCTCAGTCACCATTCTCTCTTCAGTCACAATTGCAAAGTTGACCAAAACATAGCGTTTACTTGCAATTTGCCTTCTTATCTGCAAAATTGTGAAAACTCGAAGGAGCTTCAAAAACTTTTGTTTTTTGACTTTTGTTTTTTATTTGAAAGGATTCATCCCTGCAAGTGAAGCTGTGCGCCCTCACAGCCTGTCACTGCAGACTCTGGGCACAGCACTTGGATTTAGAAAGAAGGATTTTCTTCTTTTTTTACTGCGAGCAGTTATTGTTTAATTTGTTCGCATGAATCTACTCGACCCTTACCTGAAGATGACAGAAGAACAGGAGAAGTGTCACTCTGACGCTCCCAGCCCCTGCATGTCTGAGGAATCCGCAGGCTCACCGTGCCCCTCCGGCTCCGGCTCGGACACCGAGAACACCCGGCCGATCGACAACCACCTCCTCTTGGGTACAGACTACAAGAAAGAGGGAGACGAAGAGAAGTTCCCCGTGTGTATCAGAGATGCGGTGTCCCAGGTGTTGAAGGGTTACGACTGGACGCTGGTACCCATGCCGGTGCGCGTTAATGGCTCAAATAAAAACAAACCTCATGTCAAAAGACCCATGAATGCATTCATGGTTTGGGCTCAAGCTGCACGGAGGAAGTTGGCCGATCAATACCCGCATCTGCACAACGCGGAACTCAGCAAAACCCTGGGCAAACTTTGGAGGTAGGTTCGCTTTGCATTCTCAATCACTTTTTGCATTGAGTTGTACGCGCCTCTGTGCACAGTGCACGATTCCTTCGATGAAATGCAACACCTGCCTGCTGTTTCACGTAGTGCTTTACAGTCAACTCATGCATTTAAATTATATTTCTCTCTATTATTGAGTGTTAATTTTTGATACACGTCGTCATTCTATATTTGAGTGCATGCACGGCTAAGAATGCGCACATTTCTTATGTGCTTTTTATGTGATTATTTATATTGAAACAATGGATGCAATAGTTCAGTACACTGTTCATCTATTAACTATTGTAAAAACCATTTGACGTGCTTGTTGTTGATTGGTCATTTTAATTTACAATTCTCCGTATTATTTTCAGACTGCTCAACGAAACCGAGAAGCGCCCGTTTGTGGAAGAAGCTGAGCGTTTGAGAGTGCAGCATAAGAAGGATCACCCCGACTACAAATATCAGCCAAGGCGGAGAAAGTCTGTGAAGAACGGCCCAAACGACCCCGAGGACGGCGAGCAAACCCACATCACTCCAACCGCGATCTTTAAGGCTCTGCAGCAGGCCGACTCTCCAGCCTCTAGTATGGGAGAGGTGCATTCTCCAGGAGACCACTCAGGTAAGAAAACAAATAAATATATTAAATAATGAATTCAATTGAAAAAAAAAAAGAAGGATTTATTTAAAAAAAAAAAACGTAAATCATTGTGACACAGTTAATATTTATAAGATTTTTGCAGACAGCTGTTACTGATTCATGATTACAAGCCATCATGTATACATACACCTGTCAGTTTAGTGCCAACAAACATCTTGGAATCATTTACATTTTTCATGGTATTTAACTTCAACCAGCCGATCATGCAAGTAAATGTGATTTTAATTTTGACTGTAAAGCTAACAGTTCCTTTCCTCTATCCAGGTCAGTCCCAGGGCCCACCAACACCCCCAACCACCCCAAAGACAGAGATCCCTACTAGCAAAGCTGACTTGAAGCGTGAGGGGCGCCCCATGCAAGAGGGCACCAGTCGCCAGCTCAACATCGACTTTGGCGCTGTGGACATTGGGGAACTGAGCAGCGAGGTCATCTCCAATATGGGGAGCTTTGATGTCGATGAGTTTGATCAGTATCTGCCCCCTCACAGCCATGCTGGGCTGAATGGAGCGGTGCAGGCCGGCTACACCAACGGCTACGGCATCGGCAGCTCCTCTGTCAGCCAGGCGGCCAATGTCGGGGCCCACGCCTGGATGGCCAAGCAGCAGCAGCACTCTCTGACCGCCCTTGGTGGAGGAGGAGAGCAAGGCCAGGCGGGCCAACAGAGAACCACCCAGATCAAGACAGAGCAGCTGAGCCCCAGCCACTACAGTGAGCAGCAGGGCTCCCCACAGCACATCACCTACGGGTCCTTCAACCTGCAGCACTACAGCAGCTCCTCTTACCCCTCCATCACCAGAGCACAGTATGACTATTCAGACCACCAAGGTGGTGCCAACTCCTACTACAGCCACGCGGCTGGCCAAGGCTCCGGCCTGTACCCCACCTTCAGCTACATGAGTCCAAGCCAGAGGCCGATGTACACCCCGATCGCAGACACCACCGGGGTGCCCTCTGTTCCCCAGACCCACAGTCCGCAGCAGTGGGAGCAGCAGCCCATTTACACACAGCTGTCCAGGCCATGAGGCGGCCCTCGGCACTGACTGTACAACACCCATCACATGCATGGACTTCTCTCTGCGGGGTCCTTTGTGCCACCATGCCACACCATTCGTTGCCAACAGAAAAACATGAAAGGACTTTTTTTATAGTACTGAAAATATATCTTTGGATTGGCTCACAACAGTGCCTTTTGTATCGGTTGGAATTGTGATTATATTTTTTTAGATATAATGTTTTAAAAAAGTGAAATCCTCTGTGAGGACATACTGGTTATAAATATTTTAGTATGTACTGTGTATGTGTTCTGCTCTTCTCATCATCGTCATACTTTGTGTCATCAGCATCCTCATCATCACGTTTAGAAGATTTAACACATCTGAACGAGCGGGAATGCCGGGTAAAAACACCCTCAGTGGCCTTACTTCTCACTAATGTATTTTTTGTACAAAAGCAAGAAACATCAGTTTACTGACACTGCCGTCTTATTATACCTAAAGCCTACATTCTGCTTTGAATTGTTGTACTGTACATATTTTATTGTAATTTCCATGAGATGCAGGATTGAGCAATGCAGGTTCGAAATAGATTACATTTGTTTGGCCATGATATGACAGTGTCAACAGTGACTTAGTTAAATGCTCTTGTTCTTTGCTTTAGCTCAAAGTATTGTGTTGGAAACGCTATAGCAGGTGCCATGTTATTCTACTAGGGGCCTTACTGTGTTGCTTCATGTAACCGAGCAATGCTTACTTTTATCTGGGTACTGCCTTGATACCATTGGTGCCTCTGGAACCACAGTGGAGAGGCTCTTTCCTCTGGCATTGCAGTGTCAAAACCACAGCATAGTTCTGACTTCCTGCTTGAGGAGATGCAGGAAGTGACCTTTGACCTGATTCTCCTCAGCAGCCAGCAGGTCTGAGTCTGGCGTGCTTCTATCATTCCTACAGCTCCATCCTTTTTTCTTACCTTTTTCCTAATTTATTCTTTAGAATTAATTTTATTTGGAAATAACTATTTGCAATTATCTTTTTAATTCCGCAGCAGCTAACTGAGATGAAAAGTTCCTCTGTGGATTAGTTTGTTGTCATATGTGGTACAGATTTGTTTATTTATCATTTGTAAATGTTTCCGTATAAAAGTTTCTTTTATTCAGGATTTAGTTATTGTACAGATTACTTATATAATTACACAATGAGTCTCTCTATAAAAAAAAAGAAAAACTGGAAGTGTTCTCTTTTTCTTTCTAACAAATTAATTAATGAGTATGGAAGTTGCAACGTTTGTTTTTGTTAAGGATTTGCTGGAATCAACAAGATAGTTTTTGTTTTTGGACAAAAGTTGTGTTCCTTATTTTATATTCTGTATCATTAGTTCCCATTTTGTCATCTCCTGAATGCAGTTTCTGTAGGTAAACATGGCATTGTCTTAAAAGCTTATCTTTTGTATTATATTGTTTGCAATAAAAACAAAACCTTGAGAAATATATGATTGTCTTGTGCCATTAATTCTGAGCATGTGTTATACTGTTTTACCTGACAGTGGTCTTATTCTTATGTTCTTATAAAGTGATAGAAAATAAGAAGATTTTGTTTTAATATGACACAGATAATCACATTTCTGCATTAACCAGCGCAGGCTAATCGGATTTTTACTGCAGCAGTTTGCTAAAGTTATTGTTAAACCAATGTAAAGCGAAAAAAGAAAACTGTTTATTATTATTATTATTATTATGCTACTGGGAACAGTGGTTTTGCTTCTGGCTGCTCACAGACCATGAGGTCACAGTTCCATTATTACCATCGAGAAGACGTATATGTCCACACCCCTCCCCCGCCTGTATACAGGACAGCTTAAAGAAACAAACTAGACATTGAATATTGTTTATTATTTACTTGCCAAGTAATAAAGGAATAGAGCTGACCTTAATAAATCAGCTGCAGTGTAAACACAATCAGGTACTATAGCTTTGTGTTGAAATTTGAGGCTCATTCACAGATGACGTCTCTTTCCTCACATCAACTCGAGTGAACCTCTCTCTGCCACCCACCACTGCTCCTCATCTCACCGTGATGACTGGACAGTTTTACAAAAGTTTCCTTAACTGTTGTTAAACTAGATTGCACAGGCAACTCAATTAAAAAATATAATTATAGTGTTATGTCCAAAAAGTTGCTGTTTTTGCAATTAAACCGTTTTTGAGTTCTCCTGGTAAAAAGGAAATGTGTTTTCTTTCTCCAATACACCAACATGTAAAGAGAAGTAAATTAAATACTACTGAGAAGAGGTTTACCATACTAATATATTGGTAATGTTAATTATTTAGCAATGCATGTTAGTGACTATGTGTTTGAATTTTCCAGAACAGATTTACATTGTTATCTGAAACAAACTTTCAATATATTTCTAGGTTAGGGACATGAAATTCACTGACTGGTGACAGGTGTTAAAAAGTAAAAGTATATTATCTACAGTTAGAACTGTGATTTAAAGTCAGTCCCATTATGTAACCTTATTCTTTTTTTATCCTGGTAAAATAAAATGTCAGAATTTGCTTATTATGTTTTTCTTTGTTTTTGTTAACTCTGCTTTGGCTTTTTCTGTAACTTTGTTTCAAACTGATAATTAAAACAATATTGTGTTATATAAACCAGTGAAAAATAAAACACATTAATATCAAGACAGTGATCTTACCACATGCTTTACTCGACTGTCTCTGGTTAAGAATGAAGGCTGACATCTTCCCCTGTGACGGTGAGGAGCATAGTGTGTGAGCCCACCTCCCACAGGGAGCCCCCCTGAGGCACATCCATCACTAGATCCCCCGCGGCTCAGACCTGGAGCAGGGCAGCAGGGCAGCAGGGCAGCAGGGCAGCAGGGCCTCAGGGCCTAGCAGGGCACAGGGAGGCCAGTTCGTGATGGCTCGGGGGAGAGCAGAATGGTGGAGCATGAGGTTCACAAGGAAAGAAAACGTATTAAGCCACCCTTTTTACTTCTACAATAAGGAATTATTGACTAACAGAACTGAGATATTAAGATGATGGGTCTCTTATTTTTATTTAAAATAGTTCAGAGTATGGTAAAGTCTCCAAACGGAAACACAACAGACTGTGAGAAAAACTAGTTGAATGGCATTATGGAGCTGATTTAACAAATACGTGGACAGTTGTTAGGAGGAGTTCATATCCGACTCAAACCATTGGCAATCGTCCTCACTATATCCTGATGTTGTCCGAGCAAAGTAATTCGCTGTTCAGGACATGATTGGCTCCTGATGGAAGATGTTGCCTGAGAGGTGAACTAAAACATTTCTGTTCAGCAAACAAGGGAAAAAGTCAACTTTAGTAAACACAGGTCCATGTTCCTCCAGCTCGAATGACCAGAACATTTCTGCTCAATTGTTTCATTCTCAGGTTGTTGGCCGGGGTGCAAAGTCTGAAAAGTTTACATGAGCATGTCCAACGCTTCAGAAAAATAATCACAATAAAGTCAATCTATTGTTTTGGGGAAAAATCAATCTTTCAAAATTATATAAATTATTACTTGAATTATTCATAAATAATAACTTTGTCGGTCAAACATTGATTCTAAATGTCCCCTTTAATAAAATACAATCACAATGTATTGTTCTGATTTAAATGTATGATGATAATAAACTGCAAATGAGTGTGTTTACATTTACCTCTCACAACTGGAAATTGTGTACATGGGATAAAAGCTTATTGAGTTTAGGGAAATAAAGTTATAGTATCTGAACCAACCTTTGCCCTCAGAAAAAATACTTGGGAGGTGTTGGCCACTTTCATGGTGTTTCATCAGAATAGTGTCATGTGTGTTACCCAACCAGGGAATGACATCATGATCGAGGCTTCCCTTCTGTGAGACCATGGTGACTCATTTGTTGGGCTATTATGTGCCGACAGCCTTGCCCAATAGCAGCACAGACACAACGATACATTTAATTTGTTCCACACATCAGCTTGTGAAGAGTAATGATAATGTGCACAGCAATAACAAGTAATGTTACTTTGCTTTAAAATTAACCCAGATGTCTGTGTATTCTGCAAGAAATGTTTAAATATGTTTAAAGATAAAACAGAGAAAACAAATAAAAAGCATCCTTTCTAAACGTTGTGCCACAGATTTCTGACTTTGACTTGGAAAGGCTTGGCAGTGGCAGAGTGACCCAGCCAATGAGTGGTTAGGGGCTATGATTGGGACTGCTCCCGTCCAAACAGCAGGAGTGCCCTGATGAATGTTTCCAAGAAGGATCGGAAACAAGACCAAATTTTTCTTTCTTTTCTTTTTCAGGCAGGCCTTTCCATGGGCAATTTTCCCAGGACGACCCCATTATTATTCCAAAGAGACGTCTGCCCCCTCCGAACCCTATGGGTGGTCTTTCTAAAGGCAAAAGGAAGAGGAAAAGAAAAGAAAGCGGGGAAAAATGTGGTGATACACCCACTGAGACTGGACAACAATAAAATACACAACAAAGTAAAACAAGACAAAACAAGATGAAGAGGCAAACAGCAGTCCAACATATTACCGCCTAAATCACCACTAATGTGTAGTCTAGCATGCATGTGTTGCCTATTACAGTATTACAACAAAAACAACCTTATACCTTATATCAAGGCAAAAATACATTATTTCAAATATAATCTCATAAACCTTGTGACAAGTTTATTGTACTTTGTGTTTTTGTTCTACTGCTAACCTCTGTTTAGATTACCTATGGGACAGTTCCAATAGACCACCACACTGAGTTGCTTTTAAATTGTCCAGTCCATAAAATCCTTTCTTATACCAATAAGAAACATCCAGTGGAGGAAACCCTTGCTAAATCACAGAACAAGACAATCTGACCACAAGGCCGTTTCCATGGACGCTACACCCTCAGCTGAAAGACTGCTATGTGCTAATTCAAGTTGGGAGCAAAGGGAGGGCACATTTCCTACATCCTGAAGCATCTTGATTATTGTATACATTAAAACAGAAGAGTTACCTGAACAACAGTCGTCTGAGTCGACTCCCTCTCGGGGGAATTTGATTTATTTAAGTTTACAGTCCCACTTGCCACTGTTTGATTTTGCTCCCTGTTTGAGTAGACTTAGGAAGTGAGACTTTGCCCCCCAGCCATCCATCTTACTCTGGGCCCATGAGGACATCAGCCTGTGCCAAGAGGCCGAGCTGGGCCAGGCTGCTGGAACCCTTGGTGAGCTCCCTGCCTTTGTCTAAGGATGTGGAAGAAACCTGGCACCGGCCCGAGGTCAGCGTCACAAAATGATATTACCATAATCCCATTAAGTGTGTCTGAGGCCTCATGAGCTCCAGCTCAGTCTGGGAGCAAGGTAGGTTAGGGCTGGCAGTGGGTGGGTTTGTGCCTAAAGAACTCAGGGGATGCTATGAGATCGTGGCTTACCTGCACTTTATAGATTAGCCAATTTGATATTGTTGGGAAATAATGTGCAAATGCAAAGATCTATTATACACTCACGTATTATTGTAGGCCTCATGTCAACATAGTATGTAAAATCTTATGACAAACATATACTGCATAACCAAGTAACTAAATTAAAAGAACACATACATTTGCTAAAAATAAAGCCTACTCTCCACAATTCAAGCCAAGGGGCCATACAAGATGATGAATCAAGTAGGTGTGTCTATAAGCTTTACATAATCAAGCTTTCTCATCCTTATCTTTACTTTCCCCCTTGCCTTAGAAAAAGGATTCTCTCAAATAATGAGATATTCCATCCAACACGACATTTGTTTCCAATTAAAACACAGAGAGAAACGTTTGGTCTGTCCAACCAACCACGGATACAGTAGTTTGTCTTTGCTAATTCCCTTGTCTGTACCTGGTACATCTCCACAGATCATATCGCTTTACAGTGCAGATGCCCATTGGGAAAATGTTTGAAGGGATGCAAATCGACATGTCAGCAAAACTGATACTATTCTCACAGGGCATGAGAGCTGAACATAAGCCGGGCTCTGGCAGTTGATCCTTAAAGCAAAACCCGTAGCTGTAACACATATGGAGAGATTATGTGACGTGCCAAATAGGAATGCAGCATAGTTTCTGCGTTGTTTCATTCCTTTAAATTGTGACCACTTCTATGTATAAAATACCCAAGAGCTCAAATGTTCTTCTTTTCTTTTAAAGTTGCAATTATCTCATTTTCTGCCATGAATTCTAAACATTTTTATTTTATTTGTTTAGCTACTGAATCCTTAACAGGAGGACTCTTGGAAAGTTTCTGTTTGCTTTGCTTTATAATTATCTTTCATGTTTGTCCTCTACTGGATCACAGCGTGAAAAACAATGTTGATTGAAGACTTCAAAGCGAGAGTAGGAAGGGTCTTACGTGCTGTGGGAGTGTACGTATTTGTAATGTGTGTAGTGTATTTGTGTGTGCTTTTTGGGGGAGCTGTGACTACAGTGAGCTAGGCTCCAGAGTATTGTCGTCAGCCATCTCTTTACTTACAGGGCCCAGTATCTCAAACATACCTCCCTATGTTTGTCCATTCCATCTACGGGACAACCAGTGAGACCTAATCCCTTGTCCAAATAAGTTAATACCTCAACTAACATGTACAAGTAAAGTTCAGGGCCAGATGCAGATTCCAGAGAAAGACGGTGCCTAACCTGACAGTAAACCAATTAATTACACACAGAGTGACTCAGTTTGTCATGGAGACATACTCACTCACCAAAGGAGGAAATGAAAAACAGTTTTTGTTTTGCTTTTTAACTTTCTTTTTTTGTTGTTCTATTCATCCTCTTTTCATCCCGGTGTGTGTGTGTGTGTGTGTGTGTGTGTGTGTGTGTGTGTGTGTGTGTGTGTGTGTGTGTGTGTGTGTGTGTGTGTGTGTGTGTGTGTGTGTGTGTGTGTGTGTGTGTGTGTGTGTGTGTGTGTGTGTGTGTGTGTGTGTGTGTGTGTGTGTGTGTGTGTATCTGGGTTCCTTAAACTCCCTGGTTTTCACTCCCTTCTCTTTCGTGACCTCCCCGATACCCAGGCATGTGTTCTGATATGGTTCATTTCTGCTGCCTTTTCCTTTGGGAGAGAGGCTTAGTGAAATATGGGCAGAATGCCTTACGGTCAATGGGGTCTTCACTGGTCTAATTTCCTCCATGCAGAGCTCTGTCAGAGAGCGCTAAGCAGACCCCCCAGGCCTGATGCTGACAGCACAGGGAGAAGCAGACAGTATTGAGTTCCCTTAAAAATAAAGCAAATATCCCTTAACTTTAATATACAGAAGCAGCAACTCAGTTTGAGTAAAGAGGCTAAGAACACGAGTGTCTTGTGACTTGCCGCTTAAGGTTTGCAGGGTAGATTACTGTGGCAAAACAGCTGACTGCTCACATAACCCAGTGACAATAAGCTGCAAGTTAAATATGCATTGGCTTTAAAACAAATATCTGAAGAATAATTAGAAACCTAATTTGATGGATTTTTCCAAAAGAGAACGGAATCATTCGCTCTTGCTTCTGTCCTGCAACTTTCACAAAGTTATGTGTGCTGCCTCTTTAGGGCATTAATTGGTAGCAGTTTTTGGATGGGGGTTGGGCAGGGCTTGGGTTTGTTCTGCTGTGTGCTCCTATTATTTTCTCCACAGGCAGTTTAGTGCTTTCCAACTACCTCTGAAGCATCAGCAGTTTTTGCCTCATCGTGTGCAGAAGGGAATACTTTGAAACAGGGTGCAGGAGGGCTCTGTGCAGGAAGCTTTTATTCAATTCTAAATTCAGAGAGTGGTTGTTATTACAGATGACCATTCCACTCAGAGCGTTTCATCTGGTTAATGGTCGTGTCTCTTTTCTGAGAGAAGCCCTGGAGAGCTCAACATTGCAAATTAAGAAAAAAAATCATGACGACACAAAAACTCATGTGATGTGATGACACATGCACTAAAGTTTAAAAAAAAAAGTGCTGCAAGAAGCTCACACCATGGAAACTAGGTCCAGGGAAAACTTAAACAAATAAAGAAAAAGCTAACTCTACAGTAGATATCTGCGATAATATCTGAATCATGCAATCTCAATGTTAAAGTAAGCCAAACGTACTTAGAGCGCCAACTTTAATAACACCATAAGCCGCAGAGGGGTCCCAGCAACCCTTTTAAGTGACTTTTCTGAATAGTTTACATTTTTCTTGTGAGCTTCTTGCATAATTTCTACTAAATCCTGTTCATGTCTTGTCAAAGTGGTGTTTTCCTGTGTTGTCACAATGGTGAAGATGTTTTTCCGCTTGTGTTTTCTTAATTTGCAGTGCTTTGAACTCTCTGAGGCACTGTTTATAGATGATTTAAAACTCCTCCTAATTTGGCAGCTGTTAAAAAAAAGTAATCTTTTCCATACGCTTTTTCTCTGCCAGGGGCTCAGAGAAAATGGTATTAGTATGATGTCCCAGAGTGCCTTGCAGTAGCAGCAGCAGCTGTGGTTAACAGGTGTGTGTGTTGAGCACATGGCGAGGGTGATGAAGTGTGCCACATGTTAAATGCATAAAACAAAACAATGCTGCTTAACTACAGAGAATTCGGTGTACTTCTATTGGACCTATGTGTTAGGCCAATGTTTTGTGTGTGTTAAATTAGGAAACTAGCCAATACCTTCGGAGGAAGAGACAGTAGAACAAATGTTAAACCATAAAAGCGAAGCCTCTGTTTGACATTAGCTAGATGAAGAACAAATGTGGATTTTTCTGGATCACAAATTGGGATGTCAATAAACGAGTGCCATGCCCAAATACAGAGTCAAAGTTGCCAGGTTTCTCTCTCCCTAATTCTCCATCTCTTTTCCCTTTCTCTGTCACTTTCTGTAACTTGCTGTGAAATTCCAAGGAGACGTCAGGAAAAGAAGAATCTGGAGGCACGCATTTCATGTGTAAACTTCTAAAAAAGCAAGTAATTGTTCTTGCAAAATAAAACGCAGCTTATTTTTGTGTCTGTTGTCTTTAAACACTCCAGGTTTCTCCATTAATGTTAAGATTGACCTATAGCAGATGACAGGGAGAAGCTTTCGAACTGCAGAAGAACACACACTGGTTGTCATGGTAATAAAGCCTGCTGGTGTTTGTTGGGCCTCGATGGCCCAATTGGCATTAGCCAAAGGCAAGGATGAAGCTCCTAACCCTGGGAAAAATCATGCCCTGTCCTGATTTACGATAGCTGTGAAACTTCTAAATTCTCTCCTAGACGTGTCAACAAACATCACAGTGCAGGTTCAGCTATGCGTGTGCTCATGTGCAAAGATCCAACAGGCCTGTTTGACACCTTGTTAAGGTTTTCCTCTCCTTCCTCTTGCCCTCTCTTCCCTTGCACATCCATGCCTCTGTGGCCCTCTGGGCTTCGGGCACTGACCCCAGAACTCGGAGGATCACTCAAAGAAGCCTCCTATAACCACCACAACTATTGTTTTTTTCCCCAGAGTTTTCCACATGAACCACCTTTAAAAGTTTCTCTTAATTTTAAAAGAGAAAATTGATATGTTACCAGTGTGTCAGCTGAACCCTGTTATTAAGGCTATTATTATTTTTTTTAATAATAATAGAGATTAAACACAACCTCATAAAATAAGATAAGAGGTACTTTATTGATTCAAATGTGGGACATTTTCGTCACCACAGAATCACAAATTCATAGGATTGGGTACACAACTTGTTGCCCTACAGTTGCTTTCTTTTTTTGTGTCCTTTCAGTTTTACAACTGCTGATTCAAGGGTCTGTTAACCTCTAAAGTACAGGTTTTATGTTAAACCTAGACCATGACAAAAGTCCAAGGACCTGTGTCCCTGTGTCTAATCTGCTAAAGTACGCCACAATAACCATGAGAAAAGGCTCTCCTGTAAGATCCAGGAATGCACTGTTGCATATCAATGACCCACATCAACGGAGAAAGACAGAGAGAAAGAGAGAGAGAGGGAGAGAAAGAGAGACAACAAAAAGACAGGATAAAAGGGCCCCTTCCTAACACAGTCACACACACACACACACACACACACACACACACACACACACACACACACACACACACACACACACACACACACACACACACACACACACACACACACACACACACACACACACACACACACACACACACACACACACACACACACACAAACAAACAAACACACTACAAACACACAGAGGCAGGCAAGTCCGTGAAATATGACAGCCCCACGGTGAAGAAGGTGGGGGTGAGGGAAGCCATATTGTAACAATCTTATTCTGTGGTCATTAATCGTATCCTGCTGTTCCAACCTCCCCGACCATGTGCGCTGAGCGTATGTCAAACACATTTCCCCTCTCTCGGTGGGCGCACTCCCAGCCAGCTCAAATGCTGCACAAAGACACAAACCTTGAGAGCTCCTGAAGGCAGACAGCTCAGATAATCTCCCCCTCGGACTCAAGCGCCAAGTCCAGAGCCAGCCATGAAGACAAGGAGCGACACAGGGCCACAGGGAGCGTCCTCTGGCCTGGTTACGGCTGATGCTACCACGCCACATTCACAACAAACTGGCATCCTCACATAACTTGTGAATAACAAAGAATTATTTCAACACATCTCGTTACCTCTGTCCAGGGGCGGACTGGGGGGGGAAAGTGGCCCGGGGATTAATTGACAGACAGGCCCACTTAATGCGCAGCATGTATCGGCCGGCCGGCGAAGAAAGTATGTTACTTAACAAAAAACCCTATGCATTTTATGTTATTTTGGACAATTATTCATATAGTAATCACATTACCTGAGTCCTTGAGTTGCCTAGCGCAAAATTGTTACGGCATATATTTAGTGATTTTAATGGTAACACATCATTGATGCAATAACATTTTGACCCAATTTGCCTGACTTGACACATGGAATAAAACATGGGCGTAGGAAGCATCCTCAATGTGGGTGAGACAATTTAACAGGGGGTGTGGGCAGGTGGTGGACCTCACCTCCTCTAGGGGGGTCCGGGGGCAAGCTCCCCCGGGAAGATTTTTTTTTAAATGTTGAAGTTAAATGCATCAATCTGGTCCATTTTGAGAGCAAAATTAGGGACTAAATCTATGGCAGTCAGTAGGGGCTTGGACTGTGAGCCGTAGGGTTGCCGGTTCAAGTCCCCGACCAGACCTATTTGGAGTGTGGACTTCTACTTGGAGAGGTCCCAGTTCACCTCCTGCCCTGGCGTGGTGCCCTTGAGCAAGGCACCGGACATCCCCCTTCCCCCCTCACTCCCATTGCTCCGCGGGCGCTGTACAATAGCTGCCCACTGCTCCTAGTACTAGACTCCTGGTACTAGGATGGGTTAAAAGCAGAGAACACATTTCACTGTGTGTGCTGTGTGCTCTGCATGTGTGACCATTAAAGAGGGTTTCATCCCTCCCAATTCTTCTTCTTCTTCTTCTTCTTCTTCTTCTTCTTCTTCTTCTTCTTCTTCTTCTTCTTCTTCTTCTTCTTCTTCTTCTTCACACACCCATATAAAACGGAACTGTAAACAGATTAACTTTTTCTTTCAACATTTATTTGAACAGCAAGTGGAGGCAAAAGTGACTACACCCAAAACAATAAACCTGCTAGCTAACTAGCCTAAACTCAGTAACAGAATGTGGGCAACACGTTCTTCTCCACAGCCGCGCGACCTCTGAGTCAGACGTCACTTCCCCCTTTTCTATCCTACGGGTACAGCCGTACAGCCACTCCCCCTGAACCCTGTTGTAACAACATAATACACTTTTTGGGGATGCAGCTTGGGATGTGAGGACATGGCTTAGAAAGGGCGTGTCGCCTTCTGTCCTGCCAGTGTTGGCAGGACATTAATTAAAATGTCGAACTCGGACTTCATTTTAAGGACATTTCGGCCAGGGGTGTAGAGCTATATTTGTTTAAGCACCGGATTGGCAAAACAGGAGAGTGTGTGCACCAGTCTGCCTTGATCTATGTATTCATGTCTGTGACTCTCACAGTTTCTGCTGCCCACAGCTGTTTTATAGAAGGAACACCTCCTTCACTTCATGAAATCTCTGCAGCACCAGGAGGCAGCGGGAGGGTTAACTCAGCCTCTGAGAAGAGGAGCGCGCAGTGCCTTTCACGCAGCGCCTTTCACGCACCGCCTTCACTGTGTTTACCTTCAGAATCAATAGAAAGGCTAAAGAGCGGTGTGGCTGATGTGTTTTAACCACACACACCACTACATACACACACACGATTTAAACGTAGACTTTTGTTCCTCCATGTTACGTTGTTATTGTTCCACTGAGCGGACCCGCACATTTTTTTCAAACGCTCCCCTTTTTGGTCCATCTGCGCGGTTTTGTGCGCTGTGATGATTTGGCTGTACCTTTAGTAATGAATATTAAATGTTGTGAGGAAATCTTTCCACCAATGATTCCAATAAGTAATCCAAAATGTATTACTTTTTTTTTTTTTTGGCCCTCCGGCCCACAAACAGCACCGGCCCACCGGGGAAACTCCCGGTATTGCCAATGGCCAGTCCGCCCCTGCCTCTGTCCTTGCTGGCTTCATGACCGAAAGTTATGTAATGATACTGTTTAAATGTACATTGCCGCACTGCTGTTTTTTTTTTTCTACATGGCTTTCCATAAAGGCCCTGTCACACTGTCCCGAAATTGACACCCGATGGACACACGAATATGGAATTGTGAATTTCGCACGAAGATGGCCCCGAACCACACACGAAGGCAACATTTACATTACATTTAAGACATACAACTGCAATGAAAGTACCAAAAACAATTATGTTACAGTACTATGATACTGTACTGATATCTTCAGACTTTGTTCTTTACTTTCTCCGTCTTTATATGTAGAAAATATTACGTTTTCTCCGTAATGTTGTTTCCATAACAACAACAATTTCCTGTCAACTGTCCTTCAAAATAATATATTATATCCTTTTTAGTTTCACAGAACACAAATTGGGTTATTTACATAATATATTTACATGATTTTGTTGTGCAATAAAACAACCCGATGGACACACGATAAAGGAAATGTTCAAATTCGGCTGTGATCGTAACAACATCGGGCCATTCGTGAGGGCATCTTAAGCCATCGTATGACCGCTGGCGGAGTTTCTCAGGCTCCGGCAGCAACTTCGTGAGCGGAGGCAAAATCTTTGGCATGCCAAAAAATTGCCGAAGGACCTTGCGAAGGTTCATTTTCGTGTTGAATTCGTGTGTCAATTTTGCCCTTCGTAAGGCCATCATGAGGGCATCTTGTTATCATCGGTGCCATCGGGCATTCGCCCCGATCAGAGTGAGTGTGAATGCACTGATGATAACACGAAGATGACACGATTTGACAAGATGCCCTCACGAGTGCCTTACGAAGTTGCCGCTCATGAAGTTGCTGCCGGAGCCTGAGAAACTCCACCGGCGGTCATACGATGGCTTAGATGCCCTCACGAATGGCCCGATGTTGCTACTATCACAGCCGAATTTGAACATTTCCTTTATCGTGTGTCCATCGGGTGTCAATTTCGGGACAGTGTGACAGGGCCTTTAGTGAGTTTCAAATATAGATGGATGAGCTCAAAAATGTGTCCTAGGTAGGCTTATATGATCAGTGCCAACTCTTTAATGACATTTTAATGCAAAGGAAATTATTTGAGATGCTCTTATATAACTGATCACAGTTTCAGCACTCCAAAGCAATCCAACATTCTGGTCATTGATAAACTTTCTGGGCAGCCATGGGTATTTGGCAACAGTAAAGTGGTCTCCCCTCTTCCTTTTTATCCTTCTCTCCCTCCATACTGCCTGTATTGCTCCCTCTTTCCCCCTCCTGCTGGGAGCTGCCTCATTAGGGAAGTGATAATGTAACCCCTCTGTTTCATCAAGCGCTGCCATTTGTCATTATGACTGACAAGTGCCGAGGTGGGCCAACTGAGTGACAGGAAGAAAGGCCTCCCATTGGCCCTTTAAATAGTTGTATACATGGGCGTAGGAAGCATCCTGAATGTGGGGGGGACATTTTTAATGGGATTTGGGGATCCCCACCACGAAAAAATATATAGATTTCCTGTATTGTGGTGCATTTTAACAGGTGGTTTGATACTTTTATGTGGCTATACTAGCATGAGGAAAATGATGGGTACATTTTGTAATTTCATCCAGTTGTAAAGAAAGGAAACATATTTTATTATTAATTCTGAGCCGTCTTTGAATTAACAAAAAGCAGTTTAAATGCCCATTTTTTGTACATTTATATACAACAATAAATATGTGTGAGTGCATTGAGAGATATTGTTGTGGAGTCATTTATATATAAATCGCAAAATACATTTGTGAATCCTTCTGTGAGTCTGATCTGACTCCATACGGATGTTAAGTTCACCTAGGAATGGTATCATTGACTTAAATGTTCAAATAAATGTTGCTCTTCTGTCTATATTGGTCATATGATGCCCCTTGACTGAAATGTTTCCTGTTCAATATCCCCACTGATTGTCTTAACATTCTGGGATGAGAGTCCAAATCACAATTTACTCTAAACTGTAATTTCCCTTTCATCACTCACCTCAGCAACGGACCTCTCTCCACTGTCCCTGTGTTCTGCCTCTGAATCACTCTCAAGCGCCTAGATGGCAAGAGAGGTGGTGAAGTGATCATTATTTATTGAGCAGTAGCCCATACTCTTTCACATTGAATCATAACAAGTCATACTGAATGTAAATACAACTGACTCTAAAGTAAGTCCCAGTCTGTGACATTGGACATTTTGAAGACTCAAAGTCCCAAGCAGTAGGTAGAATATTAGCTAGTCTGTGTAATGTGCACAGAAAATAAATAGTTAACTGAATACTGGGATGGAAATAGCCTATAAGCACTCAGTAAAACATAAACATACACAAACAGCTTCTGAATGATAAGAAGTATAATTAAAACATAATGCACATTACCATTTTGAGAGAGAGTACCGAAGTTAAAGAACTCAGAAAATAATCTCTTATCGAACTGAGGCTCCAGTAAAACGCGTCTACATGGACATCATGGTGTTTACATGAGCACAGAGAGATCGGGTTATTCATGTTCCCTGTTTACATGATAAATACTAGTAACCTGGCATTTCGATGCCTTTTCTCATCTAAACTATTCAGTATTTGTATCTCTCTATCATGACATAAAGACGAAACTCCTCTCAAGAAGTGAGACGCTTTTGCCGCCGCCGCCGCCGCCATCACTGTTAACTGATTAACTGCTACCAGCTGATGACTTACTTTCCTCTTCTTTACAAATTTTTTTTTCTTATGTCCATCTTGTCTAGGGGAGAAAACATATCAAACCAAGAGATCGTCAGCTTTGATTTTCGCTGTATTAACAATGTCCTGAACACTTGGTGTGTGTGTGTGCCTTACCTCCGCTACCGGCATCGCTTCATACAACAGATCTGAGCTGTCCAACTATGACAACACTCCTTGAACATGCGTGCGCTATGTGAGAATCTGCCTTGGTACAAAGCAGCAGTGAAAACATGGTACGGATTTTCATTGATTTGGGCATTCTCTCAATAAGCAAGTGGAATGGATTTGATAGTGAAGCACTGACACAGCGCTCTACAAAGTGCGGCGAGTGGAGAGACCGATTCACGGACTTTCCACATGGTAAAAGTGGGGGGGTCTAAACTAATCATTTCAAAAAGTGGGGGGGACTTGTCCCACCCTCATATAATGGCTGCGACGCCCATATATATCGCTCCACCTTTCTCTCCCCTTTTCTTTTAATGTCTCAGTGTATAAAGAATCCCAGACTTGGTTTTCACTGAATGCTACCCAATATAAATGCATAAACATATTGTTATTATCAATCACTCTCTATATTTCCAGTGGTACTACATATGTCTAAAACTGCAACTGAGGACTATTACCCGACATTTGAGATGTCTCTTGACAACTGAAGTCTCCAGAGCAGAGGAAACTAAGTCTAAAACCCCATCAATCACAGCACAGGAGATTGGTTGAAAGACGTGCTTTTCACTAACATTCTGGTCTGAGTTCCTGACAAGATAATAGATTGTGAAGCTGTCAAAATAGCCTGATTGTGGAGATGTATTGATCGTAGATCCAAGGCTTTCCAGACAGCGCAGCTACTGTAAATGATTTATTGGTATGACTACTGTTGCTGTTAGAAGAAAATCATTTATTGTGGTTTCCATTAGAGCTGCGAAAGTGGATAATGCCAATCACAGAATGGGATGTTTTATCTTACAAGTAAACTTGGTCTTTGTGACATCCACATCTTACACCACTTTTTCAGTTGTTTACCTTTTTCAAGAAGCTTTACCCAGCCGAATCCCTTTTGCCTAAAGTAATAGAGAAACTTAACGCCATGGGTAGCAGTTCACTAGGAAAACAAAGGAGGTAGTAAGCACAACCAGTACAATCAAGTAAAAAAATAATCAGAATTTGACTCAAGTAGATGCACAATGTACACTCCCAGCATAAAGAAACACTCAACATGATCAAATTAGGCTTTTGGCAAAGGGACAAGAGTAAGGAACTGAAGATGCCTTGACAGAACCCTTGACCTGTGGGTCTTAGTTGAGGTGGGTTCCTGGTCAGTGGGGACAGGAGAGGGGTGATTGATTGGGTCGCTGTCAGCAGGCTCAGCTGGACATCCTAGAAAGATCTCCCCATCCATCAGATTGCACAGGCCCAGAAGCTGTTTCCAGATGGGCAGCATTGTTCCTGGGCCACCCTGGCAGACGTCTGAAAGACTCTGCAAGATCCACAGACATCCCACAACCTCTGCATCTGTGCCTGTCCGTCTAAGAGCTTTGGGATTCATAGCACACACCAGACCTAATCGATACCATTCAACAGATAGTCCTAGCAGAAACAATAGCTGTCATTACAATGACTGGCCGTAGCTCAGCGATCATCCGCAGAGTGGGTATGAGAGGTTGCAGTGATGGTGCGCTGGCAGCAATCACTGTGTCTAGTGCTTAGTGAGGCGTAACATGGAGTCTTAATTGTGGTGCAAGGCCTAATTGCACGGTCAGGACAGAGGGTAATGAGTTAATCCCGAGCCAGTCATCCATGATGAGAAGAAGCAAGTCCTCAGCACAGTAATTACACTGCAGCTCATTAACCTTGAAGCTTCAGGACACAGGAGAGCAAGATGTGTTTGATATTGATGATCTTTTATATTGTTAAGGAGGTTTGATAACTGAGAATTAGTCCTCATAGCATCCACAAGCCAACCCAAGGCGGCCAGGAATTCAGTCGTTGACATCTAAGAGCTTGCCAGGTTGCAAGATCTGTATTTTTTGTGTGAAGGGCTCTCCGGAAGAAGAGGACTGGGGAGATTTTTAGTGGAAAGGGTGGGGATATATGTGATCCTATGGCCCCACTATGAGAGGCGTCACGCCACCCTCCGCGTAATGATCTATTCCATATGGATCCAGGAATGGTAAGTCTGTGTTTACATGAGCTGATCCTGAAAATGTGTCCGGAGACTCGTTCACTGGCAGTGCAGCACAGGAGGAGAGCAGACGAAAGGCGCTTGTGCAATCAGAACACCCCCTACTGCAGCTCCGTTAACTGAGACTGCACAGTGGCACTAAACAGAGCAGCAACCTGCCAAAAACACCCCAGCTCCATACGCACTTATAAACATAGACTTAAACACACACCAAGCACTCTTAAAGATTACACCCATCATATTTTCATAATTGTTGGAGGCACCTAGAGTCAAGGCCAAGTCAACACTTTTTACTGGCAGCCTATGAAAAGGGCCATTTATGTGGATTGTATATCAAAAGCATTTCATCTGTGTTTGCTTCAGTAAATGTAAGAAATATCAGGGTGTCACATTCAGATGGCATCTTTAACGGATCTGAGCTGCTTTGTCAGCCTTGGACTGAAAAAGGCGTCAAATAATTTGAACAAGGTGGAAGTCTAAAGTCTCTTAAGATTTAATGACAAACTAAATTCTGGCAGGTATACTGAAGACTGGTACCAGTCATTGCAACAGCACTTACAACCTTGTGCTCTGAAAGAAAATGTGAAATGTGGAACGGTTCGGACTGATTGGTTTGCAGGTGAATTATGGAGTCTAGGAGATTCATCATAGTGATATGTGACGATCTAACCGTGTGACAGAGACGTCTGCAACAACTAACATGAATGAGACGATGATCATTTCTTTGAAGTACCTTCAAGAGCTTATGATTTCATCAGCAGTGAAAGAAAGAAGTCTCCTTGATAGCCTTTCCTCTATTCAAAACACCAATTCACCTCACAGTATAAACCCCTCTGTGGATGTTTGGAGAAGGGGGCTCTCCCCATAGTCTACTTAAATAACCACTTCCCCTGGAATGAAAACAGATCCATTATAGGACTGGTATCTTCTCTCAAATTGGGGCACCACTCTCAGTCCTGACTGAGTTTGGGGTCTGGGCTTAGCGATGGGCGCTGTGATGGCGAAAACTGCCCCTTCTCTGTTGACTCAGAGCTGGAAGTGAGTAAGCTGAACTCAGGCCTTGTCTCACTAGGGACCAGCCGCACCCCGCTAATGACATCCAGCCCTTGACATTCTTAAAAAGTCCTTGGTTATTAAGGAAAACAAACAAGGACATTGGACTCACTCACTTTCTGTGCTAACAAATACTGTCCCCAGGCAATCCGGTAGATTGCTGGTGCAACTCAATAGTCCCCTGTTGAAAACCAAATCAGGTTATGGTGATTTGGAATGTACAGTGAATGTTGCCCAGCATACTGTGAATGAAGGAGACAGCCGTAGGTTTGATAACAGGCAGGAGTGTGTGCAGGAAGGGAGTGTGACTACCTGGGGACTCAAGTTTTCCAGCTACTATACTGGGAGGAGCAAAGAAGAAAATACACACACACACACACACACACACACACACACACACACACACACACACACACACACACACACACACACACACACACACACACACACACACACACACACACACACACACACACACACGGTTGTGGTTCTCATCCCATGGAGGGAGCTCTTCCACCCCCTCAATCTGCCCCCACATCTCCTTCCTCCCCTCCATTCCTCCCCCATCTTGCCACACATCATTGCCCTGCTAAACGCTGACAATTGGTGACAAATGGACTGCACTGCACACTGTGCGTCAGTTGCCCCTGGAGACGGTGGCGGACTCGGGGCAGGGAAGGAGAGCAGAGGAGGAAGGGAGTGGGGAGTCCCTGTAGCAGCAAGGCGCCTGGCACAGGTGGCTGAAAATCAATACAGATCCGGCCTCTGATTGGGCCTGACAGCACAAGAGCAGTAGAGTGTGGGAATCCACTGTGTGCCACACACAGCTAAATTGGATGATGGGAGGGTAGAGGAAGAGCATAGGAAGGGGGGGGGCAAAGACACGTTACTAGACATTATCACAATTACATTTTGACAGGGTGACTAGGACTCACTCCAAACGCATGCACACATAATACAAGATACATGAGGAAGATGGCACGTGAAGACTTACTCAGAATCCATATTTTGCATGTGTCTGTATCTCATTCAATTATACAACAGCCCCGAGGGAATTCAATGTTCAGGGTTAACAATTCAGGGCCATGTTGAGCTATTAGGGGACTAAATGCTCTGGTTTAGTTTGAATAACAGCGACTCATGCATGCATAAACACACGCACTTGCAGGCTTGCTTTCTGTCATGCACAAAATCACAATTGCTGAGCTTGCAGTCACACTAATTTGACCTAAGGCTGGATGCACGCGAAAGTGTGGCAAAGCGGCCACTGCTTGGCCGTGACATGTGACCAACCATTCCTGCAGGCCCAGAGATGTGCAGCAAAATTAAAGAAAGGAAAGAAGAGAGTGAAAAAATAAATCTAAATAAGAAGAATACAACTTTATCTAGAATAGGATAATTACAGTTCTTACAAGGTTGTCATCAACGTTGGCTTGGAAGAAATTCATTGGCACAAAATTGAAACAATTGTTTCAACACTATAAAGCAGAAAACATGTTCCATTGTTTACTTCTCTCATAATTAATCAACTTGTGTATGCAATATTTCCTCCAGGATGCAGATTTCCACAGAAGTCCACATATCATATCAATCAAACTTGATTAACTGCAGGAAACAAACTATGTCCTACAGAGAACGAAAAAATACTCTCTCACACTTGCCATACGTGTCAGAATTGTGTTTACCATGACTTAATAAACCATTTTACACAACTGTACTTTCCGGCTGCAGATAAGTCATTTGTGCACATTTGATTCATTGCTGATTAACTGCCTAAGCCAAACGTTTCAGAATTAACTCATGGAGACTCCATTTCACTGTCAGTCCATTTGACAGGGAGAAACCCAGAGTAAGTGACATTCCCACCCTGCAGCCCCCGGTGAAAGACCCCTCCCACATATGACAGTACAAATTAATCAAGATCGCAGACAAAACCTCACCCTTCATGCAACAAAAGGATTTCCCCGGCCCTCTATGGCCTCACCAGGCAATTAAACTGCAAGTGCATGTGCGCATGCTTATTTGCAGCTATATCAACAACATCAGCCAATGTCATAAATTATTTTCCATGCATTAAACATGAGCAAATATCTGTGTCAAAACCAGCAATGCAAATGTACGTGCGTGAGTGTTTGCTTTGTAAGAGTGTGTTTGTACATGCATGTTGAGGAAAGTGTGTTTTGTTTAAAAAGGGGGGCACAGAGGGGCGCCCCGATCAGCTGTGTGCAGGTTGCCGTCTTTGAGGGGTGGCAGGGTGGGGGTTTGAGGACATGTCGGCCCTGTGTGTGGGAACCCCGCGCTCCTCACTTCTCATACATTGTTCTCTTGCTCCTACAAACCGTTAATGCCACAAAAGATGCTCAGCCTATTGTGGCCCGGGACAGCTGAGGAGGGAGGGCAATGGGGCGGAGGCAGGCAAGGGAGGAGGGGTCTGGCCTAGCCTGAGCCTGGTATGGCTGCCTTGGCTACCGCCCCTCCTGTCCTCTCCTCTCCTGTCCTGTCCCTTCCTCTCCTCTCCTCTTCTCTTCTCTCCTCTCCTGTCCGCTCTCCTCTCTGCTCCCCTGTCCCATCCTCTTCTCTTTTCTCTCTTCACTCAGCTCTGCCACTTAGTCCCTCTCAAGAGGATTTGGCGGGCCCGGATTTAGGGAGCCGATGCTTATCATACAAAAGAATTAAACCAACTCAAGGTCCGAGCTTTCTCTTCTAGTCTGCTATGGCTAATCTGAGAATCTGTGAAGGAGGGCTTAGGTGATGTTACATTTTCATTAGACTTCTGATGGCAAACGGGCCACTAATGGTAAGAGCCCTGGGCGCCATTGTGATGCAAATCCTGATTATTTATTTAATTAAAGCATCAGAGGGGGGCAAGAGGGGAGAAAGGGGTGGAGTTGACACTGACAGAACTGCATGTCCTTACCCATACTAGACAAGGATTCTCACGTCCGTCCCAGACTGGAGATCTGGGGCTCTGGGGGATTTGGCTGGTTTGTGAAAGGCTGGTTGGGTTAGGGGATTGAGGCTGAGCCTTTGAATCTGTGACATAGGTCAACTATATCGCCTGAGAGGTTATAATTGTATCTAAGCCCCAAACAAGTTACAAGTTGCTGCAAAGAAAGCAGGCTGACAGCATATCCATTGAAGTGCACATGTATCGGTTATATTCAAATGGTGCTCTGCAGTGAGCGGCGTCTTTCTGAGGTTCTGACTGTTGTGCCTTTTCTCTTTTACTTTTAAGCTTGAGGTCACATTACTTCACAATTACAAAATGTAACTCACCACCATTTAAAACATATTATTGTTATGATTGCAATGTTAATTGCTGGAAAACTCAAAACCTCGAAGAAGATGGATTGAATGGGATCACTTTGAGCTGAACTGGAACCGCTCACAACAAACTTGCACACAATTGATAGCTGTGATGACCGTCTGTAACGACAGGGTGAAAAGAAGGAGGTTTCTGCTGGTTTCTATTCCCCTGAGATGATGTGCGCCCCAAAAAGGGAAGGCAGATAAACATTGAATGTTGGGGTAGATGAGCGATCCACCCTCAGGATCTGTATTGTTTGTCCTCGCCACGGTTCTGGCATTCATGGGAACACTTTGTGTACCCTGTGCGACTGTGGACCAGATGTGTTCCATAGCTAACTGTGGGGCAGGACAGGGACCACTGTACGGACTGGAGACAGACGGGGGGAAGAGGGAGATGGGGGAGGCAGAGTGGTCAAATGTGAAACCCCCCCAAGAATCGGGCGAGAACTGTGCGTGTGCACACGTGTGTCCTAATGTTAGTGGGTTACTTGAGTGTTCATGGTGGAGGGATGTTTGGGGGAGCGGATGGCAGGAGAAGAAGGGGTGTGTGTGGAAACCCTGAGAATTTTTTTTCCCTTGGCGTAGCTGCGCTGCTCTCCAGGTCCACGGAGTGTTGCCCCCCTGCAGTTTAAGCCTCTGTCTCTTTTTGTCCCGAGCACAACAGCCTGTGGCATTCCATGGCAGCAAATCTGGCTGTGCTGTCACATGGGGGAGATTAGCCAAACTAAGAC
The DNA here is from genome assembly GCF_902827115.2 of Pseudochaenichthys georgianus. Taxonomy (NCBI): domain Eukaryota; kingdom Metazoa; phylum Chordata; class Actinopteri; order Perciformes; family Channichthyidae; genus Pseudochaenichthys; species Pseudochaenichthys georgianus. Next base: position 21,738,580 of record NC_047510.2, read on the forward strand.
CTCAATAGAATGCTCACTTTACTCACCCATTCCAGCAGTGGCCGCCCCCCGCGCCCAAACACCCTCACACACCAAATGTAACCGTTCCTCGTCTAGACAGAGTGCAAAGCGATTATTATTGGCATTATTAAGTCTTGTAGGCAATGCTCTTTTTTTCATTGTCACATTCCCAGCAGAACACATGAGCTGCCAAGCAATGAACCCTATTTCCCACTGTGAAAGGCACTTCCTAGTCAGTCGGCCTGTGCAGCGTGCCACCTGGCCCTAGCGTCTGAGACTTTAGACTCAAACTATGGTGCAGTGGATTTACATCTATTTCCTGTACTTTTTTCTTTAGTAAATGTGGTTTCTCCTGCCTTCTGGCTCCTCCGGCCCACCTCCCCTCCATAATGCAGTTATTATGGGTTTGGTCACAGATATTTAGAGTTATTCTAGCCACACCGCCACTACCCACACACACACACACACACACACACACCGCCACTACCCACATACACACACACACACACACACACACACACACACACACACACACACACACACACACACACACACACACACACACACACACACACACACACACACACACACACACACACACACACACACACACACACACACACACACACACACACACACACACACACACACACACACACACACACACACACACACACACACACACACATACAAACACACACAAACACACACCAGCCTTATCTGGCAGGGGGACACTTGGAGGAGGATCTTCCAGGAAACGAAGTTCCAGCAGGCTTTAGAGGTCTGTGGCTGCCTCAAGGGACCTAGGGTGAACTGGGAAGGGGACATGGGGGAAACATTGAGATCTGGGTTGTACAGAACCTTCTCCTAGGGGGTACTGCTAGAACAAAGCCATCTGACTGCATTTATAGACAAAGAGGGAAACACATATGGTTCATGTTTGTAGCATGTCAGACTTACACCATTTGCCCTGTTTAAGCAACCCCTCCAGCCTCATTTACATATGTATTCATGCCCAAATGGGAATTATTAGATTAAGATTTACCAGATATATTCCCTGGAGTTCTTTTTTGCAAACCCGCTTACATCAAGTGGAGTTAATGCCCAGAATCTTATGATGGTTATGATTTTAGAGTTAAAACCATTGTTCCAGTTATTGGTTAATTGAATCAAACGTACTTTTTTGCTTTTTGGGTTAGCTTTACAGACATAGGCAAGGCTGAGCTTCATGAGGACCAGGAGCTGAAGCCAGAGCAATAGTCTGAGTTTGCAGCTGGAGTCTGGGGGCCACAGTTGCAGTGGCACAGAAAATAATTAGGTTTATTTTCATGTAATGGTCTACTGCTCAGAGCAGCACCATTGCTAAGCATAGGCAAAAAGCTATTTAATCACTGCCACTTAAAAGGACCTCTCCAACCGCCTCCTAAAATGGATATCATTAATGGACCAGGTCTGGTTGAGAAGGGGTGAGGGTAGGGACATTGCATTGGGGGGGTATATATGGGCAGGGGCAGCCCAATCCAAACGGGTGAACCTCTCAGGCCGTGCCTCAGTGGTACTGCCTCCCTCACCTGTTTTGCATTACAGGCAAAGCAAAAGCAACAGTAAACCATGAACCATGATGTTTAACCATTAAGCATTGCAATATAATTGCGGCATATCTGCTCTGAAGTCACGTACTTGACACATATTACCAAACGGGAACATAAAATATCTGAGCTGCATATAGACCACAAGGGAGGATAATCTAAACCTACACTAAACTACAATCTAAACACAATCTCCTGCCAAATCCGTAACAGGTCACCACAAGCCATCTGTCTGGATAGCTATGAGAACATAACTCACTAAAGTTATACATCAATATATTGTTTACTTTCATCAACACCAAGATACTTAATTCGATTTTGGTTCTAAACATAGTGGAGTGATTTTGTTTATCCCCTTCTCTCTGTCTATTGGCTGCTTCTGACGCAGCTATCTGGCAGCTCCATCCATCTGCAGCCAACCCAGCACAACAGTCCCAGCACAGTGTCAGCCAGGCGTAGCCAGGCCTGCTGCAGCAGAGGGCCTGTTGGCTTTTACTGGACATGAGACATTTTGAGACCCGGCAATCACCTAAAACACCACTAGTAATGTAACCAAACCAGTAAAGGGGAGGACCAGTGACGTTAGTAAAGCCCATCATGCAAACCTCTCTGTCTCCAAGATAACACTATTGCCTAGCTCTTCTTGCACCCCTGGCTTCAGTGCTGAAATCTAAAGATAAGTCATGTTTGTCTGCGTCTTTTCCATTAAAATGCTGTATGGTCATTGGTCAAGAAGTGGCAATAATAAAGTATAAAATGGATAGGCCCAAGAAGAAAGTAATAGCTGTGGATCAATGCAGAGCTTGAGGTCATGTGCGTGTACATGTTCAGAGAGGGGGGAACACTTAACCCTTGCAGTTCTACAGGTTTTGGGTGGGTGCCTTCATCTTTCACCTTCAAGAGAAATAAGGTGCATGAGTTAAGTGTACCTCCCTTTGCCAGGCTTTGGGTGCCTGTCAAACAGACAAACCTTAATCACCTCCTCTTGGCAGTTGACCCAGTTCTTATAGTCTGGCTTTGAAACATGGAAGCTGTGGGCATATCCAACATATCCATTAAATATTCTTTAATCCCAACTCGTTGCGTCCCCAGGGGCACAGGATTACAAAAACACTAGGAAAATAAGGACCGGATTATTAAAGGGGAGACCAGTGAATGTTTTTGTCACAGATGTCCTCTTGACACTTTTGTGACGCACACACATGCACGCGCACACACACACACACACACACACACACACACACACACACACACACACACACACACACACACACACACACACACACACACACACACACACACACACACACACACACACACACACACACACACACACACACACACACACACACGGCACACACACAGGAGTAGGAGTGAGGTCAGAGCTTGGCACATGAAGCTAGTGTGGGTACCTGAGATGTCAGGGTACTGGCTCTACTCATTGAGGCGGTTATTGCCTGTTATTTCCACCCACAACAGCAGTGCTTTGCCAGTGGGGTCACCATCTCACACAACAGTCTCACAAAGCTGTATTGTCTGTAATATGCTAATAGTGGTGGTAAAATCACGTGCTTTTAGACAAAAATTGAATAAAGGTTTGTGATGTTGCTCAAAAACAATTTCCCCCCTGTTTATCAGATTCTGCTATCAGGCTTTTTCCATCTTTCTCATGTGGTAACCCTTCGGCTAATAGCACTAAAATTAGTATTCATGAAGCATCCTGCACTTCCCTGCTTGTTTGCTCTCTGCTGTGTTCTCACCATAAATTTAGCACCCGGAACAGCAACTCACAATGGTACACAATACTTCTTGTTTTGTGCATGTGTGGCTATATTGGATACACATGCATAGGGGTAATGTGCGTTACTTTCCTTTTTGTACTCATGTTGCCCACAAAAACATGACATCTTAGAAGGGATTTTGGAGTTTCCATAATAACCTGGGACATTTTGATGTTTAATCGTTTTTGTAGTTTACGGGAAAGCTTTCAGTTCTGTTCTTGTCAAATCCTTGACCTTTTGCATGACACACACTTTTACTGCAGCTTTTAAAAAAACATATTAACTGTGATTTTGAAAAGGCTATTGGGATTTGTTAACCCATGCTTTGGTATGGAACACATACAACCACAGCCATAGGTTGGACATGAGAACAAGGGAGTTAGCATGCTGATACAGAAACTGAGAATCCCCCCTCCAGAAGGCTACAGCTGGTAATGCGTGTGTATTTTAGTCCCTGTGGCCCAGGGAATGCACCTCTGGAAGCCATCTCTGAAGAAAAGAGAAGCAGCAAACCACAGAGGTTATAACGGAATACTACTCGGAAATCTTCACGTCACCACACAGTGGGAATGACTGACAGGACGGTGTGTTCAAAAACACAAAGCAGAACTTCCCCTTCAGAAAATGTGTCTGCATGATATCACCCGTGTCAGACATGACAAAACAGAGAGAAGTGAAAGTGCATATTATTTGTGTTGAGCCGACAGTGATGATGTCAAAGTGTCTGAAGAAGGTCATCTGACCATGCTCAAAATGTCTGCACCAAGTGAAATATAACTTGGAAATAACATGAGCTTGGATATATATAATAGGGTAATTGATTTTCTCTGACTGAACTGATGAGGTCAGGTTTTCCATGATTTTTATAACAAGAAGTAAGTAAATGAAAATAGAGATATTATCATATTCTAATCTAAAGTGTAATACACTGACATATCTGTTTCTGATATATAATATGTCCTTTTGTGTAATAATATGTTATCTAAATCATTATTAACCAAGCTTAGTTACTTAAAATCAAGATTGTAAAAGTTTAAATTTAGATAATGACAAACATCCTATTTATTATGTGTAAATACAATAGCTGTTATTTATATAATTATTAGATTAAACGAGTTGAGAATGTTGATCTTACAACTTAAAATAGAACATTCCTGTTATACAATATTAACAGTTATTATTGATTACATATTTATTTTGTGTTTTTTTTTTTCCATTTGATTTGATAGAATGGACCATAAAAGAAACAGACACAGAGCAGATGGAAAATTGCTTTCCACTGCTGGACCTTCAAAATGAACCATAATTGGTATTCTTGGATGTGTTCTTAGTTACTGTATGTGTGCACATTATATCCCTGAGTCTCCCCTGATGACAGTAACAGTAACCCTGGCACTATACCGGCTTCTGTCCCAGACTCACTCAACACACCTCTACCATTGTCATCGATTTAACACAACAAATTGCACAACAAATGTGTCACAAAGTGAAAAGCAACACTGCTATGAGAGAAATGCAGATGTTGTGGCCTTAGCAGACATTTATTTTTGCAGCACTCTTTTCCTGAATGGAGTGGAACGAAATTCTCATACCGGGTATCGGTTTTCACTTTCCAACTCCCTATAATTGAACAAATTGCTTTGAATCAGATTTGCTTGCATGGTCTGGTCTTTGTTATATGGGTTCAGAGTGATTACAGGATCATGACTGAGCTTTACCTCAAATGATGACAAACTACATGGATTCTCCTCGTAATGCGTTCTCCCTGAGCCAGCAACATATTTTGATATGTTGCTGGATTACTGCCGTATAGTCATATAGCTCAGATTAAAAAGGAAAGATGAGAGAAATGTAGATTGTTGTTACTAATATCTAAAGGCATCAACCCTCTAAGGGCAAATCATTGAGAGCATGATCCTTCAGTGTCCACTGAGCTACCGGCCCTGAGAAGCTGCATCTGAATTTACAACAAACACGTTTCATAATACAATCATTTGGAAAGTATTTTTCAGACAAACAGCTATATTTTTATTTGGCCACGTGTTGCTTGCTACAACCAGATTACTCCATCTTTCCTAAAATGTATATTTACATTATTTTCCCAATTCACATGTCACCCTCCATATGAACTCAGAAGCTACATTCAATCAGGTGCTGACAGGCAAATTCCCAAATATACAGACTCACATGCACTTTGCTTAAATCTGACAGTACTTGTTGAAAAATAATAATAGCCTGCAAGAATATGTTTATTTCGGGACCTTCAGAGGGGCGACCATTTCGATAAAGACACTATTTTAATGTTAGTAGTTTATTGATAGATAGCTATTTGTTCTGCCACGCAGATAAACATATTCAATGAAGATGACAAGAAAATTGTCATAATATTTAAAATCTTAAGGGCTTAATTTCTTTCCTTCTTTCTTTCTTTTTAGTCTTTCTCCTTAGTTTTGGCAGAAAACTGCTGTACGAGTAAATGCAGCATGACGTTTTGGCTTTATCAAAGCATGCAATACGAAGACAAATGAGGTTTACACTGTCAGCCTCACTGTCCAACAAAAAGTTCTGTTGGCAAGTGACTATCGAATGATCCACCCGGTGCAGGGAAGAAAAGTTGATTAGGAAGAACAAATTATAAAAGCCATGATCACAACAATCCACAGATCCAATTAACTAAACAACGAAAGGTCCATTAGGTTACCCTTTCCCATAAGAACATTGCTTCAACAATGTACTCACAGTACACACTGGCGAGTGCAATAATAGAAATGCCCTGAGTTTCAATTCGATAGACATTCCCATGGTTTCAGCTGTCCTAGGTGCCTGCCAGGATGTTGCTGGCCCATGCAACCACAGACAGCCATTTCCTCCCAGGCCCAGGTGATTGACAAAGACGCAGAGCCAAAATGACCCCCTCCTTCACTGCCAAGCACTCGGGGTAAAGTGCCATTCCCATACTGAACAAAAGCGTCAAGCAACTGGAGATAAAGAGCCATATCAATATCAGTTTTAATAAGCACCTTCTGCATTCAAGGTTAGCAAGTAGAATTATAGGCTATTATCTGAGTGTGAACGTGAAAAAAACGCTTTTTATGATTGTGGTTGTTATTCTATCGTGAACGTGAAGTCAGTCGCTGGAAGATTTATACTTTGATAATGACAGCATAGTTTATATGGAAGTGAGTACATCTTGCCTTTCAGCTATCATATTTATCTCAACACAGTACAACACGGGATTGTGAGGTGTGATGCATCGGAAGTGAGGGAACATCATTTGCAATGATCAAATACAAATGAGACGTGACCAAGCCTCCCTCCCTGGTGCATCTACCAGGATCACTACAAGGTGAGATACCATCAGGGGGTAGGGATAGCTATCAGATGCAGGCCCAAAAACATCCCTCTGCAAACAATATTGCTAATTTGTTCGTCCTTTTACTTCCCCAGAGTTCCAACGAATGTACGCAAGCTTTTGTTTTGTCAAGCGGAGACAGCGAGACAGATTCCTTGTCAAAACTCTTTACCTTCAGGCCTCTTTCATGAAGAGTTTGACTTCCAATCTGTTGACTGCACTGATGACTCCACTCATCTGTAAGGGATGTGTGTATGTGTGTGTGCGCATACATGCACACTTCCTTGCAGTAGCTGTTGAGCTCATCAGGCTTGCATAAGACGGCTTCTCTGACAGGTGTCGTTAAAGTATGAGTAAGTGTATCTGTACAGGGGGATGCTCACGGGCTCACAGTTGCCTATTATTAAAGAAAACATTCGGCAGTCACCATAGCGATGGCAGCGCTCTCAGATGGCGGCTGGGAGTGCTGACAAGCCTGTGTCAGAGCAGAATTTCCGCCCCGGATCACTCCATCTCTCCACCCCTCTTGACATTTCTTTTGTCAAACCACTGAAGCTTTCTCTAATACCACGTATGCTCTCCCACCCCTACATACAGGATACTGTCAGTTTTCACTGTACCTTCCTCTGTCCACACACACACACACACACACACACACACACACACACACACACACACACACACACACACACACACACACACACACACACACACACACACACACACACACACACACACACACACACACACACACACACACACACACACACACACACACACACACACACACACACACACACACACACACACACACACAAGATCCTCAATTAGTTCTTGAGAGACAGGCAGCAGCAGGTAGAGCTGCCTCAGTTTTAACACTCTACCCCAGGCAGCTAAGATGTCTTCATATTTACCATACAGTCCCATTATTTCACACTAGCTGTCATCTCCATCCGTCTCTATAGATTCAAAACAAGCTAAACAAGTTGTTGCATGAAAGTAACACAGATGTACAACTGAACTCATACTAACACACCTGATAGTGTAGAGTTGGGGGTGATCTGAGAAGGATTGAAGGATTGAATAACAGTGATTTAAAGAGTTCAACAAACAAAAATACATTTTTGGAGTAGGCAAATAATGGTGGCTTTAGATGCTTATGTTAGAGGCATTAAAGTAGCACATACCGGTTTATGTGTCTCACCCCGCCACCATAGTTTACTGGGCACAATCTGTCAGCTTATGTGTTCTGCGTGACTCAGATGTTCTGATTAGTGGCCTGTTTGCATAGATACGGCGCAACGAGGGAACACATGTGCTGAAGAATAACTGGCATGTTTGGATGAAATAAATGATTAAATGAAAATCGAGGTTCAAAGTACAGTCAGTGACAAGTACATTTCACTTACTGTAAATACATTGATTTACATGACTTAGGTACATTACTTAATACATGATTTGAAGGCAAGATCTCCCAGATATCATTCATTTTCTCATCTTATCTTCTGACATTTTATGATACACAAATAAGCAATATTTCCACATAATTATTACAAAATCCAATGAATATGCCATTGAATTATCTTTCTTGTAAGTTGGACACTGGAAGACATTTCTTATTTCATCTTGAACCTCTTGGCCCTATTCCTTTTTCCTGTCACACATATTTACTTATTTTAGGTTGTTTTTGTTTGTTTTGTTACTTTTCTTTGGTTATTATTTATGCTTGCTAGTGATGTGTAAATCGATATAAACTGTAAAGTCTTATAGAACTGTGTGTATGTATTTGGAACCTGGAATGACTTGGAGCGACACATCTGAGGATCAGGGTGCTGGAAGGGACATAATAATGAATACAATCCTAAAATCGAGTCTAAAAATAACATGTAGCCAGTATAAAGAAGCCTGGCTCTTCATTAGTGTCACCTCACAGCAGGATACATGTCAGTCTAAATATGAGATCATGTAATATATTGGCAAACCATGCAGTGTTTTTCCCTGCATGCTTGTTTAGGATGCAACTTCCGGATCTTTGTAGGCAGTATAATACAATTGCGAAATTGAACGTGTTGTTTATGTTGTGGCACATGTTTAATCTACCCTGAAATTCTTTGCATGGTGTTCTCCCGTTCCGTTATATTTTGAACCATTGCAAATACATGTTATATATACATGTTGGTGTATATTGCATGTAACGATGCAATCAGCAAGCTGAAAATATTAATGTGGAAAAACCCAAGGTTAAGAACAGAAGGTAACGATTATTGTTTCGCTTGATTCAAAGTGTGTTGTAGTTACAACAATGCATAGGAAAACACTGTTGATACATAGCACCTTCAGTAATGCGTTGACGTGTCACCTCACCACAATATGAATCTCCACCCCTCTCAGAGGGCAAGCTGCTCAGTCTATAAGTGAAGGTGGGAGAATAGTTGAGTGGGCTCAGTGTGGATTATATTCCTCGAAACATATGATGCTCCCAACAGCCCTACAGACATATTTCATTCAGTCAGACTGATGCATATGTGGGGATTAAGAGCAGAGCTGTATCAAACCTTTACAAGCTGCTCATCTATCTGGGATCTGTTGTGGCTGATCACAACATTGGAAGTTACTGTTTCGTATGAGTGGTTGTTGAATGGATGACCCTTTTGTGATCCATCTTTATGTTTCTGGAATAATGGAGGTAGACTTGACTGCAGAAGCATCCACCCACCTTCCTCTGTAAAATCTGTCAAACCGACATATTTTTTAAATAGCTTTTGACTCCCTGATCTATTTGCAAGTTATGGTCATGCAAAATTGAACCTTTGAGAAATTTGTCATAGTGCAGCTACGTGACTTATGAAGGATTTTCGAGCAGGATAATATCATAAAATGTTGGAACCCCCAGCCCAAGTTCTTTCATCTCATTTTCTTCCTCCCCCTTAATTTTCCTCTTAATTTTTAAGGCGTGTGGTTTATAAAGTAGCAAGTAAGATTTGGAAAGACTGCAATATGATGACAGATTCATGGTGAATTTAGAAAAAAGGATTTTCATGTGACGCACGATGAAATTGTTACATTTCAAGGCATGAATGGAGTTTGGAAACCTTTCTGTATCCAATCTGTTAACGAGCCACAACTGTCAAAGTACCGGACGAGGAGAAGTATGGGTTGTTGTGCCAAGATATAAATGCAGGGCAATTCACATACTTTATTCCTCTTAGTAGCCCACCTTTGCTCTCTCACCCAGCTCACACACGTGCACGTGCAAACACACACACACACACACACACACACACACACACACACACACACACACACACACACACACACACACACACACACACACACACACACACACACACACACACACACACACACACACACACACACACACACACACACACACACACACACAGGCCATGCAAAGAGACATCAGATACAAAGCTGCTGACAGTTCCTTTGGACTGATACTCTCCAGCTACAGTGACAGGCAAAACAAGTCTGAGCAGTGCATATTCATACACTTGTCATTACCCTTGGCCTGAGGCCTTCCGCACAGTAGGCAGTCGCAGTAGGGTGGGGCTCATGTACCTTTTTCTGTGGCACCATGACCTGGCAAGGCAGCACAATACTCAAACTGCTGGGCTGGACTCTTTTAGAGTTAGCACATATGAGTACTTTGTCTAAGCCAATCTTAACCATTGATATTTAACATGTCTGTTTTATGTTGTGCATGGAGGTAAAGGTTCATGCACATTCGCTTCAAGCTCCCTGACAAAAATACCTGAGTCCTGCATTTTTCACAGCTTTGTAGTCGTACACTAGCTTAAGTAACTGAAGACGTTTCAACACAAAGAACTGCACCATTCCCCCATACACATACATGACATCCCATCATTTGAACCCTGTCTCATTCTCGAGTGGATGTGTATCACCAAGACAACATCTATAAAGGCCTGTCCTCCCAGTGAACTGTGCTCTGTGCTCTGACGGAGCGAAGGGGAACAACAGCCCTCATGGCGATGGGATAGGTAAATTGCACTGCGAGACAAGGAGCTGTTTGTGTGAGACAGAAACATGACACGTTCTGATGCAGGAAGTGAGGTTTTTTTACCACTGTAAAATAAAGAATTAAACCCTGGGAAGAGAGAGCATTATCGAAACAATGCTGGCACCTTTGTGTCTGTGAAGGTGTTAGAACAAGGTGATGTATGACTGACAAGCAATATGTTCTCATGCCGTGCATGTCCTATCAAGTATAAAAGTGCAGCACAGTTTGTACAACAGAGGCATATTACCATTCAACACTGTATGGTACCAAACAAAAAATAGCCTTTGGAGCTTGCCCAGGCAGTAATTGAGCTGTGGAAGTGTTACAGTCTTTTGTGTGCAAGTCATTGCAGAGCAGGCCTGAGTGGAAATCTCAAGTTCTCCTCTTTCATATTTACAATTGCTTGGTAGGCTTTATGTTGTTGCACCGTGCAACATTGGTGGACAACATACTAGAAAGCGGGATCCAGCATGCAGGATATGTATTTGTATTCAGCTATTTTATCTCACCCCATTGCCACTTTTCAGCTTCCTCTTGTCCCCAGAGAGAAGTCCCTGTGTCTCTGAACATGTAAACCAACACCTTAACCATCCACAGTAAATCTCTGTGTCTTTATGCCCGTCTCGTAAAAAATACTTTATGCCGCGTTTCACGATACAGCAATTATGAAATGAAAGGGATATGTTGCCTTCTCAGAAAGCTATACGTTTGGCTCAAGAGTTGATACCCGTATGTGATGTGTAATAGTATCTGAATATGAAATCCTGTCTGCCTTACCATATAGCCCTGTTTTGGCAGCACTGATGTTAAGCTAACATATCACGTCACTGCATAGAACCATTTGTAATGCCAAGATGTAGAGACTCTAATGATTTTTGCTGTGTGGGAAAACTGGTTCACTATTGGTCGATGAGATCTAAAGATATTCAAAGAAGAGTAATATACGACCATGATATAGATACCATATGTTCGTAAATTGAAGGATGATGAGGTGTGGGAAGTCAGATCCTTGACACTCAAAAAGGTGGGTGATAGAGTGTAGGAGAGGGAAGAGATGGAGAAGGGAAAGTAGAGAGGATAGGAGGTTAGGGGTGCTGAGAGAGACTCAAAGACAGTTCCCATGCATCATGCCAAGCATTAGGCTGGGGCATACAGTCTATGACCTCACTGCTCTGCGGCTGGGTAGAGCTGCTCAGCAACCTCACTGCATTAGCTCCTTCACTTTTGTGGTTTTGTTTAGGACGGATCAAGAAAGCCCAAATGGAGCACAGAACATGGAGCCGGAGCCAGCCAAGTGCTTGTGGTCGACGTCTAGTCAGGTCAACCCTGGCCAGGGTAGAACATCGCCCCTTCGATACAGTAAAAATGTCTCACCCTGCCTCTGTAGTAACTGCGTCACAAGAGAGAAGCCCCCCTCTCTGACCAAGGCCCTTAGTCTGTGCAACCCCCTTTGGACTGAGCTGCCATGCTGCTGTACTGGTGCAGATGCTGGAGCCAGAACAAGGATCACAGCCAACTGGCAATGGAGGTGGAACCACTGCTCTAAACCTGCAATAATGTGAAAAGTTGCGCTGGATGTAAGAGCAAGGGGAAGGTCCATTCGGGGATTAGGGCACAGTAGCCTTTGTGAATACATTCTCAAGTGGGGATGGAATACATCCTAATGACAAATGAATAGAAAAAAGCAAAAGAGATTAAAGATAAATAGGAAGGAAAAGGGGATTAAATTTGAAAACCTGTTCTAAACACAGTGAGAGTGCTAAACACAAGCATCTCCTGGTTGCCATGCTTTCATTTCTTTTAGCAACCCTGTACAAATGAATATGCTCTTACTCTTGGTAATTGTGATGAAAAATAAAGAAATTATTCTACAGACATAATATATAGTTTTGGCCCCATTGTCTGTGTACCAACTGCTTGATTTACTTCTGGTGAAGTTTGTGTGATAATGTGAGTTTGTTAACCCTCCTGTTGTGTACGTTTCCCCCCCCCCCCCTTACTTTGGTGTTTGCGGTCAAATTTGACCGGTCCTGTTTTAACTGCTATTACATTAACACAAAAACCATTAATCATCACCAAATTTAATTTAACACCTTTTCAAACTGTAAATAGTGTATCAGACTACTGGTATACATGATACACTGCAGTACATATACAAAGAATAGACACTGAACATGTATTGCGTGTGCCAGGTGTGATCCATGTGGGGGATGGGCACATAAGAGGGGGACACACATCTAGTGTGTGTGTGTGTGTGTGTGTGTGTGTGTGTGTGTGTGTGTGTGTGTGTGTGTGTGTGGGTGTGTGTGTGTGTGTGTGTGTGTGTGTGTGTGTGTGTGTGTGTGTGTGTGTGTGTGTGTGTGTGTGTGTGTGTGTGTGTGTGTGTGTGTGTGTGTGTGTGTGTGTGTGTGTGTGTGTGTGTGTGTGTGTTTTATCTGATCCGGATCGTTACTAATTCCTTTTCTTTATGGCGGTCAGTTTTGACCAGGAACACCATGGGTGTTACAAAGTTGACTAAATCATCCAAAATTCAATGAAAGTGCAATTTTACATGTTCAAATGTCTACTGTGAAGGATATCATAAAGCCTTAATGCAATCGAATGTAAAACTAAAAAGTTATAATTGATGAAAGTAGTAAATCGGTCAGATTTGACTCGAACACAACAGGAGGGTTACATGTAAAATCAATAAGTAGATTCATTAATGTCTGATATTTGCAATCTCATCCAGTACTAATAGCATATTATTAGCGCTGTTTTCCCTTATTAAATTAGCCTGTTAATTACAGCTATGTTGTATTCTCATTTCTCACCAATGTGGTTCGCTCCATTTGCAAAGCCATATGCAAAGGACTTGTTAATGTAAATGAAATGCGGTCTTAGTGTGAGGCATCGGCGCCTACTGTGTATGATGTAGTACAACAGAGATTAGGCTGAACATGTGTGACTTGATTTGTAGGTTTTGAGAATGTCGACAAGACGTCGGGCAGCATTCACGTCATGCTTAAATTAGAAAGCTCTTCCTCTCTTTGTAACTTTTATCCCTCTCCCACAGAGCTGAACTTTTTCCAGCAGCTCTATCTCTAGCCAGGATGCTAACCAGTCCCAGGTGCAGTCAGAGCTAGGCTAACACAGTAGGCCCACCTACACTTTAAGGCCTTGGGTTTCACCTCAAACTGTGGGCCGTGCTCAATTCAAGATCCACATGATACCTTAAAGTGCACACATAAGGTCCAAAGGTTATCATGTCCAAGGATTACATATATCTGCTTTTCCATCATGCATTGTGAATCTCAATCACATTTCTAAGGCTGCGGCCCCACGAGGACGAAAACGGCTAAACGCATAGGATTAACGCAATCGCAAACGGCTTCCGTCCACATGCAATAATTATCCGGATAGTGTCTGCCCACACGAGACCGCTCCGTTTAGCTCCAACCGCTGGAGAAGCTGCAGTACATATGCAGGAGCCACAAAAGTAGCGAAGAAGCATGGTTGTCATGGTTGCCCTTCTGTTTATTCTCCGCGGTGGGGGCCGAGGGAACCGGGCAGAGTTTTTCGCCAGTCAGCGTGTATTAAAGTTGAAATCTTCCGGACAAAATTATAAAAGTGCCGGTCAAAGGTCTTCTTTGTTATTTATTGAGCTTTAAAACAAATGAATAACGACTCTATATAATATAATGATAAAATACACAGAGCCTCTCTTTTTCCTCCCTCTCTTCGGACAGCGCCAGTGTCTGTCTCATGCAGCAGCTCATCCAGTAATCAGTGACCCGGCCGACTGTAAAAATAAACATTTATAACTAGTTTAGGGAGTTTGAGAGGTAATTAAAATAGCTAAGGGTGATGATCTGACTTGAAGTGTGTGTTTTGCTGCAGCGGGAGGAGCTGCAGGTGGGCAGAGCTGCGTGTCTCCGTCCTGTCAGATTAGACTTCACTCGCGAGAGAAAGATAAATAATCTGAATTCAGGGTGCAGTTTACTTTGACGTGGGGGTGAGCAGCAGAGGTGGGGAGAGGCGGGGCTATTGCCTCATCATTATTGCTGTAGATGTTGCACAAACAACTGTAGCATGGTCAATAGCGTCCGGAGCACGATAGCAACTCTGCGATCCGCCATTGTTGTTGTTGTTGTTGGTGGCGAAACACTTCAGCACTGGCGCGGGGTAAGCGGAGGTGAGCAGAAGAGGTGGGGAGAGGCGGGGCTATTGCGCAATCACTATCAGTGATCTGAAAATGTCCGTATAGGGCGCACACACGGAGCTGTTTGACCCCCCAGAGAGTGGCGTATGCATTTCTATCCACCTTGGGACCCGTTGTCGTTTCCTCAGTCGTTTAGTGCCGTATTCGGTCGTCCTCGTGTGGCTGAACGGTCTATATGACACTAAACAGTAACGCAAACGACCGAATTCGTCCTCGTGGGGCCGCAGCCTAAGTGCTATGAACTACGGTTGTTTGTTCTTGTTAAGTCCTCTGTAAGCTTTGAACAAAAGGGATTGCTCAATGTTCCCTGCCAACAGCAGGGCAGCAAATAAAAGATTAAAGCAAGCCAAACCTGAAACCAAGCAGCCTCTTTCAAACCTACTGTAGAAATGTTTGCTGTCTTTTGTTAATCCTGATCTCGCTGAACCACCAGAGTTAAGGTCTTTATCTGAACTTCCTGTATTACCCACAATACTTCCTGTTTCTGTTTGAGGTGCACTGTATGTGTCTGGTTGATAAAAAATCAAACCGCATAACTGAGACCAGAGATGCTGGTCTAAAGTCTACTGATTTCTCCTCTTTAAATGTCAGAAATGTAACCTGGATCAAGAGATGACCATGCTGTCATTTGCTGTTGAAAAGTAATGCAATGCTGTTGCCAAGTTGTCTGTCAGGTGTGTTAGCAATGCATGCAAATATGGTCTGCACATTGCCTCTGTGGCCTTTTGCCAGCAGTGTGTGAGGGTAATGTGGTTGCAGTCACAGGTAGGTAAAGGGAGGGGTGCAGTGGCTACGTGCATGCAACATGTTTTATAAAGGGGCCAGGGGAGGGCGATGCAGTAAGAGAGGATACATCTCCTTTACAGTACACATGCCACCATGCTCTGCATATAGATATGCCATATGCCTTGTGCACAGGAGCATACCAAGAACGAGCAAAATAACACGTAATCCCTTCCATATCACATCCATCACAGGCCTCCCTGTGTGCACGGACTTGTGTAAACTCCCCTCCACCTCACCTACATCCTCCTTGAGCACCTTCCAACTCCTTATCTCTCCTTCCTCCCCCTTTTTTCTGCTCCTCAAGTTAAAGCTGCCACCTTCCATGAAACCAGTGGTTCTAGATAGCAGCCGAAACGACTTGATGACATCATGTTTTCCACAGTTTCCAGCGCCCCGATTACCCAAAATCCTTTTCACCAGTGTCATTATCTCCCCTGGCATCGAGCCCATGATTTGTTGTCCGTGCTCCCTACCACTCCTCCCATTGCCCCTCGAATATACAGGGGGATGTACGTACACACATGCATACATGTACACACATTGCCACCTCTAGCGTGGAGTCTGAGCCAAAGCCTGCAGCAGACAGCGCCATGAGAACATGTCCCCACACATCCACTTTCTTGGAGGCCATTTTAACTTGTTTAGCTTGTCCAAGCCTGAGCAGAGGAGACATTACAAAACTCTAATACATTTGACTTCCAATACAACATTTTGATATGCAATATCAACACCATGCAATGAAAGGCACATGGAACGGTATACATCTCTCTGACTTCAGCTTTAACACAACAAAGTATGTCACTGTGCCAAGTAGATCCCACCCCACAGCTGCAACACTGCAGCTTTAGGTCTGTATTAGAGAAAATACACAATTGATGGTGCAGAATGAGAATATAAGTGAATTAGACACATCTCAATTCCAACATGATGAAGTAATATCTCTCATCTTTGTATGCCTTATTTTGCTAACCAGATCTGAATCATTTTATCTTAAATGTTATATGAATCCGCTTGATTTGTATCTCTTTGTGGCTTTTTGTTGTTGCTTCGCAGGGTCAGCTACAGGCTAGCTGATGTAATCTGATTGTGAAAGGCTGATTTGTTTTTTGTAGTGTCTCTATCATCTTATCTTCTATTTCAGCTACTGTTTGCTTTTTTTACCGACACAGAGAGAAGATTCTTGTCAACACTCACATGACATCATAAGTGAAGGCAGCACATTAGCACGAGTGAGGTGTTTTATTTAGTATAAGACAGGAAGAAAAGCCGAAAGACAGAGTGACAGAAACAGGAGAGGTAGAGCACACAGTAGGCCATGAGTTATGGGGATATGAAACACAAGATCCCTTTTAAAGACATGTCCTGGGGAGTGAGGCCGTACAGAGAGTAAGGTAGGGGCCTTTGGTGCAATCTATAATCTCTTTCACAACAAGTATTCATTCTAAACCCTTAACAAATACAAAGATCTGTCTAATCATGCAAACCACTTTTAAAGGCTGCACCACGTCAAACACTTTAATTAAAGTAACTTTACGGCTACACCAAAAGTAAAGAAATGTTTGTACATGAACAAAAAGTTAAGTGATAGGTCATATATGTAATTTATGTAAAAAGACAAAAACTGTCAAAAGAAGTATTTTGACATGTCAATCGTACATTATATGTCTCATTGCAAATGCTGTCTGAGTTGCTGAGTTGATTAGTGAGTGATGACTGACTGTGTGGGCGAGTAACCACTGAGGAAGAACATGAAAAACAAGTTATGTTACTTGTCTGTCACTGGTGAGTTATTTATTTCAAACAAGAACAATAAAGCATTTCCGTTCATGCACCTTTGGCAAACATCCATTCATTTCACAGAAAGTGTTTGACCGTGAAGGCTGCTCATACAAAAGCAGGGACTGTTTGAAATGTGTACTTATAATGCCAGAGGACTTCAACTCCTCAGTCATTTAAATAAATGTGTATGTGTTTATATGTGTGTGTCCAGTCCCGTGTCTTTGTGCAGGTGCAGGACAGAAAGTGAAGGAGGAAGGAGGAAGGAGGTGGAGGACTGCATGGTGTTGCGTTGCGAGGAGGCAGTGGGTGGTAGGGGTGGAAGTGCAGCGGAGATAATCCCCAGATTTTGCCCTAAGTCCTGTGCACGCTGGGCAGATCAGGGACTGAGGGAGGAGTGGTGCTACCCCGTGGCAGTCACCCAGCCGCGAGCCTTCCACCTGACCAGCCTGGCAGTCCTGCAGCCTACAGGCCCGGAGACTCAGCCTTCAACTCCGATCAGGAGCTGCTGAACAGTTCTGGCTAAGTCTGGCTAAACAGACTTTGAGCCTTCTATCAGCGTGACTGTGTCCTAAACTGCCCCTGTCCACTCAGCAGTTGCATGTTCTGAGCACGCAGTGCCTCCTTTCGTGGTCACCTCAAATACTTTATCATACCGCATGTTTTACATTTCATATTATTTGCAAATGAGTGTCTTGAGGCAGATAATAGCTATTGTTACTACTGAGTTAGGATGAAGTGCCATGTGTATCAATAAGCAGCACAGAGGGGGGTCAGTGGGTTAATGCGTTCAGTATGGCTATGTGTTTGGCCCTGGGGAGAGATGAAGTTGAGAGGTTAACCGAGGGGTCAAAAGGTCAGGTAACCCCAGAGCACTACTCCAGGCCGAGCCCAGATTCATCTGGACACCCAGAGGAGAGACTCCTTCAACCCACACACCAACCATCATGCAGTTGGGAGCACCAGCTGTTAAGAGGAGCAACAGAGGGAGGGAGGGAGCTCAGCTGACAGGATGTGCTACAATCCCAAGACATACTCTTTCACTGGCATTCATTCATCCCACACTGATTGTAATCAATAATACTAAGCACTTTCTATGTTCATATAAAACCATTTCCCCCATTTGTGTGCCTTTAAATGGCATTAAATGACACTGATTTCAGAGTAAGTTCTGAATATGAAAACCCGAAAAAGATATTGTGGTGTCACAGTTAATTGGTCCCCCCAGTGTCAATAAACTGTTGCTCTTCCTCAGCCGGTCGTAACCTCTCCATGACCATAACCCTACCACCGCTGTCATTATGGCCATCACATGAGCTCTTAAATCATGTGATATGCAAAGCTTGGCTGCAGCTGTGAGGCCGCAGCTTCACACCCTGTCCCATGTCTATCAGCTCTGTGCCCTGGTTGTAAACACATAAACAGAAATGTAGCTATTCTGGAGGGATTCTTTAGGCTGCGGCCCCACGAGGACGAATTCGGTCGTTTGCGTTACTGTTTAGTGTCATATAGACCGTTCGGCCACACGAGGACGAGGGGGGGGTCAAACAGCTCCGTGTGTGCGCCCTATACGGACATTTTCAGATCACTGATAGTGATTGCGCAATAGCCCCGCCTCTCCCCACCTCTTCTGCTCACCTCCGCTTACCCCGCGCCAGTGCTGAAGTGTTTCGCCACCAACAACAACAACAATGGCGGATCGCAGAGTTGCTATCGTGCTCCGGACGCTATTGACCATGCTACAGTTGTTTGTGCAACATCTACAGCAATAATGATGAGGCAATAGCCCCGCCTCTCCCCACCTCTGCTGCTCACCCCCACGTCAAAGTAAACTGCACCCTGAATTCAGATTATTTATCTTTCTCTCGCGAGTGAAGTCTAATCTGACAGGACGGAGACACGCAACTCTGCTCACCTGCAGCTCCTCCCGCTGCAGCAAAACACACACTTCAAGTCAGATCATCACCCTTAGCTATTTTAATTACCTCTCAAACTCCCTAAACTAGTTATAAATATGTTTATGTTTACAGTCGGCCGGGTCACTGATTACTGGATGAGCTGCTGCATGAGACAGACACTGGCGCTGTCTGAAGAGAGGGAGGAAAAAGAGAGGCTCCGTGTATTTTATCATTATATTATATAGAGTCGTTATTCATTTGTTTTAAAGCTCAATAAATAACAAAGAAGACCTTTGACCGGCACTTTTATAATTTTGTCCGGAAGATTTCAACTTTAATACACGCTGACTGGCGAAAAACTCTGCCCGGTTCCCTCGGCCCCCACCGCGGGGGAATAAACAGAAGGGCAACCATGACAACCATGCTTCTTCGCTGCTTTTGTGGAGGAAGTTACAGCGCCACGTAGAGGCTCCTGCATATGTACTGCAGCTTCTCCAGCGGTTGGAGCTAAACGGAGCGGTCTCGTGTGGGCAGACACTATCCGGATAATTATTGCATGTGGACGGAAGCCGTTTGCGATTGCGTTTGCGTTAATCCTATGCGTTTAGCTGTTTTCGTCCTCGTGGGGCCGCAGAATATTCCCCCCCTCATCACCACAAAATCCCTGTCATTTACTGTACTTCTATCAGTTATACTGAATAAGTCCCGCTCTTGCTGTCCCTCTCTCAGGGGAGTTCCCATGTGCCTTAAATCATTGCATGACATTTGAGAAGAAGTATCAAAACAAGAAGACAGCTTGACTTGAGTAAGAAGCATTTAATGGTATGATTCTCAGTAAACGTCAAGGGACAGTACAGTGTGATCAGATTGATTTTAGTTAGGTCTCTTAAATGTAGTTGGTGAACAATGGTTGTGTAACTGGGTAAGAAGAGTCGATAATAAGTATGCTGCTTTTTCAATTATATTACCTTTATTCTTTGAGTGTGATTTCTAATTAGACCAGAAGATATTTGTTTTCTATCCCATGAGAAAATGTGCCTGATCCCAGCAGGTGCTATATTACACTCCCCTGCAATGATGACAATGTCATTAAAACTGCTGCAGGTGTGGATGGGACTATTTGCTAATGGCCACTCTCAGGAGGATTCAACGTGGGAAAATGTTTTATCCAGCAATGAGAACAATAAAACTTTGCATTCACAGCAAGAGCTGAATAATACAGGCATTTGTTGAATAGTTATATTAAACACGCCTGAGAGAAGCACGCAAACAAAGCAACAAATTCGCAATTAGAAGTTCCTGCATTTTCTCAAGGCAGCATTAAGGCACAGGAGTCTATCAACCAGATTTTCAGAAGAGGCTGGCTGGACATGTCCCCAGAGAGAGAATAGCCAACTGCTGGAAAATGTTGCACAGTCTTGAGTTGGTAACGTCAGGCACCCAACCTAAAACCACACTCACCGCCAGCCATTGATGTATGTTTATAAAGGCCGCAAAAAAAATCAAAACGTGCCACAGCATATGAATGTGTCACACAACACATCCATATTCAAAGGGTCTGGCTTTTGGGACTGAAAAGGGGGGATTTTACTGCTCCACCTTTCCTGATCAGCTTGTATTATGCGTCATATGTTGCCACTAACAGACGCTACCGCTGCACTTTACTTCAGAACTCTCTCTGACTGGACAAAGGCCAAAGCAATTCTCTATCCAATAAAATCCCCTCGAATGAGTGAATTGATGTTTGTTTCTGAGCACAGTAAAAGAAACTCAGGGGAAACGCGCAGCGCAATTACTGTGCTGTTTTAGGAAATGGACTTTCTGAGTCGTGTCCAGACACTTCTGAACTGCTAAAACACACAGAGCTTAATTTATAGAAATACTCGACAGATGTTTTTAAAATTTCCATAAAATAATTGATTTAATTTATAATTAGCATCATCATTGGAGGACATTAAAGTGTCAACATTGAAGAGATTACCAATACAAAATATACTCCCATTTTGCTTTACCATATGCACTGAAAATAAATGTTTCATTTCACTAAACGCTTTACTGAACTGTGCCACTTTTGTAATGGAGCCATGTTTTAAGGAGAGGATCCCTGTTTTAGTTTGTTGCCATTGTGGTTCTGACTTCCACATTCACACATTAATGTGGGGGATACCAAGCCTTCACACTGTTTCATGAAACTATATGTGGAGAGAATGTGAGAAGCTTTTTTTGCCAAAAAAGTCACAAAGGGAAGAAAAACAAAAACGAAGGTTTAAAATGTTTTTTTTCAATAGGCCTTTTTATAAGTTTTGTGAGGAATTCAATACATCAATCACATGTGTTATCTTTAATGAGACACATGTGCTCTGAGTAACATTCAATGTAAACAGAAACTCTGTGTTTAAGAAAAACTAGACCAGAGTTATACTTAACTTAATTCACCAATTTTGGTAGCTTTTAACTAGATAAAATCAGATATTATATTCAACATATCTAATTGCATGACATTAGAGGTAGGAAACTAGAAAAGTAAAATGTTAAAAACTATTAAGTAAACAGACTTTGAGATCTCAGAACTGGTCAATTTCCATTTATTGAAAGATTAAATAACTTGTGAATGTGATAATTATGTAACATGTCGAACCATCTAAAATGTATTTAACATGATATCCCCTATAGAATTATGAATGTGTTGACCCCAGAGCTGAGATGAAGAAGGAAGCGTTTTGAATTTCTGGCGAAGACAAGAACATTCAAGGGCTCACTGATAAGATCACAAATCGTCAGCTTTCTGGGATACATTTCCAACATGATGAACAGGAAGACAAAGCTGCCTTTGAAATACAAACGCAAGTGAAGAAAAACCCTGAGTCTGCAGTATTTTGATCACCCTGAGTTTCAAGATAATAAAGCAGGCCCCAATTTAGTCTTGGCTTCCTCCGTTTCTTGACTAGAGGATAAATGCTATAGGTTCAACCTTTAGCCTCTTTGGTGGCAACCATTAGCAGCCTAAATATCAACTCATTAAAATCAAAGCAGCAGTTTGAATTTATAATGCGTCCTGTTGCGTCACTTTTCCGTATAAAGACCGTTTTAACTATCAGTATGCCACGGTCCCTGACAGAAGGTGGGAAAGGCGTAGATGGTGTCGATTTTGTTCATATCTTTGTTATGTCCTTGGCTGTGTGCAAATGGAGGGGAGATAGTTATCCCGGTATACGTACATGTGTGACGGGGTTGAAGCAGAAGTGTGTGTTGGAGCTGAGGGCCTCACTGTCTTTGTAAACAGGACCCGACTACCCTTAGAGCTGATGGCTATCAACCATCCCAAACCCAGGAATGACAGGTCTTATCTGGAACTGGGATTGGCTTTGTGAGATTCATGTCTATGTTTGTGCAATACCTTAAAGGTGGGGTAGGTAAGTTTCAGAAACAGGCTTGAGATACACTTTTTGTTATATTCCATGGAATGCTCTTAACATCCCGATAGCAATGAATATCTTAAGTGCTTTGACAAAAAATCCATACAAAATGTTCATCTGTAGAAGCCGTAGTACTGTAAAAAGTACAACCAATTGGATTGGATGGCCTAACTGCCTGTCAGCCTTCCATCGGGGCACAAACTTATCTCGTGCCCTCATTGGTCATGTGCGCGTTCGTGTGTGTTGGAGGAGGGGCTCTATAAGGAAGTGGCAGATTTTCTCCGGTTGTGTATTTTCAAATTCTAGCGATCTCGAGCCGGTTTCTCAAACTTACCTACCCCACCTTTAATGCTCTCAGTTCAAATGGTTCATACTTTGTACAGGAAGACAAGGGGGAAACATCAGAGTCACTGCGTGAGTGACACACCACCACCATCTTGTCCGTGCTTTCATTGTGATAGATGACCGTGTGATTTTTCGTTGTTCCTCACCCCTCTGCCAGCTCTACACATAAGGAGACGAAATTCAAGTGCTGCATGTAAAAAGGAACTTTGTGTGTGTGGGTCAAGGGGTCACTTTTTTCTCCGACCAGGGGATTCCTGCAGCGTGGGAGGCAAAGAACGGCTAGAAATGTATGAGATACACTGAAATCACAAGTTATAACTCTAAAAAAGACAAATAACATTGGGAGTTATTTAAATCACAATATATACCGACAGTACTTGAGTTCAAAATGTAGGCCTTAAAGAACATTATACAAAGATAAACTATACCTAACATGAGTTATATTTGTACTAGAGGCACTGTACATTTAAATATAAGTATGTGTTTTCTGGGCATTAATCTTGAGATAAAGAAAATGAATTTGTTGTTAACACATTAGGCATTATTTGAGGTTTCAGAATATAATTTATGTTTATCTTGTTTTTCAGAGCCTGTAATGCTGCAAGCATATCGCACAAATAACGTAGCTAACTTATTGTAACATTTCTTTCTGACAGCTTCACAAGAAGAAATCTGTTATCCCTGAAGCTGACATGTTGACACCCTCTGTCTAAATTCACCAGCAGCATAATGAGACATCTCTATCCGACTGTTTTTCCCAAGGTAAACTCCAGAGTATCACCAGACCTTCTAAGGAAGAGAATAAGTGCTGACCTGACCTGTGACATGACCTTTCTTTCACAGTGAGAAGCAATGAGCAACACTCAAAACGCACCTACAAAAAATTGTCTTCCATTTAAAATCTGATTCTTCCTCTTTGACAATCAGTGAAAGGTCAGGCAAGCACTACAGCTGCAGTGCTGAAATACCCTCAGCTGGAAGTTTTTTTTTTACAGTTTCAAATGAAGAAAGGGAGAAAATAAAAAATCATTAGTCATAATTCCATCGGGCAGACTTGTCTCTGCGGCTAGTTGGCAAAAGTACAAAATGTGGTGTTCAGCAAGCTTGGAGTGACGTTCTCACCAAGCAGGGACAACCTCAAGTGTTTGAGGTGGTTGATCAGGAGGAATTCTGAATCCAGGAGTGAAATAGCCAGTCAGGGTGATGTGTGATGTAGAGGGGACAGAGGGCTGGCATCCCTGACTTGAGAACTTTCATCATGTCGCTTCATTTCATGCAGACAGGCAGGAAGCACGCGAGACCATGAATTATTTTACCCTCACACATCCATAAGAAAATCCTCTGATATAACTGCATGACAAAAGTGTCATCGTAGGCAATTCAACAATACTGGATACATTAAGTTAAATTCCTAATATACAAGGACTTGCCGTGAATCAGCATTGACTGTAATTCATTAAAGGTTACTCTCAGTCATGTTTGACCTACAACATAAAAACCAAATGGCAACTGACTTAATCAGAGATCAAATGGTCATGTACACTGGCTTCATATTTGATGATGTACTGTTTAGTTCCTCTGTCTATAAATATTTCCTTTCTCGTAATCACTTCTCCAGAGACCAGACACCAAGGAAAGGGAAATGCTGCGCTGACAAATGCTGCTCACATCGTCTTTGCTATAATGGAAAGTAACCCTGTTCAACACCTCTCTCTCTCTCTCCCTCTCTCATTACAACCTCGTGGCTCCTTTGGTGATTGATTCCCATCTTGGACTGACACCCCCTCATCCCGCCCAACCGCACCCCCAAAACTCTCCCACACCCCCTTGCCCCCGCCCCTCGCCTTGCCACTGCCTCTCTGCATTGATGCTAATAATTACGACTGAATGGATCTGCAGATTCCCATGGATGTCAGTGAAGCCTTTGGCCTGTTCTGTTGCTCCCCTCCTCCTCTTCATCCTCTCCTGCTTCCCGAGTCTCCCCTTCCCCTTCTCAATGGGGATTAAGAGAGAGCGAGAGAGGCGCGGGATGGAGAGGGTGCCCAGACTGAGGGATGGTTTCCCATGCAACTGCCTCCTCTATGTCACCTTGCCAATCAAGGCTGTCACCATGAATAAACCACAAAGATCGCCGCGTCTTTTATGATGTTTGGAAAGTATATAACCTTATTGTCCCTATCAATTTACTCCGGATTTATGTTGTGACTTTTAACTTGGGAAAATATTGTCATAATAAACTCAAGGTAAATCACATGACAAATTCGAAAGCACTGGAAAAAAAGTAACCTCAATAAAGAACAATTGTGGAAAATACAGAGAAAAAGAAAAGAAGTGGATTCCCACCATCTCTCCTGTGCATTGAGAGCTGAGTGAATCAACGTCATAGACGATGGGAGCCCACGCACTCCCAACATGCCAGAGGTAACCGATACAGTCAGCGCTCATCCAAGCTTACAAACCCACCAAAGCTATGCTCTCTTCCAACAAAGTCCAAGGAGGGGCCAACCCGGCACACCACAGTTAATCACAAAACACCACAAGGAACAGCAAGAAAAGGAAAGCATGAAAGCTTTAATGAGGTGCACTTTAAAGTGAATAGAGACTTGGCATGATGGGCAAGATAAAGACAGAAGGCTGTACGGGAAAAGCAAAAGTAGAAAATGATTGTCTTTTCCCATTAAAACCAGTATATATAAGCACGACCATATACAGTACATGACTCTAATACAATGTAACGTTCAACAAAAATGATGGACATACCCCAAGACCAAGAAGCAATTGTGTCATTTTGTTTTTGGGATGCAGTTCCAATTTGAGGAAATGGTTTGGAGTGTGCTTCAAGGCGTCTTTGGAACCAATAAGGTTTGGCTCCAAATCTGCATGTCAACCTCACTTTAAATGATCCTCATTAACAACAATTCCAAGGGGAAATGGCCATGTGTATGTGTGTGATACTTGTCTTGTACTATGCCTTTAATATTCCTGGATGCAAAACCAGCTTGAAAAGGGACATTTATTAGTCAGGGTCACAGGTTGAACCGAGCTGAGCAAGTCAGCCAATACCCAGAACTTGTTACTTGACACAATACAGTGACAAACGGAGGAATACCCCAATTACTGTACTTTTTCAGATTGTGGGTATATTGTTAAATAGAGGGTAAAAGTTCATATTTCTCAATCAGAGCAGATAAGATGAATAAGGATGAAAATAAAACTAAATGTAGGGCAAATTGAAGAAACTTGTCTCAATTAATTATTCCCTCTTCTAAGGCAACCCTATTTTACACACACACACACACACACACACACACACACACACACACACACACACACACACACACACACACACACACACACACACACACACACACACACACACACACACACACACACACACACACACACACACACACACACACACACACACACACACACACACACACACACACACACACACACACACACACGAACCTCATGAGAGAGAAAGTGAGAAACAATGACACTTGTACCAAAACTTGGCCGAGCTTCAAGTGAGAGCTCGGCAGTTGACAAAAAGCTTGTGCTTGACATTAAAAGTTTGTGGCTTGACAATTCTTGCTGTAATACATGTGTTATTGAAGAAGATTACATTAATGGTCCCTTTAAAGGAAAGGTTAAAAGAAGATGGAATCCGCCATTATAAATATATATAATCCCTTCCCTTCTTCCCGTCTCCTATCATTTCCGAAGATTGTTTACCACAAACACAAGAGCAACGCCGCCTGAGCTCATTATGGACAGCCAAGCTGCAAAATACTGCCAAGTCCTGCCCCACAGCCAGGGCCTAACTCTGTTGTCTTGGGAACCCAGCATCCAAGAACATGGAGGGGAGGGTTGGTGTGCTTGTGCTGATTGTGATGCGTTGGAGAGGGAGGGGGTTTGCATGATGTCATCTTGTGGCATGGAGGGGGCCAATCAAACCCTGAGAAAATTATGTCACCTTTTGTTGAGCCGGTCCATTCATGGCTATAGAAGTGCGGTGAATTGAGAGCTGCAGAGAGGTCATTTTTCCCCTGAGCTGTGTATGTGTGATGAGAAAAAGCGGGGGGGAAAAATAAAAGAGGGGGAGGCAGGCAAGTAGGGAAGTCCATTGTGGACATGCTAATGTTGTTGACCATAAGCAGGGCCATAAAGATGTCATGAAACTCAACTTTCAAAACATCAGCGCCGGGGCCTTCACACCCCTTTTCTTTTACAGATGGAGATGACCTTGTCCCTCACAAATTTGATTCTTAATATGATCCCTATGATGCTTTGAAGAACTTGTCAGAACATTGTCAAGCGCCAGAATAAAAGCCTGAGCACACTGCTATAGGAGGCTAACCCGGTCCGCTTTGTTTTATCGCAGAGAGAAAGACAACAATAAGCAACCCCTCGAGGAATAATTACCCCCTTAGCAACTCTGCTTCCCCGTACTCCCGCACCCACATCCCCCGCAGGGCCTGTAGCTCCCCCCTCGTGAGCCGAACCTTATTGAATCACAGCTGAAATTGACAGTGAAAGACAGTTGAATGGGAAGTCAGTGTTAAAATGTTAAACTCGCTTAAACTGATTTTCATGCACAAAGTAGTGAAAACTCCCTGCAGTTTAATTTTGTTCATTTTGACCTAGACTGTGACATTAAGCACTTCTCCAACATCATACATAGAAGCTTTACAGAAACTGAACCAAGCCGCAAACACACTTTCTATTTTCATTTGTACTCCTAGAAAATACCGAAATAAAGTAAAGTAAATGAGCTTATTGCACAAAACATTTTAACCTCTTAAGCCCTGAGCCTGTTTTTCAGGTTTCAGGCTCGAAAATGCCACTCACACAACAAAGACTATATCTTCACTTCTAAAAGGGGTAAATTAATAATCTTTTCTCTCAAAGCAAGGTTACATCTGTGAGTTGGATGTAGAAGTGTCAGAATCAATATAGATGTTTTTATTTTTAAAGTAAATTCAGATGGAACACAGTAAAAACATGTAAATTGTAATTTTAAAAAAACCATTACTTATAGTGAAAACCACCCTTGAATGATGGGCTAGTATACTAAAAGCTTTAGGAATCCAAACTATAACATATAATAAGTACCCTGTATCAAGATTGATGCAAAACAAGTGAAATTGTACCTTTTTAGAGAGGTTTAGAAAAATAAAGTCCAAGCGGACTCACCTCTGGGTAATTTTGGAACCATCAGTTCCATTTGAACTTTTTCACTGTAAAAATCATTTTATTACTTTGAATTATCACTATAGGTATTCATTCCAACCAAATACAACCATTGTGAAAAAAAAAACAAAAAAAAAACATAGGCCTACTCTGTTATCCTCTTACAGTGAGCCTCTGAATTAGCCCCGAGCGAAAAATGCTAACCTATTACTGCACCGAAAATCACTCCTAGCTCCCTTATTACTTATCCTAGCTGCACATTCAACACAATGTTTATGATCGTAAAGACACAGAATCTAACGGTGCCCACCTCAACACTGAAAGATACAAACTCGCAACGTTATCAACAAAAACGTACATCAAAACAAGTGGTGCTAGCGCTAATGCGCTAGGCTAACATGGCTCACCTTCCTCTTTGTCTGGTCTAAACTGGTCTTCAATGGCATTAAAACAATAAAAACGATGATGTAGTTAATCCATAGGTTAATATCCAATGTGGCTGTGTCCCCTTTGAAATGTTCTGATAATCTATAAGCAAGAAAAACTGCAATTCCGTTATCTGCTGTCCGCTCTGTGCTCCATGCTCTCTGGGTCCTGCAATTCCTGCTTCCAAACAATAAGTAAAGTCTGCTGCGTAATGTACTTTAAACTGGCTGGCATTCTTTATACAGGACCATATCTGGAACCCATTGGTCGATTTACACCTTTTTCTTAACCATTACATCCAATAGAATCGATGGTCAGTTCCCAAATCCACGTAAACATTACCATTGCGGACGTAATAGAGAAGCAAACGAAACATATCTGAAAGTACAAGCCTGGACGGCAAAACTTTATACCCAGTATAGTCATAAATATGATGATGGATTATCAGTAAAAATGTCTACGTGACACAAAGACATTGGATTAACCTTGAGCGGCATTTTTATTCCGTTGAACACAACTTTTGATCACAAATCAAAAAAGGTAAGACGTAATTATTGTAATATTTTTTAAACCGGATGTTGTTTACTTTCTCTTTTCTGGCTGATAGCTCCAGGAATTCGAGGTCGTACAGTGATGAAATTACATGTGTGGAATCTGTGGAGTCTCAGCTTTAAATCGTATATCTTGTTTGTGCAGTTAAGATAGTAATAAGGGCATTTCTACTGTGAGTTCTGTGTAAAAAAGCATTAGCATTAATTAGCATTTTTTCGCTCAATGCTAATTCAAAGGCTTGGTATTACTTTTAACTAACAATTGTTCTTATTGTCAGTTAGTGGAGTTTCTTACCTTTAAAAGGGTATGAAACATTAATAGTTTCATAAATGTTAAGAAGCCCTGAGACATTCTTTCACACAGTGACGTCACGAGCTACCCACAATGCAACGCGCGCCATATATATATATATATATATATATATATATATATATAAATACACCATTTTCCTGGAGGTGCTAATATCCTGGAGGTGCTAATGTAAACAGCTAGCTAAAGTAGCCAGAAAGAGCGCACTAGGTTTTTTTTCTGAATTAACGACCGAAGAAATCGCTGCATGTCTTCGGATTACATATCTGGACTGGAGGGGTGTGCTCTAGGTCGTTACCAGCGTAAACTAGAGCTGTGTGGGTTGTCGGATTGCCCTTACAAGACTGCCTGCAGATGTATGGAAAAACGAACCTTGAAAGTGGCCTTCGTCGATTTTGGCTGCATCTACGTCTAATTTCTGGAAACACCAGGTGAATACCCCACTTGTCACAATAATATTATCATGCCATTGCATTTATGTGGTATTTTAGAGTTGACTAGATATTGATTAAGGCAATAGACTATGATATTCTGCTTGCACCTCGCGTGAAATTGTGGATACCGGAAGTACGGTGTCGCACTCGGCCCAATACCCGTATGTGTGTGTGAAAGAATAGTCTCGTAAAAAAACGGTGGGAGGGGTCCACTGGGGGGACCTTCAGGCTTGAAGTGTTGTAAGACCTATTGTCACATTAGTAAAACTCTGTGATTTCCATAAGCAGTTCAGATAATCAATATTTAAATGTCACGTAATTCCAATTTCACTTCACTTTTACTCTGCTTCTTACTGCCTGAGCAGGAGAGAGATACATCACCTGATAGTCCTCCTTGCAGCCAATTAGCACATAGGCCTACTTGCCCAGTTAGTAATGAAGTCAGCATGACTAATACTAAACGCATATTCACACACTTAACGAACATCGTAAAAGCATCTTATTGGTTGTTAAACTCATAGATCTGCAGTTGTAATAATTAAAAAAAAACAGACAGCAGCTTGGATACAAGTTTTTTATTTCTGTTAGGTTTCACAGACAACTAAAGTAATGGAGCTATAAATCATCATCAGAATACATTCCTTGACAGGATTATTAATCGAAAACAACAAAGGCTGCCAAAGTGTGGTTTTGATTTGCATTCATAAGCACCTTGATTACAATGGCTTCTTTGTGATCGCAATTAGAAGATAACATTCCAATAAATGAGTAATCTTCTGGGAAATCTTGACCCTATCTGTTCAAATGTATTTTACACAGTACTGTGCACATGTTTTGTGCTATTAGCAATATACGTTTCGTATGTTGCTGCACTGGGCAAGTGCTGTAATATCAGACCTAAAAATAAAATACCATTATTTTCCATTTACAGTTCCAGCGCTTGTTGATACTGTATCCAGAATAACACAGTATGTCACAACTGCAGTGTATGTGCAACAGCGTAAATAAACACGGAATATCAAAAGCAGATGTATATACAGTATACGGGAAAATATTAATCCAGTTTCAATTTAGAAAAAGTCAAACAATGTGTGGATCCATTGTGGTAACTGCGATAAAAATCTTTCATCAAGTTAACTTTCCGAATGAGAGCCTCTCCAGACATTGTTGACTGATCTGTTCCTTAATGTCTGAGTGCAGAACGCACTGCACTGTCATGCAGAGTTTGTTTCACAGCATCTCCATGTCTAAGTTGCTGGCGTTGGATCCTGAGAGCGAGATTGTCAGTGATGGAGCTCATGCTGTTTGCAGACATGCCAGGAGCAAACATCTGCTGCAGGGGATGCTGGTCCTCAGTCCAAACCAGGATTCAGAATGATCCTAGAAACATAATACACAAACTAATGATTGACTGAGGCCAAAAACCACTTGGAAAAAAGACACCAGCTTGAACAATGACACATGTTTCCCATACCCTTAGTGAAGTAAATAAGAGGCTTTAATAATTTCTGGAAACTTAACTTTTTAAATGTTAAAGTAACTGTTTAGTGCCATTACTTAAAACAACCAGAGATTCATAAAACATCCAGAATTGGTCAATGCTAGGTTATTTTCCGATAATGCCTTCAGCAGATTTTGTTGATTTTACCATCTTTCCACACAGAAAATAGCACAAGGTTTCAAACTGGCATACTGAATAAGTAGCGGATGAACCATGCAGAGCCTCATCATGAGCTGAAATTATCACATTATGAGTGGTGGCAAAAACTGTTTTACTTCCAGTAGTGTGGACACAAATCATGAATCAGTCTTGCTGCGCGGCAGCTGGAACCACCTGCTTTTCAGTATAAAACCACAGTTGAGATGTCAAACCTACAATTGCTTTAGGCAAGTGTCTGATTTCAATGATAAAAGAAAAAGATACAATCTTTTTCAGAAGTGCAGGAACAGTTAAGAAGAAGATGATAACAATTGTTTTGTACAACAAGTACAAAAGTTTGTTGAATATGTTGTGTAATGAAAGCGAGTTAATCAGTGTACAACATCTGCTTTTTTCACAACATCACAGAGCAGCCAGAGATGAGGTAATGTAGGTAGGTGGCCTCTTGACAACCTGTAGTCTGCTTTACTTGTGTTTGCACGTATACAACCTCCAACAAAATGACATTACATCGTCTGCGCCCACGCAACTTCCACTCAGCCAAAGTGGCGGGACCGGCTTGACCCGCCTGTTCATTGCCTGGGGAAGGAACGGCATGTCAGAGGATAAGTAGTCATCCATCAGTGTTCTTCATCTTCTTTCTGCCTGTCTGCACCTCTGAGCTGGCTTACCTGTGAGGAGTCATGTTCCACCAGCGTACAGGATGTGGCCTCACTCGCGTACTCTTTCTTCATGTCCCTCCTATCTCTCCTTCCCCTGGGCCTCACACATAATCGTTGCTCTCTAGCCTGCTTCTCCTAACTTTAAGCCAGAGCCACTCTACTGCTTTTTGTTAACACTGTTATATCTACCCTCATTTTTGTTTGTGTTTTTTCAACACCACTCAGCAATCGTCCTTTCACCTGATTTTCTCTATGGCTCCCTTTGACCTAT
The DNA here is from genome assembly GCF_902827115.2 of Pseudochaenichthys georgianus. Taxonomy (NCBI): domain Eukaryota; kingdom Metazoa; phylum Chordata; class Actinopteri; order Perciformes; family Channichthyidae; genus Pseudochaenichthys; species Pseudochaenichthys georgianus. The sequence goes on from NC_047510.2 coordinate 21,771,273, forward strand.
ATTCTGTTTTTTCCCTTCCCACGTTTCTCTCCTATGCCTCACTTTGGAGCAGAGCAAGTAGAGTGGCATCAGCATACAGACCCAGGTCCCAACCTGCCTCTGAATCTCAGCCTGCCCGTGTACGCCTGTCTGTGCCTGGGGCCTGCGACTGAAAATGGCCCCTATCTGCCTCCCTCATCAGCACATCTACTGTACCTGTCTACTGGCAGCCTGCCATCCACACACACTGTTCCCCTTCATTTACCTAGAGAACCCGCTAGAAGGAGAAAAAAAAGATAATGCGAGCCTAAAATCTATTGAAAAAGTCTACTCATGTTGGGGTCAAGCATGTTTGACCTCCATTGAGAACACCCACGGCCACCCTGAGAGGCGCACGTATACAGTACCACTCATTCAACCTGCTGGCTGCCCCGCACAAGCCCATCAACAGATTTCTTTGAAAGCCACCGACTCTGTGGTGGGCCATCAAAGCATATCTTCATTCAGTTTCACTGAAAGGATCTGAGGCTCCTGAGAGATGCCGTGTTTGAAGTGATATCTCTGTGCCACTGCATTCTTTACCATGCTGTCATGACTTGAGTTACACAATTAAAAAAAGCAAGAACATGGGAATCAAGCCAGTGCCACCATCCTGCTCATGTCTCACATGCGGGTGGCGCAGTGGTCTGTGCATCTGATCATCAGATCAAGGGGGGTGCTGGGGAACTCCATTTCGAAACCCGCTCCTGCCACCACTGCGTCAGGCCGTTGTGTCCTTGGGCAAGACACTTCACCCGGATTTGCTCCTGTGGGTATTGTCCACAGTACATGTATGATACTAATGTGTACTTGTAAAAGTGCCTCGATGACTTGAAGATGGACGGTGTGGCAAGACACTTCACCTGAACTTGCTCCTGTGGGTATTGTCCACAGTACATGACCATTGCATGTATGATATGTGTAATGTGTATTTGTAAAGTGCTTTGAGCATCTGGAAAAGCGCTATAATAAATGTAAGGAATTATTAATTATTATTATTATATATGTGAACCATTGCTACTCTGTTTCATCAGTGGATGTACCACACTCTGGTTGTTTATAGCAACTGTCACTTCATAATAAGGCTGCGCTGTGTGTGATCACATATTCCACGGAATAAAGAACAAACGAAAAAACAGTCATCCCTACCTGTTGAATCTCTTGAGTTCATGTTTCCATTACTCAGCCTCTTCTGGGTGCTCCCTTGAGATCATCTGAAAAAGATAAGGAGGAGAACAAAATGATTGAATGATGAATAAATATGAGAATTCATGAGATGATTAACAGAACAGAAGAATGGAAAACAAAATGAAGTATGCAACACAACATTTCTAAGAGTGTCTGACAATCCTCATAATGGATAATTGTACTTCTACATGACTCTAAACATCACAATACATTTTTGCCTTTTTTCCAAGGCTTTTTGGTCAACCAAATCTGGTTTTACAATGACAACATGAGTCAAGACCTTCTCCAGTATCTATGACGAATATTTAAAAAGCTAAACCTGGAGTAAAGGAACTCTGTTTTTTGGAAATCTAGGTTTCAGTGAAACTACAGTAGCTGGCAGGTCAGGTAAAGCGAAGCAGTCAAAGTGGCTTTTTCATTTGAAATGTAGTAGTGTGCTGGATTTAACAGTTCAGGCAGATATTGGATGAAGATATTTCTCTTGATCACAGGTTTCTTAGACGTATTTAAGACTAAAGCTGTGCTATCTGGACCAATGACAACTCCAGTCCCTCTTCATCCATTCCCGGACAAAGGTGCACTCTGCTTCTTAGTTTCACTGTCCCAGACCTGTTACCTTGGCAACAAATGTACTGTTTCCGAGTGACACAAAGCCTGAACTTAAAAACCTCTTTTCAGGTTGAAGGCTCCAAGAGTTGAGGGGAAAACAGCAATAACAGGACAGCGGGGAGAGAAACTGAATACCGGCAAATTGCTTCCCAGAGTTTTTTTGAGGACATGGTAAAATGATTCTTTCTTTCCACTCCCTTTTAAAATACCTTTCCCTGGCACCAGGCACCATAGGTAGTTGTGTGCTGGTCTCATTTATTTTATATATCCCTTTTTATATTTCTGTTTTTTCTAGCTATCGTACTGAGCTAAGTGAGTTATCATGTAGACCAGTAGGCTGGAGCAGCATGTGGCTAGGCTAAGCCTCCAGATGAGGTAATGTTTAGAGGGTTGGCAAGCCAGGAGAAGCGTTGGTCAGGTCTTGATTAGCTCAGGGGTGTGGGGCTCTCTCTTATATTGGACACCCCTTTGTGTGGTGAGATTACTACTTTATGAAAAACTGCCCCTGCTGACACGCCTGATGGGATCAGTGCTTCCTGCTCACTGCATCATCCTGCTTATGAGCTCTCCACACATGGGAGAGAAAGCACACAACCAAACACAGGCATGAACACGATGCAATCTCACACACAACTTGTACATTCGGTCCATGCTTATGTGTATAACAAGCATGTACACGGACACACCAACAAGCACACACAAGGCTCCACACGTCACCTCATAGGGCCCCCTTCTTCCACTTGTGTATGTGATGACCACAATTGATTGACCCCCAGATGGAAAACAACCTGCTTTTATTAACAAGGCCAGATGACACACAAACACACGCTCACTTGCTTTACTATGGCCGTCTCCTCCGGCCACCCTCCAATGAAAATCACATGATGGACCACATCCAGCAGAGAATCTCCACCCCAAAAAAACATCAACAAACAATGCTTAAAAACAGAGAGGTTTCCGAGGCGAGGCTTTAAGGGGATTTAATCTCAGTAGTCCTCTAAAGAGGGCTGAGGCTACAGGATGATTTCAATTATGTGATATCATTTCTGATGGTCCATTAGTTTAAAATAAAGCTGTGATTATAAGAGAAATGTAAACAGAAAGTTGCAAACGCAAACTGCATCAGAGTGAAAGGCAGAGCTGTACTTTATTCCAGATGTGTAATGGGCTGTTAATTAGCAGTGGCCTTACTTCCATGCAACCTTTCCCAAATAAATCTGATTTAAAAACAAGAATAATTGCGTAGCAAACTTCAACACCTTTCTATCTCTACTGTTTAGTGGCCTGCTCAAATTTCTGCAGGGGCACTTGAGAAAGAAAATAAATACATGTAGGTGTATAGCATGCAAGCACACCAAGCTATTCCACACGTCAAGCTCATGCACAAAAACAACCCCACACCCACACACACAAGTTAGGGACGCTGGCACAACCTTGCGCCAGTGGTCCTTTAAACCAGTCATGTGAAATGACCCGTTCATTTCTGCAAATCAGATTACATCTCCTAGTTGAGGCCTGCAAGTCCACACACACTTTTAAAGCTCAGAGCTTGGGTCCACATAACGCGCGCGCGCACACACACACACACACACACACACACACACACACACACACACACACACACACACACACACACACACACACACACACACACACACACACACACACACACACACACACACACACACACACACACACACACACCACACACACACACACACACACACACACACACACACACACACACACACACACACACACTAATCAGATGTTGTCCTACACACCCTCTCGTCTTTGTGAAAGTACGCAAATTCAAGTTTCAGCAGGGCCCGGAAATACTGGTTCAAAATGTGCATATAATCTTACACAATACATTATACATAACATATATGGAATAATAACAAACTGCAATGAGTGTAGCTACAGTAAAGCCACATATTACCTTGAATAGGAACAAAACAAAACAATTTATTTGTCAACGGAAATCATGAAGGGCTGTGATAAGCCTCCTTTCAGCAGTGCTTGACTGCTGTTTGGCAGCTTTGCTATGGAATGAGAACATGTGGAAACATGTTTATAGTGCTTTTGGCAGGAATGCAAATGATAGATGATTCGCAAATGATTCAAGTCCTATTCAGATTACCAAACACTGATGTGTTTAAGCAGTTTCTTCTGCTTAAATTAATGTCAAGTGTTCCTGGGTCGATTACTTTATTGTGTTTTTTGTAATTATTCTATTAAGTGATTGAGTTACCAGTTAAATAAGGACATGACTGGTTGAATAAGCAAAGTAAGAGTGGTAATACACGGTGAGCATGCACATATGTGTACACTTCTATCGTACTGAACACTTTTCTTGCTTTTTTTTACTGCACATTTTAGCTTGAGTGATCAGATTGGCAACTATCTGAGTTTTCTTTAAATCTACTGTAAGTGACAATGTAAAAAGAGCTGGTTGGCTGGTCGGTCGGTCTAATTAAACCCAGACATTTGGAGGAAGTACAATTCTCTGTCCCTACAGGATCTACATTAAGTCTCAACTACTAATCAGAAAGCCTTTCAACTACAGCATGTCCCTTTGGCTCAAACAACAACACAATCTAATATGACTTTGCAACTTTCTAGGGAAACTTAAATGACTTCTCTATTGAGTCCGGAAAAAACAATTACTGTCTCTTTGTTCATCATTAGAAGAAAATCCTAAATAGATCATCTGTGTAGTGAATTGTCTACACTCGTTTTGCCCTTGGTACCACGGAGGTTAGAGGGTGGGAGGGTGTGGGTGGCAGGAAGCTGAAACAGTTTAGCCTACAATCGGGTGTCAGGACTCTGTCAGTCAGCCCAACTGAAGTTCAACTCAAGCGGGTTAATTCTCTCTTCACATTGACATCTGAGAAGACCAGCGATGGAGACCCGCCAGTGGAATGGAGGAGCAGAATTAGATTGCAATGGATGTACAGACAAAATGACAGGAAAGGGCAAATTGGGGCAGGGCAACTGGGGGAGCTGGCTGGAGCTAATGTTACCCCAGGAAGAGCTCACTCATCCCTCAGATCACCTGCCACACCTGTGGAGGTCAGGATCCAATTCAGTCACACAGTTCCACTGGCCAGGAGTTGGGAATTCATCACCAGAGCCTTAACTTGGACTCAATGGAAACTGATGTCGGGTAACTTCTACAGCAACTGTGAACAATTAATAATTGTACTTGTGGTTTTTATGTGTTTTGGCTAAAATATAAAAATATGTGCCTCCTTGACATTGCTCACCACCATTTTCCAAAGCATACCAAACCAAAGAACATCACGTTTTGGGATTTAGAACATTCCTGGCAGGAGTTGTTTTTCCATTGATTTCAGCGCAAAACTTTCAGTGACTTCAAACATGCTCAACTCGTAATTCATCAAACTAATCTCTGCAATTTCTTTGTAAAAGTTCAATTGTAACGTGAAAAGTCTTTGATTCAACAGCTTTTTAATGTAAAAAATTAGCAGATGTGTGTGAGCCTTTTTCTTTTTGTATGTCCATGTTAATCTATTTTGGGTCCGATTTGTGAGTGCACATACAGTAGATATTAATGCAACACTGACATCTGCTACATGAAATCCTGAGTGTGTCACAGCAAAAACAAGACAAGCAGGCTTCAAGTCTCTAAAGGTTAAATGCAAATTGAAAGTAGGGAAAAAGAAGTTGCTGGCGTAGTACAGTATATAACCGGAATATAAATGCTGTGATGTAACTGGAAAGACATATGGTAAGTACTACAGCACAAATTCCTGACAACACACCGGTAAAATAAGACAGAATGTAGTATCTTCATCTGGATTACATTTCCTGTCGAAGTTTCTTGTTTCTGTTTTACACTGCTGCATCTCTTTGTCGTAGCTCCCTGTCTGTACAGAAACAACTTGTTCACCACTAAAAACAGAACACAACTTTAGGGACAAAGACTGTAGAACATTCTAAGCAATGATCACATGTGTAAAAATCCTATATGGCGGATTATGTTGGTTTAGTGTATAGTTTGACAAGCATGCTTCTCTGTTGCGCTTAATTTTCTTACCAAATAAACATGGGTGACTATGGGTATTGATGATAGGATAGGAAAGTTACATCAAGCATGTCTTAAATAAGACTTTCTCCCATGGCGGACATTCTGTGCGTGCATAACTAATTTGTTTGCCAAATTTTAGCAGGGAAAATGTCAGGAGACAATTCTAAATCGGCACCAAAAGTGGTGATGAAACAAACAAAGATGTCACCAAATGATCTCCCATCACCTTTTTAACCCAGTGGAAGTAACCAGGAGTGGTCACAGAAGCTGTTAAATGTTAGTTTAAGAGTGAAAGTAAACAGCCTCTCCCATGGTGGGCCTGTACCCTACACAGAGTAAACAGATGTTTCCCATTGCGGTTAAAAGAGAAGGGGATTAAAGTGTAGTGGAGCAGGAGCCACAGCCATACACCCCATGGTGGGATCACAGTACTCTCAGGTCTTTCAGTACTGCTGATGCAGCCCAGTTGGAAATGACTGGTGTGTAAGGAGAAGCTGTGGCTAGATCTATCAGATGTACTAGTCAGGTTTCCCTAGAGCCCAAATAAGAGGCCTTGCTTTAGGGCTGAGGAGGCAGGCATGTTACCATGTTGACAGAACTGCCTGACTAAGGCTGGCAGGCACTCACAAAAACAACGGAAAGGTAAGGCTTATGAAGAGGTGTTGAAACAAGCAGATTTAGCTTTTCAGAGGCCCAGTACTGTCCCCATGAAAAAGAGATCACCTTCAAAACTCATATTAAAGACAGAAACACAAATAGAAAAAAAGAGACTGCAAAGAAAAGCAGGTTAACAGTCATTGGTTTTGGCTGCATAGATGAGGTTTTCACCCCAGGGCCTCAGGGTCAAAAAGGTCACATTCAGGTACCACAGGGGATGTTTAAAGCAGGAGACTGTGACTGTGCTGCCAATTAAAGGACACTTTAAAAAGGCAAATAGTGCAAGGGACATTGAGGAAGATATGCATAGTGGAGCATAACTGCACTTACGAAAAACTGCCAATTAACCAACACCCCATGAAGCTCAGCTGTGACCGCTTCAGCTGGACAGCTTCTATGTGCAGTGAGTAAAAACACTTGTGTGGAGGGTAACAAAAGATGTATTGGGAGGGGTCTGATACTGTTAGAAAGGTTTACTGAGCATCATTCAATTAAAAAATCGGACCCAAGTCAGGAGAGTTATAAATGGACTGCTCCAAAACCTGCCTAAAGGCTTGCATTGAGATTTGAAAGATAAACAAAGTGTTTTGTCAGACTTTACCCATAAGTATACTTGTGCTTATAGATATTAGGGTTATAGTTATACAAATTATCAACATGGGTTTGGAAATAAAATGTTAAAATGCTACATCTTGAATGATGTACTTCAAAAAACTTCGAACTTTCCCTGGATGTATCCTCAATGACTTGAAACTTGAGTCTGCTTTGCCCTAAATTGTGGCTACTGGCGTACACTTTGGTCCATTCAGTGACATGAGGTTCTCACACAGAAAAAATGTAGTCAAGTATTCAAAAAATGTCTAAAGTGTCATGCTTAACCTCTTGGCCTTCAAGCCCACACACATAAACATAGATAATTACATGTCTGTGTCATACTTGTCTGTCAGTCTTGCATTGGTGTATCTTCTTCTGTGCGTTTGTGGGAGGAATTAGGGAGGAGCGATTTTGTGCGAGGCCCAAGTGTTTTTTGGATTTTATGGAATTTCTCACCCATTAAGACATTATGGTTAACGTGGCGTGTTAACGTGCATGTGCGTGGTCATGTTTGGTAGTGTGAGCTCTTTAAAGGTCACACTGAAAAAGCTAGGTCTGCTTAACCCTGTTCCCTCTATGAACTAACAATCGGTAAAGAAACCCTGTAAGCACCACTCTGACCACTTTGTCCTCCCTCATGGCATCAGTAATTTCCGATTTCCAGTGACGCCACGCTGACGTTCAACGTCTCTGATTAATTAGTTCCTATAGGGCTTTTTGTGTGTTTCCGTTTGAGAAAAAAAAAAACGTTCTACAGCCCTGAATTGGTAGATCCGAACACGCCTCAAGCTGCAAGCACAGCCACAGATCAAGACGCCCTGGCATGGGATAAAGTATCAGCCACAGTAATAGAGTTTTCTTATTGACACTGATGACTGTGTTACATGGGATGAAGTTAGAGGTTAGATATCTGTCAAACCTCCCTGATTATAAACATCCTTCAGCGACACATGTGAAATGGAACCAGATTCCTGCATCAACACACAAACCAAATGCACGCCATTGCATACACATGTGTGTGTGTTTCTTGTGCATGCACATATTGACAAAAGACGCAGAACGTCTTGATGAAATGCCAGAAACAGTGGAAAAAAGTGGGATGAGGAACACATCAGGGCTAATCCGGCCAGGGATTAGGAGCAGGCAAATATCACCAATAATAAACAAATGACTAACATTCCCGGTCTGTGTGGTTACAAGCCCCAGGGCTCCAGTTCAAACCCAGCAAGGTCTGGATCCAATCCCTGCTGTTTATCAGTGCGAGTAGAAGCGTCCACTTGTGAAACCTCCGTGACAAACACTCGGAGGGACAAACACAGGATGGTGAACAGTAGGTCCGAACAATCACTCCTCCCACTTAGATGTACAGCTCAGACCTAAGACATTCACTATGACATTGTCTTCTTATTAGCTATATACTGTGGGGTGACATTTTGATTTAACCCCTAACACTCTCCAGTAACACATATACAGCTACTCTAAGCATAATGGTAAGTGAACACTGAGGCTGTGTAAGCAAACATACAGTTAGAATACATTGAGCAAGTTTAAAGACATTCAGTCAACTGGCTTCCCAGATATGATCAATTTATGCTTTTCTGTGTTTTATGTTATTTTTTAATAAAAAAACGTTGGGTTTAGAACTCTTCTTCAAACCAAAGATAGAATTTTTACCATGTTCTGATATTTCACAGACTTCACAATTAAAGTACAATTAATTAGCAGATTGATAATTAAATCAAAGTTATAGTCCTGATTAATTTGTTGGCCTTAACATGTTCCAATTTGGACATAATGCATCACATTTTGTTGTATTCCTCGATAACATGTATAATGCAAGTCTGGAATCATGCTACAAAGTCCTAATGCTCAAGGGCAGAAGGTACTTTATAACAAGAAGTTAAAATAAGAAAGACAGCAGATCAGCACACCTGTAACGCATTATTGACAAAATATTGATTGCTTGTCTAGGCGTCACCATGGAGATTATTGCAGAGGAATGTTGGACAGATAAAGTAATGGGCCATAAATTACTTTAAGTAGGAACAGTGTTGGGTAATTAGCAGCGTGTGATGAAAGGGAGATCAAAGGTAAAACAGTGAAAGCAGTTTATAATTTGGCCGGTGCAGCTACCAGGGAATATTGCGCTACAGGAGAAAGAGCTTGGATTGGAAATGCAGACACAGCACTTTCCCTCCCTCACTACTAGCTCTTTTGTCTTATGTGACATCAGATGAGATGCTCCAATAAATCTTAACCTGAGTGGATGTTCAGAGGATTAAATCTCACTATGCATATGGGTGTGTGTGGTAAGGGTGTGCTCAGAAGTATGTCTACTATTTGCTCTAATCCACTTATTTTGTTTCGGTCCACTGTTCAGATTCAAGCTGGAAAAGTGCCGAGACGGCAACGTTTTGCCTTCTCAGTGTGTCTGGCCCACAGTGCCATACCTGCTGAGCCCAGAGCCTCACCAAGCCTGAAGGACTCTGTTGCTTTAACCCTGTCACCAAACATGTCCCCGGCCCGCACAAAAGCCATCTGGGGTGCGTCTGAGAGCTTTAGCAACAAAATAACTCTTTCAATCGGCGCTCTGCATGGTTCTGACTGCAGGGCGCTGAGGTCGCCAATACTAACACTCTAACTGGACCTCCTCCTCCTCTCCTCCACCCTTTCTAATCCTGGCCTACATGACTGACTTCGACTGAAAGCCCCACACGCCAGAGGTGGGAGCCAAAAGTACTGTGAGATTCAAAAAAGACCACCTGCTCATCAAACTAAATTACACTCACTGAAGGCGAGGGGGAACAGAGAGAATGAAAAGGAGGGGAAGAGGAGAAAAAAACAAGTAAGAATAAAAGAAAGACAAGTCACTGCTCTCCCTCTGTGATCTTGGCAGACAAAAGAACAAATTGCATTTCTGCGTCATGGCACCCGAGGGTCAAAATCGGCATAGGGTCCCTCTCAGTGCTGTTTGTGTGCGAGCATGTTGATAACGGTTCCATCAGTTCCCACAAGAAAGCCATAGAGGTGCACAGGCCTATGTTTCAGCCTTTCATCTTGGCTTCTTTTGTATTCTGCTACACTCTGTTGTCTCTCTCCTCTATTGGGCTGAATTGACTGTTATTATTCCAAACAGCATTATCTTTATTAATGCCACAGGTCTCGGGACTGTGCACTCCCCGGGAGCCGGGTCTGGACAGAGCTGCAACCAATCTCCCTAGATAAAAGCTCAGCAGAGAGCTGTATGCAAGCCAGACAGCTCAGATAGGCCTTCATCCTCCCTCCTCATTCTCGGAGAGAGGTATAGGCCCTACAAAGACCGAGATATAGCTTTAATCTCAGCACTCTCAGTCAGACGGAAACATTTGTACTGAGAGCAGCTCACTAGAAAGCCATCAGAAGTTGCTTCGAGCTCTTGTCTACCAGTCAGAACAAACAAATTGTATTATTAGTAAAAACCTTTTGATAATTACACACACACACACACACACACAGTACACACACACACACACACACACACACACACACACCACACACACACACACACACACACACACACACACACACACACACACACACACACACACACACACACACACACACACACACACACACACACACACACACACACACACACACACACACACACACACACACACACACACACACACACACACACACACACACACACACACACACACACACACACACACACACACACACACACACACACACACACAATGGCTGAGGTCAAACAAAAAGGTTCAATTAGCTGTAAAACTAAAAAGAATGTCTTGAAAATATTACAAAATAAATAATAAGAAAGTGTTTCAAGGGCGCATAGCCGTTGAAATATATATGCCAATAGCTTCCGTTATTTATTTTGGTCTCTCGGCTTTCATGTCTATTGGCTTCTTAAAAACAGCGGGGATCAGCTGTTGAACTGCTGTTGTCTTTTGCCGGGCTCCGGTGATTGGCAAATCTGGATGATGCCTTCTGATATGATTTAGCATGTTTGGCGTGTGTTACCATTAGCATACCGCACCGCTGTCGAACAACACCAACACACCGTCCTCGTCCGATCCACCACTCGCACACCATCGTTATTGTAGTCCATAGGGAACCCGAAATGTTCCCACATAGCTGATTTAAAAGAAGCAGGTGGTTCTTCTAGCTCAGGGGTGGGCAAACTGTTTGGCTCGGGGCCATTATGACGGGCCGGGCCAGTAGCAGATCGGTGAAAAAATATTTAGCTGTCCACTCCTCATTAAACATGTAGCACTCATTGTCGACTTTTCTTTTCTTTGGTCAACTCATTGTTACAGATGCAGGTTCAAATGTGAATTAGGTTCAAAGGTGAATTATTGCATCATCGTTTGCGTCATGACGTAACCGTTTACGTGCCTTCTTATGACCCACACAGCCTTTTACAAAACACCGCTCACAACAACATCAATAGAGAACTGCGTCGGGTAGTTTTTAATCATACGAGTGCCGTGGTGCATTGTTTATTAATGTGGTTCAGCGGCATTACCACCCACTGCAGCGCTGCTCGTCCACCGGAGTTTATTCTCCCGTTAACTCACGGTAGCGGCCGCTGTAAAATATTCACTGTCTGACTGTCACACAAGCAGCTGATACATATCCCCAATTCCCCATAAGTGAATATGTGTCAGCCTGAATTGACGCTGTTTGGCATCACAACGCTGTTAAGAAAGTTTCTCTGGCATTCTACAGGTGATGTTAGCATAGCAACCGAAGCTAATTAGACTATCTTGACTACTTGTTGCCATCATCCATCCATCCATCCATCTTCTCCCGCTTATCCGTGGTCGGGTCGCGGGGGTAGCAGTTCCAGCAGAGAGCCCCAAACTTTCTTTTCCCTGGCGACATCAACCAGCTCTGACTGGGGGATCCCAAGGCGCTCCCAGGCCAGCGAAGAGATATAATCCCTCCACCTGGTCCTAGGTCTACCCCTTGGTCTCTTCCCAGCTGGACGTGCCTGGAACACCTCCCTAGGGAGGCGCCCAGGTGGCATCCTAACTAGGTGCCCGAACCACCTCAACTGGCTTCTTTCGACGCGAAGGAGGAGCGGCTCAACTCTGAGTCCCTCCCTGATGACCGAACTTCTCACCTTATCCCTAAGGGAGACATCAGCCACCCGGCGGAGGAAACCCATCTCGGCCGCTTGTATCCGCGATCTCGTTCTTTCAGTCATGACTCATCCTTCATGACCATAGGTGAGGGTAGGAACGAAAATGGCCCGGTAGACAGAGAGCTTTGCCTTCTGGCTCAGCTCCCTTTTCATCACAACGGTGCGGTAAAGCGACTGCAGTACCGCTCCCGCTGCTCCGATTCTCCGGCCCATCTCACGCTCCATTGTTCCCTCACTCGAGAACAAGACCCCGAGATACTTGAACTCCTTCACTTGGGGTAAGGACTCATTCCCTGTTGCCATCATATTGTGGCATAAGCCGTTTTCTAAACGCATATTTTACCGGCGTAGTTTTCGTTATGATTTTACTTGTGATAGCCACATGTAGCCCATGTATTGATTCCATCCGATAGCTGCTATAATACAAAACAAAATGTCTGCCTGCTCTCCACAATGATCAATAACAGCGAACCGATGGTCAAAGTAAGGTACAAATAAACAGAATCACACGAAGCCTGGTTAGTGTTGCCAGACTTTATAAAGTGTGTTTTTTTTTACAAGTGTGTGGTTTGCTCAGCGCTACTGCTTGTAACAACTTGCCGTACTCGCCATGAACTGTTATGGCTCAGGTTAATCTCGCCCCCCTCCGACGTAAGCGTGACCTATTTGGTTCTTAGATCTTGCCTGGTTGCCGAGTGGGGCCAGCTGAATAGACCAGACTCCAGCAAAGGTCAATTGTGTCTAGAGTCAAGTGCGCCATCTAGTGGGATCAACTGAAATGCCGGGTATTGCAGGAAAAAGGCAAAATGAATGCGCTCTATACTATAATTTGGACAATTGTGTACCAATATTCGGCGGGCCGGATTAAAAAGCCCAACGGGCCGTATATAGCCCGCGGGCCTTAGTTTGCCCATGCCTGTTCTAGCCAAGCCCTCAGGAAGTGCGCCGGACTCAGATGAAAATATTCGTGGTGGCCAAACGGCGGTACTGCACATCCGTTTGGTTGCCAGGTCCGGAAACACTTTTTCCCATTAACTTACATGGGGAAAGAGTGGTCTGTAAATCGGTGGATACTTTTTTTTAAACTAAATAAACTACCCAGTATGAACACTTGTATAGCCCTTATTAAAAACATTCGTTCCTCAAGTTGTAAAAATGTGCTAATAACGTTATTCTGAGAGTTATTTCCATTTGCATTATGAACGCGCATCTAACCCACGGGACCGCGTGCAATAATAGATGCGCGTGCAATAATTATTTCATGCTAAATTAAGCTCTGTTGCTTGGATATCACTAGATCCTGTTACAACGTAATATAAGTAGGCCTACATAACGATTGATGTGTACATTAGCATCATTACTAGCTAGCCGCTAGCTGCCGCCTCGTTAATATCAAATCCATGATAACAACAATCCATTACCATGCTGTCATGAACGCACGGTGCTGTTACGTGTACGCAAATTGACGTGCTTTATGTGAACGAGCATTTTGGTTAAAGTTGCGCATGCGCTATGAGCGTACATACGGGTACTTCTCAGGCATGCCGGGTAATCTGTGACGTTTCGCTCTCTCAAAAGTTGGGCCATTTTATCATCATGCGCTAATGAGCAACTCTCATAGGAATGAATGAGGCCCCGCCTCCCACGCTGTATCCAGTTCTTATTATACATCCATGGTTCTAGCTCCTGTGTGTTATCTGAAATCGCCATACTAACTTTTCTTCTTGTGTTTTGTTGTGTTTTCTTCTTGTTCTTCATTTGTTGTTGAAGGTCGGCTGGCAAACAGCTTTTAGGCGCAATACCGCCCCCTGGATTATATATAGTGTGGATACTGCCCTGAGTGACAGACTTTTTTCCCACTCATAAAAAAAGGCGTATTCGTCGTGTGACTGCATGTGCCGAACCGTGACGTCCGAAACGGGACGTCCGAAACGGGACGTCCGAAACGGGATGTCCTAACCGTGACGGTTCGGGGCGAATTTTGGAGTCACGCACTGCTCAGGTTATAAATTATGAAAATATATTTTCTGGTGCTACAGTTAATGATTGTGCTCTCTATTTCTACTACGGCTGAAATTGACTTTGCACTGAGGCCGTTTACCGAAGTCAGCCTGCATGACGAGTTATTTTAAAGGTGGTGTAGAGAGCTGACGTGTGGCTAGGCCAGGCCAGGGCAGCGGCTGGGGTCTCGGCTTAGTGCCTCAAGCCCCTCGCTCCAATGGTCACACAGCATCAGCTCCCGGCCCGAGCCCGGACACTGATTTATGGGACAGGGGGATTACCTTCAAACCAACCGTGAGGACCACCCAGATGGTGGCACAGGACGACAGCCGCACAAACACACACAGGCACACAAAATTAAATATACTTATACAATCATACAAGCACTGTACATGCATCTCTTTACACAGACACCCAAATAAATCTACTTAAATAAATAGTGACTTAAACAGACAAAAAAATCTTGCTATCAGGATATGAAATATTAAAGATTGTGGAAATAAACAAGCATGAAAACTGCATATGCCATTTTTAATGACACTGCTAACCACACACATGCACTGGGAGGGATTAGTTGAGGCTTCCTCATTATATTAGCTTTAAGATAGGAACCAACTTTGCTCATCAAAGTTCATATGTATCTACAGGATGTGCCTTGATAGAAGTAATTCCTCAAAATCACGTCATTCTTTCTCACATAACTTAGCATAATGCGTTATTGAAGGGTGACAAAATGTTCATATTTTTTCTATCTGGACTGACCCAAGTCCTAAACAAGAACTTTCTATGTAGTGACAGATGGCGAGCAGAAGCTGGTCCCTAACTCTGGTTTTCATCAATTTTGTAAACTCTCTAAAATTGACATTTAACTTGATCATGAATGATGTTTAATAATTAACTTTCCACTTTTGTCTGATGCAGGTTTGGACTCCGCATTTTCATTCTGAATGCAATTACTATCCCCAATACTTTTCCACCAAGTCACATTTTCATCTAGGAACATGTGCAAATATACTGAGCAAAAGAGAGAAACAAAGAAGAAAAGCACATATTTCTCCCTTGCCGGGGCACAGCGCAACTCAACCTCAAGGCATCAGCTGGATGGGCTTAACAATAAGATTCAATGACAAATCGGACATGGTGCATTCCTTGAGCAAACACTCACCTCATAAAGGGAGACGGGTAGACAAACACTCACCTGCCCTAAGCTAATAACTCGTGTGGAGGCAAACACACACCCGGCCACTGAAATGAGGGAAAATGAACTGCTGAAAACTGTGACCTGATTTCAGCTCAAAAATCTAAATGTAGTATTTTTCATAGCAAAATCCTACCAAAGAGGAAAGCAGGATCTATTTGTACTATTTTACTGTGCTATCGAACGTTAATATTGACTAGTACACAAATATAATGTATAGGCCTGCTCTGTTTAAGGTTTCTCTTAAAGGGGACCTATTATGCAAAATGTACTTTTCAATGTTTATTTATATAGCCCAATATCACAAATGTTACATTTGTCTCAGTGGTCTTCACAGTGTGTACAGAATATCAGTATGACAATACGACACCCTCTGTCCTTAGACCCTCACATCGTACAAGGAAAAACTTCCAAAGAAAACCCAGTTTAAAGGGAAAAATGGGAGAAACCTCAGGGAGAGCAACAGAGGAGGGATCCCTCTCCCAGGACGGACAGACGTGCAATAAATGCCGTGTGTAAATTGAAAAGATAATACATTTGCAACATTTGCAAAACTTTTGTACGTCTTTAAACATGATTATATGTCCCCGGTAGTGTTGTCACGATACCAACATTTTGGTTTCGATACCGATACCAAGTCAAGAATTGCGATTCCGATTATTTTTCGATACTTTTCTTAAAAAAAGGGAAACAGTCTTAAATGTAATTATTGTGATTTATTTCACACACTTTTAAACAATGAGAACAATAAATAAAATAAATGACAAGAATTCGTATTAAATAAAATTAATACATGTCTTACAGACAGGCCTCGTGGTGTCCGTAGGCTTGCCCTCACTGTCAGAGATATAGCTAAAATACTTCCAAATTTAGCTTCTGGCGTCTTTTTTGTCAACAAGCCGAGGCGCAGCGGCAGTTGCACTCCCACTTGCAGCCATGCTTCTCGTTTTCTCACATGCTCTGGCAACTAGGGCGTGCACGAGAGAGGGGAGGCACTTAGAGCGTGCTTGAGAGGGGAGGGACTGCAGGCACGGAGCAGAGCGCTGAACACACACAGCGCTTTCTCACAGGAGTACTTTTCCCCGTCATTCTTAAAGTACCGATACTAATGAAATGGAGGAATCGTAACGTTTTTAACGGCAGGGTATCGCGGTACCTTTCAAGTATCGGTACACTGTGCAACACTAGTCCCTGTAGTCTGCCACAAAAGCAGAGAAGAAGACTTCTCACAGATTCAGCCCTTGCAAAAACAGGGCTAAAAAAGAGCAAATAGAGCGAAATGAGGCATGGCTAAAATGCATGATCTGTTTTGTATTTTGAAAAAAAAAAAATTTTTATATAGGTGTGGCCCTTCAATATATTATTCAAATATAGCATGATAGGTCCACTTTAAACAAAGCAAAAACAATTAACATACATTTAATTATTTTAACTATGGCCAACAAAATGGCTGCAGGAGGAGGTTTGATAAGGCTTACACATAATGTTTTTTTCTGATAAAGTGACATTAAAGACCTCATGTTGTGGTCACGTGTGTGTTCATATCTCCAAAGATATTTGCATGTTTGTGTCAGAAAAACATTCATGACTGGACTTACTTTCCTCCCAAACAAACCACACACATTTTCCTCCAAGGCCTTCTTTCCCAGCAAAGCAAAGCAAAGTGACAGCACAGCTTCAGCGGGATGCACCCTCAACATTTCCTGACCATGTAATTCTCTCCAGCTGCCTTCTGATTGGATACTAAGAGGCAGCGAGGATGAAGAGAAGAGTGGTGCGGTTGTGGTGGAGGGTGGCGGGGAGCTTGTTGGCAGCGGACGCATGAGAAAAAACTAATTCCTGCCCCATTGCCATGGAGATGAGTCAACAGCAGGTCGGGGGGGGCGCAGAGAGGGCCGGGGGTTGTGGGGCACAGGGTGACCTGCTGTAGTTAACAATTCATCCCCGTATCCGGCTCCCAAATGATTGGGCAAACACGGAGTGCTGCGGAGTCAAAAGGGCCCCAAGGGGCTGAGAGAGGTGCATCACCCTGGGGTGACATGCTGACAGGCACACACTGGTTGGTAGAGGGTGGACCAGTTGAATGAGGGAGTAAGGGATAGGGGGCACCAGTGGAAAGGGAGGGGGGCTGATGGGATGTGGGAGAAGGGCTAAGTACATTGAGTACCAGGCTACAGCACAGTCACAAAACAGTATTGATGGCTGTGGCTTTAAAAAGCAGTGTCATTAAACGGTTTGTGTTAAAATGTCATTTTGAGGATGAGAACAATCTCTTAAGTAAACCACAACAAATACCACCCAGTAAATGATGTTTAAATTCTTCATGTTAAGCTAAATAATTAACATTTGGCGGCCAGTTGTGCCAACAGTTAAAGTAGGTGTTGCGTCACTTTTATAAGCCTAAACCACAGTAACACTAAAAGTCCCTGGCATATGTCCGCTTTGTTTAGGATAGTAAAAACAGTCAGCACATCTGCGTAAGCCACACGATCTGTAAAGTAAAACACTACTGGACAAAAAAGCTTGGCGAAATGAATATGTCACAGTATGACAGTTAAGCTTGCACAATAGGGACACGGCTAAGACTACAGACGTAGCAGAGGTTTACAGAAGAGAACTTTAACACTGAAACACCACAAGCACACTGAGACTATTTGCAGTCTTTAGAAACATTATATACTCACCAGAGGATCCCTGGGAAGCAATTAAAGGTTGACATCTCATTCCAAGAATTTGGATTTCTTCACTGTGAAAAAAATCAAAAGAAGACAAACGTCACTTCACACACCAACTAAAGTATAATATTCCATCTGCTTAACTCTTCACTATCCGTTTGTTCAGCTGGGTTCATTTAGGTAAAACAGTGTTAGAGCATACTATGAGGTACAAATGGAAAAAGTGTTCAAAGCCTCAACCCACAGGACCAGGTTGCAAAACACTGACCACTTTTCAGAGGTGCAGTGCGCTGCTTGACAATAATAGTTCAGGGACAGAAATAACAGACGGGTGGATCTCATCAATGTCACATCATACAGAATAAGAACCACGTCGCTTCAATACTGTACTTAAAAAAGGCTAGACTTTTAGTAGTGTAAGGATTTGTCTCAGTCAGCAGAAGCATTTACTACGTCATGCACTGTCACGGCTTGGTTTGCTCCCCAGAAAGGCAAACCAAATCCCATTATCCATTTGGCCATCTTACTTGCAGGGCTTGAAATGCCACCATTACAACAAACCTTTCACTGGGCAGCAGTGTAAGGAGGGTGTGTAAGCAGAGAGGACTTGTTACTGGTTCCTTACTGCTACTAACGTCAGAGCGCAGTTTTCATAAACACTCATGAAGCATGTCTTTCCTTTAGTGGGAATTAGTATCCTCTCTATAATAATCCACCCAATAAATCTTATAAATGAAAAACAGGACTGCATTATTTTATAGTGTGTCTGAAAAAGAGTGAGGAAGGAACAAAAAGAAGTGGAAAATAAAAATGATGATAAAAATAGCAGATGTTGAGAGTCACTTCTCGAAAGGTGTGTCATTCAGGGAGTTTGGGATGAAGTTCTGGCTGCAGCCGAGCTCTAAATTTAGCATATTTACTAAAATAAAAAGTGAGTTCAGTCGCTGGCACTGGAACTTTCTCCTCCCCGTTTATGACCTCAGTGGTGCAGCCGGCGTCACTCATGACGAAATACAAACCATATAAAACAACGAAAAAATACCTCCTCAAATACCCTGAGTACATAAGCAAACAACCACAATCTAATTTCCCTATAAATGATCTTATTATGGCAGTACAGGTCCAGATAAACAGAGAAATAAGGTCGTGTTCATTCTAAATTTAGACTTTGAGCATGAATCACCTTTTACAAAAGAACTTTTAACTGAAGACAGTCTCTATTTGTATTTGAGAACTAAAGTGATTTGCGTTTAAATGAATGTATACTTGACTGTGTGTATATATAGGGAATAAAGGATGTATGACACATGACGCAAGCTACTGTGTTTGTTTACTGTCTCCATACATGCCTGGAATGAGCCTGTGTGCGGCAGGCTGAGGAAGAGGATGCCCCTGGGCCAGGCTGAAGAGTAAGTGAAGCAGAAGTCCCATCTAAGCTCTAAAGCATGCAAGTATCAGGACTGTAACTGAAACACAAGCATGAACACAGGCGATGTTAGGGATTTCACCCTGCAATATCGCCACAGGAAACCAGCACAGGTGTAACCATCGCCGCGGACACATTCTTCCACATCTCCGTTCTGTCAGTGGCGGTCTGACTGACAGCTCATCATCTAACCTTGTTGGCTGTGTGAAAATTGTGTAAATATCTGCAGGGGGGTTGTATATGTATGTCTGTGCCCATGCGTGTTAGCCTGTGTACGTGTGTGTGAGTGTGACTGTGTGTGCGCATAGTAGAAGCCACAGGTGAGGAGGACACACACACAGAGAAGGATTACAATGGCCTAATGTCATGTCAAAGAAGCCTTGTAGCACAATACCACACACTGTACATTTTTCTTCGAGAATCAATGTTATTGTTTTTAAATTTGTATTATTTGTCTCACTTTACCTTGTGAGTTAAATCTGATCTGATATATATTTTGAAAATAAGAACATACGCTTATATAGCAATAAATCAAAGATACACACATAACATTTTAAACCTTTTTACTAACATTACGTTTCTAGAGCATTAGTTAGCGTAACAAGGGAGGGGGGAGGAAAGCACATTTCCTCAGTAAACAGCACCCTCTAGAGCAACACCTAATCCTACCCCTCACTCTCATTGTTGCTGCCTTTCTTTATAAAAATCAAGACAGTTATACTAAGATTCATCAGGAACTTAACATAAAATGCTAAGAAATCCATTCAATTGTCAAAATATGAAAATCCGTCAAAGCCCACAGGCTTGTGTTTTTTCTTGTGTAAGATTTACCAAATAAGCAGGTTGTTTTGTTCTTTGGATTATTTCTGGGCCACATACGCACAATTACAGAGGTGAGGTTGAACCACTCATTTTCCCAGTGTGAGTTGATAATGAGGCAGGCCATTATTAAGATGTTTGCTTTAATCGTGTGCAGGGTTATTAGGGGCGGTTTACAGTACACAAGAGAGATTATCGTAGGCCGCGCATGACGGAAAGGGCTGAGGAGGCCAACGATAAGCCAGCTACCCACAACTGTGAAGCGAGCTGAGAAATATGAGCGCACAGTAGGACATGAAATCCAGCAAGACAAACCTCTCTCCCCCTCGGTCTCATTTGCCCTCTCTCTTTTTTGCCTCAAATCATGTTACACAACCACAAAGGAATGCCTTGTATATCGGAGACAGATTTAAAACAAGAAGAAAGAAAAGAAACAGTAAAGAGGGGATCACAGAGGGATAGAAGCAGTAGGTATTGTTTGCTTCCTTTCTGTTTGTATAAAAGTTTGTATGAGAGAGCTATAAAGGCACACTGCAGTGACACACAAGTCCAGACATGTATACGCACCTAACTACTTCACACAAGCTTACATAAACTAAATCAGCCCGAGAAACACAGTTGTGTGCACCAACCTGAGAGCACTGCATGTTTCATCTATATTTTTCCATTCCTTTAATAATAATAATAATAATAATAATAATAATAGACATTTCTGTTTTAATACATTTTGTTGGAATTTAGGGAGCACTTGGAAATCCATCATTTTATGAGCTTTAAACTTTCCCACAGATTTCCCACAGTTTTTTCCGTGCATTTGACCCACACACATTAAAGTAGCACTCAATTAGAGCGGCACTCGAAGCCTGAAATGTGGCACTTGTATGCTACTCAAACATGACATATAACACTCAACTGTTTATGAGACCCGTTGTATTACAACAACAAAAAAGTTCCATATGTGGACAATGGAACATTATACAATTAAAAGAGAGAAGTTGAAAAAACAAGTTTCAACTGATACCAAAACTGAGTAAAATCGTATTGGTAGGGATGGATCATGAAAATCCACACATATTATCTATTATCTTTGATAAGAAAACAAGTTTAATTTACATCAACATTAGGCCTGTCTTCATTGCTTAAGATGATTTATACCTGATATCTGAGTTTAAAATGAACATTTCACACATATTTTTGCACCGCACAGCTTGACAGAATTAGTAAAAAGGTGTGTGTGTGTGTGTGTGTGTGTGTGTGTGTGTGTGTGTGTGTGTGTGTGTGTGTGTGTGTGTGTGTGTGTGTGTGTGTGTGTGTGAGTGTGTGTGTGTGTGTGTGTGTGTGTGTGTGTGTGTGTGTGTGTGTGTGTGTGTGTGTGTGTGTGTGTGTGTGTGTGTGTGTGTGTGTGTGTGTGTGTGTGTGTGTGTCCAAATGTGTACCAAGTTAACAGAAGGTCAGAATAGTGAAGTATTGTTTGCTCTCTTCCATGTACTCTTGGGGACCAGTCTGTTTGAGAGTTTGAACAGTGACGTGTGAAACCAGTAAAAACAGGACATAGTGCCACTGTGTTTGCTCAAGAACACCCAAAGAATGAACTGCCATTACAAAACAAAACTCTCAGCCAGCATTCCTCCTGTCCATCAAACCTTACCTGTTGAACAAGATATGACACAGAGCGGAAGAGGTAGTTACAAGAAGATCTACTTCATGGCGGGATGACTTGCAATTTGTTCAAAAGCTGTCAGCTCTCTGACCTTCATATCTGACCTCAGGAAAGAGGCATACATCCACACGTTTGCATGAGTATGCTCTTTCCCTCTCTCCTCTGAGTATGAACATGTGCACACTAATGCAGATAAATACTGTAAAAATGGTCCCACAAGCAGACATTAAACACACATGATATTTAGTAATGTGAGTAAATAATATGTTACTTTAAATGTGTGAGTGGTTGAATAGTGATCCTTAAAATGTAGTTATATAATTTAGCCAATAACGCTGCAGATATACTGTTGGACCTATGCACACCTGGGCATAATACTTCCACAATGACCTTGCAACATTGTTAATCATGTCTACAGCACAGTTTATCAGCTGAACAATACGAGTTTGAAAACATAATGTTTTGAAAAATTGGGAACACAGCACACTTGAGTCATCACTCAAACTTCTGATGTCCTGCTGTTCCTTTAAAGTTTAATTTGACCTTTAATTAGTTCATTCTACAGAGAGCATCTAAATCCTGTCCCAACCTTCCTGCCATAACAGATCAATAGATCTAAAGACAAAACAGGTCAAAATATGAAACCATCCAAAATACCTATGCTTCCAATAATAATAGCAAAAATAAAAATATAAAATGAAAAATCTATTTTATCTGATCTATTTTGATAATTAATGCATTTGTTGTTGTTGTAAAATGCACAATATTTTTCTAATCAGCTACAGCTCATGACATATGGGTTTCTTAGTTTTACATAATTGAACTGTTTATCAGATTATATCATTTTTGTAAATGTATAAATTGTATACTACGTTCTGATCTTCTTTTTTTATTCTAAATGGAATAACAATGAAACAAATGTGGCATAAACTAGATATTATTATTATAATTGTTCAAACAGTTCCTTTTCTTGTTTTTAATTATTGTATTTTATCCATGGTTAAACGTTAATTTAGTGACATGTAGAAAAAGAAAATCAAGTTGTGAAGTTGTAACAATAAAATGTTATCAATATTGCCTAAAAGATTTCTTAAAGGAATAATAGAAATGCTATATAATTGTAGATGACTTGATCAACAAACACTTATTGCAGCCCTGATTTATACTTTGGATGCACACTGTTTTGGTAGTTAAAATGCTGCAGGGTGTCATGATAGATGATATCCCAATAAATTGTATCTCACATTTTAAAACAGCAAAGGCAACAGACAGTTTAATAACCTGGCTTTTTCATCCTTCTGTCTAGCAGCTGTTTTATGAAACATTTTAATGATGTTTTCGTGAGAGATGCCTGACCTGCTCTTATGCAACAGGTGATTCAGCCCATTAAAACAAACCGATGGATCCGATAGTAAAGTTGGGTGGAAATTCATCAACTGGAACATATGAAAGGGGAGAGAGGCACCAAAAGATTCCAGCCCCCTAATGCTCCCTGCCATCATCCTCGTATCAGAGGAGCCACTGGGAGAACTGGATGTGATTTGTATGTGTGTTTTTGAAGAGGGGTGCTCATAAACAGCCATGAAAGGGGCCCCTCTATTCAGCCCGCTAGCAAAGATGCGCTTCAATGGGCAGGCCTTTTGTTTTCCCCTGTTCACAAAACCTTAAACGTGGAAAAAAAAAGGGGTCGATTCTCTGGATGTGTGCAGGCCCAAATGATGCCATTAGATTGGTGCCCGCTTTGGGTGAAAAAGGCTTCAGTAGCACTTGAAGTGATTTAAAAGATGCAGGAGAGAGCTGCCTGCAAATCCTGTTTGGGAATAACACTGGAGGAGAATGGGGAGGCAAAATGCCAAGCTAGTGATCATTCTATAGTATGCAAAATTGCTCTCAACTCCATGAGTGCCGTGGATGTTAAAACAAAAGATGCGGAACATTCCTTTGTCACGTGATGAGGGTCAATGTGCTGCGGTGTTGCGTGGGGTCAGGAAGTTCACCAAACTTCCCACGCTGCCTTACGCCATAAGATCACAACCAAACTCTTTATTATTGGCAGGGAGAATTTAGTCAGTAAGAGTGCCAGCACAGAGATGAGCCATCAGAAAAAATAACAAACAGGACTTCCTCATCAGCATGACCAAGCTAACAGACAACACATTCAGGATGAAAGGATGTCTTAAAAAAACATTATTGCACAAAAAAACAACATTTCGCAAGAGATTGTGTCATCTATGCAAGGGATGTTACAGTTGTTCAATTAAAAATAAAATGCTTGTGCACCTTACTCGAGCTGTTTAGAAATATCCCAGTCAAGCGAGCAGGTGATAATGTGACAATGTGCCAGCCAGTGGCATTGTGCAGGACATGTCATCATGGTGCCCGCTCGCCGACAGCAACCTAATAGGCATGAGAACCTTGCAGTGTCAACAAAAGGGACAGTGCCAAACAAAACACTTGTTAGCCAGAGGGCTCCTGAACAGGCTAGGTCCGGTTCCACTCTGCTCGGCCTTCATTTCCAGTTCAATGATGTCTACTTAACATTCACTCGAGAATATTAATTAATTTGAGGTTGAATTTCTTTATTGTCTATAAAGAAATTCAACCTCACAACTATCAACAGTATACACACAATGTTTTACATATACTGTAAAGGGTTATTATATTGGTGGCTATGACAATTGACATGCAACAAGTCTTGGAACTACTCAGGGTTTCCACATTCCCCAGGGCGTGAGAAGAACAATATTTTTTATGATTGGCATGGTTATACGAGGCTCATGGGAAACGTATCTTCAAAAGGTACAGGACATTTCTAATCTCTAAAAACATATTAAGAAATCATTATTTCGACACAAAAGGTGAGCTAGACCGAGTGGGTTGGAGAAATGTAGTGACTCAAATGGACTCCAAACTAATGGGTTTTCCCTCCACTTGGCATATGTCAGCCGTCTGGCCTGCCAGGAGACATCACCTCTGATTGTGAATGACAGTTCAGTCAATTGCCCTAAATACCTCACTTATCAGTGCTCGTTAGTAACACAGTTTCAGAAGTAAGAGATACAGTTCCTGCGTTAGACTACAGTCACCTCTGGACAGTAACTTTATGAAGACACACTGTTTTCTTCTTAACAACCACTCATATCTACAGTATCAGCTTATTTTCAAGGTTTGTTTTTTTACTCAGGAAAAGATAAAGATTTAAACACAAAAAAGTAACTAACCAATGCCCAGCCTTGACGCAACGCTTAAACATTTGACCCGAAACACTGTGAGGACAAATTCAAACATTACACCAAGTAATCTGCTGCTCCTCTACCTATTGTATGTGATACCAGTATAATGTAATACTCTTCTGGGATGCACGACACAGATTGCAGAAGTCAATCAATTAACTTTCAAACAACCTTCCAGGACAACAAGCAATTGGATTGTTTTTTTTTATTAAAACAAAAAAATGTATGTCATGTCTAAAAAAACATTAAAACCAAGTAGATTCATATTTCTTATATGAAAATCAATAATGAAAATGTTGTATGATTGTCTCCGTTTCCCAGTTCCGTGTGATTTGTCACATTAAATAAAACAAAAAGCAATGTGCATGTCTTTGCAAGTTCTGTACCAAAAATAATACTGCTTGGAAAAAAGGGGAAGCATTTCAAAAGCTGTCTGCGGGACACAGGACACCTTTACATGGGAGTGTATTCAAATTACAACTGAAAGACAATATGTGGTTAAAAGTGTTAATGCAGCCATGAAGTAGCAGGTTCTTGAGGGTGAACATATAGCTGGGGAAGAGCCATGATGTCATGATGTCAGTGGAAGTCTTTGCCATGGCTTGATATGGGTCCTGTGGGCTCCTACTGATAAGATTGAGGCGCAGGTCATTTGGAAACCCTCAGTGAACTGCTTGTTGGCTAACAATGCTGCCTTAGTCCCAGCTATCGGAGCATCTCACCACAGACCACATGTGGGCCAGCCGGACACAGGTAATCAGCGCCGTCAGAATGAAAGCAGCTCCTCTTGCAGAAACCACTATCTCCACCTTATATAACTATAAACATTCATGATATAAACCTGTATATAAACATATTTTATGATTTTTATTTTAAAAGCAAGTATAATGAAATTCTGACGGTAGCTGGGCACTTTTGCAAGGACTCACTGTGTGCTTTGTCTCAAGTAAACATTTCCCATTTCTCCTCACTTAAGTGACCATCCTTCCACAAGCAGCACCACAGACTCTCTGTCGAACCGGTTGGTGGCGAAATCACTGTTCATTGTGATGCCCGTTGTCATGGATACACCCAGGTGTTGCTCCCGAGCCAAGGCAGACGAATCAGAAGGCACTCACTAATCCACCTCCATACCAAAGTGGGTCAATAATCAGGAATGCACTGTCTGAACTAAATCATTGTTCCTCTGCCAAAAGAAATCACAAATATAAAGCACTGACATCGCCTCTGGGCACTGCCGTCTCTGGGACTGGAAAATAAATGAACTGAAGAGAAACAACAAGAGTCAGAGTAGGAAGAGGGAAGCTTTGATAATGCTCCAGACAGCTTAATACTATCTAAATCATGAAGCTGTCTTTTACAGTGGGGGATCTATAGTGTTGTGATTGACTAAAGCTGAGCAGTAGCTTCTTTATTTGACAAAGTCTGCGCTCCTGAGAAGAACAGCTGCTGTCAACAGTTGGAAGGCTTTGAACTATCACTAAGCCCTGAGACAGCAGGAAATATCCTCTTTGAATTCAGTCCCATTAGAGTTCGATTCAGAACATAAAAATGTAAAAGAAAATAATCTCACAAGGATTTATGCAGATGCACCTCACAATAGCGTCTGATCCTTGTGGATAAAAGCTGCCGATGTCTTCCTACTGTTCAAGTGTCCTGGAGTACATTTTTATTACTTTGCTCCTGAGAATTGTTTGAAGAAAGTTGCAAAGTTCAACATGACAGGGGAATTTGCCCTCTGTGTCACTACTCTTATAAGTCTTACTTTTGAGAGGTTAAAAGGGAGCCGACATTTTTAAAAGTCATCTTGACATTTAGCAGCAACTTGGGAGTCTTAAAGAAAAAAAAGCCCATACTTTGAGATCAGACATGCAGACATGAGTAGCTCTAAGTCCACCCTATATAAGAAAAGACAATAGCTCGCCTGTTGTCTCTCCCCCTGTACTGTATGTGCACATGTGTATGTGTCCATTGTTGCGGTATTACAGAACAGAGAAGCGCAGCACCGGGTATACGGATGCGGCCGGAGTGGTGAGACCACTGTGGAGCGCCCCAGCACTGAAAAGGTCCTCCTGAGAGCTTTATTGTGTGGGGTGGCTAGCCACAGCAAGTTCTGTTTCCCCGAGATGCAAGGCTTTGCTGCAAGCCACAACAATGAGCATCTTTGTCGAGCAACACTATTATCTTAGCACATTACTGTAAATGACAGGAGAGGGTAGTGTGTCGGAGATCCCACTTAATGAGCTCCAGGTATGTGCTTGTCATAAAACAAGAAACTAATTTAAACATCTGCAGAGCCGAGAGTCTTTTGTGACTAAGAGCATGTAAGTGGGGATTTGAAAACTGCTCCTCAAAGTTATTTTAGAGGATTAAGCTCCGAGGAAATTGGAATATGACACAGAATTATTTTTGACAAATACATTTAAAACTGATCTTCTGAGGGTGCAATGGACTGTTTTTCTTATTTTCTCTCTTAATTTATAAATGAAAATGTGAAATGAAATATTATTATTATTTGTTTAGGTTCAAAATCTAAAATTTAAATAGTGCTTGAATATGTTTGGATGCAAAATATACTTGGATAAAACTTTGGATGCCTTTGATAGTTTACAGACTTCACTTTGGTGCTCTTTAAACCAGGTTAAACCAAAAACAAATATGGCTTCAAACGTATCAAATCAAGTTTTATTTATATAGCACATTTTTAAAACGATTTTTGTTCGAGCCAAAGTGCTGTACATACAGTAAAAATACTTTACAATAAAGATACTTTACAACAAATACAACAGCACAGTTTGTACAGAATATCAGTATGATAAAACAACACCCTCTGTCCTTAGACCCTCACATGTATGTGTGCATTGTAAGTCTTGGTGTCAAGTCCCCATGAAGGGCTAAAAACACAGATCATCTTGTTAAGTCAACAGGTCAAAGACAATCAGACGGGCAGAGGCACTTGACCCGCTGTGCTAGATTACAACTCAACCTGAACTTGAACTCTCTGTCACCTGATTCAACAACCTGTATTTTTGACAGAGCTGGTTGCTTAATGATCATCTGACCCCAGACTTAAAAACGTGTCCCTCCTCACTTCGCAAGTGTTCACTTGTCCTGATGTCATGTGCCTAATTGCTCCCGCTGCGTGGGATGTGAAGTCTGTGAAGGTGATGTGAAGGTACATTGTTGACTGTGTGCGCAGGCTTGTATGTGTGTGTGTGTGTGTGTGTGTGTGTGTGTGTGTGTGTGTGTGTGTGTGTGTGTGTGTGTGTGTGTGTGTGTGTGTGTGTGTGTGTGTGTCTTATGAGCCAAGGTAGCACTTGCCTACAGCAACACGCACACACTCATGTCTTCACCCGCCACAACCTATCATTACCGCTGTCACGTTGCCACCTCCGCAGCGGGCCTCACAAGCCCCGACAACCACCAGCACACACACCTGGAGGGCCAAACACTTAGTTCCCAGCCCTGTGCTTCGTAAACACCACCTTTTAACACACACACATACACACACATGCACACACACCTATTCATATCCTGCAGCCTCAGCTTCTACTTTGCTCCTCCCATTCGCTGTAAAGTATGTCTTACTTTTCTATCTCCCCAAACATAAATGGTTTAGTACTTTTTATGTATTTCCTTGCTATCATTTTCCACACCAGCTGTGTGAAACAGGCTTCCAGGCCGCTCCTTTGACTACACAAATAACATGCCACAGTATGTAGTCAAGAGCAAGCACGGTACAGAGAAACAGATTCTGAGAATTCACCCTGTTAAACTAAATAAAAATAATTTTCCAATCCATTTCCAGGCAGAGATTGTTATTAATCTACGAGCCTGATACTTAATCGCATGTCTTCCTCCTTGCACATTTCTTCATCTATGTTTGCTTGAGCCAGGGCAACTTGAGTGTGCACACAGTTGAAAGAACACATGAGACCACTGAGCAAACACGTGGCTGCCGTTGCACACCTGAGCCCGGCCTGCCTGCCACACAGGCGTGACCTTTACAAAAGCTGTCATCATGACAAATCAGACACAAGAATAACTTTGTATGATCCCAGCCTGCCTGTTAAGGGCTGCTCTGTACAAACACACACTTTAGTCAGAGTCAATCGAGGGAACAATAGGGGACCACTGGAACGTGCTACCCCAACAGAAGCCTTTGAAAAGGAGAAGAATCACTGTGCTGTTTGCCCTCCTTTGTCATGTTACAAGCTTGTCTTTGGCCTGTGCTTGCTCTGCAGCCTGTTCTATTCAGGGGGGGCTTAGTATGTAACAGGTTACTATGATAGGTGTGTGAAATCTGAAACCAACAGGCTTTAGAAGTAAACTGTACAAATGGAGATTCCTGAAAAACGGCTTGTCACACCTTGAGAATCTTGAATATAAGGGAATTTTATTTCAAGGACCTTGGACAAAAAATGTGTTTTCTTGCAAATGAGTTATTGCATGATGTCAGGTGTAGGATATTATATGCATGGCTACGGCAATCTGTCACCAGACTAGATGCATAGAGGGTTATGGCAAGCACTTGGTTTGAAAAGAAATGTGTGTAAATAAAAGATAATATATCTTGTTCTGATGCGTCTACTTAAATCCCTTTTATTAAAAAAAAAAAGATTGAAGGAGTGTTATGCTTAATCTTTGGAATGCTCTTTTGCCATTAGTCAGTTGACCGTAGGTACATTGAAACAGTTAATACTGGTCATTAAAAGATGCATGTGCAATGGAGGATTCTGACCTTATTACTGTGCCTACAACTGTGTTCGCATGGGTTGCCTATGTGCGTTTATTTGCCGTGTGTTACAAATGACCTCATAAAACCCTAAAATATACAGCAAGGGGGTCTGGGAAACATCAGCTTCGAGCTATGCTAGAGTGCTCTGGCGGTGTCTCTCCGCTTCATTTACATACAACAATATACAGGTCCACAGCCCACTCCCAAACACACATACACAAACCATTCACAGCATGCTAAACTCAATCTCTCCCAGAGAATGTCTGTGTAGATGTGTGTGTTTCTATAAATGGGCTGTAGAAAGGGTAATGTTCTCGAGAGACATCCATTCAGTATGAAGAGGGTTTGAAAGGGGTGTAGTGAGATGGTACAATCAATATGTTTTTCAAAATCAGTTCAATATTAAATAATTATTTAATGGTTTTTTTAACGTTAAACCACAGCACAAGGGAAGAGCGGTGCAAACGTATTCCTTCTTCTCCGCTGTTTGAGGCACAATATGTGATTGATGTGAGAAATATGCAGAGCTGTCTCCAGTTAGAGAACTTGGGGAAAGATGCCTCAGGCATGATCAAACAAAGCACATCCATGTACAGTTTGCCATCTGAACTTACCCCCAGCCCCGCAAAAATGTATTCGCCCCCGCCCTCTCCATCTCCATACAAAGTCTTCGAGGTATATGGAGTGTCAGAATGAAAGAGGCCTTGTCTAAGAGGCTAATCCTTGGGCGATTAGTCAATGCGTCTCAATTAAAAGCTGGCAATGCTGACACGCCCCGAGCCCTCAAACACCCACCAGTGGAAATGGCAGCCCACAGGTGTCCATACAATGTGTCTCATTACAAAAAAATGGGTGGTTGGAGTTGGGTTAGAGACGACTTTCTCATGAGACAGAGGAGAAGAACGAGGCAGGAGTCTGAACAACCCTTTACAAAAGGCATGACAACGGCTGCAGAAATGCAAAAAACACAGCAACATTTATTTTTCTATTTTATTTTTCCAATACTATAATGCCTATATGCCTTGTTGGGGTTGAATTAACTATTTTCATGAAAATGTAGGAACCAAGGGATGTCAGTAAGAGAGAGAAAGAAAGAAGTGGCACTTTCTTTTGCCAGATTATCCCCTCATCAGTGGATGTTTTCTGTAAACAGTTGTTTTGAAGTGGAAGGATTGAAAGCAAAGACAGGTATTTCATCTAAACAGCCTGAGCCTTGCTTTCCATCAACATTAATACCTCATCTTAGGGGTATTCCCATGCCAGAACATGCCAGCAATGACTAGAATATCCTGACTTTTACAACACTGTGCACAATAGTGTTGTCACGATACCAACATTTTGGTTTCGATACCGATACCAAGTCAAGAATTGCGATTCCGATTCTTTTTCGATACTTTTATTGTATTATTTTCATGATCAATACAATTGTAGTTTATCTGTTAAGTGTTTTCTTACAACATGGTCTCTTCTTTATACTTCAGTTTGTGATTTCTTTGATAGTTAACTTTATATTTTATTAACATGTAATAGTACAGTAATATAAATAATTATTGACAAAATGTACATTGCAGATGTTAGCCACATTGGTAAGTTAGCTAAAAAGATAGCCATATTAGACAGTTATCATTGCCATTAATTGCCTCGTCAAACTACTAAAACGATCGTTTGTCACAAAATAAATTACACTTGTTTGATTTAGATTTGAGGGCATGGGCTTGAGCGTGATGTAATTATGTTATCACATTCGCTAACCTGTCTGTCTTTAAATTCTTGAAACAGCTCTGGATGCCGGTCGGCGAGGTGCTTAGCCAAGTTTGATGTGTTGGCTCCCTTGGTTTGCAGGGATCTAAAACATGTCTTACAGACAGGCCTCGTGGTGTCGGTAGGCTTGCCCTCACTGTCAGAGATATAGCTCAAATACTTCCAAATTTCGCTTCTGGCGACTTTTTTGTCAACAAGCCGAGGCGCAGCGGAGTTGCACTTCCACTTGCAGCCATGCTTCTCGCTTTCTCACATGCTCTGGCGGCTAGCGCGTGCACGAGAGAGGGGAGGGACTTAGAGCGTGCTTGAGAGGGGCGGGACTGCAGGCACGGCTGCAGTGCAGGGAGTGGAAGCAGAGCGCTGAACACACACGGCTCTTATTAAAGGGAAATGGAAACACTTTTCAAACTGCTTTCCATGCGACAATATTCCCATTAGGAAATGTATTTATCTAGTCTATTTCCAATGTAAACGATCGAGATACGCAAATGAAAAATTTGAAATACGTGCCTAATGACCATGGGCGCTTCCATTGCTCCGGGACTTTCCCAGTGACGTCACTGAGTGGGTACGGCTTCCTGGGCCAAAGCTCAATAACAAACAACATGGCGTGCAATTAGGGGTGCAACAACTAATCGACTTAATCGATTAAAATCGATTACCAAATTAGTTGCCAACTAATTCAGTCGTCGATTCGTTGATGACGTCATCACGTGTGTTTTACGCCCCGTTAAGCTCTAACTTTATTGGTCTTTGTATCGGTACTGGAGACATTTAAAAAATATATGTCATGTATTATTGCTACAAAGACATTATATCGCAGTCTTAGTGTCGCCAACTCGTTTCTAATATGCAAAAAGACAAACAAATGCGTCTGATGTATTTTCGATCTTTCTCTCCCCCGCCTGCTTGCGAGGGGGCGGGGCAGTTTACACACACGTGGGAGATGGCGGAGAGAACGCGCTCCGAGGTGCTTAAACTTTACCCGTCTCGATGTGGAGAATGCTCGTTACCAAAAGTGGAATACGAGTTTAGCATGTAAGGGCGGTAACACGAGCTATTTGTCTAAACATTTAGCAAAAGTGCTCCACATCCAGACGGAGGAATGCACCGGGTTCGACTGTCTTTCTAGTAGCTCTAGCCCCGTCCACGAGTAACGTTTTCACGTCAGGTGTTATGTATGCTAGCAGCAACACACGGAGCTAACTACATTATACAAACATAATGATTAGAGGTAACATAGTTATTTGCGGACTTTTGGTGACAGAGCCTTCAGTGTGGCATCCCCCACCCTCTGGAACTCTCTCCCCCCCCGAAATCCGCAGCGCCCCAACCCTGGACATTTTCAAAAAAGCCCTCAAAACGCACCTTTTTACCAAGGCTTTCCCCACTGTATAGTTAGTTTAATAGGTGTATTTGTCCGCTACTTCCCACCCCCACCCCCTTAACCTGCCTGCCTTTTTTCCCCTACTCCCCCCCCCTACCCGACTTGTAAAGCGACCTTGGGTTTCCTGAAAGGCGCTATAAAAATATTATATATTATTATTATTATTTAGTTTGTTAAAGTTTCAGCTATTCTGTTTACAGTTCTGTCATCAGATTATTTAATACGATTTGTTAAAACACTGTTGTTTCTTTTGATGTGAAATATTATTTATTTAATTTGAATAAAAAGTAATGTTAGTTTTGTTCACAATTTAAGTTATTTCAATAATATATGTATTTTGGAATCAAGTATTCATCTTTATTGTCTTCATTGTTAGTTTCCACATGCCTAAAACAACCTCAAGCTAAATCTAAAAGTTGATGGCTAAATAAGAGCGTTTGAGAAATTGTGCAAGGCATACAGTAATAGTCCGAATAGTCAATTAATCGTTTCATTAATCGATAGATTAATCGATTATCAAATTAGTAGTTTGTTGCAGCCCTACGTGCAATGCACCAGTAGTTTACATTAAAAGAAAACGGTCGTCGTCAGGAGTTTATTGTATTGCCCCAGGCTGCACAAATGGATTTTATACGAAGAAGGAAGAAGTACATTTCCATAGGCTGCCACTAACGGATGAGAAGCTGCTCAAAGCATGGGTTATTTCCATGAAACGGTCCGATCCGCCGCTGAATCAGTACGCACGTGTGTGCAGCGAACACTTTAAAAATGACGATTATGTCCACAAAATGAGGTTTGATGAGTCTGGATGCCTGGTTCAATACAAAACATTGGATATGAAGCCAGGATCTGTTCCCACAATATTCGATTTCTCAACGTATGCAGTCGGGAACACCGACCGTCCCAGCACGTCGGCCGCGCAAGACAATGACAGTGTCAACAAACGTGAAGTTCAAGCCAACAAACGAGTTGCTTCAGCTGCCGAGAGAGAGGTAAATATTGCAGCACAACCAGATTACTAGCTCACACATGTATTTACTGACACAGTGTGACCTTATTAATTAACGCAATCGCGTCCAAACTAAATGGTAGCTATTATTATGACGTACAATGGAGAATTGGGGGTGTTCTATAGCTCAACTAATTAAACTGGCATACACACGCTCATCTGTCGAAAACAGCCCTAAAAAGGCTAGTATTGCTGGACTAGGTGTTCAAGGGATGCCCGGATCACCTTTTTTTGCTCCCGATCCGATTCCGATCATTTGATTTTGACAATCTGCCGATACCGATTTTTCCCGATCCGATCTTTATGCAATGCATTAAGAGAAAAAAAAAGTAACAGATAACGGCTGGTCATCCAATGCGATGAATTCAACTATCTTGGCTGTTATTTTTTTGGCCTTTTCACTGTTCTGGGGCAGTTTCTCTTTCCTTTTAAAAGTCTCTGAAAGTGTTGGTTGTTTCAGTGCCGTTACCTGAGTGGCCGCTGTGCACTCGTCGTGTTGTTGTTGGTGTTTGTTTCTCAGGTAGCGTATTAGATTGGTCGTGTTGAACGTAGCTCTGTTCTTTCCACCACGCGGAACCTCTGCCTTGCAAACATTGCATCTGGCTGTTACACTGCCTTCGCTTTCAATTTTATAATACTTCCAAACTCCTGACATTTTCTCTGTCCCGACTCCTGAGTCACCAGCTGAACGTAGCCTCTCGTTAGCTTACTGCTACTATTAGACACTGCGCCCACTCTGTTGCCAGATTTCAGAGAAATAAGCAACCAGGTCTGAAAACAAGCCCAAAGAAAGCAACACATACATGATGTTGTGTAATTTTAAACCAAAACTAAGTCCTCAGGATGACTTTAAGACGTGAACATGGTAATTTTTGTTTTGTAACATTAAATACAATTATTAAAAAAAATTATAGATTTTTTTTAAATAAATCCCGATCCCCGATTTTTTTCTCCCGATTCCGATCTTTTGAAAATCACGTGATCGGCTCCGATCCCCGATCACGTGATCGGATCGGGACATCTCTAGATGGTATTGCAGGACCCAGAGCGCACGGAGCACAGAGCGGACAGCAGATAACGGAATTGCAGTTGTATTGCTTATAGATTATCAGAACATTTCAAAGGGGACACAGCCCCATTGGATATTAACCTATGGATTAACTACATCATCGTTTTTATCGTTGTAATGCCATTGAAGACCAGTTTAGACCAGACAATGAGGAAGGTAAGCCGTTAGCCTAGCGCATGTTAGTACCTAGCGCCACTTGTTTTGATGTACGTTTTTGTTGATAACCTCGCGAGTTTGTATCTTTCAGTGTTGAGGTGGGTGAGATTCTGTGTCTTTACGATCATAAACAATGTGTTGGATGTGCAGCTAGGATAAGTAATAAGGGAGCTAGGAGTGATTTTCGGTGCAGTAATAGGTTAGCATTTTTCGCTCGGGGCTAATTCAGAGGCTCACTGTTAGCATTGTGTGTTTTTTTTGAAAAAATAAATGAAAAAGATCAGTTAAATGAGTTTTTTCCCGTTATATGGATATAAAATATTCATAGTTTATTAAATATTAAGGTTCCTTAGACGTTGTTTCCGGCAAATGACGCGATTTCGGTTCCGTGGGGCCTAAGAGGATAACGGAGTATGTTTTTATTTTTATTTTATTTATTTTTTTCATTTTCCGATGGCATCACCACACAATTGTTACATGTACACCAATCTGTGTTGTCCATTCGTCCCGGGTTTTGAGCAACATCTTCTTCCTCTGAGACCGAGTCGGTACTGGAACTGGTGGTCCCACTCGGCGAGTTCAGAACCGGCGGATTCCGGATCGTATGCCACTCTATTCGACCAAATTGGTTCATAAGCATAGGCCATGGGATGCCTGGTAACTGTAGATGCTTCCACATCAATGTCATCTCCCGACGAATAGTCAAATTCATCGTTCAAAACGTCCATCTCATTGCAAAATTCCTCCATCGCTGCCATATCTGCTACGTTGTGTTGACTTCCGGTATGGATACCCGGAGCGAAGACCCACCCAGTGACGTCACCATTTGGGACTCCCCTAATGGCGGCGGCCTGGTCCCGGAATTCCCCACCCGGCCGGCGGATAATTAATTTTCTTTTGGCGAGTAATATCATATACAATAAATATTACGATCAATATCCATTGTAAAATGAATAAACTACAGGAATATTATAGCTGTAATTGGTGTTTCCTTTCCCCTTTAAAACAGCGCTTTCTCACCAGAGTAGTTTTCCCCGTCATTCTTAAAGTACCGATACTAATGAAACGGAGGAATCGTAACGTTTTTAACGGCAGGGTATCGCGGTACCTTTCAAGTATCGGTACACCGTGCAACACTAGTGCACAATGAGGTATACAGATATTTTAAATCAAAATGCACTAAGGTAGCTTGAATGCATGTACATGCATACATCTAATACAGTGAACATGTTTATTCTGAAATAGATGACTGATGCTCCCTTTTTGACATGTTTTTTACACTGTATTCTTTGCAAGTTTGTATCACATAAGTGATAAGGGTGATTTTAAGGGGAGGTAAGTGCTAAAGGCCCTTTTTTTCCAACATGAAAGAGAAATATAGATGCATACGAAAAAATTAAAAAATCATAAACAAAATATTTGTAATGATTACATTATGTTTTCCATCGGCTTCAAACTACAAACAAAGTCTGACCAGTTATTGTAACTACTGTGTAACTACATCACTATCGGTGGCTAATTCATCCATTGTCATTGTGAGTTTAAGCCATTTTTCTTAATCTGCTCCTAGTTAACCCGTGGCAGCTTGAGTATCAGGAAACGACCTTTGGCCCTGGGGACAGACTACTGTACTTCCTCAATCACATTCATCGTGCGCCTAACCTTGAATGAAAGCTCCAAGCGGGAGGGAGGGGGTGTCTTTGGAGACCGGACACAGAGAGGAATCGCTTACCACTTTCCCCGAGAGACCCCAATGGCGTTACATAGAGGGGGGATTCATATAACAATGGCAAGAGGGAGGGCCTGAATGTTTCCTGAGATCACATGTTGTTAAGAAGATCGCGGCACTTGCCAACAAGCCAGGCAGT
This sequence comes from Pseudochaenichthys georgianus, assembly GCF_902827115.2. Lineage (NCBI taxonomy): Eukaryota > Metazoa > Chordata > Actinopteri > Perciformes > Channichthyidae > Pseudochaenichthys > Pseudochaenichthys georgianus. Next base: position 21,808,548 of record NC_047510.2, read on the forward strand.
CCGGCTTTATGCGGAGGTCCATGGGGTGAGAACACACATGGTTTGAGTTTGCCTCTGTGTAGGACCGGGAGGAAAGAAGAGGCCTGGTAAGAGGAACCCTCCAATTTTCACTTCCTGCTTCTGCTGGAAATGTGATCTCGGTGCCCGTCGTCCCCATCAACACAGAGCACAGTGTTCACCCGGCAGCCAAGGAGATGGCATGTTCATCCGAAGGGGCACCCCATCACACCAAATCAGCTTGTCATCACCCTGAAACCCAGGCTGATGTTTCCCTAATGAGCTGGGAGGGGGGCAAAGATAATCCCATTCAATCATGCCTTTAATTCTCCTGTGCCACACAGCAAGTTAGGGGATATTTCTTTCTATTGCAATAACTTCTCTAACACTGGGGTTAATAAATCTGTCCAAGTTGAATGGAAAGTTTAAGAAGTATTTCTTTGTCTGCAGCAACACAAGGTGTTCAACAACATACAGTATAGCTATTTGCAGCTGATAATCTGAGTAGAAAGAGACATGGGTGACGCATGGGGAGAGGCCATAATTATAGGCTAGTTCAATAGTCTCAATAGTCTAATTACCTTTACTACCTGAAAGCCAAATCAGTGTCACTTAAAGTGCTCCTGCAGGAAAGAACTCTAGCTGACCTTGCCGTCCCTCCTTCACAGCGGAAGATGACTCACTCCAGCATACCACAGGTTATATTTGGTCAGGTAAACACATCGCACCAATAAAAACTCTCATCAGAGCTCACATGTACCCATGTTTCCACTAATAACAGAGATGTAAAATACGGTAAGACAATACCAAAGCTACTCAAGACAACTTTGCAGGAAGTGAAGCAGCTTTTGGGCAGCAAGAACTGTTTTGTGAGGCAAGTGTGTGCTGTTGTGTGTCCATGTGTGCTTTGTGTGTTGCCAAAGCCCTAGTTTCATTGTGTATGCTCTGCTGTGTCTGGGTCAGCAGGGCTCTTGACTGAATTCTTGCCCAGCATGAAGACAGTTTTAACTGTGTTGATGCAGGAGGAGGAATGATTACATTATAAAAATACACCGCACCATATGTCTTAGTGAGAGATCAAACCATGACATACAGTAGAATCTAGCAGGCCTTTAACCCCGCTTCTGCAGCTCGCAAGGTGACACAGCCTCAACGCAACTGTTGGCAATTTACTCATCTTCGGACAAAGAACACGATGGAGTGACTTCTTAAACAGCTAATGCTTATTCAGAAAGTCCCTATAGTTGATGGTCAAATTGGACAGAAAGACATCACAAGGGAGAATGTGTGCTTTGAAAGCCTTCAGCTACCTTAATGTCTGGTTTTCAATCCTGCTGTTGTGACCCCAGAGTTTGTTTTAAGTCCAACCAAACACATAAGCAGCTGATTTTAATGATGTCCACTCCACACTCCCTTCACTTCTCCATACTTTTCTTGAAGATGTGCCAGTCAGTGCAATTAGCTAGTGTGTTTGGTTAGGCTGAAAACACGCTCCTTGGTCTTGATGCACCATTCAGCTACTGAGTGGGGCACTGTGGGAAAGGTGCCGGCAAAGAACAGTAAATGCAAATGCAGCTTTGGCAGCAAAGGTCATCAGAGCTACTTCACCCAAATACAAACACGGCAAAACCAACTTAGAGATGGCTAAAAAGCTTTTCCATACAAAGTTGCTCCTTCTGGGTGAACATTTCCCACACAAGTTCATCCTGGTAAGGAGCCAGTTGGTTACCTCGATCAGAACCTCGCCCTCTTTCTTCCCATCTCCATTTCACTCTCTCTGTACTCTCCTTGTGTCTCACAACAAGACGGAGCATGCTCACTGTAAACCTCTTGGGGGGTGAAAGGGATTTGGAGATTACTTTTATTTTGAATTCCTTCCCCTTAATGTGGCAATTACCCCCCTCCCCTTCCCTCCCCTTCCCTCTTCTCTCCTCTCCAGCAGCACAGCACGGAGTTTGTTCTAAAGCACATCTCGTTTATGTTTTGTACACAGAAAGTATTTCTTTCAGCCCCATTTGAATCTAACATTTGACGGCATAAATAGCCTGCTACGCATCAATTTAAGGTGGATTAGGTGTGCCTGTACGGCTGAAAAAGTGTGTGCTGAATAGGAATTCCTTAGTTTGAGAAGGATAAGAAAAGATCCAACCTCCAAGTAATTACTAATAAATGTTACCTACAATTTACAGACCTACAGACTTTGGATTAAAAATGGCTTTGGACGGAGTCACATAAATGCATTTTAAGTGTACTTCTGTTAATCACATGTAATGAAAGTTTTATTTATAAAACTTTGTTTAAATAAAAGTTTACAGAAGATTGGAAAAGGAAACTTCAGGGCTGAACTTGTGAAATGTATTTTCCTTAATGAAAAAAGTAGATAAAACCATAACTCTATGAATCCTAATCACACGTTTTTTGCTGTGTCATAAGCCTAGTCATTTGTACATAATCTTATTAAGCTGATCAGAAACGGGGTGTGTGTGTGTGTGTGTGTGTGTGTGTGTGTGTGTGTGTGTGTGTGTGTGTGTGTGTGTGTGTGTGTGTGTGTGTGTGTAAGATTGTGACATTTGACACTGCCACATTTGACACTGTGACATTTTTTCAACATCCAAGAAAAAGGTCAGCAATGCTAGTGTCTGTGATGTCCTAAATACCTGATTTAAACCATTTGTGTAACAAAACCAGCCGGGGTTGGAAGATATCTCTGCTTCATTTGTGGTCCACTTTTCAAAGGTCTGTGTCTAACCCCTCAGAAGTTACACAAACTCTCCTTGGTAAAATAATCCCATCAAAAAGGCTCCATGTCCCTCTTTTCTTTGGTTGGAAGGCCAGTCACAACCCTCTTCTTGTCTTCATACAATCAACGCCTCCAAAATGGTCTCAACTAAACTACTTAATTGACCGTTCTTTACAGGGAGGGATTCCCTGCTAAAAGGGGGCAAAGAAAGGGATGAAAACCAAAACAAAAGAGGAAGTGAACGGTCAGTTGGAAGGAGGGTGGCAAGATACCAAAGGATTATCCCTGTCATCTGTTCTGTGATAAAAATACATCTTCAGATGTGTGGGAAGACTTTGTGAGGCATCCAAGAAAAACGTGTGCTATCAGGCACTTCGGAGGCACCCTCTCTCTAGGACAGAACAGAGGAAGGCCCCTGCAGTGAGCATTCAATATTTCCTTCAGTAGCTACGGTTAAGATACTCTGAGGACGTACAACTCTTTCCATAGGCATGCCAGGATATTCTCTCACAATGTTTGGCACAAATCTGTCCTGCTCTGTTTCTTTATGTTACTTACTTTACACAGCTGCCCAGGGCCCAATCGTGCACTAAATAAGTAGTTGTAACGTCATGCTGTAATGTTATAATCTGTTCTTTCCATTGTTTGCCGAGTTGCCAGCATGTTCTATGATTTTCAGTACCAACAGGGAAAGTCGGGTAGTAAAAGGAGGTTCCGTGCTGTTGCGACGTCCAAAAACCCTTTAGAGCAAAACTGTAGAACGACTAAGTACAACAGGGACTGATATAGTCACACACACACACACACACACACACACACACACACACACACACACACACACACACACACACACACACACACACACACACACACACACACACACACACACACACACACACACACACACACACACACACACACACACACACACACACACACACACACAGAGAGAGAGAGAGAGAGAGCCAGCTGTGCCACTGACGTAGGTGGAGTCCAAGTATCAAGCCAGCACAGGCCTTTATAATGGAGCTAGATGTATAGGTGTGGTGCCCTGTGTTCTATATCCAATTACAGATTTTTACAATGATAGCATGTTAAGTAAAATGTAGTACAAGAGTGTTAGTGCCATTGCTTTGACCTAGACATAGCAGCCTTACGAAGCCCTACTGTTTAATTTCACCATATAAGGTTTCAGCAAAATGGGCTGATAGGCTTTCTCCTCAAGGGTGCAGAGGTAATGTCAGAAATGCAGACAGGAAAGGGTTTTTTTTATCTTCCAGTCTGTCTTTCCCTCAATCTGCCTCTCATGTTCAGGCTTATCGCTCCATTCTGTCTTAGCTCACTCACTCCTCCCCCATTCTCCTTTTTTTTCTTCCCCTTTCTCTCGAAGGTGCACTTTTATCTTGTATTTGACAAACAAAGGTGCCATTAAGTGGCCTGCCTTCTAACAATATTTCATTAAACTAGTAGAAATGGCTAACTCTGACTCCAGGGAAATTCCAGCTGGCGTTTGATAGGGGCTGCGGGGCAGTGGGAGGGGTTTGGTGGAAGGGAAGCATCGCCGGAGGATGAAAGTTGAGCTCCATCTCCTTTTTGACGGATTGGTACAGACAGGGAAACTTTACACGTTGTTGATTTGACCATGCTTTCCGTATGCACATATCATATTAAAAACCACAAGTGTTCGGGAGAGGATTCAAAAGAAAGGGCTCTTTCCTTCCCTCAACAATACCCGAGCTGTTCGGGGTGATTTATGCAGCACAAAGGTCTCAGCAGGGGAAGAGAAATACACACTTTCATGTGTCACTCACTAATACTCTCTAATGCCACCGATGATCTGCAGTGACACTTTGAAGCTGCCATGTACACAGAAATCTATATGGACATACTGTTTGCACACACACACACAGTTGCGGCTATTATCTTCCTCTGACACCTGGCGATCAGCAAACAATTATTAAGCCATCAAGCTATTCAATCCTGTTGGTGTGGAAACATAATAAAAAGGGATGAGACTGGTGACATCATTTACATTGAAACTGTAGGAACGGCATATTTTCATATTGTCATTAACATAACATAATCTAAGCTTAATAAGAAGCATGGTTAGAAACAAGAGGCATGCATTTTACTATTGTGAATTTAGCACACTTTAATTTGTGTCCACCTATAATAAAAGTAAGAGACACAAAAAGCATGTCCTTATTGTCAGCATTATTGATATCACAATACATAAAACGGTGTGCAGCTGAGGAGTCTTACAGCAGTCTCCATGTGCCTTCACATTTGCAAAGCAGATGTCTTGATTTGAGCCGAAAATGTGTCATTCCCCCTCGACAAGACGAGGGACATGGAAATACACAAAGAAATGTAAGTTTGCAAAGCCTGCAATGTGTTCAACAATAAAACCACTCAACATAGCATCCTGAAGATTTAACATGTAGGACGTCAGATTGCACAGTAAATAAAATACTATACTTTCAGTCCAAGATGATTACCAAAAAACGAAGACCACCCGTGTTCTTTCTTATAAAAACTGTGACTCTCAGGTCCAATCACGAATCATAGATCAGACTGTTTATGAGACAACCTGTAAAGACCAGAGGCAAAGACTCAGCCACATGTTTTACTGCTCTGTTTGAATAATCAGGTACAAGTAAAATAAACAGCTACAGAAGAGATGTTTAGCAAGGAGCTCAGGATCCAACTTGAGGTAATAAGTGTTCATTAGTTTAATAGCATGGCTCCTGGAGCAAATGAAATGAAGACCACATCCAGGTAATGTAAATACACCTAAATCTCCTCCACTGTCTGTCATGACTAATTTTCTCACTTTCTTTGCAGATTGCGTAAAAGTAAAGCAGGAACTGAAAGATTATGCCATCCTGATTCCTGACCTAACAGTTTGAGTTTTAGCCTAATTACAAATAGAAAACTGAACATTTACAAAAATAATTAATGCTCTTGGGGGTACAGAATAAATAACTACAGTATAAAACAAGAGTGACTCTTTGATAAGTCATTTTATTTTCTTGTTTTGAAGTGCTACGCTAAGAATGCAAAGTGTTAAAACTAAAATGTGTGGAACACGAGTCAAGGATTGTTTAATCTTCAATGAAAGATTAAAAATATATATCTCCAATGACCCGATGGTTATGTTTTAAGCCTCTGTTAGTCCATTAGGCAGATGCTGGTGTTTGGTGGCACATCTTGATTCCACCTGAGCCCAGAGAGAGGCGGTGAGGCATGGCCCAGTGGTCCAGATGGCCCCCCATCACAGGCCTGAACATAAACATGGCTTGGGTCTGGTTGAGGAGAGGGAGACCCCGTTTATTTATGGACATGTCTGGGTCTGGGACACAATTATAGGAAGATAGATAGAAGAGGCGAAGGACAAAGGAAACGGGGAGGGTTAGTGAGTCAGTATGGTCAGACAGTTGTGTGATCTGGCCCACCTACACAGTAGTAGCTAAATATTAGTGTATTGGCCAGGTTAAATATCCCTTTGCACCTAATGCTCTCTTATCACATTCAGTCCAATGTACGAGCTATAAAGTGAAAGATATTTTTTAAGCAGGAGGGAGGAACCTCGTTTATTTGAGGAACTGACGTCAAACGTGCCACAAACAAGTGCATGTAGCCAGAGGTATTGGCTGCAAGGCGGCAAAAGTAGAGTGAGGGTGTGAGGCCGGGGAATTCAAAGAATTTTCCTGTGTGCTTCCCGGTAAGAACCAAGCCCACTGTAGGTTTATGAAAGTATGGCCCTTTTCATCTTTGCTGCACTCTCCTCTACTATATCACTTCAATCTAGATTTTTACAATAGGGCTTTAAAGCTTAATATCTTCAATCTAGATTTTTACAATAGGGCTTTAAAGCTTAATAGCCTGGCTACAGAAACCCAGACATCGTAAGGTGTTTTTATGGTTCTTGTAGTTCCTTTATGACTGGGCAAAATGTCATAGCTTTACTGTACAGTACAGGGGCAGGTAGTTTTATGGAACTAGACACTTTTTTTTTTTTTTCATAATCACTGTAGGATCAGTGATATACACCTGAGAAGTGGTGGTCAGGATGAGAAAGCCTTGATAAGTACACCATTGGCTCTGGAATACACATACGCACACAGTTTGCACTCAAAGACCGCAACTACACTACATTGCCTCATAAACTCTGCCAGCTCATGTGTTTTCTGTTGCCTTCCACAAAACAACCAATTTGAAAAGCAAGTCACACACTGAGCCAAGCCTTATGGGAGCCTCTGTAAATCTGCAAGATATTTGTTGGTTAAGAAAGACAAATCGGTGTCATTCTGTCTTGTTACTTCTAAAATGTTTAGTGATGTAAAGGTAGGCATAATCTTGCAAAAAGTAAGATAAGGTATGTATTTGTGCTTTTGTGCTACAAAAGCAACTTTTACTCTTTTCTTGCTGATATTAAAAGTCATCAGTCATCAATGTCACTGTGACAGGCGTCTTTCTCACTACAGCATCGTTACAACATCGCATCGGGCAATAAAGCACAGGCAGGGTGATTAGCAAGGTGGCCTGACACAGCCTGCGCACGCACACACACACACTGAAGTATAAACATTACACAATCACACCAAACATACCAGCAGCTATAGCTAATTAAGACCATGCTGCCTTTTAATGCCTGTTTATATCCGACTCTTAAATGAATACTGCCCCTGGAGCTCCTTCCAAAACAGCTCAGGAGAAGAGTGCAGGAGAAGAGAAGGGAACAAGGTGATAGGGAAGGTAGGATTACAATTACAGTAAGAAGGGAACTAACAAATCATTTTGCCCTGCAGTGCCCTAAAGGAAAGGTTTTAAAAAAGCAAGGAAAAACTGTTGTGTTAAAAAGTTGTTAATTGGGAAAGCAGTTCAGCCCGAGGTTGGTGGTTATATTATTTAAGCAAACCTGTTCATTAGATTATTAAAGAAGTCTACACTGAGACAATTTGAGAAAGCAAGACCTTTGAGGCGCAGAGATTATCAAACGTCTGGGCTGTTCCAATTTCTTTGATCTCCATGATTCAGCGAATAGGTGAACGCCAGCGAAGAAAAGTGAACTTTAATACCCCTCAATCAGAACCATGTGGGGCTTTATTGGTGTGCTGCTGCCATTCTTGCTGCATTGGCGGGCAAGAAGGACACGGAAACCCAGGGGTTAGAGGGACTGGCCATCGCTCGCTTACATCGTTAAAGTCGATAAGCTGGCAGCTGGCAGGAGGGAAACTTGCCATCAGTAACCACCAGGTCCCCGACCACTTCACTCACATTTTCCAAAACCTTTTCTCAAACTGCTCTCAGCCTTTTTTCCCGGTTTGCCTGGTCGTGGCCATCCAGAGGACAGACCAGCTGGGTTGATGCATGGCGCCACACTTCTGGAAGGGATGGAAAAGCCCGACCTCACCTGCGAGACCTTTGCCCTGTCCTCAAGGCCACCAGGCTCTCCATCAAGCCTCTAATGGCGCATTTCCACTGCAGGCCTTGCTCGGCCTCGCTCGGTTTGGTTAGGCCTTATTAGGCCTGGCTCACTATAATGCTGCGCTTCCATTACAGTTTAGGAACTGGGGTAGTTACTATAGTAACGCAGTGTAGGCGGAGCCGTGACGTCATCTTCAATGAGAGCCCCAGAAAAACAACACAGCCGTTAGCTCTTAGCACTCAGAGCTCTTCATATCAGTTCAGAAACTAGACAAAAGTACAAACCACAGACAGCCTGTGTCATGGCGAATACAGTCGCTGGTTTATTTATGTCTGTATAGGCCGTTGTTGTGAGTGTGGACGGTCAGAGCATATATAACGTCCAAGCTCCATTTAGAAAACAAGCATTTTAAAAGGTTTTCCGCCTGCCGTCTGTCTGCAGACTTGTCAAAGCATTAATTCATGGTTTTTACTAACCGGTATCAGTATGTTGTTACATCGGCATCATTTTGAAACGTGTATTACAATTAAATCACGGTCAAATATGTTCATCTTGTTGTAGTTGTAGCCCCCTTGCCAGCGATTCTCTCTCTACTTTAGCATACTCAGCCCGACTCAGCCTGGTTGTTCCTGGTCCTAGAACCACGATTTAGTCGGGCTAGAAAAAAGGTGAAAAAGTAGCCCCGGGCCAAAACAAGGCCAAGTGGAAACGCAACCAAAAACGGGCCCCGCACGGATCGGCACGCTTAAAGCGAGCTACCCGCTGCAGTGGAAACGCGCCACAAGTAACAGTAAACATGTACAACTTTCCCATACCTCCCTGCCTTTACAGGCCACACAGTGCACATCATGCACTATTCATACAGTTGATCCTGATTTTAGAAATGTCACTGCAGTAACAATATATCTGGAGGTGGATAACCTGTTTTAATATGCACAGATTTTGGGACACCTGGTTTGATTTCAAGTTGCAGCTTGAATGAACTTGACTGAGAAGGTGACAGAGGCATATATTGTATATGTGTGTAAGGGAGAGACAGATGTCTGGAAGAGGCTACGTAGGCAACGTTGACAGTAGAGGAGTGCAGGCTTTGTAAACTAACAGAGGAACACACACAAACATACGTACCCACCTCATAAACTCCCCTCCTTACACCACACTGAAACCCAAGCTTAGCATCAGGCGCTAATGTGTTCCTCTTGGGTTTAGGTTGGTTTGAGAGTAGGTGCACGCGTCTATGTGTGCTCCAGCTTTGCTACACGTTGAGCTCTAAAATTCACTTTCTACAGCTGTACACGTCCCAACACACGTGCACCCCATTTAGGTCACTGCTATTTAAGAGCTGCAGTACTGACTGGGGGTAGCAGCATAAAGGGAAGATGGAGTTATTCATATAATTGCGCTAGGAGTTCCCTTGGTTTTTAATTGAAGTATTGCCAATGGTATCCCTGAGGGCCCAGTGTTGCAGTGAAGGTTCCCCCGTGGAAGGGTGAAACAGTGTTGAGCGGAGAGAAGTGGGGGTGCTGCTGTACGATGAGAAGGCCTGTAAAAGGAGCTGCTGCCACTAACAACACCCCATTAACATCAACCACAGGGAGCAAAGACACGGAACCATTAGAAATAGTCAAAGAAAAAGGCTCACCATCTAATGCTTTATTGCACTGCCGCAAACATGTGGTTGACACAACAGCCAGCATATGCATTCTGAGGTTTAAAATGTGAAAAATGCAGTTAATGAACACATGTTTTTCTAATGCCTCGCTTGCCTGCAAAGTACAGAAACCCCCCGAGTTGATGATTAACGTGAACAGACAGAGGTTTACCTGAGAAATCGACTAGACAGATAAACATTCAGACTTCCTCCTCTATCAAAAGCTCCACCTTGACTTGCTCACTCTACCCACTCTGCCATGCCTCAACACATTGCCTCAGCTTGGGAAAAACATGGACGTTTCTCTGAGGGCAAGTGAGCTCCTACTCTACCTGCCTGGCTTGGACACGTCTGGTCAGGTTCTCAGCTCCACTAGCGCGCGGTAGGGGTTATCAAAAGCTGCTGAAGGATTTAGGTGATCGATTATTATGAAGAGATGAGTAATTTAGGAAAATGTATACAGAAAGAGAAGGAGAAGATAAGCAGGTTGCAGAAGTGTTGCAACCATTCACTGCTGTGTGGCTTAGCAATTGTTACACTGAAAATTTGATTTGACTAATGTCAACAAGCTATATCTATAAAAGGCAAACCTCCACTTTCACTGAGAATATAACAATTTGGTAATAAACAAAAGGACACAGTTTATAAAATATCACAAAGGTTAGAAGGTGTGTGTGTGTGTGTGTGTGTGTGTGTGTGTGTGTGTGTGTGTGTGTGTGTGTGTGTGTGTGTGTGTATGTGTGTGTGTGTGTGTGTGTGTGTGTGTGTGTGTGTGTGTGTGTGTGTGTGTGTGTGTGTGTGTGTGTGTGTGTGTGTGTGTGTGTGTGTGTGTGTGTGTGTGTGTGTGTGTGTGTGTGTGTGTGTGTGTGTGTGTGAGACTTGGCACATGTCTTCAAGGTGGATAAAGTCCCCTCAGTGACCAACCAAAATGGAGAACTCTGACTAGCTGATTATGGGAAAGTAGACTTTTATCAGTGCAAGAGGCTTGAATAAGTGTGCATACATAAACACAATGTAGTGCTACACACCCTTACCTTGTGATTCTTACTACACATACTAAATAAAATGCAGTATGGATAAATGAGGTACAACTATTTATAGGGAACATGTTTTATGTGCACGTGACATGGCTGCACAACACGCAAATGAAATATGTGTAAAAGTTCTGCACATGCCATTTCCTCGAATGATCTCTAACAGACAGAAACCTGAATAACTTCATATTCATAACTAGAAATCGCATAAGCTTAAAGCAAATTGGTGAAAGTTAAAAAATGTAGAGCACACACACAATGAGAAAAAAAGGAAGAGCTTAAAAAATGAGCAAGCTCTCAAAAGAAACAACAAAAGGACAATTTGCCGAGGTCTGAAATACAGATCTGAACACAAAGAACGTTTTTTGTAGGTTTAACTATATGCATGAAAGAACACTTGGGCCTGTAAATGACTGTACGTTCCACACATAAACCTGAAACAGTAGACGCATACAGGAAACCAGTGGGAACTAAACTGTAATTGGCACTATACTTGTGCTATTACTGTCACACAATAATAAGCAGCCCCACCTGTTCTTTGGCCATGTCACCTGCATCTTTCTCTCATTCATTCTCAATGTTCTGCAATGCCGGAAGTTCACAGAGTGAAGCCAACAAAGCGCCAAAGGACTTACCAAGTTTCCGTATCATGATTTAAACAACCAGACTAGTTGCAGATGGTTGTTTACGGATTTGCATTGCTACTTAGCTTTTCTGTTGTTGGTTTATTTGCTGAACTACACTACGATACATTTAAAATGATATCCTCTACTTTGCTGATTTCTTTTGTCTGAAATCTCTAACTTTGAAGTAAGGCCAGAAAGGAGTTAGGATCGACAGATGTACAAAGTGAGCAGTTGGCTTTATTGGAGTTCACTCTGGGTTTATCAGTGTCGGTACACACAGAGGCACACGGCCACTTTGATCTTCAAAGGGAGATGAGCTAGAATGAGAGGCAATAAGAAGATAATAATGCCAATCTTCATCCATTACTCCATAGATCACAGGGTTACCCGGACATGCTGAGTAGCTTTGACTTCTCTGACGGGGAAAACGTATTTCATGTTACCACATTGCCATCTAGTGATTCAACTTGGGACTAAAGATTCAAGGTGTTTATTGTCATTCGTACATAGCTACAGTGTAGTTATGTCGATGAAAATCTTAGGTCCGAGGCTCCTCCAACAGTGCAACACAATAAACAGATAAAATAGTGCAAGTAAATACAATACAATAGAATAGAAATAGTGACAAGTGATACATAATTTGTAAGTTGCAAACAGGTGAATGTTATGGATATTTTTTAGTTCAGGTGTTTAACAGTCTTATGGCCTGGAAAGACTTGCATACATGTACTGATTCTAAAATAAATTAAATGGCATCGTAACTTTACTTTACAATTTTAAAAAAATCTGTAAAAACAGCTTTTCACAAAGATTTGTATTTGTTCTTAGTTCTGGAAATGTGTTTCACTAATGGATAGTAACAAGCTAAATGGACAACAAATGAAAATCAAAGAGTGAATAAGTGTACTGTCATATCTAAGGAATTACAAGTAGAAAACTGCTATAAAGTACTACAGAAGAAATGTTCTCCCCATACTTTCTAGTCTTATGCAAGAGCAGCATCTAGTGGCTAATGCACTCTAATGCAGTCAACTGTTCTGCAGAAATATTTTGCACACCAAGAAAACAATGACACTTTGTACATTAAAACAGTTTAAACTCAAGATACACAATACAGCGCTCTAACTTTGTGATGGCAAATAGAAGAAAACTGTACTATTTTATGCAAATATAATAAAATACTAAATAATCGTTACATTACAGTATGTAACAGTAAGTTAGCAGTGGAGAGTTTGAAACTATTTATCTTAAAACAAGTAATAATGGTGGCACAACACACAGGTGAACAAGTCGCGTACGTGCCAATGCCAATACTTCCCATGACTGCCAACTGACAGAAACCTGAATAACTACATATCCCGAAATCTCTTTACCTGAAAGCAAATAGGTCAACATTTCACAACATTTCCCTTCAAAAATGAGCAATAGAGACCTTAACAGAAACCACCAATATTCAAAAGGAAATCAGTTTAAAGAGCTGAATCAGAAGCAGATCAAATGAAACAGTGGTTGGTAGTTACATTTTATTTTTTATTTTATTTGTTTATTCCACACATGGCAGTTATTTTAAAACAAAACATGTACACTTTACAAAACATGTAAGGTTATACTGGGTTTTTTTGTTTGTTGTTATAGCACATGGTGGAAAGGAGCAGGGAGAAGAAAACCTTATTTTACCTGCCCCTTCTTACAAAGTCCTTTTTAAAAAAAAAAAAAATGAAATAACCATTAAAAAGTTAAATAAAAGCAATGTTTTTTCAGTCACAGTTGCTTACAAATACTGAAACATAAAACCAGAACACAATCAAGTCAACTTCATACTGTCTAATTACGCTTTCTTTATACATTTTCTTAAACATAAAACATTTCTTACAGCCCTTTAAATCATTCGCACATCTGCTTTAAAGTAGTAAGTGCAAACTGATGTAATTTCCTCCTGTGATGCTCATCCTCTGAAATTAAAACAAATTTGTTTTGTATATTTTCTGGCAGTATTCTGTTTTTTGCTTTATGCATAACTAAAGCCGTCTGTAATTCTATTAAATCTTAAAATCTTAACTGCCTTGACTCAATCAATTGTTTGTTTGTTTGTTCTCTAGGTTGTACATTATGCAACATTCTCGCAGCTTTTTCTGTAATGTAATTAAAGGTTTTAACTCATATAGGTGTTGCCCCACACTTCAACACAATCATTTAAATATGGCAATATCAAACAAAAATACAAAATGCGCATTGACTTGTAGTCAAGCACATATTTAGCTTTCTTCAACACAAAATTACTTTTGGACATTATAACACCCAACAATCTAAATGCAGACACCTTCTCTATACTTACTCCATCTATACACAATGAAACATTCTCTAATATTCGCAGATTTGCAAAAACCATACAGTTTTGTTCAAGTTTAAAGATAACGTATTTACTTCAAACCATTACGTTTTACCATATATTTTGTAATACTTTCTGCCAAATAGTCAAATCATCCCCTGAACTAAAACAATTCTCACAGATAGATAGTAGACTCCAATGAATACTCCAATGTACTGTGCACTAGTTAACAGTCAGTAAGCAGTGGAGAATGCCGTTGTGTTTCCAGACAAGGATCCAACCCTGACCTCTAGTGGCATTGAAAAAAGTGACATGCTTTTGTGACTTTAAGGCAGGGGTCTCAAACTCAAGGCCAAATCCGGCCCGCGACTTCATTTTATGTGGCCCTGCAAGAGCTTGCAAAGAATATAATTACATGCCACTTTACAGAAGAAGGTTGCCCATAAACTACATGTCCCACAATGCATCTCGTTTTGTGACATGTGCACTGAAGAGACTTGCAATTATTTGCCCTGGACTTCTGATTTCAGACGTAATTAATTACCAAGTTATTATCCTATCCGATAATAATCCAATTCAGAGGCAATAATGTAATATAATACATTATTTTATATATATATATATTATATTTATCTAGTTACAACCGGCCCTTTGAGTGCAACCTTTATGCGAATGTGGCCCGCAATGAAATTGAGTTTGACACCCCTGCTTTAAGGTATGCAGTAATAGGTAATGTTGTCCTACACAATTCATCTCTACAGTATGTGGAAAATGCTTAATAATAACATAAAAGAATTGTTCTACATGTTTATATAATATTTAGAATAAATAAAGACGGTCTTGGATAAATAGATAAAAAACAATCAGTATGCCAAAACTTGCAAGACTTTGCTAAATGTTAAATGTGTACATTATTTTCAACATTATCAGTTTGGAGTTCATGTTTTAAGGTTGGATAATGACATTTGTATACATAAGGCCTAACTAAGATGTGGTTTCAGGACATCCTTACAATGGTGGGTGGGTTGGCTGTAGAGTGGTATTTTAACCAATTTTAAAGTTGACTTTAGATAATAGAAAAAAAGTTAAGGATTAATACGGAGATGGAAACAATTAAACTTATACAAATGAATCAATATATTGACAGATAGGTGGCTTGTTGGAGATTTAATTTTTTTTTTTTTTAAAAACAATGATGACACTGATATCCAATCGCACTGGGACAGCACAAATAAAACTTAAATAGGAACTTTGATTATGTACTGAGGAATTTGGCAAAGCTATACTTAATATGATTACATAACTTTAAACGTTATATAATACTATGAATTATTATATTCGATCATGACTGACAGTGTTAATGGTTAACTGTTATGTATGTGAATACAAAGATTACTGAAAGCCCTTCATGTCCTTACTAAGGTTTTCAATTAGCACCACAAATCTTTAGTGGCCAGAATAGGAAATGCAGCCCAGTAAACTGCTGATGTTGCTACCACCATTGTCCTCAAGGGCGCAGCAGAGTCTAACAAATGTACAAAGGCAACCCAAAAAACCAACCAGGGACTCTACTACAATACTGTAACCAAGATTTTTGAAAGATTGATGGTCAACATATTAATCAATGTAAATTAATCGTAATAAAACCATTTTATACAGCCCTTAAGTTAGTACCAACATTTTAAATCCTTTTTAAAATCCAATGAAAGACCCAGTGAGGAAAATTAATGTGTCTAGTTTCAGTCTGTTGAATGAGTGATGCACTGTGTTGACAGCCTGACGTCTGGACAACTTCCAGTCGTTTTAGCTGTCATTACAGCACTTTGGCTCTGTATGCTTATCTGAGACTTTGGTCAGGGACACTGACAGCCACTTCCACAGCAAGTCTAGCTGGGTTCACTGTGGTAGCTTCACCGCCAAACCTACAGGCCTTCTGGGAGAGCCTTGAACATGGGAGCATCTGCCTCCCAGCCTACATGCTTTAATGTGACATTGTAATTTGTGTGCACAATCTAAATGTCAGCACACTTAATCCAGCTTAATAGCACTTTATATGTTTAGTAGAGTCTAAATTGACCTCATTCAATCTCTTTTAAACAAAGCAAATAAAAAAAGACACGCACTTAAAGCTGTCAGCAAGATTCTTACAGATCAGCTAGCGCAGGACTACACACACACACACACACACACACACACACACACACACACACACACACACACACCCAGTCGTCTGAGGAGCCTGGTGGTCTGCTGTGTCCCGGGGAGGTCACACAGGAAATGTCACGCTCCTCTTCACACTGAAAATGTCTCCTTTATCCTCCCCACTGAGAACGAAAGAAAAGGGAGGAGGATTGAAAGAGTGGATCGAATGAAAAAAACGGACCCAACTCCTCAATGAGGATTGCTTACTTGTGTAGGTGTGACTCGTTGAAACGCGCTTGAGTTGCGGTGGCAACCCACACCCAGCAAAGTAAAGGCTGAATATGGTCACAGGTTCGGTGGAATGTGACATTTGTGAGAGGGAAACACAAAGGGAAGAATTTTCCCTCCAAAACGAGAGCACAAAAAAAGAACAAGTGAGGTCAGTTTGAGAGAAAACAGGAGGAGGGATATCTGGTATTTAAAGCGTTGCAAAACAAAGTTTTTATTTTTTTTCCTTGCAAGGAAGGCCAAGAAGACATCTGACGATCCATCACCATAAAACATATGGTAGTGAGTGCAACGTTTGGGCCTGTTCTTAGCATATCATATAAATCACTCTTTTGTGTATCCATAGTGTCCTTGTAGGGAGGTGGGTGATGCATGCAGCCTTTCTGTGGCTGAGGAAGTTTGAATGGAGTGCTGTCTGTTGGCGTCCGGGCCAACACAGATGCCCCTACTGTGTGTCTTTGCTGTTTGCTCTGTGTGTCGAGGAGAGGCATGTTGGGAGAAAGAGTCTGTCCTCTTCCCATCTTCCTTTCGCCTTTCTGTGATCTCCATCTCCCCAATGCTCTTTCTACTTCATTCCTGCAGGGCTGCACTCACACAGGAGGTCAAGGAGAGCAGGGATAGCAGGATTTAAAATAAAAATTCAGAGGAAGTGTGCCAGATTTGAATCACCCAATAGGGAAAAGCGGGCCATGATGCATGGAGTCAAGTTAAAAGATCTAAACACCAGGTGCAGAGAGAGGTTTATCAAAGAAGACAGGCTTTAAGAGTCAGACCCAGAGGCATCATTTTAAGGAATCCCCCACTTATGTTCACCACTTCCTCTCAAGCCTCCCTGCCACACTCTCCCTTTAGCAAAAGCTGTCTCAGCCTCCCACTTCCTTATAACTCCTAAAGCAGAATGAAACACACACACACACACACACACACACACACACACACACACACACACACACACACACACACACACACACACACACACACACACACACACACACACACACACACACACACACACACACACACACACACACACACACACACACACACACACACACACACACACACACACACACACACACACACACACACACACACACACACACACACACACACACACACACACACACACACACACAATGCAAGTTGCGGTTTCCCTGTAGGAAATCAGCAATCTGCTGCCATTACCCACCAACATTTACCCTCGCCCCCCCTCCTCTCTCTCTGCTCCCTTACACCCCCCCCCCTTGCATTTCCTTACCACCCCTGTTTAGACAAAGCATCTTTCTCTCATGAGCATCATTAGAGAGATAGAAGACAACTGTTGGTAGGCTAGTAGAAAGAGAGCACCACACAACAAGCCAAAGGAAAACATAAATAGCTCATTCGTTTTTAACATTGGTCTGTTGTCATAGCATCACATAGGTCCCTAGCTGTGTGTATATAGCTTGATAGACATGCTACTCTGTTGTGAAGAACTGAAGGCACTTGCACTATGATGGGAGCATTGGTCACCTCTGTTTGGCATCTTGACAGTAAAAGGTCTTAAAGTTTGTGTGTGTCCTCATAGCTGAAATTCAAAACACAGCATAAACATTTGTTATAATTCGGGGCAAATTCTTACCTGTTCATAAATAGACATGTTTTGATATGCAATTCCTTAAACAGGTTCCCAGAGAATCTGTCAAAAAAACTTAAAGCCAAGAGAAAATCACAAATGGAGGGGAGATCACCAAGGCGCTGAGGAAAAGAACACTTTACACAGTGCTCCCAGCTTTTCAAAACCTCTCTCAGTCTCACACATAAACACATAGGCACAAACACATACACCTAGAAACAAAGGTGCCATTTACTCAGGAAGGGTCAGCAGTTCTCTCCATCAGACAGGGGCTTGTTCTTGGTCAGAGGCTGCTGCCCAATCTCAGGCCACCCTCCCCTGGCTCCACCGGCCCCCACCACCCCGGAGACAAGCTCCCCATTGTTCCTGCACTGCTAATAAATGACAGTTCTCCTGTTCAGACAAACTTTAGAGTCCATTCTAAAACACACACACACACACACACACACACACACACACACACACACACACACACACACACACACACACACACACACACACACACACACACACACACAGAGTATAAATGGTGCTCTATATGTAAGGATACACAGCAGCTTATTTACAGTCTGATATTTCTCATGGAGCTCATTAAAGGTTATCTGACACTAATGATGGAAGGATATTTTCCTGCGATTTGGGGCTTGTGCCCCAGGGGTCTGATGAGGTAATGCCGAGGGCATATCATGCTAAAAATACAGTGGTAATTAATAAATGTTTTCCTAATGTATTACATGTCCCTTCAGAGGTCGAAAATGGACGTGACATCGAGACATAGTTCAATCGGGGGTCACACTGCTCCGTCGGTACTGTCACCCGTGTGCAATGTCACATACAACCCCACACACGCACACTCACACACACATAAGCCAGATACTGAGCTCCATCAAGGCCATGACCCAAAGTGAGCCTTGAGTTTAGACATGATAAATCACCACTCAACTTAAGCTCATAAACACACCATTAACACGCTCGGCCACAGCAACTTGATCTGTTTACCTTAACCACTGTGCTGGGGACTATCGCTCTCAGGCAGGCCTGTATTAGCATGCCTGGGGGCCTGATGCACATGTCTGTCACAGGGGCCGGCCAGCTCCAGCTCAGGGCCACAACTCAGGGGCGCTGCTTCAACGTTGTCTCAACACTTTATGAGGTCATTTTCCAGCACTCGGCTTGCTTCATTCAGACTAGGTTTTTACCTTCAAGATGCAGACTATAGAGTTTGGAAAGAGTGTCTGTTTTAGTTTGAAGTGTGTATGATACTTGATTCACATAGGTAACAACAAACATAAGCTAATCATCCTAGGTCTTGGTGGTGTGGGTAGCTTAATAAGTATCTGAATATGGTTAAATGTAAGTTTAAAACAAATGAGAATACAGCGGAAACTTAATGCAAAGAATTGCTAGTGATGAGAAAGTTCTTAGGAAATGTTGAGTGGAGTAAATACAGGGTTGTTAAGTGACTCTGACCCTGGTGTGTGTATATGGCTCTCGACTGCGGTTCACCACAAGCATATCATATAACAGCTCAGCCAGCACACTCAGCCCTGAGAGAAAGCAAATTCTTGCTTGGTCATTTTCAGCTATGGAAGACATAAACAAACATGTACAAAATAAAAAAAGTAGGTCTGAAAAGTTTGAAAGATTCTGGCTGCAGTCAGAGAAGTGGGTGTCGGAGAGTGGGTCTGAAGGGGTGTATCTGTGTCTGTATGGTGCTTACACAGCACAGGGGTGATGTTGGCTGTGTGCAGGACAGATGCTGGGCAAGCGGGGTCACATCAACAGACATGCTCCCGCTACACCGTTCAAACGACAAAAGGAGGAGGAGGAAGAGGAGGCAGAAGTTGGTAGAAGAGGAGTAAAAAAAGCCCCAGTGTTTAGTCAAGGCCTGCTCACTGACACAAAGTCTGTCTTTGTCTGCCTCCCAGGGTGCCAGATAAAGGAATTCTTGTGTGTCGGGGGCTCTGACCGAGTTTATTTGACACTTCAGCTCCTTTTGTGAAGCAAGTGTCCCATCGTCAATGCTGGCCATGAGAGTCACTTGGCATTAGACAGAGGGTCCCTCTTCAGTGGAGAAAGGGGGTCTTGTTTGGAGAAGATCTTTAATGGAGGGGTGTGTGGGGGGTGCTGGGTCGGAGGAGAGGGGGTGCTCGGTCTGTGCTTTGCGCTGTATACAGACATATAGTGGGGCTCTGTCCCCTGCCCCAACAATAGATGGAATTCTTCATTACTAAGGAAGTGGACGTTATTGAGGAGTGAGAGCTGAAGGGGTGTAGGAAGCTCCTTCATCAGATAAGTTGCATGAACACGCAACTACTTGAAATGCAATGCCACATATGTCACAAGTATGCTCAATAAAGATGGAAATGCTTACAAGCTGAACTGGTACAACATTCATGATCCTGACTTTTTAGGGTGCATCGACTCTAGAGTGTTAACACGCACCTGCAGGTTCCACTCAAAGGGAGCATCTACACATCATCCATATCTTTCTGAGTTTTAAGAATAAACAAGCCGTGTGTCAGGTAGCAGCAGCTTGCTCTACTGACATGACAGTCACTTCACATTGAAGGCCCTCCCTGTGGGCAAAGTTCTGGAGACAGATTTACTCTCACCTGAATGGAGTCACTGTGGGAGAGGTGAGTGCATGTCGCTTTCTATGGTCACTGTATCCACACTGTTCATTTACTTTACTGCACCTGGCCTTTCATAACTTATTATAGACCGTGGCTCTGTGAATAGTATGTGGTCACCTGGGACTGCAGGTGTATGGCTATGTCTGGTGTAGGACAGGTGAAAAAAGAGCTCAATTTGAAAATAGAGTATTCAAGTCATGTGTCTAAAATACATCAATTTGAGTACTTTTGAGGGTTTATAACGGAGCAGTGCTCTACCAATCAACAGGTGAATCAACATTTGACAGGGCTTTTGTATGAACACACCCCCTCAGAAACCGTTCAGACTAACTAAATAAGTGTTGTCCTAACTGGATCTCATCTCAAAGGAGTTTGATTGTTAAGAGTGATTTGGTTGTGAATATATAGGCCAAATGGGTGTGTGCTGAGATAATGACAGAACCTTTAGTCAAAACAGACACTGTTCAACGTTGTTGTTTCATTTGTAAAATAACAGCGGATACAATGAAGTTAGTCCTAATTTGGTACCCTTTGGAACATCACAGAACAACCTGACCCTTTTTTTACAGCTTATAATAATTCAATGACAACATTAAATATGACAGAAATTAAGTAAACATTTCAGTGCTCAAGGTAGGTCATTCTCTTACCTGCTGGAGGAGGAGATGCGTTCTGTCAGTATCCAAACAGCTGGCCATCTGCTGAGCATCGCTCTCAAAATATATTCCAGGATATTCCTTTCGTTGTGCCAAAATCCACCGCAACAAATATCGATTTTGAAATCATATCAAAGAGTTAGCCAACTATGACACTGGCCACACGCGCGAAGTATCCCAAGAGACTCGTCTGTCCGACAAACGGCTGGTCCAGCGGCAGGACTTAGGCAGCAGGAGACATGTACACCACTCATCCCGTGAAGAGACATTATTTCCTCATATCCTAAAAGACGATATACAACTCCTGCGTTGAATCCATCAGCTGCTGCCATCATAAAGTTTAAAAAAGAATAATAACAATAACTCCTCCACGTGTGTCAGTGCTGTAACAGCAGCATTGAATCCTCTTTATGCGCCAAAAGAACCAATGCGTAAAGTGATTGCTGCTTTGGTAAATCAAGCAGATTGATCGGTGTGGTTATTTCCATAAGGCAGTAAAAGTAGCCGGGTTATCCTTGGTCTCCAGTGCAGTGATGATCCCTGCTGGAGCTCCAGCTAGCGTCTATGTAGCCGGTACTACGATGCGCTCCTGTGAAGAGCCTGAGCAGCACTGAGCCATAGTTGGAGCAGAGCAGCGCAGCACATGCTGCCCTCTGCCAACGTAGGGGCGCAAAGCATGATGGTAAATGGAGTAGATTTTGTATGCTACCTATTTCTTTTAGATCAGTAGTAAGACATTCGATTAAAATTAAGAAATGCAAAACAAAAGTAAATACAAATCAAATGTAATAATCATATCAAAACAAGAATAGTGGCAGTAGAGTGTAATTGACCGTACTGTATAATTTGCTTATGTTGGAGGGTGAAACATGTGAGGGAAAATGTTCACTTCACACACAGAATTTGAACCCATGTTAAACAACCCTGTTTACTAATACAAAAGTGTTTCTCCTGGAATGTTGACTATACTTTTTGAGGATTTAAATTAAATGAATTGTAATGTTTGCATAATTGCACAATTTATTGTATTACCTGGCTATAATAACCTAAGTAAATAATTATGTGATGAATATAGGCTGGTATAATTGTGTTGTATGGTGCAATCACTCATCTGTCAGTTTGATCCCAGGTTTGCGTGTGAGCCATGTGAGTGAGTAATACTGATCTTCTGTCGCTGTGCACAGATACAGGGATGTCGGTGCCTTGAATCACCCTCCCATGAATGAATCTCTTGTCTTTCTTACCTCACTTTCATGTCTTAACCACCTCCAGGCTTGCTTGTATTTCTGGGATCATAGCTTCCCTTAAAACTCAAGACAAGTAGTGGATTCCCTGGAATGGACTGGAACCTCAAAGACTAAAATCACTGTGAAGACCACTGAGACAAATGTAACATTTGTGATATTGGGCTATATAAATAAACATTGATTGATTGATTGATTGATTGATTGATTGATTGAAATCAGAAAGAAAGTTATATTAAATTAAAGTGTTACTCTGTGATTGTGTATTAAAACAAAACATGTTGTGTTATAAGACAATTAGATTTGCCTATGAATAAAATATTTTGGAAAAAGTACACTGAGGAAAACATTGTAAACATACTGTAAATGAGTGTGTGAATTATGGAAGTCTTTGATAAAGTGTGGCTTAAAATAACCTCTTGAAAAAAAGACACATAAATAACAGAAAAAAAATTGACAAAAAAAGTGATCCCCATTTTAGGCATATCTAATATTTTCTATACACACTAGATTGTATCATCCTATCATTAAATGGTCACTAGGAATTAACATCTTTCTAAATACTGGCGTAAATGTATTGAACGTCAAAGTGGTTTACCTTCCACTATACCACTGTTACTGATCTCCACATGACGGTGTGTATTACACTTTAGGGCAGGTATAGCTCCACTCCACCTTTTCCTTTACTCCCCATGTGGCCGTGCTCCAGTACAATCCTGGAGTATACCTGAATTGCACGCAATTCTGTCAATTGCAGGTACTTGATGGCTTTCTTGTGTGCTGGGGTTGAAAGTTGCTGGAGGTTTGTGCACACAGCATTGCGTGACTAGAGCTGGGGATGAAAACACAAAGACATTGTTTTCAGTGATCAAACCCCCTTTATAGTAACTCAACAGCATTCCTGTCTCGCATTCCTAAGCCACCGCTGCTGTGTGAAGGATTTTTTCTTCCTTTTGAGAAAAAGAAAGCAATAGAAGGTTACACATTTGTATCTGGTTCACTGTGTTGACCTCGCTTCTTCCACAAAAGCCATTCTGCACCCCAAGCTCATTAATCATTAATCAAGGCTGAATTAAAGTATTAGCAGAGGCAATTATCTTGCAGAGGTAATGATCTCTTATCTAAATCGAGGTGATGAATGTAAACAGTGGAGCAGCAATCCTGCTTTCATCTTCAGCAATCACTCCACCTTGAAACCAAGCCAATTGATTTGCAAAATGATTATTTCTCCATGTGTGCATGCATAATGCACGTGTGTCTGCATGATTGTACGTGTGCAAGTGAATACTTTATGCATCTTCCTCCTCCATGTTTCTACTCACACTAGTGTGTGTTCTTGGGTATGTGCTAATGTGCACACAAATGTTTTCCAGATTGGTGTGACAAGGATAATCATATCCAGAGAGCACAAAACTATTCTGAATACTGCTCACACAGATGGGCGGAAAAAGAAAGAATGCATCAGGGAATCCAAGGTGAGCAAGGCTGAGAGAGTGAAGAGAAAATGTAGACATTCTCAAGCAGCAAATTGCACAAATTGCCTAGCATGCACATCAAAAGGCACAACTCTAACATGTGTGATGCAGAAATATATAAATGCATATGTGGCAATATCCTCTGTTCAAAAAGTCCATGCAAGCAGTGCAGTCATCACCTGTTGGTTGTGTTAAAACAAATCTAATATTTACTGGAAGCAATGACCTCTACAACTGCTGCTTCAACATACAACACATAGAGAGGACAATGGAGTCAGTCATATCTCCAGTGTTTGCTCTGAGAGTGATTAAGACTAGAGGACATTCATTACTGGCCCGGCTCAGACAGAGAGGGGCTTCAGAGCAGAGCTCTTGTGTTGGACTGTTTGGATGTCCTATCCCCTTGTATCTCTTTGACTACCTCAAACACAAGGCTCTATTCAACCAGACTGGGAACAAATGTTTCCTTATGTGGCTCTGAGTGCCCAAAACCCAGCGACAGGATAGAGAGCAAGAGCCTATGAGACCAAAAGACAGAAGGTTACAATAATGCAGGATATGCTGGCGCTATTTAAGTAATCAGCTCATCTTAAAGTATGATCCGCATTATTAGGTGTGTGTATGGGGGGGGGGCTGATGTCATGGAAACCAAAAGCTAGATGAGACATAAGTATTTCCCACTAACAGAATGCCCTTCTGCTGGTATGGCCCACAGGCTCAGTAGCCTGCCACACTTGATTTCCTCCTTTTTTTTTCCACTGCTCCACTGTTCACACAGGTGTTATTATTTCTACATTTGAATGGAAATGAATATGGTAAATATAACCCAGGAAACCTCAGTTTGGTTTCCAAGCAGCTTATGTTATTTCATGTTCCGCCTGCTGACTTCCTTTGCCAATCCATGGGAACAGGCAAAGTGAAGCTAAACCGGGGTCAATGCAAGGTTTCACAGTGGCATGAGTGAAGATTACTCAAGGAAAACGGTTTTAAAAAATGGCCTGCTCTATGTATAGAGCAGGCACAGGCCATTTTTTAAAACCGTAATGAGACATAATGAGACATAATGCGCTGTGTACCCTTTTTCTATAAGGATAAGGAGCTAATCCTCTTGTGCTATGAGACTGATAGGGTTGGAGTACTTCCAGCACCTCATGGTGCCAGATCTTTGCAAGGGAGGCTTTCTCAAAGGAGACCATGTAATCAATGACCCCCCCCCCCCCCAACCTACTATATTAGTCTTAACATAGTAGATTATAATGTCAAGTTTTGTGGTTAAAGTGTATTTTTTTTTGAGCACTTGTCATTTCCCATTATATCTCGCTGCCTTCAGGCCTTCCCCCTCTTGCCCCGCATTAAGATGTCAAACTGTAAAGGGGTTCTCATGTTTACTCAAACATGTTTTCCCACTTAAGAAGAAATTAAATGAACTGTTGGCCTGGACTGGCAGTGCAGTACCACTGACATGACTCATTCCTCCTTCCTCCCCAACACTCTCTTACACTGAGCAAAGGGGGAATTTCTTTGGACAAGCACACCCTTCCTGGAGCCTTACCATAGTGTGACCATGAGAATGTTTCAGCCTGCAGGTGCCTAGGTTTATTTGTAAATGTTACGTGCCAGGCAGGCTGTACATGTGTGGTTTTCCTTCCCTCCTGTGTTTCTCTCTTCTCCCTGTCGTCTGCACAGCTAATCAGCAGATGATCGGTATCTGCCTGTGCACCTGAGTCTGATGGCTGATTGGATCCTCTCACCCTCAGCTGGCCTATCAGCAACCAGGGCCGACCATAAAGGAGGCACCCAGGAAGTCTTCTCTCTCTCACTCTGGGCCTGTTGCTGAGGAAGGAACACGGCTGTGTTTAGCAACTAAAGCTATTTGAATAATCTGAACTTTGTTAATGTGTGTGTGTTGAGAGGTGGAGGAGTTAGGTAAGTCTGGGGTACCCTGTACCCTGTGAAAATAAAACTTAAAAAATAACTAACTTTAAACTCAAGGTATTCTCAAGGAACTGCGCTACTTCTAACCTCTCTGTAAACCCGCTGCACACATCCGATCACTTCTTCATTTCATTCTCTCTACCCCTTTCCAAACATAAACTAATCTCTTCTCATCCTGCACCTGTCTGCCGTAACCTCCGTTCCCTCTCCCCCTCTACCTTTGCCTCATCGGTGCTCTCAGCCCTCCCTTCCTCTAACTCGTTCCAACTCCTGCCTCCAAACTCTGCTGCAGAAACTCTCCTCTCTACTCTCTCATCCTCTCTGGACTCTCTCTGTCCTCTCACATCTCGGCAGGCTCGTCAGTCCCCTCCTGCTCCCTGGCTAAATGACGCACTGCATGCTAATAGAACCGTCCTTAGGGCAGCAGAGCGGAAACGGTGGAAATCCAAACACCGCGACGACCTCCTAACCTATCAGGCTCTCCTCTCCTCTTTCTCTGCTTCGATCTCTCAGGCAAAAAGCACTTTCTTTCAAGATAAGATCAAATTTTCCTATTCCAATCCTAAAAAACAATTTTCCATCTTCTCCACCCTCTTGGACCCTCCCAAAGCCCCTCCCCCCTCCTCACTTCTGTCAAGCGACTTTGTTAACCACTTTGAAAAAAAGGTTGATGATATTCGCTCTTCTTTTTCTGACTCACCTTTACTCACCGATGGGTCACCAGACCCTCCTTCCACCCGCACACTAACCTCCTTTTCCCCTCTCTCTCCAAGTGAGGTTCTTACCCTCATTACCTCTGCCCGCCCTACCACCTGTCCTCTGGACCCTATCCCCTCAAACCTCCTTCAGACTATCGCTCCTGATATTCTAGCGTTTCTCACCCATGTCATCAACACTTCTCTAACTTCTGGTCACTTTCCAAACAGTCGCAAGGAGGCAAGAGTAAACCCTCTCCTAAAGAAACCCACTCTCAACCCGTCTGATGTTATAAACTACAGGCCTGTCTCTCTCCTCCCGTTCCTGCCTAAAACACTTGAACGCGCTGTCTTTAAACAACTCTCCTGTTATCTCCATCAGAACAACCTTCTGGATCCGCACCAGTCTGGTTTCAAGGCAGGTCACTCCACAGAAACTGCTCTCATTGCTGTCACTGAGGAACTGCACACTGCTAAAGCAGCCTCCCTCTCCTCTGTCATCATCCTTTTGGACCTGTCTGCTGCATTCGACACGGTGAACCATCAGATCCTCCTTCGCACTCTCCAAGAACTTGGAGTTTCAGGCTCTGCACTTTCCCTCCTCACCTCATACCTCAAAAACCGTACCTACAGGGTCACTTGGAGAGGGTCCGAGTCCGACCCTTGTCAATTAACTACAGGGGTCCCTCAGGGCTCTATTATTGGTCCCCTCCTCTTCTCCCTGTACACAAACTCGCTCGGATCAGTCATTAGCCCGCATGGTTTTTCATACCACTGCTACGCTGACGACACCCAATTAATTCTGTCCTTTCCCCGCTCAGAGACCCAGGTCGTCGCACGCATCTCTGCTTGTTTAGCTGACATCTCTCAATGGATGTCCGCTCTTCACCTCAAGCTCAACCTTGACAAAACTGAACTGCTTTTCCTTCCGGGAAAATATTGTCCCACTCTTGACCTGACTATCAACATCGGCACCTCTGTTGTTTCCCCGACCCAGACTGCAAGGAATCTGGGTGTGATCCTAGATAACAACCTGTCCTTCACTGCAAACATCGCTGCTACAACCCGTTGCTGCAGATACACGCTTTACAACATCAGGAAGATACGTCCCCAGCTGACCCAGAAAGCGACGCAGCTTCTGGTCCAGGCTTTCGTCACCTCACGCCTAGACTACTGCAACTCCCTCCTGGCTGGTCTACCTGCATGTGCCATCCGACCTCTGCAGCTCATCCAGAATGCAGCGGCTCGTCTGGTCTTCAACCTTCCTACATTTTCCCACACCACTCCGCTCCTCCGCTCCCTTCACTGGCTTCCGGTAACTTCTAGAATTCACTTCAAGACACTGGTACTTGCGTACCATGCTGCGAATGAATCTGGCCCTTCCTACATCCAGGACATGGTTAAACTGTACACCCCAGCGCGTGCACTACACTCTGCATCAGCCAAACGACTCGCTGCACCCTCGCTGCGAGGGGGACCCAAGTTCCCATCAGCAAAAACACGTGGGTTTGCTATCCTGGCTCCAAAATGGTAGAATGAGCTCCCCATTGACATCAGGACAGCAGAAAGCTTACACACCTTCCGGCGCAGACTGAAAACTCATCTCTTTCGACACCACCTCGAGCGATAGAATTACTAACAAAGAACTGCTAACAGAGCACTTATATACTAATAAAGGACTGGCTTATCTATAGCCAGTTGAGTAGCACTTGCAATGCTTGGCTCTATGAAACCTGATGTACTTATATGATTCTGTTTTCTTCAAGGTTGTGTCTTCCTGGTCGAATGTACTTATTGTAAGTCGCTTTGGATAAAAGCGTCAGCTAAATGCAATGTAATGTAATGTAATATAAACAGAAATCACCTTCATTTCCTACAGGATAAATACTACATACCACCCTGGCATGCATCTGTCTAACTGCATGCGTGTCATTTTTGAAAGTTTGTGTGTTTACAGGACATAAATCTTGGCTCCATTTTACCCGCTTAATCTTGTTTTAAAGTGTAAAGTTATTATTTGAATTACTTGAATAATGTTAAGGGTTTAAATTAGGAATTATGTGTGGAATTGTGTGTGTGTGTGTGTGTGTGAGTGTGTGTGTGTGTGTGTGTGTGTGTGTGTGTGTGTGTGTGTGTGTGTGTGTGTGTGTGTGTGTGTGTGTGTGTGTGTGTGTGTGTGTGTGTGTGTGTGTGTGTGTGTGTGTGTGTGTGTGTGGTGTGTGTGTGTTTGTGTGTGTGTGTGTGATCTCAGTGGCAGGCTGTGTGTAGGCAGCTGGGAGTGTGCCTGGGCTATGCGTGACTAGGAGAAATACACCTGTCTCCAAGCACAGGTACGGAGGGGGAGCTGGCACGCAGAGGCCTGCCAGGCGAACAATGCTCCCTATTGTACCTGCGCTCTGACTGCAGACACTCACAGGAGAGGAAGCCCTGAGCCCAGTGTGTGTAGCTCTCTCTCCCTCTCTTTCACTCTCTCTCTTCTTGCTCACACACACTCACACGACATACAGAGTCAAATTATTTATAGTACACGTATTGTGCTGACCGCAGGCGCCCTGGGCTAAATCCCCCAAAACTCTGCCTTTTACACGCAAGCTGCCAATCATAGCTGTGAGTGACAGATTTGACTTCCAATCAAAGAGAAGAAACAAAGTACTGAAAAAGGACACAGAGAGTGTTTGGTTGTAAGTGTTATTGGCCTATGAACACTTTGCATGAATGTCATTATTACAGTATTTTATGAAATGCAGTGTATTATATTTCCTCAGTTAATGGCTGTTAAACAGTCAAAAAGTATAACATTTGTGTTGTTATTGTTCTGGAGAGTATTTCAAAGTTAATAAGGATACTACTCTTCAGATATTATCAGTTTCACAGAGATAACTAATGTACTGTTAAGGTATCTAATAATAAATAGCTTTAAATATAAATCCCTGTTGTGTCTATTGTTAAGTAATCTATTATCAGTGTTACACCAGCCTAAGATTTTCCAGGCTTTTTGTTCTCGGTACAGATAAGGCAACCTTGAGATGGAGAGCCAAGATACACTGCACTGGAGTACTGAGACAGCGGGAGACAGACAGAGAAAGACACCCCAAGAGAAAGGTCGCCTGTCTGTAAATCACTGGGGCTCTCTGTGGCTTCCACTAGGCTGAATCTCATTTTGTCTTGATTTGTTGGCTAATTATGAAGAAAAATAAACATGGCAACCGCAGAGAGGGTCGGGGACGAGAGGGAATGCCAAACATCTGCTTTCAGGAGTTTTGGTGCTTGGTTGATCTTGGATAGACACAAGTACCCCTTCTGTCAAACAGGAACTCCAGCTGTTCTACAGATGGGGTCAGTTATTTGGTGTAAAATGTGTGGGCCCAAAAAAGTCAAAGCCTCTTTGATCCATTATCTAGAACTCACACAATTATTTTACACCTCTCTTACAGGGTTACAAGGTGACTGCAGTGAGACCGCATCGTTTAGTGTGTGTTTGTGTAACACCAGCGGTATCATGAATAAGTGTGTGTGTGTGAGTGTAGGTGTGTGAGTGTGTGTGCTCACTGACTAACGCAATACAGTCTTCATAAAGGTAGTATTGTTAAGTTGCGTGCGAAGCTCATGCTTTAGGCTTTGGGTCCCCGCCCACCCCTGTAAACCACGGCCTTTTTTTCCTCTGCTTTTTTTCCCTTCTACACCTTCCCCTTTCTTTTTGTTACAGGTAAACATTTGATGTCCGCACGCAATCCCCAGCGAGTCTCCTCCCCTTGTTCTCTCCTCGGCTCCCTGGCTTCCACTCAGCGTTACTCACACTCTCTCTCACAGACACACGTACACACCTCTCTCTCCGATATGCACACAGACACGCTACCCTTCCCTCCCCATTTTTCTGACATTCCTCTCCTCACTGACTCAGCACCTGTTTCCTTTAGAGGTTATGAAGTTTCTTTCTCTGTTGCTGAATGACCAACAGCACTTTTGATTGACTGGAAACACTTGTCCACTATCACGCTTCACTAGCATTCATCTTTCATCTATGTCTTGTGCTTGTTTATGTCTAAACAAACTTTATAGTCATGGGTCTTATTTGCACTCAAAAATTAGCTTGGCACCATTTCTTATGGCACCATTTCTTATAGCCTGGATCCCTGTGTACTTTTATTAAAATGAATGCCATTATTGTGAGAAACAAAATGGTTTTATTTAATCAAATAAAAGTAACCCATGACAACAAAATGAAACTATCTAACCATACTGATGTGACAAATCTAAACCAATTACCTCCTGCACTCAGCATTGTTCTTTTAACAACAAAGTTAAGGAATAGAAAATACTGCCAAATTAAATCAGAAATACAATCAAACAAAAATTATTTCAAGTATCCAGGCAGACAATGTATCTTTTCTGAGGGTGCTAATAGGAAAGAAATGAGTAAAAAAAAAAATGAATACAAATAAAAAAAGTCCATCAGAAATGCGCTGCACACTTACACACACAATGGTATACTAAAACATATATACTTTCCGTAAATATAATTCACAAATACAACAATCTACCTCTTTTTCTGAATGCTGCTCATTGTTTACAATTATATAACAACTTGAAACGGCAGTAGAGAGTACAAGTTGCGACAACACCACAGGTTGTTGCCAGTTTAAGCTAATGGGAGCTAAATCAACATCAGATAAAAGCCAATTAGTTCAGAAATTGCATTTTGCCCCTGACTTCCCATAATGTAATGTTCACCTGCATCAATCTAATGCCTGATTTTATGTGATTGGTCGATACTCTGACTACAAACAGAAACCACAATGCTTTCGATTGCCAAAATCTTACCTTTGCGTACAGATTCTTCATTAAAAAACAGAATCTCCTTGTTTTTTAAAAGATTTTCACAATTCACTAGTACTGTGTTGTTGCTTAAAATGCAGCGTTTAAAGCGTCCAGGAAGAAAAATGTGTGAATTACATCCAAAATATTTGTTGGTGCATGTGAATGATTGTGACCTAACAGATGTTAAACACTAAGAGAAGGTAATAAAACAAGCCCACATTTGGTGTGTGAACTACAGCTAAGTCTTTCCCATGCCAATCTCAGTCACGCACATCCCTCAAGCTGCAGCAGTTACTGCAAGACTGAGGGGAGTTCTGACTGGTTCTGACACATCAAGGGCAATCATCGTGTCCAACCACAGAAACAACTAACTTCTCTGCCAATGTTACCAGCACCACATATGATTTCAATCAGAGCTAATTAATCTATGGGCACAGATGGATTTCTTTCAGCCCGTTAACAATACAAAACACCCACTCACGGATTCATGTCAGCACAAATACTCATGTGCTGCCTATTGACAAACTCAGACATGAGGGTTCAGTTAGGGAAATTCAGACTGCATGGTAACCAAACATTATTCCTGTATAACAGGCATCCTCAAAGTCCGGACTCTGGTCCGGGTCCGGACCGAACCACAACTGTCTCTGGACTCTGAGCAAATTATACTTTTCATATGTAGGCTATTATCTGTATTATCTGTGTTATCTGCGAGACATCGCCACAAAACAACGAGTCAAAATTCTCCGCTATGTCCACTGCAAACAGCGCTCTGCATGTCCGACTGTTCCACTGTCTGTGTGTCTGTCAACTAGGGGTGTAACGGTTCACAAACATTTCGGTTCGGTACGTACCTCGGTTTTTAGGTCACGGTTCGGTTCGGTACGTTTTCGGTACAGCAGAAAATTATCACAAAACATAACATATTTTTTTTTAATTATTATTAAACTGTGAATAATGTATTCACTCAAATAAATACAAAATATAATAAAACAAACATTAAGGTGCAGCATTTCGATTAACTGAAATAATCTGTATTTGAACTTTACTGTACTAGTAGGCCTACTCACAAAACATAAACTATTAGTTTTGGGTTTTTAATTATTATTAAACTGTGAATATTCACTCAAATAAATATAAAATATAATAAAATAAACATTAAGGTGCAGCTTTTCGATTAACTGAAATCATCTGTATTTGAACTGTACTACCTAAGCAGCCAGTTTGACATTAGGATGTTTTTTTAAAGAAAAATTTACCACACTTGTCCACATTGCTTGCCGAAAGGGCAGATCTGCTGGCACTAGCAACGTCTCCTGCTGTGGAGAACACCCTCTCGCTAGGGACAGAGGTAGCAGACACAGCCAGGTAGCGCTTTGCTAATATGGCAACATAAGGATATTTGCCGTTTGTAATAGCTTTGGCTCGGTCTGATGTTTTTGCGAGTGGTGGAGGCTTAAATGCTAGCGGGAGTTGGGTTTGCACTTCAGTCTTTTGGTACCGGTGATATTCACGTTCAGGTGATGCCTTTTCAAATGAGTGTGCAAGCTTGATGTATTGCCAGCCGCGTAACCAATTGTAGTTGAACAATGCCGACAAACAGCTTTGGTTCGGTCCACCTGTCTTTGTCCGTCATCCTTGTACGTAACTGCGAAACCAAAATGTTCCCAAACCGGAGACTTCAATGATGCTGGAGGATTTTCGAGCTCAACTTAATCTGCGTTCGCCATTTCCTCAAATCACTGACTACATTTGAACGCATCCCTCTGACCAGCTCGTCCAATGAAATGACTTGTTTGCTCTATGACGCGTTGAACATAATGGGAGCAAATTACTCTGAATGCTGCGACGCAGCACCTGAGATTACTTCCAAGAAGTTGTTCATGTTCTCAATTTTTTACGTTTAACGTTATATTCGTTCGCTACACTTCGGTACACACGTGTACCGAACCGAAGGGCCCGTACCGAATAATCTCGGTACGGGTACGTGTACCGTTACACCCCTACTGTCAACGCATTGGTCCAATCACATTCAGCATCCCGTCAGCGTTTTCCCCCCCACCAACAGTCTCCGAATCAGAGGCACAGTAGGGCGGGTCAGAGCGAGAGTTAACAGCTCATCTAGTTGCATCTGTACTGTAGCTAGTAGCCTATAGTTTCACCTACCGGGGTGGCATGGGGTGGCAACGGCCACCCTAAAAATAGGCCTTGCCACCCCAGCTTCCACCCCAGTTGGCAGCTTTGTTTTGAAAGAAAAGTTGTGGCTCATCGGACATTTATGAGAGAAAGTCTCTAATGTCCGAGTGCAAGTGAATGCAGCACCCCTCCCCCGGCCCAGGCGCGAGCGTGGAAATATGATTGACGGCGATTTCATTTGAACGGGACGGTGCAAAAGGAGAAGCATTCGGACCCAAGCACTGAAGGAATTAGGTTTTTGTGGTCTACAATGACAGAGAAGAGACTGTCAGTTTGGCTGTACTCAGCATTGAATCAAAACGCACTAAAGCTGTTGATCGTAATAAGTTTGTGAGGCGTTTTGCTGAACAAGATGGTAATCGCCGCATTCAGCTGTAATAAACATGTCAACTTGATGCTCTGCTCACGGATGAGCATACAAAACTGTTAAGATGATGACCTTACGTATGTAAATACATGGTAAATACACATTTTTCTTTGTGGGGGTCTGCCCCCAAAAAACAGTTTTAAGTCCTGAGAAAGTCAAATAAGACGGTGTGTAAAACTACACTGCCTAGCCAAAAAAAAGTAACCACTTTGATTTAACTAGGCCAGTAGGTATAGGACTTTCCACTGGATAATAACTGAAGTATAAAATAATGCATGACTGAAGTGATGGAGACCATGTTTGAAGGCAAACAAAAAGAGGAAATAACAGGTAAAATCAAGCAAATCCCCCTCTCAGATTCCACATCAACCAGAAGAACATAAATACTGGCTGGTGATTTGATTCATCAGCTTTGTGATGGAATAAAAAATGCACAGTGCATTTCCTTAGCTGTGGATGAGTCCACTGACACCACTGACAATGCTCAGTTGCTGGTGTTTGTGAGTTTTTATGAAGAGGCAAAGGGGGAGTTTGTTGAAGATGTGTTGGGCCTGACGAACCTCAGTGGACACACATGGGGCAAGACATTTATATATATATATTTATATATATATCTATATCCTCTATTTAAGCAGGTAAAAGACTCATTGAGATTAAAATCTCTTTTCCAAGAGCGACCTGGCCAAGAAGGGCAGCATGTACAAAGTTACAACAGATAAAACACAGACATGACAGGCAGACAAATACAGCTGTAAAATACAAATAAAATGGCACATTAGCCAGTCAATATGCGAAGTAAAACAAACTATTAAAATCATTCAAAACTGGCAACATTTAAAACGATTTCAGGATATACGAGCACTCACATCTACCAATGGTGTCGTGTCCTCTGTCCTTTAAGATGGACCTGAATTCCCCCATAGTGACTAAATCTGAGAGTTTCAGCTCCTTCTGTATATTGTTCCAAGCTGTGGGGGCAGCATATCTAAAAGTTTTACCCAGTTTTGTTCTCACTGTAGTGACCAGCATCTCAATAAAATCTTGGGAGCGCAGGCCATATAGACTTTCTCTTTGACACATATATGTGCAAATGTAGGAGGGAACCAACCCAAGCAGAGATTTATAAATAAAACCCAACCAATGGGAAAGTCTGCGAGCAGACAAAGATGGCCAATTAGCAGCAGCATATAAAGTGCAATGGTGTACTCGATATCCACATCCAGTGATACATCGTAAGGCACAATGGTACACAGTATCCAAGCTCTTTAGGCATTGGTCACCATAATCTAATACAGGTAAAAACGTTGCAGATATCAAATGTTTCCTTGTCTGAAAAGAGAAACAGGATTTATTCCTGTAAAAGAAACCTAATTTTATTTTTAGCTTTGAAACAACATTTTCCGTGTGTAACTTGAAAGACAAGTTCTGTTCAATAAGAAATCCCAGATATTTGTAAGTAGTGACCCTCTCAATGTCAGTCCCTTGTGCAGTACAAATCTTGGGTAGAATAGATGGTAACTTTTTGCCATTCGAAAATATCATCACTTTGGATTTTTCAGCATTTAATACCAACTTTAGTTGATATAAATGGGTTTGTATGACATCAAAGGCAGACTGGAGGAAATCTAGACTTTGCTCTATAGAAGCGGAGGAACAATAAATAACAGTGTCATCTGCATAAAAATGGTAAGAAGCATTTGCTAAATTATTACATAGATTATTTACATATATGGTAAAAAGAATGGGTCCTAATATGGAACCTTGTGGCACACCCTTTGCTATCGGGAGGAAGGAAGAAAAGGACCCAGAAAATTGGACGCATTGGGTTCTCGCTGATAAATAATTTAAAAACCAACCTACAGTATGCCTAGATAAGCCGATACTGTGAAGTCTTTCCGTCAGGATGATATGATCAACTGTGTCAAATGCCTTTGACAAATCAATAAATAGAGCTGCACAATACTTTTTACAGTCCAATGCCTCAATTATGTTGTTCACCACTTTAATAGCAGCAGTTGTTGTGCTGTGTTGTTTTCTAAAACCGGATTGGTGTTCTGACAAAATATCATTTGTGTCCAAGAATAATTTAAGTTGTTCACTGAGAAGCTTTTCGAGGACCTTCGCTACAACACATAATTTTGAAATTGGCCTATAATTATTAACAGATGAGGGATCCCCTCCTTTCAGTAAAGGAAGAACATATGCAGATTTCCATATGTTAGGAATCTCATTGTTGGAAAGAGTTAAATTAAAAAGATAAGTAAGCGGCTCAGCTATAAAGTCTGCTGCTAATTTAAGAAAATGAGGAGGAAGTTTGTCCGGACCTGCCGATTTGTGTGGATCCAGATTCTGCAATGCTTTATGGACCTCTATCACCTCGATAAAAGTGAAATTGAATGGCTGAGCCATGGGATGGGATGAAGGTGGTGAGCATTATAAAGCATTAATGGGAATGAAAAGAGGGTGCAGCTGCCTTTATTTATAACTGCAGCTCTTACGGCCCCTACACATGGCGGCGTGCGTTGCCGCTTCAACGTTCTGCCCATTCACTTTGAATGGGGTGACGTCACGATTCGCCGAACTGGATTGTGGGAGCAAAGCGTAGCTTCTCTCGCGGTGCTCGCTGCAAAAGTAGAGCAATGTTCTACTTTTGCCGCCTCGACGGAGGCGTCAGCCAATCAAATCCCGCGTATGCAAATCTGACAGTACAAGCACTAGCCAATCAAACCGCATGTATGTTGGGAGAGCCAGACCGCAGTTATTTCCCATATGTCAAAAAATGGAGGAGAAAATTATCGTGGCGGTAGGGAATCACCCGGTACTATATGACCAGTCCCTCTTTACATACAGGGATACAAACCGGAGGAGCCAGGCATGGGGGGAGGTGGCAGAGACAGTGAGTGAAACTGGTAGGTTTTCGCTTGTTTGGGGAGTTTATATCCAGTGTACTTTGTTTGAATGGACAGCTAGCAAGCATAGACAGTATATTTAGCCAGCATGGATGTAGCATTGTAGCATGAATGCTTCGCTTTGTATGTCCGGGGCGGGACATTCATGTGATTGGTTGTTAGTCGTGTTGCTCGCGTTGACTCCCCAAGCTCAAGACACGCCCACCGCCAAGCGGCAACGCACGCCGCCGTGTGTAGGGGCCGTTACACTGCGACTCTGAGGGATCAAGCACAGACACAACTAGAGAATGCAATTCCTGAAGAAATTGCTAGTGGGAATGCTTTATGCTGAAAAGCTGACGCTAAACTGCTATGCTGAAATGTAATGTGTAAGAAGAAAGTGAATCATTTAGATTAAAATGAAATGTGTAAGAAGAAAGTGAAGAATTTAGATGAAAATGAAATGTGTAAGAAGAAAGTGAAGAAGATTGAAATGATACATGAACACTGGGGGCTTGAATGTGTGATGAGAGAAGAAAAGAAAGTAAAAAGGCTTGGAAAAGCAGCAGAATATTTGAACCGCAAACTTCTGAACTAAGTTGATGGCGAATGATCTGTCGCCATGGCAACGACATTTGATGACACCCCATAATACGCTTAGATGCGTTGATGGCTGCATCGTTACCAAACCTTGAAGTCTTGGGCTGTTTGGAGTATTTTCACTGAAGTTATGAGAAAACCGTGTTTCAAGGCGAGCATTTTTGTTGCCATGGTAACGGCATTTGAAGAAATCTCAAAACTGTCCCGTAGATGTCTTCAAGGCTGGACTGTTAGCACACATGTGAAGTTTGAGCACTTTTTGAACATTTTCATAGGAGTTATAGCGACATTATGTTTTATGGCGAGGGATGCGTTTCCATGGAAACGGCATATGGTGAGATCTCAGATTTGGCATAGAGCTGTTGAGGCATGGACCAGTGATATACAAGTGAAGATTGGGGGACGATTGGAACGTGTCCATTGGACTTATAGCGACATCATGTTTTATGGCGAGGGATGCGTTTCCATGGAAACGGCATATGGTGAGATCTCAGATTTGGCGTAGAGCTGTTGAGGCATGGACCAGTGATATACAAGTGAAGATTGGGGGACGATTGGACCGTGTCGATTGGACTTACAGCCACATCGTGTTTCATGGCGAGTGGTCTGTCGCCATGGCAACGACATTTGATGACACCCCATAATACCCTTAGATGCGTTGATTCTGCATCGTTACCAAACCTGTGAAGTTCTGGGCTGTTTGGAGTATTTTCACTGAAGCTATATGAGAAAACCGTGTTTCAAGGCGAGCATTGTGTTGCCATGGCAACGGCATTTGAAGAAATCTCAAAACTGTCCCGAAGATGTCTTCACAGCTGGACTGTTGAAGTCTGCTGCATGTCAGTTGGAGTGATGACATCATCGTGTTCCATTGCACAGGTGTTTATAGTTGAGCTAACGAGGTGCCTAGACTTCAAAGACTTCATTGTTCTGAATGAGAGATAAACCTCTTACATGTGAACGGTTTGTGGAAGAACCGTAACAGATATCTGTGAAATTTCAAAACGTGAAGCATGTCAAGGAAGTTGAGTATCTGAAGTGTACTTTTTTTGTACTTTCGGGTTAATAATGTGGTCTTTTTGGCAGTTTAACTAAAGGTGTGCAGCTGCTACCGTGAGGAAATATCTGCCTGAAATTACAATGGGCTTCAATGGAGGAATGTTGAACGTTTTTGTCACTTCATGTCCTCAAGAGGCATTTAGTTTAATTATTTTTTGCTTAATTATTTGTCATTTTTCAAGCTATGAGATGTTTTCCTACGTTTGTCATGATAAATTATGTCTCAGGAATGTAGGGTTTGGGAATTATGGCAGTTTTAAACAAATATATGAAGGCAAATTTCAAGATGTCCTCCACTCTAGCTGTGACATCACACACATGTTAACACATCACACACATGTTAATGTTAAAATGTGAATAAAACCTCTAAAACAAGGTCTGAACAAATGTTAATATCTCTAAAAGTAAGAATCAGATTTAATAGTTGTTCTACAGGATTAATGTCAGAAAGATATGTAACATTTTAAAGTTGGAATGAGGTTTCTGAGTGAAAGTATGAATGAACAGTTAGCAGTTGAATCGCATGAAGATTTGTTGAAGTCTGAAGATTTCCCCCATTGACTTCAATGTTAAACATATGATGCATTATGGGATGTATCTCTGGAATTATGAAAGTTATGAATGAGAAAAGTAATAGCCATCGATTCCCGACCGAGCTGAACGTTTTGATGTTTGAACGGAGTTTCTGCGATGTTCAATGCGGGAGGAGAAGAGGGCCAAAATAAGTCGGCGGAATAATAATAATAAACTTTTCGTCCGTAGAATAACAGTTAGCTGGAATGCTGTTAACAGCATGAAAACTGCTGCATACAGAGACTTTTTGTTTTTGCAACCTCGTGTTAAGAATCTTGTTGCAATTCTTTAAAGGGTTAATTGACCGTAATAAACGGACCTTTGTCTTATTGAAACAATTTTTTTGGACCTTTAACATTTGTATTTGAGTACCCCTGCTGTATAGGCTACTATTCATTAAGATTGAGACACATAAGCATAGATCATGGCTTTCTAAGCTCTGGCCTTCTAGTCAGAGCTGAGCATGACACCTGACATTTCCCTGTGTTTTGTTTTTATATTTCTGTTGTCAATTATTGTCTTTTCTTTCTTATGTTATTGTAGTGTGCTTTTATTACATGTAGGCCTACAGCACTTTGGCTTGACCAAAAATCGCTTTTAAATGTGCTCTATAAATAAAACTTGATTTGATTTGATTTGAAGTCCTTCCTGTAGCCTATACTTTTTATTTAGAAAAGTCATCAATGACGGAATTATTTTAACAATGACTGAAAAATCTGAAAGCCGTCCGTAATTTTGACGGATTAGAACAAACTCAGAACAGCGCCAAAGTTTCCCCGCAGCGGGGCTCTGGTATTATGTCGTGTTATGCATGCCCGCCCAAAAGGAAATTATATCGTTTCCAAACCTAACTTTGTCGAACAGATCAACAAAAGTATTTGCTTTACGCTATGCGCGCTCCCGCGAGCGTCCACCCCCCTGTTGACAGTTCACGAGCGTGCAGTTTAAAAGTCTAGCGCAATCTCTGCATCAGACTGTCCAAGAGGAGACTCCAATGCAGGCATAATAGGAATTATTTCAATCCCTGCATTGTTGTGTCTCCTATAACAACTGTGGCCGCAGCGCTCTTTGATTAGGGGCTTTTCGCTCTCTAACCCAATTAGCGGCCCAGCTGAGGTGGAGTGTATTATTAAAATACAAACAGTTACTGTACCAGCCCCCATTGGTAAGGCTATGTTAAATGAATATTATATTTGTTGCGCCTACAACAAGTTACCTATTGTTGTGTTGGCCTTCTGCTGCTCTGGAAAAGCCATTCAAACAAGATAATCTGTCTACGTCTCGTCGTTGCAGCGCACCGTTTCCCTGTACGAAGTGCTGAGACAAAGGGACTGTTTGATTGGGAATATGAAGCAATTGGTGTGTGAGTACAAAAGGGATACTTTTTACAGCCTCCATTGTTTGCCACTGGACTCCTTGATACAGGCACACTGATCCCATTACAGAGACTCAATTTCACTCATTTTAATACCTCACATTTACTGGTATTCTGTCTATTTTTTCATGCTCAGTTAATCTCTGAGGGGGGGGGGGGGATTGTTGCAGTGCATACTAGCGTGTGTCACTTTCTCTCCGGTCATGCCAGGCTGCAGTTTGTAAACAGTACAGCCCACACTCCAGCCAGCTAATGACAGGGTTGAGCTGGGATACAATGGTGGCTTCCGGGCACGCTCTAAAGAGAAAAGAGCAACACTGACAAAGCAGCTTTGAAATGAAAACAAGAAGTTCATAAGCTACAATCAAGTAAACATTATAGCTGTCTATTTCACGTTGGATGTATTGGGGACAGTTGATGAACGTTCCTTCACACATGCTATGCAGTCGATGGGCCAGTTGGTATGGATTTACTTAATCTGAATAAACCAAAACAAATTCTTGTCATTGCAAGAAATGAAAAGAACCCTTCCTCTACATGTATGGCTCATTTAGTTTTGTTTATAGTAGCTCTAACAGCTGTGCGCTAGAGTTCAAGAACTCAGTGACATTTCTAGAAGAGCTAATTCAGCAGGATCATCAACAGGAAATACTCTTATAACTATCAGGAATCTTAAAACTGTTCAACCCACCCACAAGGCCACAGTGTTGGTATTTGGTTTGTTTGTTTGTTTGTTTGTATGCATTAATTGCTAGCACAGTTCACTTGTGCTTTTGCGCAACATCATAATAGAGGGATGCCCTTCTTGTTTCCGTGCAATGAAAAAACAACCCCAGGTAACACCTCTAACAACCACTTCAAATGAACAATAAAGAGATTATCTGACAGGAAAATCCAGTATGTTTAGCATTGACACATACAGTATATCATCACTAATGCCCTCGTACCTGGCATTACATTGAGATCACACTTCACAATATGTTGTTTGTTGCAAGTCAAAATAACTGGTCAAGAAAAAGGATTGTATGTGTGAATACCAAGCCATGAAGCCTCCCTTTGATGTGTGAGAATGGTATGCTAAGGTCTAACTTCTCTTGCTGACGCTGACTCACTCAACTTGGAGCTAGCGTGACAGACGAGGCAGGTTAATGTGTTCCCCCTCGAGAAAAAACACAATGAAATACGACTGCCTGACTGTTGCCTTAGGGCTGAGGAGATGAAACGCGGTGGAAAGATACTTCCCTGTAACATTTGGGTAGTTTTATTAGCGAGTCCTTTGCATAAAAAGAGTAGTAATTACATAGGGTTTATCTTGTCTCTGTATTTAAGAAGTAAAAGCAATTACTGTGATGTACCACATTTTTGTACGCACATTATATCCCAT
The DNA here is from genome assembly GCF_902827115.2 of Pseudochaenichthys georgianus. Lineage (NCBI taxonomy): Eukaryota > Metazoa > Chordata > Actinopteri > Perciformes > Channichthyidae > Pseudochaenichthys > Pseudochaenichthys georgianus. Next base: position 21,850,302 of record NC_047510.2, read on the forward strand.
TTTAGAAAAGTATCATTACAAGCCCATTTGAATCCTCAAGTGGGAAGATGGAACACGCTGAGCTCTGTTAAAAAAGCCCTACGAGTGTCTTACCTTTATGTCCCCACTAACTCCACATCATATGAGTATTCAGGTCCTTACTGGATACAAGCCTGATGTTGGTTTTGGGTTGCTGTTATTCATGAGAACACAAGCTAAAAAGTACAAATATTTTAAAAGATAAATCTGAAGTGATAACTGATAATTGATTGTGAAAAGAATGACGGAACAGCGCATGACATGTCTGATCCTTAAAACAAACAGCAGTCTAAGTCAACCTTAGTCCTGGATCTGTACACGCATACTGTACACTCACAACACTCATTAAACTCTTCTGTTCAAGTTTCTCAGACAGCTGTTAAAGCTATGGAAAGAAAAACACATTAAGGGAAATATTGTCTGATTGAACAACAGTGCTACAAGTGTTCACTTAAAGCAAATTATTTAATCTATCTATGGATTCTTTAAGATGAATGTAATGCGACATGCAACACCAAAAACAAAAGTCCAACAAGCTCAAAGAAGGTGCTCGGGAACACAAAAGCGTGAAAAAAAGGCACTCTGGCAAAGAAGTTAAAATGCCTTTATTAAAAAGCCATTTCATGGTGAACATATGAAAACAGACAATTCTTGCAAAGGGTAAATAGAGATGGGTTAAAAACAGTTCTATGTTTTTAATTCCACCATAAAAATGCCATCTGATGTAAGACTTTGCAACATATTTCACATCATCTGCAATAGACCCAGAGCACATTACTGTGCACCCATATAGCTAGACGATGTGGGTTTGTGTAAAAAAGCAAAAACATAAAGAGTGGAAAGCTTTTCAGAACCATATCAGCATTATAATCACTTAATGTTTATTTAGTAAGAGGTGTAAACCGTGCATAGTTCCTGTGGTTGGATCACTGCATGCGTGGGGAACTCTTTAGGGAAAGCATGGTGGTCCTGCTAGATTGAAGCGAAGGGGCTATAGAGGATCTGAGGGCAAGGGGAAGTGGGTAAGTTAAGTAGTATGTGGTGGTGGTTTGTAGAGTTTGGATGATTTGTTCTAAGGGCGCAAAGTATGTGTGTGTTTTGGAGTGGTTGATGAGGGCTGAATGGGGCACTTGTTAAAAAAGGAGATTTTGCAATACAACCACTGCTGGTGGCCCCTTCCTTTTTTATTATTGTGCATAGTATCTCTTCTCACAGGAAAGCAGAAACCAGGGGGACCAGGTTTAGAAAAAAGGCTTGTGATAAGATAACAAAGAAAGATCCAGCCCGTTCCTGAAAAATAGTAAGCCCACCCTAAAGACAATACACTCATAGTGGAGCACACACAAAAGGAGTTTCGACACAGCTTAGTTTGAACTCTCTCATCTCTTTCCATTGACTGACATTTATAGCACCAACAATAGACTGTTAACCTCACAGTAGCTCTTTATGATAGAGAAGGATCTGGGTTTTTATTACAGGTAACTGTTGAAATGACTACCCATTCTTCTCCCCAGCGCTGCGATGTGTGATTTCCGCCTGAGACACAAAGTCCAGAGTCTGCTTCCAACACACTGAGGATGACGGAGGACATTTGTTCACGTACTGAACACCTGATAGAGCTGATTGCCAGGACAACACAACAGTCAGGTGACCCACGGTTTCTCTGGGTTAAAGTGTCATCCAGGAGACTGACAAAGGCAGTAAAACAAGAAGGCACACTGATTTTGATCTAGACTGTGAACAATGACATACAAACACAACACAACTGTTTTTGTTGGCTGAGCAAAAGAAAAAACCGTCAGATAATGCTTCAACATTAATGAGCCACATTGTGTCCTTCGATATAATTGCATGTACTTTTGATGTAGGTGTTTCTTGTTGTCAACACTATGATTAGGCGACATAGGTGTGAATGGATTTATCACACTCAAATATCAACAGCAGTGTACTGAATAATGTACTTGCATGCTGTGATGCCCCTGTGGGTCCATCAGTAGAGAGGGTGTGGCTGTTCTGTCTGTGCTGCATTGGCTCCAGTGATTGCATTGATTACAGTAACTCAGGGCACCTGGGTCTGGTGTCCTGCAGCTATTTGAAGCCTCTCTGCTCCTCTCTGTTCTCTCTCTGCTTTTCCCTACAGGCCCCTGGTTTTGTTGAGTATATGTTGTTGTTACTTTAGTTGCTTTACTTTGTGCACCTCAACACTCTCACACATACACATTCATGCAACCCTCACCCTGCATTTACACTACTGATACCACTGACGTCCACACCTCATGCCTTACTTATTGTTGCACTTCATTTAATTTGGATTGTTTCCTTTAAATAAAACTATTTTGATAACCGTTGACATGGTGTGTCTCCTTTTTGTTGTGGCCTTTTGAGCCAAGTCATAACAATGCATAGAACTATATATTTGTTTTCCCTCACAGAAGGTGATGCAGGTGTTGTTGATTAGTTGATTTAAAATTAGACACTGGTAATGGTGACAAAGTATGATAAAATATAGACCCTAAAACATTCATTTTATAAGGATTTGTCAAAAGAAAAGCACATACATAAATCACTTTGACTTTATGCAGCATGCATGCAAACAATACCTGATGTGTAAGTGGTTTTAAGAGGAACAACTGAATCAGTGTGAGAAGGCGAAATAGAGGAGTGTGTGCTAAACTGCATGTGTGTCTACATGTATGCATATTAGCCTACGGTAGGTGTGATGTGTGAAGCTGCATCCAGAGCCATTCCTTTGATGAGTGGAGCAGCATTGCCCCGAGGGCTGCAGCAGCGTGAGTGTAAACTACGAGGTGCTCTGGAAACAAGAAAAGCGGCTCTGTTTTTGGCTGTCTTGGCTTTGTATGAGCGCTTGCTGGCACGCAGTCAAGATCCTGCCCCTAGAGAGGGAAGATTAATGACAGCTAGTCACGGAAAGACTTTACAGCAGCAGAGAGCACAAGAGAGGAATAGATGGAGAGGAGGGAGGGAGGGGGGAAAACAAAGGTGAGAAACGGTGTGTTTAAATGATAGACGTAGTTATGAGTAAAAGGTGTGTGACTGAGTGTTGGTATCATCTCAGAGCCCAACCACAGATCTAACAGGTTAATACAATCCTCATAATCATTCATAATAGTCGTAAAAACATAGTGAATACAGTGAGTTGATGCATTCGTACTTGGATGTCATATCCAGCCAATGTCCGCATGACAGCTCTGACAGCCTTACAACTGACAATTTAACTTGCAACACCTCACCCTTCTGTTCGCCTGAGAAAATGCTCCATCTACTCAACACCTTTGTTTGGTTACGGTCTAGACATTACACAGATCCCCTGTCTTGTGATGACACCTGAACAGACAGTGTAGTGAACCCTCATCAAGCACATTGTTTTTCCTCACCAAGTGGGACGTTTCTTACTCCGGGTTCCTCGCAAACAAAACCAAGGGTGGACATTTTTTACTATGTGAAACCATTTTTTGCTAGGATTATATGTGCTGTAAAAGTTAAGTGTTATGTTTCTTCAGCGGGAAAATTGAGGATTGGTAGACAGAGCAAAGTGAACAAAGAAAAATGTGCGCAGGGATTTTTTAGGGAAAAGACTCACAAGTGATGAATGAGGGAAGAGCTCAGAGGAGAATGCTGTGCCACAATAGTTGACCTCTTCCCCGTCTCTTAGCCAAACCCCAAAACAAAGTCTCAGGCTTCAGGGCAGACACAGGTCATGGTGACCTCACTTTCCTCATCTCTTCTTTCATTCCCTGACCACACAGCCTATGACCTCACTCCGTATGCAGTCCCTAGCAGTCTTTGTATCACAGATGAAAAATGATCATGAGCCAAGTTGAGACATTGAGAGCGAGTAAGAAAACACGAGTGTTTCATTTTCAAGCTGTTTACTTTGTTGTGGAGACATGCTGGATGACTCCATCATAATGCTGGTAAACTGCTCCATTTCTTGGTGCCAGGCACTTTTGACCACAAGAATGCAAGGAAAGTAATTCAGTAAAAACAAAATTCATCAAGTGTTGAAATATAAAACTAAGGGGCTGTATTAATCTCAAGCTTTCTGGGAAAAACATTTATATTGGACAGTTCTGCAGTACACAATGTATCTGCACTGCCAAACGTCTGTGACAATTCGGGGAGTAGTGACCTGAAAACAACGTTTTGGAGGGAGCACTATAGATGGCTTTGTGGTCCAATTCGAAACTAAAGTAATTCCCCAGCAGTACACAATACAGTAGGTTTAATAGTAACTTTCCAGCACACGTCTCAATCCACAACACTTCTTAAAAGGTTTTAATCTTTTAACCATGCAAAACTTGGTTAAACGTCTTGGGGAAGATGACTTTTATTTTAAAAAAAAAGTTACTTAAGCCTTTTGTGGTTCCAGAGAGAACCGGGCAATGTATTGGGCAATGCATTGTTGTGTATACAAAAATGTTGGCAAACAAATGCTTATCTACACATTCAACACAAAGCTAAATTATAATCCATGAGGAGTTATGTTTCTGGCAACCTGATGCATTTAAGTCAACTATTCACTTTTTGTGCACTGTTGGTCTTCAGCAGCTCCTGAGGGAAATGTCCTTCTCTTGATCTACTAAATGCTCCACTTTGCTCACCAGCTAGTCAGTAACCGCATTCTGTCTGGATTTTCTAAACTAAAAACAGCTTTCTGCTGATGCTTAAAACAATGCCATGAGAGCAGTAAGAGTGAACCAAAGCTTGTAAAGCTTGTTTAGTTCTCTGTGGTTCATCACTTTAAAAGACCCCTTAAACATGTTCACATTGGTTATACATTGTCATGGTACTTCATTATAAAAATGTGTGGACCCTTTAAATAATTTAGATAAGTTTGGGGGGCTTTCAGGATTTCAAATGTCTAGTGAGCATTTTGATGTATTTTCTATATGTCCAAACATATAACTTATTCTAAAATTCTGCCATCACCACATTAGGAGTGCGGTTCAAATCTATGGTACATCACTCACTGAATCCCTTTAGTTTCTCCATTGGTGCACCTGGAGGAAATTAATTTAGCTAAGCAAACAGTCAAACCCAATGATACCTTTCAGCACCGTTTTGTCTGGCAGACTGTAAAAGTACAGCTGTGACATCTCAGAATCAGTGATCTAACTATTGGTTACCAACTAATTACGACACTGCATCTGTTTAACAGGATGTTTCCAGCCATGTTTATCAGAACTTAAAACTGTTTTTACAGCATTTTGAGCCATTTCCTGAAAACATATACTGATACCCTTTTCATTTTTACCAAAACACCTGTCCCCCATTCTGTCGACATTACCCAGGAGAGCGCAGAGTGGGCGGCAGGGAGAGAGGGAAGAAGGGAGGGGTGCTATTGTTGGCACACTCCTGCAGTTCTGTAGGCGGGGGAATGTGGAGAGGTGGGAAGGGGAATTATAAAGAATAAATATTATGCTTACACAAAACTGCTTTGAATCAGCGTTGAACAGCATATTTAAGAGATGTATGGATTTGATGAGATCATTTGGGGGAAATGCTGCTATGACACCCAACATAAAGGACAATAAAAAGTTAAGTGGTAACCCAAAGGTCAACAGGAATGGAGGGAAGGTGAATGGAGATTAGAGCCTAGATGAACTTTAATAAAAGTCTAAAAGTAGACTCACGGCTGGCAACTAAAAGGGCAATATTAATGGGAGGCGTTTGAAAAAAGCTGCTCCTTATCTACTAGAGGAATGTGGTGACTGGAGACATCTATGAGCGGAGTTATCTTAAAGGTGGGGTAGGTACGTTTGAGAAACCGGCTCGAGATACACTTGTTATATTCCATAGAATGCTCTTAACATCCCGATAGCAATGAATATCTTAAGTGCTTTGCCAAAAAAATCCATTAAAAAAAGTCATCTGTGGAAACCGTAGTACTGTAAAAAGCACGACCAATCAATTTAGCCGGCCTGCCTAAAGTAACTGGATGGCCTACCTGCCTGTCATTCTTCCATCTGTGCACAAACTTATCTCGTGCCCTCATTGGACATGTGCGCATTCGTGTGTGTTGGAGGAGGGGCTCTGTAAGGAAGTGGCAGATTTTTTTCGGTTGTGTATTTCAAATTCTAGCGCACTCGAGCTGGTTTCACTAAAATTACCTACCCCACCTTTAAATAAACATCTGTATGTACATATAGTGCTGAGATGCATGTTGAATACGCATTTCAGCAAAACAATGAGCCACATCATTTTGGTGACCAATAGAATCGAATAAATACTTTATTTTTATACTATTCTGGATAAAGTAATTTCTTTCTGTGGGGTCTTCATTTTGGTTTAAGGAAGGCCTGTTACCAGAACTGTCATTCAGATCCTAATTTTGGAAATCACAAAAGACTGCATGAACAGGTAGGACGTAGTGGAGTCAAATGTGTGTCATCTTCACTGTATACGTTTGCCCAGTGATACATCTAAAAAAGGAGTGCGATAAGGTATGTACTTTAGGTATGGAAACACAAATCGGGCATCGGGATCCTTTAATGCAGGTTATTTTGGAGATGACAAAACAGCACTAGTGATCTGTTAAAGAGGAGCTAGTTGGTGAGTTTTTCTAATATTTTACAAAAGACTGAATTCATATGTATAGGAAGCAACACGGTATAGTAATTATTGTAAATAAATATATAGTGTCAAAACATCTATCCATATGCATACTTGGAGACATCAGAAAATTCAATTGAGGAAAAAATGCCAACTGCCACTGATCAGTAACATGACGACCCTTTTACTGTTCATAAGGTAAACTCATACTGTGAAATCAGTTACAGTAGCTTTAACAGTAACTGTATAGCACACCTCTGCAGTACATGCCCACATCTTGCCACGCGATTAGCCCTACTGTAGATGGAAGTGGGCACTGATCCATGCTGAGATTTGGCTGAAGCGGTCATTGGGCTGGTCCTGTCCACAGAGTCCAATAGCAAGGACGAGAGACGATAGTTGGTCCTGGGTTGTAGGGCACAGAGAGGGCAGTGTCTAGGGGAGAGAGGAACTCTGATAGACGGGCACAAAGGGACCATTGCTTTGGCTCGAGACGCAGCGGGAATTCAGTTGGAGTTCCGTGGGAAGAGTTGGACTCAATGAGACAGATCTCTCTCCCTCTCTTCTCAATGAGTTTGTGACAGAAGCGTAGATGGAGACATCAACAAAGCACTCACGAGCAGCCCTTAATAATTCAGTGCAGACATTTTTTCAATCCAACATGAGATATGCACCATTACAATACTGCTAGCGGGGGAGTACAACTAATCAGACACAATGTGATTAACTGTACTTCTGGAAATCATAATAAGTCATTATTAACATGCACTTTTAATTAACTGTAATGTTAGATGTACAATACAGAAAAAGAATAGAGTATTGAGACTAGTGTTATTGTTAATTCATTAATAGCTTTCTTTCCTCATAGCCAAGTTTCCCTTTGATTTTATCTGTATTATGACCCAAGCCAAGGCATGTTGCAATCCAAAGCACACACAGATTCCAATGAAATAAAAGCATCAATCTGATCCAAAACTACCGGTACTACAGAAATCCCATTGTTCATCATGCAACACCGACCATAGACAATCAAGCTCTATTGGGAAACTCGGCACGGTTAAACACTCAACCAAAATACACACATTCACACACGTCGGTGTTACTGGTGTTAGATGGTGTCCTGGCCTAAACTGACTGCATTTGTTGCCCACCCGATCCCACCACTCTGCTTATTTTAATTTTGTAATGACAAAATAAAACCCATTTGGTTCATTTAAATGAAAGAGATAAGCAAAAGCTTCACCGGAGAGACGGTATACAGCAATCTAACATTAAAGATCAAAGTAAGACTTCTGAGCGTCATCCACAGATATATTTTCTTGTAAAATGTTGGGTGTAATCTCTACCAATGACATTTTCACAAGTGTATTAACCAGTGGGAATTTGTCCAGTGGTGAATACCTCCCCTAAATATGTGACAATGTAATAATTTCTCCAATGCATAATTTCAAGTTGTTTGTGTTTCAGGAATGCTACTTGTGGAACCTGGCCTAAGGAAACGTATATATTACGAGGGTCTAGAGGAAGCTATCCCAAACAGTGCTAATATCCTAAAACATGGGCATCAAGCTACCCTGCACAGGAGGCATAAAGAAGGAATGTCAAAAAACTGTAATAATAATTCATTACTTCTTCTAATACCTTACTTCTATACCTGTATTTGATTTCTAACCATGTTTGAAGTGGGTTTTTAAACCAAAATGTACATTGAAGTGACCCCTAGGCTCCAAGTCCCTTATAAGGGACCACTGCTATACTAAAGTCAACTACTCACATCTCGCCCCAAGCAGCCTTTACGACCCCCTCCACTTTTCTAATACCCCCGTGACCCCCCAGACTCGCCCCTGCCCCTTGCTCCACCCCACCCTCCTATGCCCTCCCTGGCACCTTTGCCCCACGGCCCGGCCTCATTCATCTAGCCACCCCTCTCCGGCCAGGGGAGCTGAAGGCCCTCTTTGTATGTGCTCCCTGGGAGATATTAACCCCCCGTCTCCGTGCTCCCACCAAACAAAGGAAGCACTTACTAACCGCTAAAGCCTTCACAAACAGCGCCTTTCAAATGAACCCTGCTCCATGCGGTGCAGAGGGAGGGGAGCGCCCAGGAGAGAAAAGCCCAAAACATTTGCTTGTTTTCGCAGATTACAGAAAACCTGGTGGTGCTGTACTCAGATCTTGTTGAGTTGACGTGCTACATCACTAGGTTCCTGAGGTAGAAAGAATGGCATAAGTCCATATATGCTCACACAGAACAGGTATTTTTAAGATGACATCCTATCCAAACCGTATATTCAATCTTGACTGTACACTAGATTGTAATTCTTATGTTGACTTTACCCACTTGCAACAAGAAACAAAACCCTGGCCCTTAATTTGTCTGTTTGACAAGGGGACCTATGAGTTGCTCTGCTTCACAGAAGATATGTTTTCTTGAGTGTAAGAACATTTTCAAATTACACAATTCATAATAACTCAGGTCTACATAACATGTTGGCACTGTGTAAGTTGTTTAGGTGTTACAGTAATGGTAATATCTTTAACTGTCAACATACCTATGTTGACTTGTACTTTGCTGCAATATGCCAACTAGTGATCCATGAACCTGCCCAACCCTTAATGCTAATAGAAATGCCAGCTTTAAACCTTGTGTTGTGTTCGAAAGCTGTTACCGTTCATGGTGTTCGCAGTGCAAAACACTCAAAAATAAGGACTATCATCCAATATTGTTTTAACTACATCATAACTAACTCATAATGCATTGCTAACCGTACTATCCTGTTGTTATTTTATTGTATGGCCCCAAAACACATTACACCACATATTGCACACATGCATGTGTGTGTGCAGGTTCAAGTGTTAGTGTACATTATTATTTGTGTAAGGTTGAGTTCCCGTGGGGGGAGGCGGGCCAGAGGGAGGGGAGACCAGGTGCATGTTGCAACTATTGTTACAGTGGATGAAGGGGGTGGGGTAGGGGTGTCTAAAGTCAAAGATTAATCTTGATTGGGCCAAATGTAACCCCGAGTGACCAAAAACAATGCTGCTGGGTCTTCCCAGACCCCAACACCAAATTAAACACTTTTTTCTTTAGAGACCTTCAGACTTGGCTAATCAGTTTTGTAGTGTTTATATAGCTGTTGTGGAGGATATCACGAAGCCTTGTTCCGATAACAAAAACTAGAGCATAGTTACTATATCATTTTAACTTGAAATGGGTGACCCGAACACAACATAAGGGTTAAGATAATAAGAACAACACCTTAGCATGACATGACATACTTCATAACTGCATGTAAAAAAGATACAGCCCTACAAAACTAACAGACCTTTTGTGTAATGAAAACAGCAGCTGTGGCTGTTGTATTGGTTTAGTTCATCAGGACCTTTCAAGACAGTGAAAACACATGTCTTGAACAAAGAGAAGCACACACAAAAAAACACACACACCCAAATATCATAAGCAAATGTTTGGGCAAGTGTGTCATGTTCTTGAGGTTCCCAGCACAATCAAAAATCACAAGCTGCCTCCCAGGCTGGAAATAAGTCTGCCAATTACCTTTTATCCCCTTTAAAATGTGCACTTAATATGATGGGGGGAAATGACTATGATTAGTTTTCCCTCAAACATGTTGGCGAGTGCATTGCTCTCCTATTCAGGAAAAGAGAAGAAAAAGCGTTGGAAAGACAGAAAGAGGGAAGGAGTGTCCAGATGCAGTGTAACTATTGACCTCAGATGCTTACGAGTCCAATGAGAGTGATGACACTGCACACCTGTGAAGAACAAAGACAGAACAATCACAGACTTTATTATCCATGACGTATAACGCCAGCACATAGTTGAATGACAGGTCAACAACCTCTGAGCCTGAGGGATAAACTGCCAGTCTCAGCAAATTGAATTGCAAACAGAGTATAATCATATTGTTCAATTAGGAATGGAGAAATGGGAACAATATGTGCAATAGAAAGGATTTTTTTGTAATAATGTGTTTACTTTCATGAGTTAAATGGTTTTGCCTGCATCAAGAGTTAAAGACTATAAAGCACTTGCGGTAAAGATCTTTACAGCCATTGTTCTGCTGCGTGATAAATGTTGTTTAAACTGCATAGTGTAACCTTTATTGGACTTCACCTCACCATGACATGTTGAGGAGTTTGTTTGCATTTCTTGCTTTGTGGACTTCATGTGTGACGTCATTTCGTTTGATTTTTTGTATGAATGTTTGGAGTATTAGTTATATTTGTGGGAGCCAAAAGGTAAGGTTTCACCCAAATGTTGGCCCTGGCAGGTTTTTCCCAACAATGAGTCACACAGAGCAGTAAGGAGGGATTGAGGGTAAGCTTCCTTAAAAAGGTTGCCTGTCCTCTCAAGGTGTGCCATCACCGTTTACAGATGTCTGGTATATTCCTGCAGGCCACTGATTTAACATTACTGCAACATTATTGTTAGTTTGGACAGCTTTATTTGTCAGTGTTTACACTCCTCAGGCAGGAAAACGGTGTATTGTGTTAAAGTGCACCTTCCCACTGTCCAACTGACATTCCTCTATTCATCCAAACACATGTGGTACAAACCCCCCGTTCACAGGCCAACGTGAGCCCAGAAGGAGTGGACCGGCTCAGGTCCAAGTCACAGGAATCGTCTTCCCACATCTGAGCTTTGTGCCAATGAATGAGGCTTTGTCTGCAGAGGTATGAGATCCATATCTCCCATTTGGCATCGCTCATGTCGTCACTAATCAGAAGCAGATGAGCAGACAAGTTACGCTCTGCGCTGACGTGTGTGTGTGTGTGTGTGTGTGTGTGTGTGTGTGTGTGTGTGTGTGTGTGTGTGTGTGTGTGTGTGTGTGTGTGTGTGTGTGTGTGTGTGTGTGTGTGTGTGTGTGTGTGTGTGTGTGTGTGTGTGTGTGTGTGTGTGTGTGTGTGTGTGTGTGACTTTGTGCACACATGAATGTAAGCATGTGTGTGTAGAGCTTAGTTTGGTCTTACTGCTGAGCTATGGAACATGACTGGAGTTAAAAACATGGTTTATGTAAAGATCAGAACACGCCGATGTTTCATCATGTTTTATGACCACTGTCTGAAAATGATTGTTACTATGTCTTCATCAATACATCAGTTACATTTAGAACTTGTGAGACAGATTTTGAAAGTTGTCCTTATGAATGATTTGTAAGTGAGTCTGAATAAGGCAGAAGGAACAGTAAATGTACAGTATCCATACGTCAAGTGATGACCTCTGAAGTCATCCAGTACACACACACTGTAGCTACAGCTGAGCTGCAGCACAGACAGTGGAAGGAAAATACAGGCATGTGCCACCCGTAGGTCAGAAAGAGAACAACCGTTTTCTCACGGAACAAGAATGGAGATGGTATTAATCAGCTAGGTGTTGTAACAATGTAGTGTACACTTGTATCTCTTGATCTCTTGTTATTATTAGTAACGCCCTAGAGTACATTTTATAAATTAAAAAAAGAAATAATCAAATGAAGTTCAAAGAAAAAAAGGTGTATAGACTAAAACACAGATTTCTATTACAGCAATTCCAATACAAATATTAAGGCGAAACAAAAGTGCAATGTTGCTCAAGGGCCCATCAGTAGGGAAGACGGTTGGGGACACAGTGTTGAGGCTGAGCAGCTGAAGGACAGTGCCTCTGTACCGAACACATATTTGGATGAGGCGATTTACATCAAGGCTGACTTAAAGACATTTATTATTTTGGGTTAGGGTCCCACACACGTTGTGGTTTGGAGTAAGTGGCTCTGTCTGTCAAAGTAAGGTACTTTGAAGGTGATGGTTTCCAACCAATGGGGCTTTTTAAAAAGGCAACTTTGTGATGTTTCTCAAACCATGCCGTTCCCAAACTTCTCATGGCCACATTCACTCTGTACAAAGGATCTCTGTTCGCTCTGGCCTCTCTCAGTATCCCTTTGTGAACTTAGTCGGCAAGTCCTCTGCACTGGAATGCCTGTTTTCAGGGTTAGGAGGTAAAATGCACACAGAGGGACACACAAACACATACCCACATACTTTTCCAAGACACCCACATTAAGACATCAAGTCAACCCAAAGACAGGTCACTGTGCATCCCAACATGGGCAAACTGTCTCCTCTAATTGAGATATGTGGCCTTCGTTGTCATTCTGGTTAACCACGAGTCATAGTGATTATGTTAGCCTCTGGGCATGAATGGAAGAACATTCACTCTAACAAAGAGAGTGACGGACACAGACAAAGTTTGAGGAGTGAGGGAATATCTGTGAGAATGACAGGAGATGGAGAAGGAGAAGGAGAGAAAGGCTGCAGAAAAGGGTGAGAGCTTGGGAGCTTCAGACGACCTCTTCACCAGTAGAGACTGTACGAGGGGGATGAATGTAGTCCTTTGTGCGGGGCAGACTGTGGGCTCCAATGTGTGTGTGTGTGTGTGTGTGTGTGTGTGTGTGTGTGTGTGAAAAAGAAAGAGAGCTAGGCAGCCCAGGCTCAGGGCCTACAGATGTCTGGAGCTGCGCCGCTCACCCCCGGCCTCCACAGGCAGCAAGCAGCTGTTGTCAGAGAGAGACAGGCCGCCCCGGAGAGACTGGGAGGGGGCCAATGGGCAGAAAACAAGAAAGAGCCTCTTTCACAGCCTGGTATGTCCTTCTGGATCCCCGCACAATGTATCCTTTGAGGACCCAGAAGAATAACATTTAGATTTAAAGTTTTCTCATCCTGGGAAGTTTGGGTCAGCTCGCTCAGTCCTCCTGCTCTCTAAACTGCCGAAGGGTTGATGCTGAGGTTATGTTTGGGGCTTCGGGAAGACTGTGGCTGGAGTGAGGACACGAGATGTGGCTACACTCTCCATCCAAGAACTCCAGCAGATAAAGTAAAGCATCCACATATAGTTCAAGCTTTCCTTTGACTAACACAGAAAAGGAAATGTCAAATTGTATAGGATAATAATAATAATACATTTATTTTGGGGGGCGCCTTTCATAACACCCAAGGACACCTTACAGGGTTACAGATTTACAATTTACATTTACAATTTTACCTTACAAATTAAAACAGTGGATTTAGTGAAGTATCAGCCGGGGTAAGACAAGACAAACAACAGGAAATTGACTACAAAATCACACAGGGTACAGATTATAAAGAAAATGCCAGTTTGAACAGGTGGGTTTTGAGTTGGGTTTTGAATGTTGTTATGGAATCAGGCTGTCGGATGTGTCGTGGCAGGGTGTTCCAGAGTCTGGGAGCTGAGCAGCTGAAAGCTCGAGCACCCATGGTTTTGAGGCGATAGCTTGGGACGGTGAGAAGTCCTACGGACGAAGAGCGGAGGGTGCGGGATGATTTCCATAGTACTTCTCACTTGTCTCAAATATAAAATCAAAGCCCTCACCTTGTGGTGACTCAACGAGCTAACAGGACAGTATAGACGGTCTATCACTAACTGTAACCCAGACAATCACATTTCAATGTCAATCAGCCAGGATTCAGAGTTACACACAAACTAAACTCCCAGCAGGTGTTTATGAAATCACTCCCAGCACCTGCAGAGTCGGGGAACTGAGCCACTCTGTATTTCCAAGGCTCCCAAGTCAAACAGGGCACAACGCATTACTTGTTGTAGTACAGAATGTGCCTTAGCAGTTCTGGCGCCAGGTTTGCTGAGATGTTTCCACAGAAGAATTAGGGAAGTAATATACTCAGGGTATCCAGGGAGGAAAGGTTTCCCCGTAGTCTGTGAACAAGTTGTGTCAGTTGGAAGGGAAAGGAAGGAAGGAACTACTCTTTTTTTTTCAGCTAAAAAAGCCAGGCCTGACATATTATTGGAATTGCTTTAAAGTACTTTTATCCACCCGCCCTTGGCGAGGAATGTTTCACCTGTAAAGTCCAGCAGAACAACTCCAAAAGAAGGAGTTCTTATAGCTCAAAGATCAGATTAAAATGTGTTTAAAAATGTATTGTGACTCTTAATTCTCATTTGCCGCTTTTAATGTTTAATATCAACAGTTTTTATGTTTTTTTAAATTACCCATAATCACTATATTGCATTTTCAATAAAAAAAGTGAGTAACAGATTTCCACCCCATTTATGACTCGTCTCAGAATTACACAATCAACACAGAGGTAGTGTTGTTAGAGAAACAAAGCCTGCATAAACAACACATATATAGACAGCTTTAAGCTTATCACAAAGAAAATAACAAGATTTACCAAACAGAAAAGCAGGTCTTTAAGGTCACCCTATAAAAACACAAGTCATGTTTCCCATTCCTTGTTCTACATATCCTTGAACATCTTTTTTCTTCTGCCTTCGTTGCACATGTGGGATTACTTTTGGGCAGCTGGCTGACGTGGTGCAACAGGGAAGGGCAGGGTGGCAAAACAGATCATACCGAGAGGGAGAGTCTGCCAAGGCAAACACAGTGGAGAGTTGGGAAGTCACCGGCTGTCTGCCATACAGTATATGCCCAGAACAGAACATCGGCATGCCTGGGCAGGAATGAAACCTCATACAGAACATTAAGTTAAATCCATTGATTAGGTCTGAGACCAAATGCATCTAAAACTGTGAGACGGAATTGCATATGCAGTTAGGATAGAAATGGTAAACTTGATAAACAAAATCATAAAAAAAACTACAAATATGAGAGTTCATAAATGTTCTATAAGAGGACTTGCTTTAAAGGTCCCCTATTATATTGTTTTTCATCAATGTATTATAGTTCTCAGATATATACAGAACATGTCTGTGAAGGGTTTGGCTCCAAACACCAAACAGATCATGCATTGCAGCATCCCATAAACCCCTCTGTTTCAGCCCTCTTTCAAAAGTGCTGATTCTCTGTCTGTTACTTTACAGTTTTTCTCGATTGCTAACACACTAAAATTCTACATAAAGCACAATTATTTTAACTGACACTCAAAGAGCAAAACATCGGCTCAAATCTCCAAAACTCAAAACACGTTTTCAGCTTTTCACACAATTTGCAAATCAACATGGCACTTTGTGCAAAGCACTGCACACGTTTCTCCACGTAAGACACAGGCATCTGACATAAAGTCACGTGTTAGCAGGTTGAAAACACTGATATTCAAAATGCCTCACACATGGACCAATGATCAAGAAACACGTTCCACCTGACCAAACACCTGGTAGCATCAGTGTTGGCTCATCAATCAGGATGTTAGCACTAAAAGACCACAGGTGAGTGCTTTCTTACAGCAACAATGGAAGCCAACATGGAAGCAAGAGGAAGAGATGAAGAGCTGGGCTGAGAGTGAGAGGAGGAGGAAGAGGTGGGTGAGAGTGAGAGGAGGAGAATGAGAGGTAGAGGTAGAGCTGGAGGGAGAGGACGTGGACAAAGAAGAATACTCTCTAATGAAATGAAATGTTATCACATGGTGTGACGATGAGAGAGGCTGGACGGAGGGTTCAGCCTAATCTAAGCCGATGTACTGTCGCCTCTGTAATCCGGACACGTAGACTTGAAAACAGGTTCGTTACCAGTTTGTAGCTCTGCATGATTCATGATATATCAGTGCTTATATCTGTTGTGTGAAACGTATTTACTTCATCACTGTAATTGAATTGTTCGCATGTTGCATACTATAACTGTACAACAATCCTGCACAATGTACGGTGGTAGACTTACTGTTATGCAACACAGACACTGACCGACCACTATGTCTTTGTTGTTTATCTGAAGGACTGAGAAACAAAGAGGTGGAAGGCTAAGGGTTTCCAATGAGGCAGGAAGCAGCAGCTACAAACTGGGTTTTGGCAAACAATGCATCACACTTAGAGATCTGAAGCATAGTAGCTATGTGCTGAGATGCATGTTGCACATCTGTATTTCTTCATTTACTGTATTTCTGTAAACTCAAGCAACTTTCTATGCAGAACCCTCTCTGTACAGAGCACAGCCCATAACAGATGAAAGTGCTTTAGATTATGCTCAGCAGTGTGTAGCTGGGTGGTCAAACAATCTAGTATTAAGAATGAAGTGTGTTATATTTGGTGCAAAAGTTTGCATTTGGAAAGTGTTTATAGTTTTGAGGGCAGTTCTTCATTTAGCAGGAGAAATGAGGTGTTTTGCACTTTGGGTGTGTGGTTTTGTGAATTGTGTTTAGTGTTCTGATAAACTGAGCAATTAAAAAAAGAAAAGTGTGTTAGCAATCGAGAAAAACTGTAAATGAAAATAAGGAGCCACTCCCCACGCCCCTATGACAGATATTTGGTTAAAAAGAACACAATGTGCTCTAGGAGGAGATTCAGGTGATAAGGTGGGGTGGGGGGGTCACCTTGGTTAGTGATTGGCTAATGGTTACACAAGCCAACAAATCGTCATAACATCATAAAGTGGCCAAAATCTGATCAGCTCATTTCCAGACAGGTTTTTAAATGGATCAGGACAAAAAGTTAGTGAATATTTTTTCCTGAAACTTTCAGAATCTCAATACACAGAGGGGACACATGTTGATGTATAAAAGACATAAAAAAGTGGATTGTGCATAAAGTGACCTGTAAGTGATAAACTAAATCATTAATTAAAAACACTACAAATATGAGAGTTCATAAATATGTTCTATAAGAGGACTTGCTTCCCCAAATTTCTTTCTTTTTGGTGTCTATATACGCCGGGATCCGGAGTCATGGATGATCCTGCGGTCCTGATGTGTCCTGGATCGCGAGCCCTGGATCTTGAGTCGTGGCTGTGGTCCTGGATCATCGGTCCTGGATGGATATCCTCGTGGATTCATCTTCCTATTATACACACATGCATTTCCAAACATTTGGACTACCTATGTTGCAAATGTATTATCTTTTCAATTTACACACGGCATCTATTGCACGTCTGTCCGTCCTGGGAGAGGGATCCCTCCTCTGTTGCTCTCCCTGAGATTTCTCCCATTTTTCCCTTTAAACTGTGGGTTTTCTCCGGAAGTTTCTCCTTGTACGATGTGAGGGTCTAAGGACAGAGGGTGTCGTATTGTCATACTGATATTCTGTACAAACTGTGAAGACCACTGAGACAAATGTAACATTTGTGATATTGGGCTATATAAATAAACATTGATTGATCGATTGCTTTAAAGACGGCCTTTATAAAAGCAGTGGTCTCAGGGGTTAAATGTCCTGAAGGGATGCTTCTCTCTGAAATGCAGAAAAAAGTAATTCATTAAGATAAGATGGAAATAAATAATTCAAAGTTAAACAAACATAATTACAGTATGAATACTGCAGTCCAAAACAACTCCAATGCCAAATGTCCTTAAAAATACCCTTTAGAGAGCCACCTTGCTTACGTGCCTGATGCCATACACTGAACAATGAGTTGCATACTAAATGGTGGAAAACACTATTTGCAGGAAGTGTGTTAAGTATTATTCACCGAGTCATTGTCTGCTCAAATTTCAGATAATTGGACAAAGGAGGAAGAATCAATCAATCAATCAATGTTTATTTATATAGCCCAATATCACAAATGTTACATTTGTCTCAGTGGTCTTCACAGTGTGTACAGAATATCAGTATGACAATACGACACCCTCTGTCCTTAGACCCTCTGTCCTTAGACCCTCACATCGTACAAGGAGAAACTTCCGGAGAAAACCCACAGTTTAAAGGGAAAATGGGAGAAACCTCAGGGAGAGCAACAGAGGAGGGATCCCTCTCCCAGGACGGACAGACGTGCAATAGATGCCGTGTGTAAATTGAAAAGATAATACATTTGCAACATAGGTAGTCCAAATGTTTGGAAATGCATGTGTGTATAATAGGAAGATGAATCCACGAGGATATCCATCCAGGACCGATGATCCAGGACCACAGCCACGATTCAAGATCCAGGGCTCGCGATCCAGGACACAGGAGCGCAGCAACAGGATCATCCATGACTCCGGATCCCAGCGTATATAGACACCAAAAAGAAAGACATTTGGGGAAGCTGGGTTAATCGGAACATGAGAGTACACAGGTATAGACAGAGAGAAGGAAGAAGGAAGATGTCCCCCGACAAACTAAGCCTATATCAGCAAAACTAGGGGCTGAATCTAATCAGCCCTAACTATAAGTTTTATCAAAAAGGAAGGTCTTAAGCGCACTCTTAAAAACGGATAGGGTGTCTGCCGCCCGAACAAAACTCCACAAATGTGGAGCTTGATAAGAAAAGGCTCTGGCTCCCATTGTACTTTTAGAGACTCTAGGAACAACCAACAACCCTGCAATCTTGGAACGCAATGCCCTGACAGTAGGGTATAATGAGTTATTTAAGAAGTGTTCAGATCGTAGTTCAGGTAATTTATAAAAGTGAAAGTATAGTTATGTTAACAGTACAATTAAGGTACTGAGAGTACAAAAAAGTTATTTAGTGTCGATGCATAAATACTTCTAAAATTCTAATTTGAAGAATCGACCCTGTGAGATCAAATGAAAATGGGGTAAATGGCAGATATTTTCCTCTTAAATGTAGGTCATTTCCAAATAGATGTACTCTGTTAAAGCTCACCTATAATTCTATTTTTAGGCAATAGCATAGGTCTCAGATATATAAAAATATATTAAAAACATGTCTATGAAGTGTTTTGCTCAAAATACCAAACAGATCACCCATTCTAGCCATGCCTCATATCCCTCTATTTCACTTCCTGTTTCAAAAGTGCTGATTTTGGGTAAAAAGCTTTTTTTTCAAAAAGCAACTTTCTGATATTGCCGTGGGTCCACATTTCTGATATTAAGTCATATCGGATGCAAATCTGGATCAGCTCCGTTGTACCCCCGTTTTTAGAGATTTGGGTACGGAGGAAAAGAGAGAGGGTTTTATTTTCTGACGCTGCGTAAGTTCCCTGACACACCGGGGACACATATTTATGTTTAAAAGACATCAAAAAGTGCCTTTTGCATGATAGGTCCCCTTTAAAGAACATATACCTGCAACAACTTGAGTACAAGTCTGAATTTCTCCTGTGTAATTAGATGGGTGTAATAATCAACAATAATCATCACTGAAATCATCTAACTAACACAAGCTAAATAATGGCTTCTGACACCTTCAACAACAAAAATAGACACACACACACACACACTGACAGTATGTTGGCCTACATGAAGGTTTAACATCCAACCCATCAAACAAAGATAGTGTGGTAACCATAGTATCATAGTTGACAGTGTATTATTCAACAAACATGAGAATAAAATACCAGTTGTTCACACCCAATTTCATACCGACAATTATTGACTTTAGATCCAGAGAAAAATCTTAAGCAAGACATTTAAAAGTATTAGTTTAACTGTAGGTTAAAAGTGATATTCCTACTTTTATATTTGGGCCTACCCTCGCCCAGGACCCTGAGGAGCCAGTATCATTATTTCACTTCTTAAACACACATGTCAAACGTACATACATGTGTTACATAGTCTGCATGCATTCAATCCAAGACAATTTCAATGTTTTTAAATGAACAAATGTATCACATATCAGTGACAAAAGAAGAGTTGTGGAAAGAGACAAGAAAGCCAACACAAGTTAGGAAAGAGAATAAGGAAAGAGAATAGGAGAAGGAAGAAGGAAGAAAATCTGGAAAATGTTTTAGAGAGACAACAGGAGAGAGTGGAACATGGGAAACTAGAATAGCTCAACCGCAAATCAGCCCTTTCACTGCAAGAATGTATAAACATACGGTTGAGTTTCTTCGGGAAGTCTGGCGATCCTATGAATGGATTGTTTGTTTGTTAGCCACTGAAATGATGCAGGGTGTACCGCAGGAGAAATGTACAGAGACAGTAAAAACCCAGAGTCTTACGTGGATGAGGAAGGAGCAGCGGATAATTGCAAAACCCATCGGTTTACTGCTCCCTCTGGGCTTATAGCGCACTATTCAACACAACCTCTGACAACGTGTGGTCATATCTATATAATATGTGCTTATGTTATCTAATAAAGTAACAAGAGAAGAGGAGGAAAATATTGAAGGTGAGTGGCTGGAGAATGAAATGTCATCTCTTACCAAAACCTACTGACCAGGGCTGGCAGCTGAGACCAGGCTCAGTGAGGTCATCAGGAAAAAAGCTGCCTAAAAAAGGGACTGTGTGTGTGTGTGTGTGTGTGTGTGTGTGTGTGTGTGTGTGTGTGTGTGTGTGTGTGTGTGTGTGTGTGTGTGTGTGTGTGTGTGTGTGTGTGTGTGTGTGTGTGTGTGTGTGTGTGTGTGTGTGTGTGTGTGTAAGTGTAAGTGTAAGTGTTGTTAGGAGATTTAGTGGACAACTCGTCCGCTTTCTTAAATCTCCTCGCGTCCCTACACAAGCCGTTATCTTACATGAAGGAAACCCAGAGCATACAAGTAACCGTTTAACAATAATCCACTTTAATGGTAATATACAATGCAATACAATCAAATACATTACCATACACAACCATATCGTATCATATGTGTAATGTCAGGAGTTTGGCCTACTCCTGGCTCCTGCCCACAGGCCGCCAGACCTCCAGTCCCAGCGACGCGAGAAGAGAGAGGCCGAACACAGCGGGGTTCCTGTCTATATACCTCGCTGACCCAAGGAGGAGTTATCTGCGCCTCCCTTCCAGACCAGTGATTGGCTGCCCAAATTAGTATCAACAGCTCACATCTTAAGTCCCCAATCCCAGTGGCTCAGCTTCCTTATCACAGGGATCTGAGATGACTGTATGTCAACTCCACACCTTCCCCCTCTTCCTTTGTCCTCACAAAACCAAATGTTCACAGGCCCCAAAAACAGTTCACAGTTTTCTTACTCAAATCATTTTCAAGCTTCTTCACAGTTTGCATGAATACATACAAATATTTCCTTACAGTGTACATGTATGTGTGTGTGTTTGTGTGTGTGTGTGTTTATGTACGTGTATGTGTGTTACAATCATTGCAAGGGTCAGTTAGAGTTACGGCCCGTCCACACAGCGGCATGCGTTGACGCTTCACCATTCACTTTGAATGGGGTGACGTCACTTTTAGCCGAAATGCATCGTGGGAAGCGACGCGGAGCGTAGCTGGCGTGGCTCGCTGCAAAAGTTGAGCAATGTTCAACTTTTGACGCCTCGGCAGAAGCGTCAGCCAATCGAATCATATGCCAGTACAAGCTCTAGCCAATCAAACCGCTGCTTGTGTGTCAGGGGCGGGAGATTAATGTGATTGGTTGTTGGTCGAGTTTCAGACATGTCCGCCGGCAAGCGTCAACGCACGCCGCTGTGTGGACGGGCCGTTAGACAATGAGAGTGAGGACATTTATTGTGTGGATATTGAAACCTGGCACTTTGCTTGAGTGTCAAAAGCTTGTGTTTCATAATAGACAATGCCACTAATCTTTGTCAATAGCTTTCTTGATATATTCTTTTTTTTTTTTAAATATAGTTTCCTCGGAACAGTCTCACCTGGCCTGCCTCCCATAATATTACATAAGATTCAGTTAGGAAATAAATTGCACATTATGGTTAAAAAGCAGTTTTAAATTAGCAATGTATTTACCTTTAAAAAATGTTTTTTTAAACATTTCAGACATTTTGCTTATTTTGTTGGAAGCCAAACTAATATCCTAATAATTATTATTTTCATATCTGTGCATACTATTAGGTACACATGTGTCAATCTAATACAATCAAATACAACAACCCTTGTATAAAATGTATGTATTCAAAATTAATTGTCAATATTGTCAGACAAGTGTAAAAGAAACAACTGATGTATGACGGGGTTAAAACAATCTGAACATTACAGGCATCATAAATGTAGAAGTTATGCATGAATGTAGAACTCCCATGTGTTTTTAGGTGTGTGTGTTTGTGTGTGTGTGACGAATGCTGCTTCCATTCGATGAAGATGGAACGAGGAATCCAGACGAGAGGAGGTGGGGAGAAGGATGGAGGGTGGGGAGAAGGATGGAGGGGTGAGGGGAAAGGACCCCTATGGGCTTACCAAACAGCCCAGGAATGTGGTGGTAAAAATGAGTTGGGCTCTCTGGCACAAGATGGCCCGTGTGACTGGGTTTAGATGATGCCGTGACAAAGACTCCTTTCTTACTGACTTTAATAACTACAATACGCTGCAGAGCCACACACAAGCAACCACTTGTTATAGCAAATATGGATACACACCAAAATGCAAATACACCCATGCACGCACATAAGGAACACACCCCGAGTGTTTGATGGAAAATATAAAGCTCTCTTAAAATACCTTTAGGATGCACGATCAAAACACAAGATTGTTTCATGTTACATATATCTGTAATGAGCCTATGCATTTCTAAGTATTGTATGGTCCATTACTGTATATGGCTGTAGGAAACAATCCACATAAGTAATCACAACTCATCCCTTCTATTGATGAAGACCAGAGTTGCGTCTCAATTAGTTCCATAAAAACACTTTCCAACCTCTCAATAATTGTTCTCCCAGGCCATTTTAAAACAGAAACAGGTCATTGTCATGTGGATGGATAGAAATGTGGGAATTAGAGGCAAATATAATGGATTAGGGATGAACAACAGGCCTGACTGCTGCTAATAATGAAACAATGATCATTAGGTGCTTTCACACCGGTGCGGAGTACTTTTCCCAGGAATAGTTCCGATAGTTCCTGGGATTTTGCATTCACACCAAAAAGATCTGGAACTAGAACTTAGTTCTCGGGAACCTTTTCACCCCTTTTCAGTCCCTGCTAGAGAGGTGGTACTTTCCTGGGGAGGAAAAGGTTCCAATTTCTGATTGGCTGGGCGAATTGCAAACCACGCCCCGTAAAACTCAGAAAAGTTTTGTGAAGCCGCTATTTTATTTGCTCGCATTAGCATTATTAGCATTAGCCCAGCGCACCAACGGAGAGAGACTAACTTATGGCAACACAAAATAAAACGTGGGAGTGGTGGAGTGTTGAGGAGGTGTCGGTGCTTCTGGTAATTTACCCGGGACTTCTGGTGGCAATTTACTGCCACCCGAAGTCCCGGAGTCCGGGGGACTTCGGGTGGCAGTATACGCCGTGAAGTTGTTTGCGGCCTGCCAGTAAACCCAAAGCAGAAGAAGTGACGTCAGCGGCTTTATTTGCGTAATCCTCCCTCAGGGACTTATTCCGGTGTGAACGCGATCTACTAGATAGTTCAGGAATTAAAGAGTTCCGGGGAACTAAGTTCCAGGAACTATTCCTGGGAAAAACTTGGTGTGAAAGCGCCTATTTTCATATACTGGAGCCACCTATCCAATTCAAGAAAAGGCAATAAAGGCATTTAACCAACTCCTTTTTTGTTGTTCATCAATCACATAACATTTCTACATACCATAAAGTCCTCCACTACAACTACCACACCCACCCCACCCCACGATCCCCCCACCCCGCCTTGCCCCTCCACATCTGGACAGTGGTTTCCTGTGCATTCCGCGGGGTCTCGTACTTATCAATCGCTCTATTCACATCTTCCGCCACCCTGCGTGACATGCACCTTACACATGTGAGAACAATTCCCAGCCCTCCAAATATGTTTCCATGTTTTGCCCTGTTTTTGAAAAGAGACTCCGAGCAGCTGGCTACCTAATGCACAGGGCAGAGACCTGCTACGGAGGCTAAAAGAGTTGGGTAAACTTGTCCAGGCCCACTCCCTAATGTATCCCATCTGGACTGGAAATAAAGTAATGCTATTCATAAAGTTCTAGCATGGATCTGTTACAGATTAATTTAGTGGAACAGCTGTGTGAGCCTCAGGGTTTTAAGAAGTATTAAAGAGTTTCTTATTTGAAAAATGTGAATATGCAGTCATCTTAAAACACAGTGCTCTGTTCAGAGAAGCTCTCAGATCTAGACATGTTGAAAGTTCATGCTCTGCATGACAACTTTGTTCTGCTGGCAGTTGTTTTATGGCCACAATACTTCTAAAAGCAGTAGTCTTTGACTCTTAAGTCATAAATTCTCCTCAGGCAAACACCCAAACTTGAAAGATTGTGCTAAAAAAACCAATCATCTCTTACCGTCTTTGACTAGCATTGCAAAGGAGGGTGAAAAGAAGAAGGCTTCGGTAATTAAACAGTTGAAAAGATGTGTATCTTCTTGTGCACTGTCTAGTAACAAACATAAGAAGTGTATTCTGTGATCAGATTTGACGAAGATAACACAACTGGCTTTGGTACAAAAGTTCAAAAATAAGACCGTAACATTTTAATAATAATATTTCAGGTACAAATCCCTGACCTGCTGTTTCTTCTGTTCTGCTGCATATGCCAGACGGAGAGATCACATGCTTATGGCCTTTTGCCAGAATGGTTCCTTGGCCGGAGATGAGCCATTTCCCATTTCCTTCTGATCAGTTTTCACCTCTGCCACCAGTTCAGGTGTTACTCCCAACAATAGCCATCTTGTCCAAACTGTCACCCTTCACATTCCTACACCCGTGTAATCCCAGCTCCACTACATCATAGTGTTACCACAGGTGACGAATATCTCCAGCAGACACAGTGGGCTCTTTGTTCCCCATATGTTTGTTTTTTCTTCTTAAAAACACGGGATAGCCCAGAACGGACACGGGTACTGTGAACTACATGGGGTGGGATTCATTAGAAATTTGAGTCAAAGACAGGTGTGCAGCTTTGAGGCTGACACCCAGCACCTGTTGAGTCAAAATATATCAATACAATCTAGTTTGGGTGCAAGTGCATTCTAGTATTATGAACACAATAAGCCATAGTATTATGCATGAGTGTGTCCTTGGGCAAGACACTTCACCTGAACTTGCTCCTGTGGGTATTGTCCACAGTTTCTGACCATTGCATGTATGATATATGTGTAATGTGTGTATCTGTAAAGCGCTATAATAAATGTAAGGAATTATTAATTATTATGCATGTATGATATAACTAAGTATTGTGTCTTTATCATGAGTCCACGTTGGCATCTAGAAGGGAAAGTGTCGTAAATCACTCCAACAAAGGAATGCTTTGTCCAGCGCAGAAGAGACTTGAGCAAATATACCACTGTCCTCTCCAGCTGAACAACTAAGACATGCATGAGTTGTGTGAGTATTGTTGATAAGAGTGACAAGCACCATGTAGTTTCATATTCTGTGTGTAAAACCAAGGTGTGCCCAGTAGGTGGCATCACCACACTGCAGGCTTACACCTGTTAACACATTTTAACAGAGAGGGAGAACGTGTTTTCATGTAACTGAAATGATGCATGAGTGTTAGACCTATGCTGGAATAAAATTAACAATGTAAATCTTTATTGGTTGTACGGGACATGAATTACCAGTCATTTTCATCACTTTGCAGGGTTTTTAAGTCTGCAATCAAACATTTTAGATGCCTCATAAGTGAGCGGAATATTTAATAATGATTTTACTGAGGTAAATTATAGTGTACTAATGTTCACCTCTTCAAACCAACTACACCATCTTTCTTTGAAGTGTCCCATCTCTCTTTTGGATGGTGCTCTGATAATTTCTTCAGTTCTGTCATCAGAGTCACTGCCATTGTGCTCTCTGATAAATATCCCCTTGGCAGTGTGAGCTCCGAAGCCCTCTGCCAGCAGCATGCTTCATTCATGAGCAATTACTGCTTTCAAACCATTCCTCATAACAGCCTTGGTTTCCCTAAAAGTAACAGTGTCATTTCATGAGAATATTTGATCTGCTGGGAGGAAAGGCTTCAGAAAGATAGAGGCCCTGTTCTCAGGAGGGTCCTTAGACTGACACTAAATCACAAGAAGAATGGGAATTTAAATACATTTCTGAGTGAAGATACTCAATATAGTACCCCCTGTTGTAATCTTCTATTATAAATGTATCCATAGCTTCACCAGTTCACACATTAGACATTGATGATGCAACATTTAGTTTAATGTCATATTACTGTTGACATTTCACAGTTTTTCAAAAGGAAATGTGACCGTTCTTCCCTCTCCCTACAAAAGTGATTGTACTGTATATGAATACCAATGCTACATCAACCTGAATTAATACATATATTTATTTAAAGCATAAGAATATCTCAAGAAAACCTGCCGACATCAGTTACTCAGCCCCTCATGACCTTACATTGTTCTGCAGTGACTGGTGGAGCAGCACGGCCAGGGGCTATCTGTGCATTTCTGTTTCAGACTTGCCTTGTTTGCAGGTAATCGTACAATTTCTCCGTAAGTTACTCACTGCATATTTGTCCAGTCACTACCAAGAAACAGTGTGATTTCAGAACAAATTTGGTAAGGGTGTCTCCTTTCTGGTTACATAAGAAGCAGTTCAGACCAAGTTTCCCTGCAGGGCACAGACTAAGAAAGATTTGTGAGCGATTATCCCACATTCATTGGGCTTCACAAGATCTGTAGGAGATCACAGACATCTGTTTTGCCTTGCCAAAATAACCCACTCTCGGTAGATGCAGTATGAGAATTTGAAAGAAGAGGGGGACTCGTTTGTTGATTATCTCGTAAATCTGACTGGACTGTGAGCTCTGCGCCCCCATATTGAACAAATCTCCTAAATAGAGCTACAAGTGCTCCCAGAGCTATTTGCTAGAAGACAAAAGCACTGCTTGAATGGACATTTAAAATGTTAGATATTTTATTCCTGAAATCATTATTGCCACATCACGACGTGAATAAAGGTTACTGCTGTGCTTATCTCAAGTTTTCCAGCTGATTATATCTAGACATGTTTGTTGTGCTATAACCATTTATTAGCTAGTTTATCGACAGACATAACTTGAACACCGGGTGTTAGATGGTAATAAAATGAAAATAGTGGCATTTTGTTAATGTGGGGGTGCTAAACACATCCCTACATGTGCAACAAAACCACATTAAGGGTGCATCCTTTCTGAGATCACCAAAGTGCACTCTCCAACACGAGTGTGAAAACTGATGAACACTTCTCTGATATTTTGAGGGCTGAGGGAAGTCAGTGTCTGTCCTATTCTGAATAACGTATTTAACTGGGCAAATCATGATTTTCACAAGATGACCTTTTACATAACACTTCTGATTGCACAAAGCCTCTAGAGAGGAAGAGCTGCAATTGAAAGCTAGTGTTCCCATGTTCATTCAAAATCCACACTGAAATCAACGCATTTAACGAGAGAAACCCATTTCAGAAAGAGCACACTCCAACAAGCTGTAATTAAAGCAGACTTGTGCCATTACAGCCTTTTGCAGTCCTCTGAGGATTTATCAAAGTAACCATCTTGCAGACATAAAACGACCATCTGCCGTCCCCCCTTTCAATCCCTGTCTGCCATTTGTTTCATTGATTTGAGAAAATTCAATCTTTTTCAATTATTTCACAGTCCTTTTTTCACTTTGCAGACTTCAACACCATGTTCAATGACACACAGCAACTAAGAAATGCAGTCAACATATTTCATAAAAAATCAAAGCAAGGAACCCACAACGTTAACCTGTAACATCACAGCAGGAGAGTCTGGCCACAATGGGGTGTTGCAACATGGAGTTTACATTTTCGTATTTTCAAGCAATTGGAGTATAGATCATCAGTGTGTGGACTTGGTTGTCAATGTAAGTTAGCCTGCATGGCGACCTGTCAAGGGTATATCTATAAAGAGAACTGGATACAGTTGCTCAGTGCGCATGAAGATACAATAGCCTTACTCTATAGAATAAAAGTACGGGTATCTGGGTCCGTAGAGTATACACCACCAATCTGCAACGTCACGGACGATCTAGGCTAGGTGAAATTAATGGAGAGGTAATATAACCCTGGGTTCGGCTTTAAGCACATTTTACAACTTTAACATCCCAATGATTTGAATAAGAGCTATCAACGTGTTTTACTAGGTAGTTCATTTAGTAAAAAAAGTATTATTCTCAATGCAAGTCAATGGGAAAAACTTGACGTCAGGCCCAATGACGTCAGTGACCACAACAGCAATTTGCTTCAACGCCCACAAACTTCCTGGGGCCTTGGTCCAGGGAGCAGCCTCTCACCCATGCTGGTATAGGACATTTAACGGCTCTGAAGCCATCTCCGGACCCAATAGTAACAATTTTTTTATTTGTGTATTACTTTCTGACTAAATACCAACAAAACTGACAATCCCAGGATCATCTATTGCATATATATGTTTTTAATGCTAATTTGCTTATTTTAGCATACACAAACACTAAACTGGGTTAGTAAAGATCACAGTTGCTAATTATCAGCACGTTAGCATTGTTGTCACTGTGAACATATTAGTATGCTGATATTAGCATTTAGCTCAAAGCACCGCTGCGTCTCAGTACGTTTCAGTACAGACTCACATTGCCACATGGCTGTGGACTCATCGTCTTGTTTATCATCTTGAGGATGAATAAAGAGCAACAGGTCAGACCTGTGGTATTCAACCACAGGCTAATGAGCTGTGTCTCATTTTAATGACCTGCCTTTATATAGCCTCCCTTCTGGCCTGGCATTTGAGTCTATAGTCAGCCAGGTAATTACAAAGCTGTCAGATACCCACAGACATTGTCATAAGAAAAGCCGGTCATCAAAGTCTTTCCTTTTGTCTTTCATATTAGAATACTTATAATCTATAAAAAAGAACTGGGTGATCGTAAAGGAAAAGTCCCACCGGAATGTATCAAAATGGAATTAATTTATTCACATCATAGCTGAAGGAAACGCAGTTAAACTGAATGTGATAGGCAAGATCACCACATCAATGTTCAATTGAGGCAATCTGTGTTAGCTGGATGCTGGATAAAATATTTCCATGCTCTTTCTTCTGGATTCCCGCATAGCCCACACCTATAGTATAATATATATTTAACTGCAGCTCAACGTAGACCCCACTACCCCCCTTTTAAGGATTCAACAGCATGACTTCAGGAAAAATGTAGGAGGTAAAACGGACACAAGAGTCACTATCTGCAAAAGATATATTTAAAAAAACACCTTCTGCCAATTTGACAGACTTAGTTATAATGTACAGTCGCTTACAGGTTGCTCAAGTTCAGTTGCATAAAGTAAAGAAAGGTGATGTTAAAAGACGTGACGATGCCTGTCATGACGATTTCTTTTAATCTGGGTTTCTGTGTGATATTCAAACTGAATTCTCAGTTATAGAAACCTAAAGTTAGTTTAACCGGTGTAATTATTAAAGTGGACCTATTATGCTATATTGGAAAAATATATTGTAGCCTACCGATACAAAACATGTCTGTGAAGTTTTTTGCTTAAAATACCAAACAGATCACCCACTGTAGCCATGCCGCATACTGCTCATACCCCTCTTTTGCAGCCCTGTTAGAGAAACGCGGTTTTTGGGTCCTTAGCTTTAAAAAAAAAAAAGAGGAGGCGGAGCTAATACCTGATCAGAATTCCACCGGAGATAAAGTTAAATTCTGCTGTGATAAAACGCCATCCTGTTCTAAACCACATCAAGGATTATTTCTGAAACAGTATCGAGCTCAAATGCTTGTTCTCTTGCGGGTTTAAGGTGAGTTCTTTTTTTATTTGTGTTTATGTTTGTAAAATGTAATATGTGAGGGACTGCGGATGGAAATTAGCTCAAAGCTAAATCTGGCACTGTTACGCTTGATACATTTGAATGTTTTAAGTGTTCATTACTGTGCATTGTCCCTGCCAAATAAACGATTAAATAAATAAATTAGCGAGGCTTGCCAATACCATATTATGTCCAAAACACGTCCGGCATTGTTTCTGATAGCAACTTTCTGTGGGTCCGCTGCCGATATTACGTCACATCGGCAGCAAATCTGTATCCGCTCACTGTATTTTCTGACGCTGCGTGAGTTCCCCGACACACTGAGGACACATATTTATGTATAAAAGAAATTAAAAAGTGCATTTTGCATGATAGTTCCCCTTTAAAGGAATGGTCCACTCATTAGATAATTAATCAAAACTTCAGTATTTAGTGAAACGTTATGTTTAAACCATACCCTGAAGAAATCAGTGATATTCCCCGGTAAATAATGATTTTATAGCTCTTTTTTATCAAGACCTGTATATTCCGTCTGGCCGCCGCCATGTTTGCCATTTTCAGTAGTCACGTGATGGTCGTGACGTCATCCATGCGTTCACTTTGTCAACACACGGAAACATGGTGGAGTATTTCAGTTCGGACTCGTCAGCAGAGGAACAAGTTTTGACCAATGTGAAGAGATTGGATGGGGGAATTCAGCCATACATATCAGTATGACAATACGACACCCTCTGTCCTAAGACCCTCACATCGTACAAGGAAAAACTTCCGAAGAAAATCCACAGTTTAAAGGGAACATGGGAGAAACCTCAGGGAGAGCAACAGAGGAGGGATCCCTCTCCCAGGACGGACAGACGTGCAATAGATGCCGTGTGTAAATTGAAAAGATAATACATTTGCAACATAGGTAGTCCAAATGTTTGGAAATGCATGTGTGTATAATGGGAAGATGATATAAGATACTATATGTATGCATGTAGTACCACCCTTGCTAGCGATTCCCTCTCTAGTTTAGCATACTCAGCTTCGTTGTCCCTGGCCATAGAATCACGATTTTATGGGGCCGGAAAAACTGGGGGGAAATACACACTAGCCGGTACTACGCTATATGGAAAGGCCACCAAAAACTGTCCTGGCCTGGACGTTAAAACGGGGCTAGCCGCTGCAATGGAAATGCGCCAAAACATACCTTATTCTTACTCCGAGCACTACTTCTGCTCCTCCGTCGCTTCACACTTGCAGAGGGCGATTTCTCAACTGGCCGAACTGGTGTCCTGGTCGGTGATGACACCAGAAAGACCGATGGTACTGCATCTCCATTGAGTAATGGTTGTTCTTTAAATCCCATGTTATGTTTGATCATACTCTCAGAGTAGTCGTCCGGAAATGTGAAATGTTCGCTGCATACATGAGCCTGTAAATCTCTCGGTTCGGGCGGGCCACATTTCGCTAGCCACTGCCTCCGAATGTACTTCTTATGCTTACCTTTTGGCAACAGATGGAACCGAGCATTCCGTGGATTGTTCCTATCCGAATTATGGCAATATTTCGCGATACAGTGAGGCATATTTGAATAGAGAAACTACAGTAAATAACATGGAGATCAACGTGTCTTCGAAAACCAAACGCATGGATTACGTCACGTCCGGGAAATGGCGCCGCCCACAGTGTTGATGTTATTTCGGTATATAATCAGTTTAAAATCACTGATAATGTCATCGGATTAAAAAAAAAAAAGAGAGACTGGCAGAGACTGGTCTGTTTTATCGGATGATAATTTTTTTTAAATGAGTGTCATGAGCATACCATTCCTTTAAGTACACTGGTTATGAGGTCGACATTGGCTGGTCGCTAATGGGATCCATGGGCCAGACAAAAATGTGATGAAGTTCATCCAAGGTAAATTATGGATTTTACAAGTTGATTACCTGGTTCAATTTTGTTGCATTCATTATATTTGTCTTTTCATTGAAACACCTACACGTTATCATCCTTTCCGAGATGTAAAATCATTGTGTTGAGGAAAACGTTTGATATCATTGAGCTAGGGGTTGAGAGAATAATCTGTAAAACAATCATTGTGAATTTTCCTCTGAGCTGCTGGAGGAAGTGCAGCACAAAGGAGCTGCTTTGACTCTAATGATGACAAACCAGGGCAGTAAGTGCTGATTTACAATGGTTTTTACCTTCTTACACCAGGCAACAAGCATGAAGGCAATTTTATCTGCAATAGGGAGGAAAGTGTTTCACATTTTATAAATTAAAAAGGCAAACAACATTTGTCATATTTCAAAGCTGTGCCTCCAGTGGCAGTTTGTGCATTGTGTTGTGTTGTTGAATGATGAATTTATCAGGTTGATTACATTTTACTCCAGTTTTCTTTTAGCTGTTGTTGCCAATACAGTGTCACCTCTCTGGTAATCATTTTGACTCTACTTCAGGCAATACTATTCAACCAAGATTCATTAGGTCGTGGTAGTGGGAGATAAGGCCCACTCAGACAATAGAGAATAAATTCATCCATTTAAAAGCAGCCAAACAGGTCAGGAAGCACTGTGCCAGGCTCTCTGTGAGGTTGCTCCTCTGCTGGGAGAAATCATTTCACATTTGAGCTTGCCATCCGCCTGCGAGTGCGACCCATTCATATCAGGCTGGCTTTCTTCCCTAAAATCACTAACATTATTAAAGAAAATATACGCAGTAAAAAAAGCATGCAGCTAAATGTTTTCATATATTAAAGGTTTTTGTTTTGTACCATCACTCTTTATCTGATATACTGTACGATTGTAACCTTTATTTATACAGATTCTCTCATTTAGATCAAGGTCTTATTCTCAAAAAATAACTGGTCACGACGCAAGAGCAATATAAAGTTACAGACAGCACGTTTATACAAAGACAAAATAAAACCCAAATTATAGAAGAAATTAAAATTATGTACAAGAGAAAACCCCTATAAAAAGGGATGTGAAATTGTCCAAGTGGTTATATTTAGATCAATAGTTAGGGGATCACAGAAAGTAGGACCAGCTCAAGCAGGCAGATAGAACGGCAATAAGCATTACATTGAAATTGAAGGTGTGGATAGCAAGCTGAAGTATTGCGTATGTGTTTGCAATAATTACTTGTTTTTATTTGTCGTAAAACAAAAAATAAAAGTCATAATTTTGATCAGTTAAGAGGCTTGTATACTACCAAAAACATGTAAAAAAATCACCTCATTGTAATACAGTAAATTCAACAATATTATGGAATCAAAAACGTTTTAAAATATGTTTTACTTATTAGAGTGAAGGTATGGCTTTAAGGATAGATTAAGAGTGACGTGTCAGTAAGGTTGTACAAAGGTACCCTCACTCTGACTGCATTACTTCATGCTATGTGTCAGCTGGTGCAGCCCGGTTGCTCTATGACTGACTTGGGTAACAGAGTACAGGACGTCTGCCCCGAGAGGCAGCTGGCTTGACAGGGAGAGAAGGAGGTGAGAAGTTTCTGCTGCTCGCCAAATGGCCTAATGTCCTTATAAAAGAATCCAAGTAAGACTGAGTTCCAAAATGTCATGGATGACATGGAGTTAAAAGGTGATGACCCTGCGATGTTAGGAGACGCTGTTGATGTTGAAGGGACCGATCACAACAAAGATCTGCAGTAACACCACTGAAGGAATACAATGGTGCATCCTGGTGGCTCAGATGGTTAAGACGCAAACTCTGAAGAGTTCAGTTACACATTCATGAAATTGACTCTCACAGCCATCCAAACGTATTAAAGGTCACCTATTATGCAAAATCCCAATTTTCATGTCTTTTATACATAAATATGTGTGATTCTGAAAGTTTCAGGAAAAAAGATTCACTCCATTTATATGAAATGTCTGAAAATGAGCTGATCAGATTTTGGCCACTTTATGATGTCATAACGTTTTTTTGGCTTGTGTAACCATTAGCCAATACCCAACCAAGGTTAGGATTCTCGCACAACATGACTAAATAATACTGAAGCCTCATGTGAAACCTCCTTAATTGCAAAGGGAATAAGAGACTTATTTGCATCAATCTTTAGATCACAAGCGGTTAAAATGATTAAACCTTAGGTTGCTTAGATTTATGTCCCATAGGGCTGTGCACATTTGTAAATGATGGTGCACTTAAAGAAAAAAGGTCTCTTGATGAATGGAAAAGAAAATTGGAGAAGAGGGGAAGTGTCTGAGGGATGTCATGATAAAAGTGTGAACTGAAAAATAGATGTTTTCAGGGGATCATATCAGTTAATTTAGAGCAATAAGGGCCTCCACTATCATATTATTCCCTCTAACTCTGCCACTTGGCTTATTTGTTCATTTGTTTCCTTAATTCCCATCCCATCATCCAAATTGTCAAATTGTTCCTGCTGCACTTTGTGTGTATAGCCGCATTCACACCGCAGGACTTTCCCTGGTACTTTGGTTCTTTAGTTCCGTTAGTACCAATAATGTCGCGTTCACACCGCCGGGACTACTCAGTGCCGGGAACTCTTTTGGCCATTTTCAGTCCCTGCTAGAGAGGTGGTACGAACCTGGTCATAAAAGAGTGCCAATTTCTATTCTATTTCTATTGGCTGGCGAATTGCAAACCACGCCCCATTAGACTCAGAATTTATTTTGTTAGACAGCCATTTTTTTCCTCGAGACAAAACCACATCCACACCTGAGCGAGTAGTTTTTTTGTACTTTAAAGCAGTTATGACCACACGTACTACAACACCGGAGCGGTGGAATGATGAGGAAGTGTCGGCGCTTCTGGCAATTTACTCTGAGGAGGGGATGCAGCAGCTTCTACAGAAAGCAGTTCCCAACTCCAAATGTTTTGAGCGATGTTCGCAAAAGCTACTTGAGCTGGGAATCGTGCACAGTGCACACGGATATGGGCTCAGAACAGTCTCATAATCCACACATGCGCACAGAAGGATTCACACTTGTATTTCATGATCCGCAAAAGGATTCACACTTGTATTTCAGGATCCACACTTGTGTTTTTCAATGCACACACAAATGTGTTCCGTTTCATATACATGTAAATAAAATCCAAATACAGAAAAAAGTTTTACATATGTATTTTTGATCCTCACATATTTGTTTTCCGTTTAAAACCTCTGAACCTGCAAACACAAACCACTTTCTGTGCATGGATCGCTGTGCATTCGTGTGTGGGTTTTTTGAGACTCCCCTGACGGTCAGCCGATTCGTACTTGTAATTATTTCTATCTTTAGCCAATCAGTTGTCTCCTAAATTCTAAGCCAATCACATGAGCACGCCCCCACGAGGGTAGATTTCTTGCGTTCATGACGTAGCGCTTCATGTACGCATTTTGCACAGTCTGGAGCTGACAGCTCCATGGAGCCTGCCTGCAGGCGCTAATCTCAGGACACCCCCCCCCCAAAACAGCTCTGCTGTCTGGGCCCCCCTGACCGTGTGTATTGACTGGAGTGACGTAGGATTACGAACGTGCATTCAGGAATGCATCAGCCTGCTGCCGCGGAAGCGGATGAGGAAGTGGATGCTGACAGTCGAACAGCGGAGGGAAAAGTGGATAAAGAAACAGGAAAGAAGGGTGATAATACTGAAATAAAGCACGGCCAAGGAAGGAGTGGAACAACTGAAACTATAAACAAGGAGGATAAGTGTGTTAAATGCGACACTGGGGAAAAAGAGCTTATACAGTGCGAACGGTGTGACGAATGGTCTTGCTTCAAATGCCAGAACATACCGGCAGCCATGGGTAAGGCCATAAACAAATTTGCTTCATTACATTGGTACTGCCTATCGTGTGAACCTGCTGCAGTCCAAGCTGCTAGGTGAGCTACCAAGGAACTATTTAGCCAACTGTCGATAGACAAAACAGCCGAGGCGATTTCGAAAATAGTGTCCCAAAAAGTAGAATGTCTCCTGGCAGATGCACCTTTCATATGCAAAGCAAAGCAGCAGATGCACATTTCATATGCCGACACAGTGAAGACCTGGGCAGAAATGACCAAAGTAAGTGAAACATCTGCACCATCAAACTTTAAGAAAATAATTAAAGAAGCTAGAGATGAACAGCTAAAGGAAACAGATGATCGTGAATCCAGAGAGAACAACCTGATCATTTACCAAGCAGATGAAAGTACTGAAGAAACCCCGGTAGAGTTCTTTGACAGTCTTTGTGAAAACATTTTTGAAATAGGGAAACTTCAGACCAAACAGGTTATCAGACTAGGAACACAGGCTACCCAGGGCCCCAAACGGAACAGACCATTACAAATTGTACTCAACAACAGGGATGATAAAGAGAAAATATTCAAGAATGTGAGGAAACTAAAAAACTGTGAAAACAAGTATCAGAGAATAAGCATTTCAAATGACTACAACAAGGAAGATCGTGAACTCATCAGGAATAAAGTCGAGGAGGCCAAGGCAAAAACAGCAGCCGATGAGTCAAAAAACTACGTCTTCCGAGTTCGCGGTCCACCCTGGAACCTGCGACTAGTCAAACTAAGGAAGCAAGAATAGATCTCGAACCCATAACCCAATATAGAGAAAACGGACACCCAGCAACCACCAATAACAATGTAATATTGACAACTGAAAACCAATCTGAAATCAGTGACCAAGAAGTGAGTGAAAGCCTGTCAACCATAAATACAACCTCTGTGGATGACTCAGCCGACAACATTGTAGGGACCACAACCAACAGACATAATCAATGGCGAACAATCTTGATCAACTGTGGTGGCGTAAAGGGCAAGACCCCCAACCTGCATGCTCTCATCGATGACACCAAACCAGATTGCATAATTGGGAATGAGACATGGCTAGATGAAACCATAAAGAATGGTGCAATATTCCCCAAACACTATACTATCTTTAGGAAGGATCGCAATATAAACGGAGGTGGAGTCTTCATCGGCATAAAGGAAGGCTTTACAGCAACAAGGATTGCAACCACAGACACAGAAATTGAAATCATGTGGGTCTCGGTCAAGGTTTCCCAAGCAAGCAAAACATTCTACATTGGTAGCTTCTATAGACCACCAAGTGATCATCACACCAAACTGGATGAGCTTCGGAAATCAATTTCTCTATTGCCTGGTAACGCATCAGAAAAAACTATAATTCTAGGTGGTGACTTCAATGCACCTGGTATAGATTGGGAAAATGAACAACCAGGGACAAACAACATAGCTCTAAACCAACATGTTTTAGACATAGTCAAAGAATACTCACTAACACAAGTACAACTCGAGCCTACTCGAAAACAGAACATATTAGACTTGATATTCACTTCAAATCAAACGCTCGTGCAAAATGTGCAAACAATACCAGGCATATCAGATCACTGTGCTGTCATGATGGACTCTAGTATACATCCTGTATATACAAAGAAAGCACAGAGAAAATTTACAAATTTCATTAGCAGACTGGGAAGCCATCCAAACTGAGCTGGAAGTGTTCAGCACAGAATTTGTTAGAACAGAAAACCAGCGAACTGTGAATGACAACTGGAATATGCTCAGAGACGAACTGTTTTCACAGATGGATAAGCATATCCCGACCAAGTTCACTACCACACGGCACAACCTGCCCTGGCTCACTCACTGCATGAAACGCCAAATAAAAAATAAAAATAAGTTATACAACAAAGCCAAGCGATCAGGCAAAACTTGTGATTGGGAAAACTTCCGCAAACAAAAGAAACATGTTCAAAATAACCTTCGCAGTGCACACTGGGACTATATCGAAAACACACTCACCCAGAGTCTTGCTGAAAACAATACCAGACTATTCTGGAAATATGTCAAAGAATGTGGAGCGGACAACATTGGAGTCTCCCCTATTAGAGAGGGTGAAGACCTCTACAGTAGCAGCAAAGACAAGGCTGAACTCATTAACAAACAATTTAAATCTGTATTTACTAAGGATGATGGTAGCCAGCCCTCTATATCAGGAGAACCAGCCCCGCAGATAGAAGACCTGATCATCACGACTGAAGGAGTGACCAAACTACTGGCAAATATTAAGATCAACAAAGCTAGCGGCCCAGATGGTCTACCCAATCGTATACTCAAAATGCTGGCCCCCCAAATAGGCCCACTGCTCAAGTGCGTATTCACGCAGTCACTGCAAACAGGAAATCTACCCGATGACTGGCTGCAGGCAAACGTTACGCCTATATTCAAGAAAGGGGACCGGCACATCGCCGCAAATTACAGACCAGTTTCCCTGACAGTAGTATGTTGTAAACTCCTGGAACACATCATTTGCAAACACCTGTTGAATCACCTGGAAAGGCATAATGTCCTCACCCCGTTCCAGCATGGATTTCGACAAAACCATTCGTGTGAAACTCAACCCCTAGTCACAATGCACGACTAGGGTTGCCAGAAACTGACCATGATCAAAATCGATTATTCGGCAGCCCTGGCGAATAATAATCGATTATTATTATTAAAAATATATATATATAAATAAAATCGATTTTTAAAAATAATATTCGATTATGGAGACTGTAGCAAATATTCGAATAATCGAATAATCGCTGGCATCCCTATGCACGACCTGGCAAAATATCATGACCAGAAATTGCAAGTCGATGTGGCAATCCTTGACTTCTCAAAGGCGTTCGACACGGTTCCACATCAGCGCCTGTTGCTAAAGCTGGCCCACATGGGTATAACCGGCCCAATACTTGATTGGACCACAACCGTTCTCATGCAAAGAAGCCAACAAGTAGTCGTAGAAGGGGTGAAATCAAGTACAGTTCACGTTGACTCTGGTGTCCCACAAGGCACTGTGCTGGGTCCATTGCTTTTCTTATGCTACATTAATGACCTGCGTTACACTACTCCGTTAACGACACAAGTAATATTATTACAGTAACACGTTACACCCAACTAATCAGATCGTGCACAGGCAAACCGTTCGCTCGGCTTCCTACGCCGGAACCTGCGACGCTGTCCCCAGAAACTGAAGGAGACAGCTTTTGTGGCCCTAGTACGTCTGTGTAGGTCTGGGACCCCTACACTGATAAAGACAGTGATGCCCTGGAATCAGTACAAAGAAGAGGTGCAAGATTCATTTTTGGAGATTATGAATGGGACAGCAGTGTCACAGAAATGCTCAAGCGGTTGAACTGGGAGGAATTAAGTGAAAGGCGGCGATTGGCTCGTTTGGTTCTCTTCTTCAAGATTGTCCATAACATCTCAGCCATTGATGCATCAATGTACCTAGAGCCAGTTAGAAGAAGTGCAACCCGCAAAGCCAATTCTTGAACTTTGAGCACATTAGTGACACTCTTAAATACTCCTTCTTTCCGAGAACAATCAGAGAGTGGAATTTGCTACCAGAAGTAGCTGTCATCGCAGAAACTGTGGAGTGCTTCCAGCAAATTTTAAGAGACATTTAGCGGGGATCATCCATCCCCCACTGAGCGTGATACCTCTGGGTTCTGCTCAGTATTAATCCAGATCCAGATCCAGATCCACTCTCAGTACAGCGCCACTTTCCGAACAGGAAATGCACGCAAATACAAGCCTTTATATTATTAAGGTACAGCGCCACTTTCCAAACCATTGATGAATGCTTGTGTACACAAAAACGGCAGGCAAAACCGTTTTAAATGTGTGTTTCCTGTATGGCGAATACAGCTGCTTTATTTATGTCTGTATGAAGTTGTTGTGAGTGTGGAGGGAGCAGCTACAGGTTAGCTTAGCCTAATCGACCAGTGCACTACGAAGCCAGTGCTAGACAGTGACCTGTTAACGGGGGGAGCCCCGCCGGTCATTATCGGCCGATATTCACTCTTAATAGTTTGATCGGTGCTCTCTATAAAGGCCGATTAGGAGAGCTGGATCTGATCGATATGGACATAAACGCGAGTGAAGTATAACCGGACGCAAGAGAGAGATCAGAGCAGCTGCTGAGTTTGATGGAGACACGCTGCTCTGCATAATCACCTGATGCTCCGCCCTCTGTTTAGCGAGCTGACCGGACTGCGCAAAATGCGTACATGAAGCGCTACGTCATGAACGCAAGAAATCATACCCTCGTGGGGGCGCGCTCATGTGATTGGCTTAGAATTGAGGAGACATCTGATTGGATATAGATAGAAAAAATTACAAGTACGAATTGGCTGACCGTCAGGGGAGTCTC
Organism: Pseudochaenichthys georgianus; assembly: GCF_902827115.2. Taxonomy (NCBI): domain Eukaryota; kingdom Metazoa; phylum Chordata; class Actinopteri; order Perciformes; family Channichthyidae; genus Pseudochaenichthys; species Pseudochaenichthys georgianus. The sequence goes on from NC_047510.2 coordinate 21,890,494, forward strand.
AAAAAAACCACACACGAATGCACAGCGATCCGTGCACAGAAAGCGGTTTGTGTTTGCAGGTTCAGAGGTTTTAAACGGAAAACAAATATGTGAGGATCAAAAATACATATGTAAAACCTTTTTCTGTAATTGGATTCTATTTACATGTATATGAAACGGAACACATTTGTGTGTGCATTGAAAAACACAAGTGTGGATCCTGAAATACAAGTTTGAATCCTTTTGCGGATCCTGAAATACAAGTTTGAATCCTTTTGCGGATCATGAAATACAAGTGTGAATCCTTCTGTTTGCATGTGTGTATTATGAGACTGTTCTGAGCCCATACACGGATGGCGGGTAAAAATAAAGAAACTCAGGCAGGACTATAAAAAAATTAAAGACCACAATAATAAGAGTGGTAACGATCGAAAGACCAGTAAACAAACGCCTCATAGAGCGGGTGGGCTTTATACCCCCTCCCCCGTGTAGTCCTTCTTCTCTCGTTTTTTTTTTTACTCACCGTGAAGTGGTTTTGCGGCCTGCCAGTAAACCCAGAGAAGAAGAAGACGAAGTGACGTCAGCATAATCTTGCCTCAGGGAAAGTACTGCGGTATGAATGCGATTGGCACTAGCCCCCTGGTGGATTCAGTGCCGTGGTACTTTAGTGCCGGCACTAAAGTACGGCAAGTCCTGCGGTGTGAAAGCGGCTATATGTTTGTTCTTCTGACTCACCTACACAGGAGACAATTATCTATCATTATCTTCCTGCTGCTCCAGGCTCCAACATTTAAACACCAATTGATGAACTTCCGTTGCAAAGCATATCTATTAAATCACTGATTCAAATCCTAGAGCTTTCGGTTGCCCTTCAAAGTATGTATTTATTTTAAAAGGGGTCAAAATCAGATCGTGCATGTTCTATGACTGGCTGTCATTTTAGATTTTCCAACTCACAGCAGTGCAATAAGGCCGAATCTTTCTAAATTACCGGTATTTGAGCACCAAAGAGCTCATCTGGTCTGTTTCTACACATTAGTTATAAACAGCTTTCTACTGTGCTAAACAAAAAGATTGTCCTGTCACAGAAGCGACCATGCTGAGATGAGAGAGTACACCCTGCAGAGGCTTTGAACATAAATGCTTTTCATCTCCACAGGGGAAAAACCTTCAGCATCTGATGACTGATACAATTGTTGTAAGTGCTGCAATTGAATGAAAATCTAAATAATGGCTGCATGGATTTTGACTTGAATCAACATCTGCTGACCAAGGCAAAATTTATTTAAAAACCTCATGACCCTATTTATTGATAAAACATAAATTCAGCCTGTAATCGTATATTTTAAAGATAGAATTATCGTAACTGGTTGTCATATTTTACTTTGTGAAGCAGTGACTCATTATATATATTAGTAGTGTTTTGGGTTGCAGTTGCTAACCAATTAGTATAGCCATTAGAGATACAATCGATATTGGACATTTCCGCTCTTTGGTCTGAGAGTAGGTAGTCATTATTCTGGGGTTAAGTGTTAGCTGGATTTGTTAAATGATTGGAAAACCTGCCTGTTTTCAACCTTCCTATGACAATAGGATTATTTCTCGATACAAATAAAAAGATAAAATGCTTTTATATACATCTTATCTACATAAAAAGCTTTTATTTGAAAAAAGTTAGAATAATCCTTCTATTTCACCTGACAAAAACCTCTTTGTTATGCTTCTAACATAACGTTTTTTTAATTGAAAGAGAATAATTACAAAAGGTCCACCAATTGTACATTGCTTTCATTGACACTTTCAGAATCCCTTATCCTTTGCAGTCGGAAAATGAAAGCCCATTGTAGTTGGCCACAAACATGTTTGTGTATTTCTGAGATAATCTACTCATACACTGATTGTGGGTGACACAGCTGACTGAAAGCTATAATGAAAGTGATTCTCATTAAGCCTTCTATCTGCTCTCATGAGTGTAAAGAAACCCTTAACCCTTAACCTTTCAGAGAGAGAAAAAGGAAATTGTCGTCATTTGCCCGGTCTTTGTCAGTCTATTTCTGGCATTCAGCTCCCGTGTTCAACAGAGGGTGACTGCTGGATAGGTTTTGGCAATATCCTTTTCTTTCTATTTTTTGATCTTTGATTTGTGATAAACATCAGGTGTCTGTGCTTTCAAGTTATCTGGTGTTGCTGTAGCTCAGCCAAACACAGATGGCAATCACTAACAAGCGTGAAGTCAACAGGAGAGCAGCCATAGAGAACAACGTGTTGCTGATATCCCCAAAGTTAAATCAATGTTGTAGATCTTCAATATAGGATGAGACATATTACTGTATATAAAAAGGCATAGTAATATACATTTAGACTTCAACACAGATCTTACACTTGTTAATAAATTTGTTTATAAGCTTAAAAACATTTAAAAAGTGTATTTAGCACTTATAGGCGAAAGGTTTGGTTTATTACCTTACAGTATCATTCAATTTAGTCTGAAAATATTCCAGTGTTTGTTCTCACTGGATGTGGCAAGAGAGCTGTGTGACCTGACAAACTAAGACTTAGGATATGTGAAGGCTGCAATTGTTTAAAGCAAACACTTTGATCTTACTGATAAAATCATCCAAAATTCATTACTTTCATCTGTAATTTACAACAAAAAAGGATCAAATAATGTAAGCGCCGGCGGTATGGACTGCCAGCTTTATATGCATACCTATAAGCGCAGATTTGATATCTCAGTTCAATTTGAATGTATTTTTTGCTAATCCCCCACAGCTTTGTAGACCACAAAACCATTAAGATGAGAAAGAAAAAGTATTTATGCAGTCTAACTTATCACAACAGCAATATTTTTTAGTTAATACCTTTCAAAGTGTGGTGGGGAATGTTTTCATCGACAACTTCTCTAAAGCTTCATTGTTTTTAACCGCATGCTGGCTTCTCGGTTATCCAGGCCGGTTCCAGAACAAAATGACTCAGGGTGCATCTGAGATTAGAGAGGGTGCAGTGGTAAAGTGCTATTTTTATAAGTGGGGAGTGGACCTAACACTCTCTAGGGGGGTCCTCACCTCCTCTAGGGGGGTCCGGGGGTATGGTCCCCCGGAAAGATTTTTTTTCTTTAAATATTGAAGTTAAAATCATCAAACTGGTGAGCTTTGATAGCAAAATGAAGAGATCTATGGATACATCTTAACACCCATATGAAACAGAACCATAAGCAGATTTACTATTTCTTTATGGATATTTTACAAATCACTCTCCTTTCAAGACCGAAATGTCTACAGGCATAGCAGAAGATGGCATCTTTTTCACATGAATATTCCAGCCAATCTCTGTTTTTAAACCATGAGCTGCAAAATGAGCGCCTTACCCCACTGTACAGGCGAGTTGGGTACTTTTTTTAAATATACCTGGGCAGGCTGTTTTGTCGAGGTCCTCTGGCACTTGCGGGCCGTCGAGGGGTGGCGGTGTTTGGGGCGCCCACGGCTGCTCCGCCTCCGTGGGCGAGGCGTGCAAAGCCGGCGAGTTGGGCGGGAGGACGTTAGTGTCCACGACAGTGGCCGCGGGTAACGTAATGTCCCCATGATCTGAACTGTTATTACCTGCAGTAGATGCAGTGTTACTGCTGGCGATAAGGGCTGGTTGTTTTAACCATTTTCTGATGTCCATCATTGACTGCTGTATAAGCACTTTGCAAATGACGAACGCGCAGGGGCACAGGCCACGCGCACCTGGCATGATAACATTACTTACCGTTTAAATTGACCAAATAAATGCAGCAGACAATGTTATTTAACCACCATTTATTTTATTTCAACTATATTCTTCTTCTTATTATTATTATTATTATTATTATTATTATTATTGTTGTTATTATATATGTAATATTTTTCACTTTTAATTTTTATTGTTTTCACTTTACATTTTTCAAATGAGGGTGCATAACGACTCAATTGCACCCTTATGCACCCCCGTAGAACCGGGCCTGCGATTATTTAATATTATTTTTTAAATGTAGCTACTATTTTATAATGTAAGTTACTCTATACCCGAGCAATGAATTATTAGTTTACATGGACAGTTAAACCCAATGGACAAGACAAACTGGAATAGTAATGGAAATACTATCCTATAAACAGCAGGGATAAAGGTCTCATGCCATTCTCCATGCCACCTGATATATCAATGAACAAGTAAGCAATATAAAACCACTGACCACAACTCAAATGTCCCATTTGGACCTAATGGTTTCAATCTCTCAGTAGGTAGACATTGTGTTTGATCACACGGAGCACTGCATGACCAACATCTTCATAACATATGTAATTTATCAGGCCATTAGAGAAATGGTAATGGATATTATAATGGAGTCCTGTGAAGACAAGACATTTGTGTCTGGAACCACGCTCAATTTTAGAGAGTTGTATTAAAGCAGGAGAACAACACTCCACATTAAAAGGCTTGACATCTAAAATAATTTCCAAGAAGACAAAAACATTATTGCATTTAGACTGTGAAGTCATCAGTAGGCGTTTTTTTAAAATCATATATTTGATTTGCTTCTGCACTTCAGTCAAAAACAAAGACTCCTTAAGCCTTAAAAATATTTAGGGTAACTCCTGAATATTACAAAAATAAATCAGTCTCAGAGTCATCTCCACTTTTAAAGAAAAACTCACCAAGGATGTCCCTTTCCTCATTCATTATTTGCCACATCCATAAAGTACTTGGCTTTTGCTTTATTGGAGTTACCATTACATTTGGAACTCCACAGGATATATTGAATATGATTAGTTTTTAGCCTCAACCAAAACCAACCCACTTTCAAGCCTGGCCTTTCAGCACTCCGCCTGCTGGACATATGATTGATGATGCCAGACATGGGTTTCTCTCCCCTGAGCCTGGGCCTATTTCTTCTGACACCTTAATACACTTTAACACCAACACACAAACATGGACACAAGCACACAAATATCAATAGGAAGAAACAGTGAGATTTTTCTCCCATATGGGGCAACCTAATTGGTCATAACATGTTTGAGAGTTGTCACACCCAAAGAGGTCACTTAGGGAGGTCTTATTCTGCATGGAGGGGGAAAGTAGAGCATCTGCCTGGACCCTCTTCACACCTCAAAGCACATAACAGGTTGGGTGAGTGTAAAAAAACCTCAAGGATTTGTTTATGTTTAGGTTTTAACCCACAACTTTAAAATACAAATTATTATCCTCTTGTAATGCCTGACAACACAAAAAAGCTAAACTAAAATGTAGGGCTGCTCAATTAATCGTATTTTAATCGCAATTACGATTATGGCTTGCAACGATTACGAAAACAACGTAAATGAAATAAAACGATTTTTTTTTTTTTTTCTAATAACTTTTTTTTTTATTGGATTTTCAGTTGAATTATACTTCAAGTTCAGGGTAATCAACTGTTAAAAACATACTGTTCAAATGTTGTTTCTCCAATAAATTGATGTTTTCAAAGTAAATGGATAATGGTTTTTAATAATCGTGATATCAATTATTGACCCAAATAATCGAGATTATGATTTTTGCCATAATAGAGCAGCCCAACTAAAATGGCAATTTATATTTAAAAAATGTTGACATTTCCAATGACTTTGTCATTACTCTATCATTCTCATAACACTCTTCGTAAATGGCTTACCATGTTGGATTGCCTGGTTGTGGAAACATCAAATTGTGAGCCTTTGTATTTGGTCTACACTAAAGTTTTGAATGCTAAAAAGTCCTTCAGAAAGGTGTTTCGTGGTCAAGTCTGCAGTTCTGTTGATAAGTTGTTCAACCAAAGCATTCTGCATTAGACAATAATTGTATGAACAGTTAAAGTTATTCGTTTTTAGTCAATCAAAAAAGGAAAGAGCCGAAAGATCTACAAGAGAGACAATACAGGTTCTCAGAAGCATGCATATGTTTTTTTGGAAGAACTTCTCTGAACAATTTGATGTTTATTTTCTCATAACAAAATGTGTCACTGAAAATTACAAGACCCCCTGCTCTTGTAAGAAAATACACAACAACTGTTCCATGGCCAGTATTCAAGTACAATTGATCAAATAAATGATTTGGGTCTGAGCATCACTGGAAACAAGCACAATGCGGAAAGTCCCATGGCTATATTTGATTACACTTCTGCCCTTAATGATGAGCTATCTGTGCCGATTGTCACCAACAATTCATCTCTCCCCCATGGCGCTGAGCTTCTGCAAACTCACAACACTGCCTGAAGCCATACTTTATCACTTGCAAAGAGATATTGTGTTAAAAAATGTTTTTGTTTTAAAAAATATATACAAGTCATGAATCTAAATGTCATTGTGTTTTCCCCCAAAAACGTTTGCTATAAAAATAGCTCTATAAAGTATTAAATGAAATTGTGGGAGAGGTTTACCGCCACCGTGATTGTTCGTGCAACTACATCTCATTAGTCAGTCCCAGGAGCCTTTCACCTCATAATGCCACCCTCTTATCTTTCTTATGAGTCCTTCTTAACCTCCTACTAAAGTCAGAGATGCTTATAAAACATTTCAAACCTTCAACTCATCGACTTTTTTTGCAATTTCAATAACATTTTGAAATAGTGTCAGGATGAAGCTCTACCTTATGTGATATATACAACCCATCAAAATACCAATATACATTTTCTCTTAGGCAAATGTATCTGTCATGCACACTCTCAGTTTGGCTGCCAAGAAATAACCCAATTGATTTGAGTCAGTTTTGTTTTTGTTTTACACAGCCATATGGCTTCATGATGGCAGCAGTCACTCATCTCCATGTCACAGCCTTATGCGTCTCATTTGAATAGGATATCTGTTTAATGGCTTCAGAGCTGCTTCCATCCATGTATGGATACTGGACTTTCTCACAAACAGACCCCAGCATGTTAGAATAGGCAAGCTCACATCCTCGAATCTCATCCTTAGCACTGGTCTCCCACAGGGCTGTGTGTTAAGTCCCCTCCTATATTCCCTCTTCACACATGACTGCAAACCTGTACATGGCTCAAACACCATCGTTAAGTTTGCAGACGACACTACAGTGGTCGGGCTCGTCAGCAACAATGACGAGACGGCATACAGGGAAGAGGTTGAGCATCTGGCAGAGTGGTGCGCTAACAACAACCTGGCTCTCAACACCAAGAAGACGAAAGAGGTCATTGTGGACTCCTGGACCACCAACACCTCAGCCCTAGTAAAGAAGGCTCACAAGCGCATCTTCTTCCTGAGGAAACTGGCAAAACTCCGCCTATCCTCCCAGGTGCTAATAAACTTCTACCGTTGCACCATCGAGAGCATCCTCTCCACCTGCATATCAGTATGGTACGGTAACTGCACGGTCAAGGACAAGAAATCACTGCAGAGGGTGGTGAAGATCGCACAACGCATCATCAAGATGCCACTCCCCTCCATAGCCTCAGTCTATGAAAAGCTGTGCCTGCGAAGGGCACGAAACATCATCAGAGACTCTTCCCACCCCAACCATACACTGTTTGTCCCCCTACGTGGCACCCGCTCTGGGACATGCTACCGCAGCCTCCCGGGTAGAACCACCAGGACTACGCACAGCTTCTTCCCTTCAGCAGTCAGACTGCTGACAATGAACCCCACGCTGTCCCATACTGCCTAGTTGTTGTCGTGTGCTGTGCTGAAGCGCAATTCTGTATTCACCGTATTTATTTATTATTATCTGTGTATTTATTCCTATTTATACATTTCCCATCTATTTACCTTTATTTTTTTATTTTATTTTTATCATTTTGGTACATACTTCTGATAAATGTGTATGTAACTGACTGTTTTGCAATCTGGTTAGACCATCCTTAAATTTCGTTACACTGTGCTTGCATTTTTGTAATGACAATAAAGTAATCTAATCTAATCTAATCATCCTATATGTCTGTTACTTTAATGAAACTATGACAAGGATCTGTTGGGATGTGCAATCTGTACACTAAGTTAGGGCTGTGCAATTAATCGTATTTTAAGCGCAATTATTTTGCTTTGCTAGGTTGTAACAGTGCACTGCAACATATTTGATCTAATTTATTTTTAGTCTAATTTATTTTTATTTATCATATTTATATATGTTTAGTATCTTGTGGAAGTACGCTCCAAAATATTTGTTGATCTTGTTTATTGGTATTTATTATTTTTATATTATTTATTTAAATGTAAATATATCATTTATTTTTGTATTAGTTTTTCAGTTGAATTATACGTTCAGGGTAATCAACAGTTAAAAAGACACTGTTCAAATTATTATTTGTATTTGTTTTAAAGTTCAATAAATGGATGTTTTCAAAGTCAATGAATAATCATATTTAATAATCGTGATTATGATTTTTGCCATAATCGAACAGCCCTAAACTAAGTCCTAAATGACTCGTGAAATCTGCTATAATTAGCTAGGTCAGGGCTCTGTAGTTTTGCCCTCTTATGTGAGGTCAACATTGACATTACATGTTCCAGTTTTAAATTAACCCTCTTAAAGGTGGGGTAGGTAATTTTGGAGAAACCAGCTCGAGTGCGCTGGAATTTGAAAATACACAGCCGGAAAAAATATGCCACTTCCTTACAGAGCCCCTCCTCCAACACACACGAACGCGCACATGACCAATGAGGGCACGAGATAAATTTGTGCACAGATGGAAGGCTGACAGGCAGGTAGGCCATCCAGTTATTTTAGCCAGGCCGGCTAAAATGAAAGGTCGTGCTTTTTACAGTATTACGGCTTCCACAGATGACATTTTTTTATGGATTTTTTGTCAAAGCTCTTAAGATATTCATTGCTATCGGGATGTTAAGAGCATTCCATGGAATATAACAAAAAGTGTATCTCGAGCCGGTTTCTCAAACTTACCTACCCCACCTTTAAAAGTCCTATATTTGTATAACATTTGCATTGTGACTGGTGGAAGCAGTGAAACATTGTTCAAAATGAGAATAAGCAAACATTAAGAAACCAAATGGTTGCATGCAGAAATGATATTAGTATTGAAAGATACAAATCCCCTCATCTACTCATTATGGTAGAATCCAATAACATCCCATTTGATCTGCATTGGTGGAGCAATCATATAAAAGATTAGTCACAAAGGATAGAGATGACTAGAGATGAGGTCGTTACTAAAAAAAAGTAATATATTACATATTACTTTTGAAAAAAGTAATATATTACACTACTTCGTTACTCTCTACATAAAGTAACTCGTTACTTTACTCGCAGGGCCGGCCCGCCCCTCGCTGCAGGCAGATCACGCAGACTGCTAAAGTTTCAAATGTTCTCTTTAGTTCAGTTTCCATTGTCGCATAAGACTGATCCAAATCCTGAATGTTTTCCTATCTGACCATGGCTGTCCTCCGTCTCCTGCTATCTGTATATTTTGCGCAGTCTATCTCTGCTCACGCTGTTGCGTTGGCGTGTTCTCCTTCGTGTTGGCCATGTGTTGCACTGGAACCAGACACCGCCAAGCACGTACGAACTGCGCATGCGTGAGTGGCAATAACTCTCCTTACCAGCAGGCGGCGGTAGTGTGTATTCGTCATTCAAAACAGGCAACAACCGAAAAACAGAGAAGAAGAAGAACAGACTTTGTGATATAAACAAACAACAAATAGCTGTGCGTTAGCTTCACCTTAGCATGTGTTCTTTGCAGGTGTTTGTTGAGGTTTGATGATGACTGATTTTAGTAAGTAACGAAGTAACGCGTGTCGGGGCAATGTCAGGGTTGCCAACTCTCACGAATCTGGCGTGTGACACACGCTTTCACTCTCAATGTCACGCTCTCACGCTGCCCAAACTATTCTCACGCCAAAAACAAGATGAACCAGAACCGGCGATCGTTTTTGGTTGGTTATTTACAATGTTGAGTTGACAGCTGCTCAAGCTGTCGATCCGCTCCCTCCCCGCTCCCACCACTCTTAACAACGTTACCAGACAGCAGAGCAGTGGGAGCCACTCCGACCCGTATTGCGCATGCGCAGATCTAAGATCCAGTAGAAATTATAAAAAGTAAAAGTCTGCTGCTTATTGTTCTACTAGGCCAAAATAGAGTCAAAGAGTATATGAGTGTGAGAGTGCGTTAATTAATATATTTGGCAGTTTAAAGTAAGTCTGTAGATTTGTTTTTGTGTGTGTGTGTTTCATGTATTGGCCTCTCACAATAATTAATTTTGTTGGATACATTTTCCCAGAAATTATTGCGATAAACGATAATATTGTCGGCACCGTTGTATGACCATTTTAGACCACTGACATAATGATAATATATAATAATAATTCAAGTACATCCTTTCAAACTGCTAGTCACATCCTCATGTAAATGGCAATCTATCGAGGTCAGAAAAGTTATCGAGTTCATTTTTATTGATCAATTAATTGCTTATCGTGACAGGCCTATGCACACAATAAAACAGTGGAAACAGACATGTGTTTGACTTTCATTAGTGAATGAAACTTTGTGCCCTTTATAGTCTGTGTCCAATATTGTGTATTTGTATATTGTATATCATATATATATATAGGCTATGCTAAGGTCCCGCTACTGGCACGATAGCAGTCATTTAGTGCGCATATGTGTAATTAAACCCATTATATCAAAATCTCACTCCAGCCAGGTACCCAAAGTTGGCAACCCTGGCAATGTTAGTAACTGTAGTGTGATTACTGAATTATAAAAGTAGCACGTTACACTACTCCGTTACCGACAAAAGTAATATTATTACAGTAACGCGTTACACCCAACTCTGGAGATGACATAGGTCCATGTTAAAGTGACCTCGACTGTAATCCACTCAAACATATTCAGATTAAATGCAGGTCGATTTTCTTGGCTTATAAAGAGTTATGGTTTCTAACCTTGTTACCAGCATGAAAGTGAAATTCAGTTTTTGTGAGTATTTGAAAATCCCTCAAAAAACAAAGTATTGAATTATTCACGACCTGGATTTACTGTGTCACCGACACACCGTGCTCTCATAACAGAGGATGAGCTAGTATCCACACTGTGTGTAAACACATCACCAAGTCTAATGGACACTGTTTACTCTGGACACATAAAAGGTGTTCTGCACTGCCGCGAGGGTAATGAATGTAATGTAATGAATGTTGTCTTCCTTTCTCAATTTGCTCTCCTTAAGGCCCATCCGTCCACATCAGTTCACCTCAGAGAGAAATAGCAAGTGTGAGAGCTGAACACTGTCACTGTGAGATATGTCAACATAAGCATCGAGCTGTTGATTCTTGCTCTCCACCGCGCAGTGTGACAGCGAGTTGAAAGGATGCTTATCGGGTAACATTTGCTGTGAAAGAAAATTGGGAAAATACTTCTCTCAAAAGTTTGTTTTTAGTCTTTGTAAGCCATAAAGCACACAGCCCTCCATACCAAATAAGAGTTTCCTGTGGCGATTTGTCACCATTTGCTCACACAAAAATGTTGAGACGCTAGTACTGTATTGTTTTTTAATGATTAATATTTCAAGTGAAAGCGCTAAACACTATTAGCTACAATGGCCGACAGCCGAATGTTTGTAATCTATTTTGTTTAACATAATTCCGGGTTTTTAATAATTCATTACCCCCCCATCAATTGTACAAATCACATGACAGGTTCCAATAGCAACAATGCTCGTGCTTAATTTATTATTAAAAGATCCATTAAGAGGGCAATGCTTTATTGAAGCAGGTTCTTGGCAGTGGAGCTCTTCATCTCTGTCACTGCGACTCTGGTAGTCTGTGATAACACACCTCAGCTCTCTCTCTCTCTCCCTCTCCCTCTCCCTCTCTCCCTCTCTCCCTCTCTCTCCCACTTGTGGCGTTTCTGTATCTCCTTACACAGCCATCTGTCCCTGGCCTTGTGTTTTGTGATCTGTGTTGCTGAGCAAACATTACACAGGCCTCAGAGATACTGCTTTCAAAGCCTAAATCCTAAGCCGTTACTCACTGGCGAATATGTAAACTAGCAATTTAATACTTATTCTTAAAGGGAACCCAAACAAACCACAAATAAACAAGGAAATAAATTAATGCAATAAGTCTTTTTTGACTTTTAGGCTAAGCTAATCACACTCAAGTGGCACAGTATTCCAAAGGCAATGTTCACTTCAGTGATAAAGACACCTTGTGCCCTGCAGACAGTGTAGAAAAATGGCGGGAAAACTTTAGACCATTACGTTTTTTTGTACAGTAACAATTGCAGACAAGTTTGAATAAAACTAAGATGTTTTTTATCAAAGCATTTATCATTAATGTTATGCGACTTTCGGAATTTTTTTTTAAATGTAATTGGGAAACTGTGACAGACAGTACACAAAATCGTAGTCGCTGAGAAACAACCATATTATGAATAATGAATGAGTATCCCAACTCTGATATAGTATACATGATGATGAGCTGCTACAAAACTGACCAAAGAAAAACCCAAGTTTGATGTCTTAGTTGCATAAATACACATTATTCATGGTATTGTCTTTTTTTTTTTGTGTGTGTGTGTGTGTTGAGAGACTCTAGGCAGTGGCATTTAAGCAGGATAAATATGCACATCCATGGCACCGGAGATAATCCCTGCAGGGCCAGTGAACACTGTGAGCATGAATAAAGCCAGAGCTGAAAACAAGTGATCCCAGACACACAGGTGGGCACGCCATCACTCAGAGCCTGCTGTGTATTCATCTAGCTCAGGGGTGGCCAACCAGTCAGAGGTTAAGAGCCACATTTTTTCTCTGTTACTGCAAAGAGCCACATCAAACACACAGTCACTGATCCCGCTTGTTTCAGTTTTTTGTTTTCTGGAGACAAGATTTCAACCACGTCACTGATGCATTTTTGTGGCATTGGGATATATATTTTTTAAATCCTCTGGAGCAGAGAGAGGAGCTGTGGATTATTGATTAATGCATCAGTGTTTCTTAGGGTCAAAAACACTAAACTCACAACTTAAAATGAAAGTGTTTAGTTTATTTAATAAAAGAGCACATGTTCAATGTGAAAAGTGACAGTAGTCATAGATCATTTGCAATTAAGTGCTACATATATATTTAAAAAAATAAAATAATATATATATTTTTTTTTTTTTAAACACCTTGAATTTCAGGGGGGGTGCGGGGCTCCGTTGGCGGGGCGCAGCGCCCCTCCAAGACAATGGTAGGGGAAACACTGGATAGTGTTTAATCAACGATAGGTTTCCCCCCCCTCAAAGGTGATTGGTTCACTGCATCGCAGGTATTATTGTGATTGGCTCTTGGGCCACATCAAAATTAGACGCGCTGTCATCCTCTCATACTGACACCTGACACCACACATATACAGTAGGGAGAGCCGGGACGAAAGTAACACGGGACGAAAGTAACTGAGCGATTTTATCCGAGCCCAAACAACTTTGACCGGCCAAATTACATCAGAATTATCAGCATTCAATACTTAACAGACCTACTAAATATCAGGTTTAACTATCAGGAGTAGTGTTGTCACGATACCAACATTTTGGTTTCGATACCAAGTCAAGAATTGCGATTCCGATTATTTTTCGATACTTTTCTTAAAAAGAGGGAAACAGTCTTAAATGTAATTATTGTGCTTTATTTCACACCAGAACCATAACACAAACTTTTAAACAATGAGAACAATAAATAAAATAAATGACAAGAATTCGTATTAAATACAATTAATAAATTTCATACAGACGGGCCTCGTGGTGTCCGTATAGGCTTGCCCTCACTGTCAGAGATATAGCTAAAATACTTCCAAATTTCGCTTCTGCCGTCTTTTTTGTCAACAAGCCGAGGCGCAGCGGCAGTTGCACTCCCACTTGCAGCCATGCTTCTCGTTATCTCACATGCTCTGGCAGCTAGCGCGTGCACGAGAGAGGGGAGGCACTTAGAGCGTGCTTGAGAGGGGCGGGACTGCAGGCACAGCTGCAGTGCAGGGAGTGGAAGCAGAGCGCTGAACACACACGGCTCTTATTAAAACGGCGCTTTCTCACAGGAGTACTTTCCCCCATCATTCTTAAAGTACCGATACTAATGAAACGGAGGAATCGTAACGTTTTTAACGGCAGAGTATCGCGGTATACCTTTCAAGTATCGGTACACCGTACAACACTAGTCAGGATTCAGTGTCTCTCCCCCAAACTCACACATATAAAATTCGATATGAACTGAAGAGCCGCATGCGGCTCAAGAGCCGCATGCGGCTCGAGAGCCGCGGGTTGGCCACCCCTGATCTAGCTTATTAAACTGGACATTCAAATCACCCTTTTGTTGTGATGACCAACTCTTGCTGCTGTGCTGTGTATGCCTATAAAGACAAGTTATGTGCTGGAAGTGACTATGTGTTTAGCATAAACAAAGATGACACCGACTATACAGTATGAGACAGAATATTTCGTAGTTCAAGACCTCAATCCAACATACAGACAACTTTAAAGGTCCCCTATTAGGGCTGCACGATATATGGTGTTGTGACGATAATCGCGATATTCATTTTTTTTTTTTAAATGTTATATATTTTGTTTAGGACTTGTGATATTAAGGAGGCAAATTAACTCAAAAACGTCATGTTACAATTATTTTGCTGCTTGCTACAAAAGGAAAACTTGCGTGGCTCTCATGTCAGGGGTACTTGAGTGAGTGACATGCAGGCTCTGCATGCACAGCAAACCACCAATCACAATCAAATCTCCAAAGCAAACGGACCCGGTGATTACAGTAAAAGTAAAAAGACTGAATAAAGTAGTTTCATGTGTTTCTCCAGGGCAGTTCGGCACTGCTAACCGAGCTAGTTCAGCTTGTTGCTCTGATAACTTAAGATCCAGAAGTCCGTGACTAAAATCCTTCATCCGGTTAAATATAGTTAAAAAAATACCAATTGGATAGCGTTAAAGTTCAAGAAAGGATGGTTTGCGGGGAAAAAACGGTCTTTTCTTCAATTCCTGTATGTTTTCATATCGCAATATATATCGCAGGGGGGGGGGGGGGGAAATAGCAATGTCAGTTTTTTCCAATATTGTGCGGCCCTATCCCCTATTATAGGTCTTAGTTATATACAACTCATGTCTCTGAAGTTTTTTGCTTTAAATACCGAACAGATCATGCATTGTAGCATCCCATAATCCCCTCTGTTTCAGTGCTGATTCTCTGTCTGTTACTTAAAATGAAAATAAGGAGAGACAATAAGCAGTAAGGAATAAGGAGGCCCCTCTGAGAGATATTTGGTTAAAAAAAAACACAATGGTGCTCTAGGAGGAGATTCAGGTGATAAGGTGGGGGGGTGTTACCTAGGGCTGTAACAAACAACTAATTTGATAATCGATTAATCTATCGATTAATCGACTATTCGGATTATGCCTTGCACAATTTCTCAAACGCTATTATTTAGACATCAACTTTTTGATTTAGATTGAGGTTGTTTTAGGCATGTTGGTGTTATATTTGATCAGGATTTATCCTTTAACGCCAACATAAAATCAATTTCAAGGACCGCCTACTTCCATCTACGTAACATTGCAAAAATCAGGCAGATCTTGCCTCAAAACGATGCAGAGAAACTAGTCCATGCATTTGTTACTTCAAGGCTGGATTACTGTAACTCCTTATTATCAGGGTGTACCAAGAAGTCAGTCAAGTCGCTTCAGCTGATTCAAAATGCTGCAGCTCGTGTACTAACCAGAGTTAGGAAAAAGGACCACATTACTCCTGTTCTGGCTGCCTTACACTGGCTCCCTATAGAACACAGGATAGAATTTAAAATTCTTCTTCTCGCCTACAAAGCCCTTAATGGGCAGGCGCCATCTTACCTTAAATAACTCATTATACCCTACTGTCCTATTAGGGCATTGCGTTCCAAGAATGCAGGGTTGTTGGTTGTTCCTAGAGTCTCTAAAAGTACAATGGGAGCCAGAGCCTTTTCTTATCAAGCTCCACATTTGTGGAATCAGCTTCCAGTTTGTGTTCGGGCGGCAGACACCCTAGACCAGGGGTCTCCAACCTTTCTTCATCTGAGAGCTACTTTGAAAAAATGAAAGTGGCCAAGAGCTACTTGCATCGCATCACTTACATTTATTCACATAGCACTCATCAGTTGAATTAAGCTACTTTTGTACATGTGTGAAATTGCAATACCTAAAGCTTATCTAAAACCTTAACTTCACATCAAGGTCCAAGAAAACGACAATTTCTCACATATTAATATGGACAACATAGTAAGTACATCACTGAAGATTCACATAAATGTCCAAGAGAAAAATACAATGTTTTCACTTCTTATTATGGCCCACATAGTAAATACATCGCCTTAATCCCCACCTTGCAAGCATCTTATGGCACATGTGTAAAATAAGTGCATTCACTCTTTTTTACAGTTAGTGAGAAGACTGGCGCTGCATGGAGTCTACCATAGAGGTGTATGCTGGAGTGTGCACTTAGGTTCACTCTAATAGTCATTTAGGCTGCGGCCACACGAGGACGAAAACGGCTAAACGCATAGGATTAACGCAAACGCAATCGCAAACGGCTTCCGTCCACATGCAATAGTTATCCGGATAGTGTCTGCCCACACGAGACCGCTCCGTTTAGCTCCAACCGCTGGAGAAGCTGCAGTACATGCAGGAGCCTGTACGTGGCGCTGTAACTTCCTCCACAAAAGCAGCGAAGAAGCATGGTTGTCATGGTTGCCCTTCTGTTTATTCTCCGCGGTGGGGGCCGAGGGAACCGGGCAGAGTTTTTCGCCAGTCAACGTGTATTAAAGTTTAAATCTTCCGGACAAAATTATAAAAGTGCCGGTCAAAGGTCTTCTTTGTTATTTATTGAGCTTTAAAACAAATGAATAACGACTCTATATAATATAATAATAAAATACACGGAGCCTCTCTTTTTCCTCCCTCTCTTCGGACAGCGTCAGTGTCTGTCTCATGCAGCAGCTCATCCAGTAATGAGTGACCCGGCCGACAGTAAAAATAAACATATTTATAACTAGTTTAGGAGTTTGAGAGGTAATTAAAATAGCTAAGGGTGATGATCTGACTTGAAGTGTGTGTTTTGCTGCAGCGGGAGGAGCTGCAGGTGAGCAGAGCTGCGTGTCTCCGTCCTGTCAGATTAGACTTCACTCGGGAGACGAGAGAAAGATAAATAATCTGAATTCAGGGTGCAGTTTACTTTGATGCGGGGGTGAGCAGCAGAGGTGGGGAGAGGCGGGGCTATTGCCTCATCATTATTGCTGTAGATGTTGCACAAACAACTGTAGCATGGTCAATAGCGTCCGGAGCATGATAGCAACTCTGCGATCCGCCATTGTTGTTGTTGTTGGTGGCGAAACACTTCAGCAATGGCGCGGGGTAAGCGGAGGTGAGCAGAAGAGGTGGGGAGAGGCGGGGCTATTGCGCAATCACTATCAGTGATCTGAAAATGTCCGTATAGGGCGCACACACGGAGCCGTTTGACCCCCCAGAGAGTGGCGTATGCATTTCTATCCACCTTGGGACCCGTTGTCGTTTCCTCAGTCGTTTAGTGCCGTATTCGGTCGTCCTCGTGTGGCCGAACGGTCTATATGACACTAAACAGTAACGCAAACGACCGAATTCGTCCTCGTGTGGCCGCAGCCTTAAATGTCCATCAGTCGGTCTTGTTCTGTATTTAGATTTCATGACATTCATGTCAGAAAAAGCTGCTTCACAAAGGTCTGTAGAACAGAACCAAATAAAGCAGACATGTTCAGTGCTGCTTGGTGAATGTTCTTATAGTTTTCTGGGTCTACAAGGCTCCAGAAATCTTGTGAGTTTTGCTGAGACTTCAGCTGAACATGATTTTAGAGATTTATAACCTCCATCTCCACAGGATTGACACTGCACAGTGCAGCCATATTTTCTTCTTCTTTGTCTTGACATTAAATTATAAACCATAATTAATCAATTGTATAGGTCTAGCCTCCCTATATCTGTGTGTGACATTTTTCCATTCTCAAAAACAAAAAACTAATACTTCTGCGGTCTAGCTACAGCTTCAAGCAACGGCCTTATGTTAAAAAAAGGACACTGAATGTCTTGAATGAGGCATCACACACATGACTTGAGTCTGAACACAGCAGACAACAGGAGTATTCACAACAGCATTATAAAAACAAAAATAGTGCATGTGGGTGCACACTTACATTATCTGTCTTACTGTTACATGAATCCCATGAATGTATGAGACTAAGTTAGCTTCATCATCTCAATCAGTGATTAAGTGAATAATAAAGTTTCTATCGGGTCACTATCAGCCTGTCACTCATATTAGTAGTTATTTTTCAGGAGGGGGCGGGGTTTGGAGGAACGGAGAGGAGACGTGATCGCGGAAGCTTTCCTCCTGCCTTCACAAACTTCACACAAGTATTTATCAACTGCAAATAGCAAGAGGACATTCATACTCTGCAATCCAAGACTTAATTAAATCCACCAAAAACCTGACATTACGATAACGAATGTTTTTCAAAAACACAAATCCCTCCCTGTGTGTCTCTGAGCCGCAGCGACGCGGCCTGATTCAGAGCGGGTCATTCTGCTGTTGGTTCTGGACTGGTGCTGCTGGAGAAAGCAGACTGCTCCAAGTGTAGTGTCGCTGTGCCGCTGTCACATCTGCTCCTTGATCTCTGCGTCACGGACCAATTTTATATTTGTGTGACAGAAACAATTCTAAAATAAAAACACTTTATTGTCCGGCCGAAAAATCAAGAAGCAACGTTACTACGCTATAATCGATAATCGAGCGGCGAGCTACTGAAAAGCTGCCCGCGAGCTACCGGTAGCTCGCGATCGACGTGTTGGAGACCCCTGCCCTAGACCTTCCTTTTTGATAAAGCTTATAGTTAGGGCTGATTAGATTCAGCCCCTAGTTTTGCTGATATAGGCTTAGTTTGTCGGGGGACATCTTACTTCTTCCTTCTCTCTGTCTATACCTGTGTACTCTCATGTTCCGATTAACCCAGCTTCCCCAAATGTCTTTCTTTTTGGTGTCTATATATACGCCGGGATCCGGACTCGTGGATGATCCTGCGGTCCTGTGTCCTGGATCGCGAGCCCTGGATCTTGAGTCGTGGCTGTGGTCCTGGATCATAAGTCCTGGATGGATATCCTCGTGGATTCATCTTCCTATTATACACACATGCATTTCCAAATATTTGGATTACCTATGTTGCAAATGTATTATCTTTTCAATTTACACACGGCATCTATTGCACGTCTGTCCGTCCTGGGAGAGGGATCCCTCCTCTGTTGCTCTCCCTGAGATTTCTCCCATTTTTCCCTTTAAAACTGTGGGTTTTCTCCGGAAGTTTTTCCTTGTACGATATGAGGGTCTAAGGACAGAGGGTGTCGTATTCAGGGTGCGAACTGGAGGGGAGCAGGGGGAGCTATAGCTCCCCTAGTGGTGACATGAGCTCCCCTGGGAACATGGTTTGTGAAATTTGGGGGGAGCTCTCTAAAATACTGATATGATGACCAAATAAATTCCATTTTGGGCATGTTTTTTTTTCAAAGGTGAAAAATAAGTGAAATAAAATTATATTTAGAGTTTATGATTCATGAAAAAAGTGTCGCCTGCTTGTATGCTGCCCGCAGCTCCACCCACTAACTCACAAGCTCGTTTAGTTGGCACTGCATGTTTACCAGGCATTGTTGCTGCTGCTGACATGTCGAAAAGAAAAAAAAAACTTACCTTGGGCAATTTCTTTAAAAAGACGGCCAAACAACCTGATCAAGAAGACCAACCGAATGTAACTGGTGGTAGCACATCGTACGTTGTGACTGCTGCTACAACAGAACCGAGAGAGGAGGGAGCTAACGTCAGTGCTAGTGCTAACTTGACAGCTAACGTTAACTTGGGGGCTGAAGAGACACAAGAAGACGAGGCAAGAGAAGCTAACTTGATGACTACAACTACCATAGTAGAGGTCGAAGGAGATGTGGAAGAAAATTATTATGATGCTACTGATGACCACTCCACCTGTTCTTCCTCCCTGCCTGCTGCTCGAGATGGGGGGGGCGAAGTTGCTGCGGTGCTCCCGCGGCCGCCGGCTGGCTGGACCAGCCAACAGTGGAGTGAGTGGATCACATTTTTGAGACATTTTAAGTTGATTTAATTAAACAGTCAAACGTTACATTGGTGGTCCGTGGATTACTTATTATCAAGTTGATTGAAGTTTGCGTAGCCCATACATGCTCGGGAAATCATTGACATGAACATGATCCATCGGGACGTTTCATGTAAATGTAGACCTGTGGCACCACCCCGTGTGCAACACATTTTCTCTATATAATAGGCCTATGTCTGTGCTGTTGCTATTAATGCACGGATCAGCATTTACCCCCCCCCCGCAACAAAAAAATCCCGGCTCCCCCGGTGACCGTGGTACTGTATAGTTCGCACACTGGTCGTATTGTCATACTGATATTCTGTACAAACTGTGAAGACCACTGAGACAAATGTAACATGTGTGATATTGGGCTATATAAATAAATATTGATTGATTGATGTGGAAACTAACAATGAAGACAATAAAGATGAATACTTGATTAAAAAATAATTTAACAAATCGTATTAAATAATGTGATGACTGAACTGTAAACAGAATAGCTGAAACTTTAACAAAATAACTCAGTATCCTCTAATCATTAACCCATGTTTGAATATCCGAATATTCGTTCGTTGGAGTACTATTCGGGTTTCAATTTCGTTATTCGGATATTCGTATTTTTCGTAAATTGAATTGATTGAAATCTCCAATATCAACGTAAGAGCTTGTGCCTCTTCGGGGGGGTTCTAACACTTAGAAAGTAAACTTTATCGTTTACTTTCTCCGTCTTTATATAGATATGACTTTTCTCCGTTAATCTCCGTCATGTCGTTTCCATAGCAACTACAACTTCCTGTCAACATTGCTAACTCTCCTTCAAAATAAAAGCATGTCCATAAAAAATAGGAAGCCAAATTACACTTAAGACATATACAACTGCAACGAAAGTAACAAACACAATGCAATATCCTTTTCAATTTCAAAGAACACAAATTGGGTTATATACATTAACAAATAACTATAAAACAACAATACTGTAGAATAACAAAATGAATGCCGTGAATAAACCGAAAATGCACATGTTGAAGCGGTTCGCTGCTGATTATGAAACCCCCCCGCGCGCGGGCCGAATATTCGCTGCTGATTACTACCGAATATCCAGAGCCCGAAAAATGGTATTCGGGACAGCTCTACTAGATAGACAGTCGAAAACGGTGCATTTCTCCGTCTGGATGTGGTGCACTTTTGCTAAATATTTAGACAAATTGCTTGTGTTACCGCCCTTAAATTCTAAACTCTTATTGCACTTTTGGCAACGAGTATTGTCCACATCGAGACGGGTAAAGTTTAACCACACATTGGAACGCTTCTCTCCGCCATATCCGCCGTGTGTGTGTGTTGCATGCATGTAGCAGCCGCGTGTGTGTAAACTGAAACTTAGTTGGCAACTAATTTTAATCGATTAAGTCGATTAGTTGTTGCACCCCTAGTGTTACCTTGGTTGGTTATTTGCTAATGGTTACACATGACAAAAAATCGTTATGGGATCATAAAGTGGCCAAAATCTGATCAGCTCATTTTTAGACAGGTTTTTATATAAATGGATCAGGACAAAAAGTGAGAGAATCTTTTTTCCTGAAACTTTCAGAATCTCTTTACACAGAGGGGACACATGTTTATGTATAAAAGACATGAAAAAGTGGATTTTGTATAATAGGTAGTGGTGCACGATAATTATCGGCCCGATAATTATCGGTCCGATATTAGGAATTATGACGTCATCCCGATAAAAGTATTAATAGCCCCGATAATATACAATTTATTTTTTGGGTAAAAAAAGAAAAAAAATACTGCGGTGTGGGTGGATTGGGATGAGGGGTGCTTGTTTTTCACTCGGCTCCTCCCGTTTTGCCAGTACTGTGGTATTAGTGGTTTAGGAAGAGGGGAGTTTTTCACAAATCCAGCGCTCCCTAACTCATGCCTGGCTGTGACGTAAATGGTGTGCGGCCGTGAAGCCAGGCCCAGGACAGTAAACAAACATGTCGTCGGTAGTATGGGACTATTTCAAAGTTTCAGAGTTAGATAGTTCGCTTGCTATTTGTATTAACAAATGCAATGCAGAAGTTCCACGAGGAGGGAAAAAGGCAACGAGCTATAATACTTCCAACCTGATTAGTCACCTGAAACATCGCCATCGCTACGATGATGTGTTAAAAGCGTACGAAGACGCCTGCGCTGCTAAACTAGCGGTGAATCCAAAGCCAGCTGCAAAGGCACCGGGGCTTTTACCTATCGACGAGGCTTTTGAAAAAGGCAAGAACTTTATTTTGGAAAATAAATATGGTCACTTTGAAGAGTAAAAAGTGTTCTTGGCTTTGTTTTGTTCATAGTAGTAATGCTCATGTCATTTGCTCACTAGTCTTTTTTTTACCACCAGGTGTGCAAAAACTACAGGTACATTTAATATATATATATATATATATATATATTATATTATTATCGGTTATCGGTCTTGAGAAGCAGGAAGTTATCGGTATCGGTTTCAAAAAACCAATATCGTGCATCCCTAATAATAGGTGACCTTTAAAACAATGACAGTGGTTCAATTGTATCCTGATAACATCCAACTACATACAGAGAGAGCATTGCAAATTGACTTTTCACAAAGATTTGAAGACAATTTTTTTTTTTTATTTGATCATCTCAGGAGCTTCAAACACGCTTGACCTACACAATAAGTGATGTGTTACCGGCACTACATAAAACTGTTCCTTAAACACAGTCTTCAAGAAGCAATAATAAAGCATGTCAGGGTGGGCAATGGCTACTGTTTTGATACAGAGGGTATGAGACGAAACAAGGGGATACATAGCAACAGAATATCAGACTGAATTAAGTCTATGTAAAGCCACATACAAGTGCAAGCTTTTCAAGAATAAGCCCAGAGTAGAGCTTGTTCTGAATGCCAACATTTCTTATTTGAGAATCTCCAATATGTTAGGTCAAATTCCCAGAGGAATGAATCCTGAGCTAAGGCCAATTTAAGTTAAAAAATGTACTTTGACAAGGTATCTGAACAGTGTGAGGTGTTTTAGTTGTATTTGGTAGATGTGACACCTGTGTGTGCAGATGGTTATGCCATCTGTTTACACCTCTCCTCGAGAACTGTGAGAACTGTACTACAGCCAGACCTGCCCCCCCAAGCCCAGTAATGGAGGCTAATATATTAAACATACCACAGCTTTTTTTACATTTTAGTAGGATTAATTTCCTGCATTTCACCATTGAATCATAATAAGTATTGATAGTCTGTCAATCAATGGGGCTCTATGACAGTGTTTTGGGAAGTGAAGGATGACAACACATTACCTGGTAACAAATAAAACATTTAATTTGTTTTCAATGTGACCATTATTATATGAGTAGCTCTACGATTCTGTCCATATTCAGGGAGTGAAAAAGCAGCCAATTGTTAATTTATCTGAACATTATTATTACTAAACCTATAGCTTAATTTCTTCATACATATAGGATAGTGCTGCACGATTAATCGAAAAAAGATCGTGATCTCGATTCAGACACCTATGCGATCTCATTTCTAAATTACAGCGATCCTATGATGTCAAGCTGATTTTTTTTTTGTGGATTTTTAAAAAATGTTAAATTATTTTGCTTCTGAATAATACCAACTTGCAATGTCAATCATACTTAAACGATGTAAAGCAAATATACTCTATACATTTAACATTAAAGTACCATGATCGCATCCAAATGGTAGTGTTCTGTCTGTCTCTCCTCCTCTCATGCAGTGTTAACGCTGCAGCCACTCGTGTTGCCAGTTTTTGCGGAAGGAATAAGCAACTAGGTCTATGAAAACAAGCGCAAAAGAACATGAGCACTGTAAACCAAGCAACTTCACAGAAAGATAAGCCCAATGTGGCTTATAATAAGTATACCTGGCAACACTCACTGACTGCAGCACGTGAGGGCAGGAGCCGGCAGTATGTTTACAGAAGCGTTAGCATTAGCACTGATTAGCAAAGAGTGACGAGAGCGACTAGTAGTACAGGAAAAACAGAAATGAGTGACACAGAAATGAGTGACCAGGAGGTCGAGGACAATGACAACAACACCGATGAAAATCCCGGTGGCGACTCTGGCGAGAGTGAGAGGGAAGTTGTGCTTGTGCCGAAAAAAGTAGATGGACTGTGCTAGTAGCTAGGCAGCTAGGCTTTATTTACATTTATTCTGAAGCTGTAACTTTATGTTCTGTTCCGTTTTTATATTCAGTACTGACTGCAGTATTTAAGTTAATCCTTTTGATTCAGGGACATTACTACTCAGTGGAGTCTAGCACTTTGTTTATGTTTTTTTCAGTACAAGAACCTTTAAGTGCAGTTGAACTGGGTGCTAGCTGGCTAGGCTTTTTTTATATTATTATTCTAAAGCTGTGACTGTTTTGTTTTTATAATCAGCACTGTGGTGAGGTATTTTGAGTAACTGAAGTGCATTCCTCCCTGTAACAAACAGGTTGGTGTTGTTGTACATTAGTTGGGTGTCCTGTCACCGTGGACAGGTGCTACTGCAAAGTTTACATTTAGTTATTATAAAGCTGCAAAAATTCTATGTGTTATGTTCAGCACTCAGGCAGCAGCAATATCTTTATTTTAGTTACTGTATGTTTTGTTACCAGAGAGACTTGAGTTTAAGTCAAGCACTTTGTTTAAAGCCACAGTAGTTGGCTGTCAAATTCATTTTAGTTACTCTATGTTTTTGCTACAAGAAACTGAGACTTGGATTTAAGTCCAGCACTTTGATGTTGATGGTGTCTGGTTAAAGCAGGGGTGGGGAACCTTTTTCCTCTCAAGGGCCATTTCAATTTTTTCAACATCCTCCGAGGGCCGTACAAATGATTGACCTCTGCTTAAAAATACTAAAATCACAGCCCATTCATTTGGCCTGTCTTTCATGCTGTGCAAAGAAAAAGCAACCTCTTAATCCAGATATCTTGCCATGACTCGTGTATGCATACACGTGCACGGTTGTACAGAAAGATATGGACACAAGATGTGTGCAAATGTATTTAGTTTCCTATCCATGTGAACATGATTTAAGTCGGGGAGGACCTAACCTCATCTAGGGGGGTCCCATGCTCGCCCGGGAAGATTTATTTTTTAAATATTGAAGTTAAAAGCACCAATCTGGTGCACTTTGAGAGCAACATTAAGAGATCTATGGATACATCTCTCAACATCCATATGAAACAGAACTGTAAACAGATTTTCTTTTTCTTTATGGATATTTTACAAATCACTCCCCTTTTAAACTGTATTCTTGTTTATTAATAAGAACTTTTGTTTACTGTCATATAGTATTTTATACCCGTTTACTTTATTTTCTTGTGTTTTTATAACTATAATGATCATATAAAGATGTGCCTTTACCTCACTGGTTGTAGAAAAAGCTTCTTATATTCGTTAGCATAGCTAGCTAACCAGATGCTAATGATAACAACACAGTTATTGACTGTATGATCAGTATGACAGATGAACAGATCGCCACTGGGCTTTCAACTAAAGACACAGCCACGCAAAAACTGCGGCATGTGTATGGCTCCTTATGGGTACTGCAATTTGTGAAGTCCCGGCCCGGAGCCGCGTTCTGGTGCTCTCCGTCAGAACTGCATCCCTGTCAGACCACGTGATGCCACGTTAGACTTGTGTTGTGTTCAAGGACCCTGACCTTGGCCAGGAAAAACAGGCACTCGCTTGTTTCATTTTTTTTGCGGTCTAGATTTCTTTAATTTTTTTTCTTTTTTGCGTGTGTTTATAAATTACCTCAAGGGCCGTACCAAATGGTCTCGCGGGCCGTATACGGCCCGGGGGCCGGAGGTTCCCCACCCCTGGTTTAAAGCCACAATAATTGGCTCCAGGTGCCACATTTTGAATGTAGTAATGTTTGTTCAGTATTCAGCAACTACAGACTAAAGACAAATTTATGTTTTTGTTACAAGAGAGACAAATGTTGTCTGTTTAAATTCATTGTACTCACGTGACGTCTAAGAGTAAGAGTGCAATACATATTTTCATTGAAACGATGAGAATCGTGTGAGAATCGTGATCTCAATTCTTATGGAGGAAAATCGTGATTCACATTTGAGCAAGAATCGTGCAGCACTAATATAGGATCAGTGCTACATAAGCAATTTGTTTTATCATCAAGCTGTTGCATTTATGATATTTAGCTCTAATAAACCACATTTTCATCCATCACAAAAGCAGGAACAGAGCTGCGGTTGTAATTATTCTGTTATACACTCCATTAATTTTTCTATGATCCCGAGGCATAAAATGCATTTCAAATCATTCGTCTTCATTATCAGCCCAGGAATAGGGATCTGATTTTAATGTAGCAGACTTATTTGCAACATTTATTAGAAACAACTCTTCACACCACTGACCTTTGAAAGGAGCCCAGCAGGTATAGGGGAGGTGTTTTTAAAGTGTGAGACGATAAGCCATTTGCTTCAGTGCAAAGAGGAGTACCTGCTGCCACAGAGTGATAGAGTGCAAGTAACTCCAACATTCAGTGAAGGAGCTGTCATTTAAAAACCCAGACAGAGTGCTAGGTGTAAGGCAAGGCAAGTTTATTTATTTGGCACCTTTCAGCACCAGGCAATTCAAGGTGCTTTACAAAAAATGAAAGACATTCAGATAAAGGCATTTAAAAACAGTAAAAGCTAATAAAATAAACATTAAAAGATAAAAGTTACAGTGCAGTCTAAGATATGAATAGTTCAATTATTTCGGTTCTTGATTTTTTATTTATTCACAGAACCTCCCTTTGGAAATCCGAACATTTCCGTCCCGATTGTTAATTTAGACTGATTGTTTTCACCATGTTATGCTCGCATGACATCCACAATCGGACCCTCAGGAGGGTGTACTAGCCCCCTACTCTGCTTTGCGTTCCATAACAAAGTCTTTAAGTGTTACCTGAACACCCCGTGTTACCAAAACACTATTTTTCACCCGTCGGTGTAGGTATGTAGCAGGGTTTCCGTTAGCCGGTAATTACCGGTTTTTAGCTGGTAACATTTATTAAAAACCGGTAAATTCAAAACCTGCCGGTCAAAATGTCTGGTAATAATTAGGGAGGCTCCGATCGATCGGCCGCCGGTCATTATCGGCCGATATTCACTCTTAATAGTTTGATCGGTGCTCTCTATAAAAGCTGATCAGGAGAGCTGGATCTGATCAATATGGACATAAACGCGAGTGAAGTGTAACCGGACGCGAGAGAGAGATCAGATCAGCTGCTGAGTCAGACCGAGACACGCAGCTCTGCATAATCACCTGAAGCCCCGCCCTCTGTTTAGCGAGCTGCAGGAGCTGCATGAGAAACTGACGGGCTGTCAGGAGAGGGAGAGGGGAAAAGAGAGGATCCGTTTCTCCCGTGTTATTATTCAAATGTAATGTAAACTTTTGAATAATGTACGTTATCTACTACAAGTAGTTTGTTTGAATGTAATAATTATGTTGTTTGTTGTTTGTGGAATAATTTATTGAAAAATGAATCTGAATTTTTCGATCTGTTACGATTATAAACTGAAGCAATATAAAAATGAGCCCCGTTAACTGAGTTTTAAACTGAAGCATATCTGCTCATAGTCCGGTAATTACCTGCTAATGGAAACTCTGCTACACAACTCTTATTATTATTATTGAAATATGACCGGTAAGTTTCAAATTTGTCCGGTAAAATAAATTCTGCCAGGACATTTGACCGGCGAGAAAAAATCCTAGCGGAAACCCTGGTATGTAGGTGAAGCTTAAACTGCAATTGTCCATTAAAAGAAGGTCTGCAAACCAAATAATGCGATGTTTGGACTCAGTGGAGCTGGAGATCAAATATGATAATAAATAATAAATTAAAATAAAATAAAAATAAAAACCAGCCACAGCAGTATGAAGGAAAAGGCTTTGTTTATCTCGATTGGGTGTTGAAAAACTCCAGTGGGGGCCAGACACTCGCAGTGAGTCCCAGACGGTCAAGCCAGGTGATGGGTGCCCCCGACAGCTCATTCAGGCAGAGACCACCTGAGAAATCTGAGCTGACGTCTGCCTTCCTCCATGAGCTACATTATCCATCATCACCTAGCTCTAAAAAGCAGACTGAAAACCAATTCTGGTTCCATGAGATTAGAAAGCTGCAGACAATGAAGAGCAGCTCCACTACTCGGCTTGTAGTGTCCATGCTATTGTTCAGCTGCAAAATGTGAAATCTGCACACCTACGTACATATATATCGAAAACTAAACACTGCTGAGTGGAAAAGCAAATGTGTAAACTAAATAATATATATAATTTTGTCATATTGTTAACATGCATCATACAGTATGTTTTAATGTAATATATTGTAAAGTAACTATAGCTGTCAAATAAATACAAATGTGTTAAAAGTACAATATTTTCCTATGAATTGCTGTGCAGTAGAAATAAAAAGGTAGTATGACATATTTAAGCTTTTCAGTTAGATTTTTTATTTTGCGTTAAGAGACAAATTATTCAAGATGAGAAACATCAAGCCACAAATGGCAAGTTAACTATATCTGAAAATTATATTATATTTAGTATAATTTTGATGATTCATTCCAGTGGTCGCAACTTCCCACTGATTTGGGTCTGTTATTTTTTCCCAGGGACATATTCAGCAGCTTAGAAGTCTCAACTACAAACAGCCTGTAATCAAAGGGAATTCGAGTCAAAAAGTGTCACAGCTGTGCTTAAGAAATTCATAAAACTCTGACGCCCAACATGCTAAGTGAAGTGGAAACAATTTCAAGGCCCTTTAAATCTATACCAAGAAGAAAATAAAATGTTGAGTACTTGGAGGTTCATTTATGGGGCCTCCATACTGTCACTAAACCCTGAAGACATGCTGCAATACAGAATATAAATGCCAACACATACAGGTTGTGACCCTGCTGCCAAGCTCATACATGGCACTAATCTGGAAGTCTAAAAATAGTCTTAGTATTCAAAGGCTTTATTTACATTTCATTCAGAAAATTGAAATTAACAAAATGTACAGCCTGTCAGCAGAGAGAGTGAAAGCCTTCAGGGCTTGCCTCGCTCATTTCCAGCCACGCAAATATGTTCTCTTCAGATCATGTCTGCGGTTACTGGGGCTCATGGCGTCAGCCATCCTGGTGGTACGACTGGGACGCTTACACATGAGGGAGTTTCAGCGCTGGGTATCTGCCCTCAGATTGGACCCCGCGCGTGGAGAGTGATGTCACTATGAAATGCATAATGGCACTGCGCCACTGGCTGCAGCCGACCTTTCTAGTACGGGGCGTGCCAATGGGTGCTGTCCTATCGCGGAAGGTGGTCACCACAGACGCATGGCTGACGGGCTGGGGGGGTATATACGAAGGTCGACCTGTGAGGGGTCTCTGGAACAGAGACCTCCAATGGTCACACATAAATTATCTGGAGCTTTTAGCGGTGTTCCTCACCCTGAAACGCTTTCTGCCTTTTCTCAGAGGACATCATGTCCTCGTGAGGACAGACAACACGACCACAATATCGTATATAAACCGCCAAGGGGGTTTGCGTTCTCTCCAGTTACACATGCTGGCACGCAAACTGATCTTATGGAGCTGCGGACGTCTCCTCTCTCTGAGAGCGACGCATGTACCAGGAGTGATGAACCTCGGGGCAGATCTGCTGTCCAGAGGTGCACCACTATATGCAGACTGGACTCTACATCCAATAATTGTGAGTCAGCTGTGGGTGCGTTACGGCTGAGCCGCGGTAGATCTATTCGCATCAAAAGAAAATGCTCAATGTCAGCTGTTCTTTTCAATGCGCGATTTAAACTCACCGTTAGGCGTGGACGCGCTCGCGCACGTTTGGCCTCCGGTCCTTCTGTACGCGTTCCCACCCCTGGCTCTGATACCCCCAACTCTGACATTCATGCGCTCTCTGTACATCCTTCGTGCACTCAGTTTGCCCCAACCCTGCCTTTGTACCTAAGGTGGTTGGCTCATGTACCCCCATTGACATTGAGGCATTTCCTCCGCCACTGTGTTCCTCTGAGGAACAGCGGCCGAATTTGCTGTGTGTCCAGTTCGTGCTTTACGCACCTATATGGACAGGTCAAAAGAGTTTCGATGCAATGACCAACTCTTTGTATCCTGGGCTAACCCTCATAAGGGCAAGCCTGTTACCAGGCAACGACTCTCCCACTGGATTGTGGAAGCGATTGCTCTGGCTTATACGAGTCAGGGTTTGCAGGCATCAACGGGCCTGCGTGCTCATTCTACTCGTGGACTGGCTACATCCTGGGCTTTGTTCAAGGGTGTTTCCATCCAAGACATTTGTGCAGCAGCGAGCTGGTCCTCACCGCTCACTTTTGTCCACTTTTACAGGCTCGATGTCTCTGCTCCAAGTGTGGCCCGCACAGTGCTGGGCCCCGTGTTGAGACAGGGTTCTACCTGTTAAGTTCTGGTTGTTTTGGTGATTTTCGAGATAAGCATGTCTAGCAATACGGGAGTTTCAATATCCCATAGTGAGACATCGAACGGAGTGTTATGAATGAGAACTATAGGTTACTTACGTAACCCCAGTCTCAGAGTAACATGAAGTGAGATGTCTCACCAGACGGTTCTACTTGCTAAGGCGAAGCGAGAAGAGGTACTTATTTTGAATGACGCTGCGACGTAGCGCAAGCTACTTAAAGGGTGGGTGGATTCCCTGGCGTAGACGTCAAGATCACCAGCCAATCAGGATTGGCGTAATGAGATTGATGCTTCTGTTTGCATATGCGTTGAGGTGCATCCCATAGTGAGACATCTCACTTCATGTTACTCTGAGTGCTGGGGTTACCTAAGTAACCTATAGTTTTAGATGCATTTGAATAAGCTCAGGGAAAAACTAGTAAGTGCACTTTGCATTAGTGTTATTTTCTCCAAAAGGTCAACAATGAAGTATTAAACTCCATGTTAAGTAGAATATTCTTATATATCTATAAATTGTTTTTTGTTTATGGCAATACATGAATATCCATTATTAGTCATCAAATGATGACAATAAAAATGTCAAATATCAAAAACGATTGAAAAAAATGACTGAAATGTACGACAGAATCTCCACCAAAGTAGTAAATCAAGTCAAATTCCTCATGTGTGAACCTACCCGGCAATAAACCCGTTTCTGATTCTGATTAGTTTATGCCAGAATCAAAGTCTCACAAGGTCAGAAATCTGTTTACTGTAAATGTCTCATTGAGATCAACAACTTAAAAGGTAGGGTATGTAAGTTTGAGAAACCAGCTCGCGTGTGCTAGAATTTGAAAATACACGACCGGAGAAAATCTGCGACTTCCTTACAGAGCCCCTCCTCAAACACACACGAACGCGCACATGACCAATGAGGGCATGAGATAAGTTTGTGCACAGATGGAAGGCTGACAGGCAGGTCGGCCATCCAGTTATTTTAGCCGGGCCGGCTAAAATGATTGGTTGTACTTTTTACAGTATTACGGCTTCCACAGAGGACATTTTTTAATGGATTTTTTGTCAAAGCACTTAAGATATTCATTGCTATCGGGATGTTAAGAGCATTCCATGGAATATAACAAAAAGTGTATCTCGAGCCGGTTTCTCAAACTTACATACCTTACCTTTAATTTATCATTAGACTGTCCCGAATAAAAAATGTCGGGCTCTGGATATTCGGTAGTAATCAGCAGCGAATATTCACGTGTATTTCTGTTTATTCAAGGCATTCATTTAGTTATTCTACAGTATTGTTGTTTTATAGTTATTTGTTAATGTAAATAACCCAATTTATGTTCTTTAAAATTGAAAAGGATATTGCATTGTGTTTGTTACTTTCGTTGCCGTTGTATGTCTTAAGTGTAGGGTTGCAAAGGGGCGGAAAATGTCCGATAAGTTTCCGGTAAATTTCCATGCGAAGTTAAACTGGGAAATATTCCATATTGGAAACATTCCATGGGAATTATGGGAATTGATGGGAACTAACTGGGAATTGAGGGTAATGTAATCGAATTGTGTCATATGCAAGCATAAATATAAGCATGTTTTGTCATAAGGAAACATCCATGCAAAATGATACAATTCAAAAACATGACATTTCAACAGATTTATTTGTAAGTAGAACAGAACAAATTTTAATTATTTTATTGAACAATCATTTGTTTCATTGAAGAACAAAAACATGAATGTTGAGTTAAATATTACTTCTAGAAATCATCTGTGCATGTGATGGAGGAATGCACAGTGCCTGTCGGGGGTGTGGTCTCAATAGCCATGCAATGTGATTGAGGAATGGCATGGATATTCAAGTGTACTTGAATGGCATCTGTTTGTTTTAGTCAAGCTTATGCTAAAATATACTTTCGACAACTATATTTAGGTTCCCTATGAAGAGCCAACCTTCAATTTTGAAAATTCCCAGTTTATTCCTAAAATTTCCCATGGAAGGTTTCCATCTTTGAAAATTCCCGGAATTTTGCAACCCTACTTAAGTGTAATTTGGCTTGGCTTCCTATTTTGTATGGACGTGCTTTTATTTTGAAGGAGAGTTAGCGCTGTTGACAGGAAGTTGTTGTTGCTATGGAATAGGGCTGCACGATATATCGTGTCGTGACGATAATCACGATATTCGCCTGAGCGATATTCACATCGCGTGGACGTACGATTTAAAAAAAAAAAATCACATTTTTTTTTTAGGACTTGTGATATTAAGTAGGCAAATTAACTCAAACACGTCATGTTACAATTATTTTTCTGCTTGCTACAAAAGGAAAACTTGCGTGGCTCTCATGTCAGGGGTACTTGAGTGAGTGACATGCAGGCTCTGCATGCACAGCAAACAACCAATCAAATCACCAAAGCAAACGGACCCGGTGATTAAGGGTAAAAACACTGAATAAAGTAGTTTCATGTGTTTCTCCAGGGCAGTTCGGCGCTGCTAACCGAGCTAGCTCAGCTTGTTGCTCTGATAACTTAAGATCCAGACGTCCGTGACTAAAATCCTTCATCCGGTTAAATATAGTTAAAAAAATACCAATTGCATAGCAATTCCTGTATGTTTTCATATCGCAATATATATCAGTTTTTTCCAATATCGTGCAGCCCTACTATGGAAACATCTTGACGGACAAAAGGAGCGGAGATTAATGGAGAAAAGTAATATCTACATATAAAGACGGAGAAAGTAAAGGATAACATGTATGGTTAAGTGTTAGCACCCCCCGAATAGGCATAAGCTCTTACGTTGATTTTGGAGATTTCAATAAATTCAATTTAAAAAAAAACGAATATCCGAATAAAGAAATTGAAAACCGAATAGTGGGCCAACGACCGAATATTCGGATATATCCCTACATTAGACTACTATAGGGACATGTCTGTCTCTGTTTATTTAGCTTTTTCTTCAGAATAACATCAATAGTGGCTGGATCAGCATCCTCCAGAATCACTATACCAATCACCTATGTGTGTCCAAGAAAAGCCTTGGACACATAGCCTCAGAAGGATTAAGCTCAGTGTTTCCGCCAGACCAGGGCTGAGAGGGCGTCCACCCCGAGAGCGAGGGGGTGCTTGAATTTTGACTTGAGCCGTCACTTATAGATACTGTCTTTTTAAGTTAGTGAGCCGGATCATTTGGCTCGGCTCTCTTAAAGCGCCGGCTCTTTCGGCTCCCAAACGGCTCTTCGTGTTACCATAGTTTACCGCAGAGCCTCAGTTTCGCTGCTGCGAGGCTCTGGTGCTCGCAGCTTACGCGCGTGCTCCACTAGCCCCGCTCATCACGTCCAAATCGCGCACGTTCCGTGTTGTCCTGTAGCAGGCACCGCCAATGTCGGGGAAACGATCTTCAATACTCCGAAAAGAATCCCACCAGACTCCTTTGTCCTTGTCCTTTTTCGTCATTTCAAGCGATAAAAACTCTCGATCTTCTCTCAAATTATTAATATTTTTGGACGCCCTCAAATTACGGCAAGACACCCCCCTTGCGGAAACGCTAATTAAGCCACAGGTCAAATAATAATTTCCCCTGGTCTTCGCTTCTAAAATGTGAGGTTTGGCTCTTTATCATATAAGATAGTTGGCTAAATATGCTTTTATTTTGGACAAAGATATCATCATTGGCTTCAAAATGATTATGAACATGTTTCACTATTATCTTTGAGCAGATTAATCAAAGCAAGAAACAACAGGTTAAAGTTATAACGGAAATAGTCATTAGTCAGTCTTATAGCAGAGCAGACACTAGCTTTTCTGTTTGATGGTTTTTCACACTATAAGCAGTTGGCAATTTCAATCATGCTTGTATCTACTCTATATTTATTATCGATTTCAATTTTGAGGAGAATTTCACTGACACTTTCTTCCCGAGCACATTTGCAAGCATGATATTGAGAATACAACATAATTAGAGATGTCCAGATCCGATCACGTGATCGGGGATCGGAGCCGATCACGTGATTTTCAAAAGATCGGAAGAAAAAAAATCGGGGATCAGGATTTTTTTTATAAAATATTTTTATTATTTTATTTAATGTTACAAAACAAAAATTACCATGTTCACGTCTTAAAGTCATCCTGAGGCCTTAGTTTTGGTTTAAAATTACACAACATCATGTATGTGTTGTTTCTTTTGGGCTTGTTTTCAGACCTGGTTGCTTATTTCTCTCAAATCTGGCAACAGAGTGGGCGCAGTGTCTAATAGTAGCAGTAAGCTAACGAGAGGCTACGTTCAGCTGGTGACTCGGGAGTCGAGACAGAGAAAATGTCAGGAGTTTGGAAATATTATAAAATTGAAAGCGAAGGCAGTGTAACAGCCAGATGCAATGTTTGTAAGGCGGAGGTTCCACGTGGTGGAAAGAACAGAGCTACGTTCAACACGACCAATCTAATACGCCACCTGAGAAACAAACGCCAACAACAACAGGACGAGTACACAGCGGCCACTCAGGTAACGGCACTGACACAACAGACACTTTCAGAGACTTTTAAAAGGAAAGAGAAACTGCCCCAGAACAGTGAAAAGGCCAAACAAATAACAGCAAAGATAGCTGAATTCATCGCGTTGGATGACCAGCCGTTATCTGTTACCTTTTTCTCTCATAATGCATTGCATAAAGATCGGAACGGGAAAAATCGGTATCGGCAGATTGTCAAAATCAAATGATCGGAATCGGATCTGGAGCAAAAAAGGTGATCGGGACATCCCTAAACATAATGTATGGAAAAAGGGGATTACATTGAATCTATGACAACCTTTAGCCTTCAAACTGTGAAGGGTCACATGTCAGTGGCTTACTGACCATGATAAGAAAAGATGAGGTGAAGACACTGATGGTGTAGTTAATTAACATTTTGATGACCACTTAGACCCAGAAGGGCAAATGTCATTACAACAAATTAGACAGTGAGAAGATACGAAGTGACTCACTAGACAGTATCATCACATGAGGTGCATGGAGGAGCACTGACTTACAGACCCTTGAGAAAGACATGAGTAACTTTCCTCCTACATCTATAGCAGCATGAAACATTATGAAATGCACAACAACTCTCAAAGATTGTGATAATGCTTTGATCCATCAAATACCAATCCAACAAGTCCTAACCTTCTCTTAGTGGATCTGAAATGAGAAGAAGTATCTTGAAAGCTGTTGCGACCTGGCTCAAAAGGCCACAACAAAAAGGAGACACAACATGTCAACGGATAGAAAAATATGTTTATTAAAGAAAGTCTTTCAAATTAGCCAAATTCATAGAGTGCAACAAAGTGGAGCAACTGAGAAAACCCGTACTTCATACTCAACCAAAACCCAGGTGTCTGCAGGGGAAAGCAGAGCGAGAACAGAGAGGAGCAGAGAGGCTTCAAATGGCTGCAGGACACCAGACCCAGGTGCCCTGAGTTACTGTAATTAGAGATGTCCAGATCCGATCACGTGATCGGGGATCGGAGCCGATCACGTGATTTTCAAAAGATCGGAAGAAAAAAAATCGGGGATCAGGATTTTTTTTTTTTAATACATTTTTTTTTTTTTATTTAATGTTACAAAACAAAAATGACCATGTTCACGTTTTAAAGTCATCCTGAGGACTTAGTTTTGGTTTAAAATTACACAACATCATGTATGTGTTGCTTTCTTTGGGCTTGTTTTCATAGACCTGGTTGCAGTGTCTAATAGTAGCAGGAAGCTAACGAGAGGCTACGTTCAGCTGGTGACTCGGGAGTCGGGACAGAGAAAATGTCAGGAGTTTGGAAGTATTATAAAATTGAAAGCGAAGGCAGTGTAACAGCCAGATGCAATGTTTGCAAGGCAGAGGTTCCGCGTGGTGGAAAGAACAGAGCTACGTTCAACACGACCAATCTAATACGCTACCTGAGAAACAAACACCAACAACAACACGGCGAGTACACAGCGGCCACTCAGGTAACGGCACTGAAACAACCGACACTTTCAGAGACTTTTAAAAGGAAAGAGAAACTGCCCCAGAACAGTGAAAAGGCCAACACAATAACAGCCAAGATAGCTGAATGTATCGCGTTGGATGACCAGCCGTTATCTGTTACCTTTTTTTTCTCTTAATGCATTGCATAAAGATCGGATCGGGAAAAATCGGTATCGGCAGATTGTCAAAATCAAATGATCGGAATCGGATCGGGAGCAAAAAAAGGTGATCGGGACATCCCTAACTGTAATCAATGCAATCACTGGAGCCAATGCAGCACAGACAGAACAGCCACACCCTCTCTACTGATGGACCCACAGGGGCATCACAGCCCCCCCCCCCCCTTAAGATGGGGCCCCAAAGGGGTCCATGACAACCCAACATCCTTCTTCTTAACTCCAGCTTTTTTACTTTCCTTCTTAGGACTGGATGACGCTCCTCCTCCGCCGCTGTCTTCGAACTCTTGCCTTGCGATTTCGTACTGCTTCTTCGCCTCCACTGCCTTTATGTCCCACTCCTCCTTGGGTTGGCTGGCGTTGAGCCACAGCATGTAGGCGCTCATCGGCCTCGCCGACCTCCTTCGGCCTTCTCTTCTTTGGCCTCCTCTCCTTCGGCCTCCTCTCCTTCGGCCTCCTCTCCTTCGCTTTGCGGGGTTTCCTCTCTTTCTTCTCCTTCTTCTCCTTCACCACTTTGACTGTCTTCTCCTTCTTCTTTGTCT
The DNA here is from genome assembly GCF_902827115.2 of Pseudochaenichthys georgianus. NCBI lineage: Eukaryota > Metazoa > Chordata > Actinopteri > Perciformes > Channichthyidae > Pseudochaenichthys > Pseudochaenichthys georgianus. The sequence goes on from NC_047510.2 coordinate 21,927,756, forward strand.
CGATCTCAAAGTCAAAGGACCGTGCTCGACCACTTTTTCCAGACTCCGAAACATGTAGGTCAGTGGACATCCTACACGCGTAATAGTATAAACTGGAGACACACTTGGAAATTGCAAACCACTTTCATCTGGCTCCCCAGATGCCACCGGCCTGGAAAACACCAAAATCATATGTATCCCATCAAGTAGCAACGCGGGACGCACGCCGATAGACACAACTCCCCGTACCAGCTCACAATCCAGCACTACTGTATGCCGTCGCACAGGGATCAAGCCCATCTCCATGCCCCTCATCAGCACAAAATCCCCCGTTTCTGTCTCTGACGAAAAAGGCAACACTGACTCAACAATGAATGAGTATCTAGCCGCTGTATCACGCAACACCTTAATCGGCACATATTTGTCACTACCGACTACTGATACAACAGCTTCAGTGATGAACGGCTCAAAACCAGAACCCGCATCCGGGTCGGCACAAACCGGCTTCTTATCAGGCACCATGCCCGAGCCTACACCCAACGGTTTTTTATCCAACACGGCAGAACAACACATGGCTGGAGCATGTGGTGACAAACGAGGCTTCCCCTTAGTTTCCAGCAACGGACACTGCTCCTTCCAATGACCCTCTCCTCTGCAATAATGACATGTACCTACAAATCTACGGGAGGAGCCTGGTGAAAACTTTGCACCACCGCGGGAATAGCCATTGTCTTCTCCACGTTTCCAATCACCCCTAGAATACTTCTCAGTAAAACTGCCCTTATGTGTAAACACAAAATCGTCTGCTAATTCAGCAGCTCTAAACACGGTGGAAGGTTTCTGTTCATTCACATAAGTGGCCACATGCTGAGGGAGAATGTCTTTAAATTGTTCCAAGACAATGCGCTCACAAAGACCGTCAAAACTTGCAACCTTTGCTGCTGCGCACCACCGCTGAAAATGAGAAGTTAAATCACGGATAAACTCCACATGTGTCTGCTTATCTCCCTTGACCCAACTTCTGAACCTTTGACGATATGCTTCAGGAACCAGTTCGTAAGACTTCAACTAGGGCTGTCCCGAATACCATTTTTCGGGCTCCGGATATTCGGTAGTAATCAGCAGCGAATATTCGAATATTCGGTGCGGAAAGATTAATTAATTTATTTATTTTTTAAATAACATTTTTTTGTTACAAAAAAATTGCATAACACGCTCCGAGACACCTGACAACATGCTGTTAAGCAGAAGTGCAGAAAGAGCATACTATTACGATTTATATTTATTTATTGTCTCGGTACTCGCATACATTAAAACTAAATGTGTCCTCTGCATTTAACCGAGCCGCAGTGCAGCGCCTGGGGACCAAAATCTGGTTCCACATTACGTTTTACAACCTGAAGATACAAAACACATAATTATGTTATAACAACAATGCTTTTAATAACATAGCCGTAACAGTAGGCCTAACAGTGTAATACTTGTTACCGATACAGTAAACAGTATTTAAATGAAGAACGAAAAATAAATGAACGAACTGTATGCCAATAATTGCCTTAGTCCCAGATGTTCCCACATTGCTCCTATTATTTTCACTATTCGGATCAAATCGAAAAACTAATATAAAAAAACAATTCGGTTGCTTGCTTGCAACTATTTTCCAAGCAAAGTAAGTGCACGATTTTATCATGTGTAACGTTACTGTTTAAACGGCGGATAAAGCAGCTTCATCATGGCAACTTGACAACAGCTAAGCTAAGCTAGGCTAGTACTTACAGCATCCGGTGACTTTTCAGAGTTGTTGTGCCACCGTGGTAGGCCAGTTTCTTGTCGCATATTTGGCACACTGCCTTCTTCTTACCATCGTCCAATTTAAAATGGTCCCACACAGCTGAAGTCTTCGGCATTTTGTGTTCAGGTGTGTGAAACGAGGTGAAGCGAGGTGAAGCGTGCCGTTTGCATTCGTGACTGTGAGTGAACGCGATGTCAGGAGCACAGGCTGAGATTGTATATATTTCCGCATTTTAACAGTGCAATTCAAAAGTATAAATATAGTATAAGAATATGGAAATTCGCCTTTATTGATAGCATACATTTAGGAAAAAATTAAAAAAAACGAATATCCGAATAATGAAATTAAAACCCGAATAGTTGACCAACGAACGAATATTCGAATATTCGGGTACAGCCCTAACTTCAACACCGCTGATTTTACTCTATCATAGTCCAAAGCATTTTCGCCACAAACAGCTGAATAGGCTTCCTGTGCTCGCCCAGTGAGTACACACTGAAGTAACAGCACTCTGTCCGAATCTGACCAGTTTCTTGCCTCTGCTATGCGTTCAAATCGAGTGAAAAAAATGTCCAGGTCACGCTCATTGAACTTTGGCACTAATCGCAGGTAAGAAATGATATCGCCACTGCCTGATGCCGACCTATCACCACCATCCTCCCCTGGAGAAAACTTGCCCTCTCCCATCAGCCGTAATCTAGCATGTTCCACCTCATATTTCATCCTTTCCACCTCCAGCATCTTCTCCACCTCTAAATGCTTCTCTACCTCCCGCTGCTGACCCCTCATCTCCAACTTATCCTGCTCCAACCTCAACTCCAACTGCAACTTCTCCTGCTCCAACCTCAACTCCAACTGCAACTTCTCCTGCTCCAACTCCAACTGCAATCTCTCCTGATCAAACTGCATGGCCAAAACAAAAGCTCCTTTTGCTGCTCGAACGTCAAACCAGCTGTCTGAACCACTACCGGCACGAACCCTGCCGCACCAGACTCACTCTTCTGCAACACCCCCTGCTCAAACAAAGATGACACAATGACAGTTGTAATGTCATGTTTCCGCTTGCTCCCCACAACAGCAATGTCATAGTGCTCTGCTATTTCGACCTTCTGGCAATCATCTAAGAAAGACACTGAGGGCGCATCCACAAACGCTGACAAAGAAGTCATAATAGCCAATCAGAAAGCAAAGTATTAAACTGCCAACACGCATGGGCATAAGATTAACCCAACAGAGAACTTCCCCCTAACTGCCTAAACAAAATCTTCCTAATCTCACCTAGTCTTCATGTGGCTTGCGGTGGGTAATTACGCACTGGAACCCGGCGGAGTTATGGAGCGACCTGCACGCAGGTAACACCAAGAACTCACGCGGACGTGCCCCCGAGACAGCTGTCCGAAAACAGCTGACACTAACCACATCCACAACACTATGAAAAAAACAAAAAACAGACGCAATCCAAGGGGAAACGCCACTTAAGCCTAGCGGGGAATATCTCTTTTACAAAAGCGTAACAAACAGCAACATCTTACCTTCTGATTGGCACACAAAACCTGACGACATGTCAAACACTACATCTTCTTGAAACCCAAAATATATGATGTGTCCCCCAAATAGCAGCGACAAGCCAGCACACAGCTGGACCACAACAATAAATCAGCTGCTCAATGACACCATGTGCTCTGAACACTACACACATTTTTTAAACAAATAACCCGTTGGACGAGCCCCCATTTGTTGCGACCTGGCTCAAAAGGCCACAACAAAAAGGAGACGCAACATGTCAACGGGTAGAAAAATATGTTTATTAAAGAAAGTCATTCAAATGAGCCAAATTCATAGAGTGCAACAAAGTTGAACATATTGCAGCAATATCTTTCAGGACACCTGGTTACTTTGTTCCAAAAGCATCATCCATTGAATATTTTGCTGCTCATTAAAAAAAAGCCAAAAGCATCATCCATTTTGCTGCTGCCTCGGGTTGCTAATTGTTTTTCAATCTACCCTGGCTGGATGTGTAATCAATGCTTTCAATTCAGACCCTGAGCGAGAGAAGGGCCTGGTCGTGCCTCAATAATTGGAAAGCAAATATACCGAGCTGAGTTTCAAGCTCTACTTTGCATTACACCACCACTGTTGAAGTAGCATAAAACTAAATAACCCAGGAAGCCATCAGGATGTCCCTGTCGACATCATTCAATGTCGATATGTATCGGCATGCTTGTTGGTCTTGGAAAATAAATATATAATGATAAACAATGCTACCACCTCAAGGGTCATCAATTAGACTGTTTTCCATTAACATCCGGTAAATGAAAACACAGTAGTTAAAAATCAAGTTATTGGACTATTGATTGTTCACGAGGCAAGATAACTCCTAATAATAAAATATGTCCCTTCTAAATGTGTTTAATTTCCTCCTGTGGCCTTCTTCACCTGCATCATGTTTAATGTCAACACAAAAGAGGGCACTACATCCTCTCCTCTCTTGAACAGATGGCTCATGTTCATTTTCCAGCTCTCATTAAATACTTTTTGTCCAAAGAATAATGTAAATTCACACAGGGTTTAGTGGGCTCATGTGGTTTTTAAGAAAAAAGCGAACAATAATAGTTTAACATTACACTACTCAATTACTGTTATTCCCGTAGAATGTTAACTATAACAATGACATAAAATAAAACAATCCTTATTTCAAATCTCATTAAGTCAGGGCAGGGCTGGAGAGTGACTGCATGATGGTCATACTGTGAATATATGGAGGCTTACATATCAGATATATGATCCTATCATTGCAGTTGTGGGTCACAGCGGTCACAGCATATTAAATGGATATCAACCAATGCCAAAGGCATTTGAATGCGATGAATAACTTAAGCCAAACCATCATTTTAGGTAACAGAAGATGATACCTGACATGTTTAGTCCATTTAATATAACCGGCCAAAAACGTGGAAGACCTTTCAAAGAACAGGCTAGCATGACACCAGTGTGAGGGCAGCAGGTCTCTGAGGGCAGACCTGTGGGATCAGTGGTCACTGTTCACTGCTGGTGTGGAAACACATCCACCTCTACAGTATGCCGCTTTAAAAGCTTCAGCAGCAACCCAGTGGTCTGCCATTTTGACCAACACTTAAACATTGGGCATGGAACCACAACACTGTTGTCTTACTGTCAAAACTGTTTAACACTGATTGTGTTTGCACAATAATAAATCATCAATAACACCAATACACAAGTTTAAATAAAAGAGTTCAAATGCACCTTACCTGCAGATCAGTTTGGACACACTCAGTGTGAGGGATCTTCTATCAAGGGCTCAAGTGTCGCACGTGGACATGACATCTACAGTATCCACAGTATCACCCACTGCATACTGAAGAAATGTTTGGGAAACTGGATTTGGGTTTGTCACGCCACATAATCAGCTATTTTGGCAAATGAATCAGGGCAAACAAGCCAAGGCATGGGTGCAGAAATGAGTAGGCTATAGGCCTACTGCAAAGGTAACGAATTCGAGGTATGCATCTCTCCACACAATATACGTTTATCTTAATGATGAAACTCGATTCTGTCAGGTGTGGGGGGGATTTTTACCGCGCGTAATTTGGTTGCAGCTTTAAACCTTTGCGCTCAATGCTGCCTCTGATGGCTGGGCGTTAACATAACGTTTATTTTGAAGCATGGACTTGTAATATAGCTTCTGGCTAGCAGTGGGATAGGTGGTGTCACTGTGCAGGGTCCGGAGCGTTCTTATTATACATCCATGGTCCGGAGGCTAACTAAACTTTGTAAATTAGCAGGAGTGCCAGATCGTGACTCGTGAAGGCTTATGTGCGAACACTGGAGGGTCTATATAGTTTTTATTCAGTATTTTATATATAGATCACCCCGGAGGCGTGCGTAAAAGTGGCTTTGCTAATTTGGTCGTCATTTCAAAGTACATTTTAGATACATTTTGAGTCCAAATGTCCGAAAGAAAATATATTTGTGATATGATTTCCTGAGTTTCGCCGACCAGTGTATTAAACCATTACCATTGATCCCCTAGTGAGAAACAAGCCGGTAAGATTTTTCAAAAGCAGATTGAATAGCATTTCGCCTCGAAGAGAACGGTATTGAGTATTGACTCTGATGTGCCCAAAGTGCCTTCTTCGTCTTTATACTATTAACGTTTGAAAACTTCAACTGTAGCCTTATCTTTCTACGTCTTTGTACGCACTTAATTGTCAGGGCATCAATATGTTCAACAACCGCCTTACTCCGTGCATCGATGCATTTGATAGGGGATCTATATCACAGGAGAGGAGCCTTCCTTTCGATCAGAGGTGAGTCTCTTCAGCACCTCATCACTGCTTTTTGTGCACGTCCCTTAACACATGCGCGCTCTTTAGCTTGAGGCAGTCACAGCGCGCACCACACCACAAGCGCATCGGAGCTTTGTGCATATCCCGTTAGTCATTTATTTATTTTTGCGACTCTTTTTTCCCCCCTTTACCATCGTATGTCATTCAGGCTACAATATGGGAGTATCATAAGGAGAAAAGGTTTCACACTTCGGTTCCAGTGAGGCAAACTTGAATATTTGGAAGTGAAGAGGATATATCTGATGTAAACACTGAAATACTATCATCCGTACAGAAGTGAGGTGGCGTAGACAGTGAGATTGAATCCAGTTGCAGGTAAGATTGTACTTTGTTTTGCCTCTTCGTAGTGAATAGTAAACTGTCTCAGATCAGTAGATGTGTTAAAATAGCCTATCATTACCAGATGAATCCGATTATTCCATTCAAATTAAGTTGAAGAAATAGAACATGCTCAACATGTTAATCATTCACTCTTGTATGAACTACTGTTGTTTTACTATTATGCAATTGTTCTGTAGTCTGGTAAAAGTATTATGTTCTGGCATTAAAACAAATGTGATCTCATTCCACAAAACCCTCAGATGAGTTTGCTAACATTGCCAATGTAAATCCTGACTTGACCTGAGTCTTGTTTTATTTCCCCTGAGATGGATTTGCATAATTTACGATGAGCTAGTAATAATTTATTCAGTTGAATATTCTAAACTTCTACTTTTTAGGGACTTAAAGCAAAAGTTAGAGCAGAATTCATGGCCTGCAGCATTGAAGGAGAAACATAACTTGATGAAAAAAACAGGAGCTTTAAGAAGCTACTTAACTAAAATATTGTTTTGTTGTTGGTTGCAAATCAGATAGTTATCTTTCTTTTGACTTTGGAGGCTCTGTGCTGATTTTATAGAAAGAAAACCTGTTGCACACTTTGATAAATTCATCAAATATGGCAATGGAACCATTCACAGAATAGTATTTCATGAGTTTGCCAAAATAATCAAGTTGAATACATTGAAGTCATCAATGACTTCAATGTATTGTTTACCTAGCATCAGAGCTTGAGTGCTTCAATAGGGTAATATGTTTTATTCGGATGGTCTGTTTCTGTCGGATGAATTAACTACCATATGCTACATGTTACAATATTCTATCCATTCCCCTGAATCAGATCCGCCTTTTCCTCCAGATTTATAGACACCAACAACTGATCTCAAACACCCCCTCTGCTGAGATGTAACCGTCTATCCGTCAGATGAATGCCATGCCTTTTGCCATGGTTGAAAAGAAAAACTGGCATCATAAAACCTCTTATGTTATTGGCACCAAACTAAGTTGTCAGACCATGCTTGCCTCCTGTGCATTGGCAGTGACAAGCACTTCAATCTGACTGCAGCACGGCTATTGGCAGTACTGTGATTCCCCTCATTCAATTACTTAGGCTCGGACTAATTTACATCCATGCCCACCCCCTAATAAATAAAAGAAAATGTGTCAGCAAACAATTCAGTGTTACCCATCACAGCTGGTTATAGCAGAATGTGAAGGGCAAGCATATTTCCCCAGAGTGAGATTATGACTGTAGGGTGTAGTGATTTCCCTACATAGCAGTGCTTGACCAAATAAACACACACGGAATCTGGCCTTAGGCACTGCAACACAGCCTGATGCTCTTCTTTACACATACCATCATCAGGTCTGTTCTCAAGAGAGAGGATCCAGATACAACATCTATACAATCCTCTGCTGGTAAGGATGATACAAAAACAACATTTCCTGTTTTAAAGATCTCGGGTAAACATGCCGTAACATTTAAATGCTTTTTCTGACTGATAAAATTGATTTATGGCGTCACAGAGATCACTCATATAGATAGCTACTTGTTTTATTGGTTCAACAAACTAACATCAATCAGGAAGAAGGGAGGAAGGAAGAGAGATCCCATTCCATATCTGATGAAGATGATGGATTTAATGTTCTTCTCCTGAAAGGAAACAATCTATGTTAACGTGCATGTGGATGAACAAAAATGTCAGAATTGTAATAATGATTTAAAAAAAGGTTATTTTAAATGAGTTTGCACTGTTACTGAGATAAGTCTTTATGTGTGCAGGTGAGATGCCCTAATTCACGGGAGACAGTGAGCTATCATGGACTCCTGGATCTTCCCATCGTCCCCCCCGAACCTGTCGGATCACCTCATGTATGACAGCTTCGTGCAGGGCAATGAGTCTGAATACAATGGGACCTACACAGACCACAGCTTCAACAAAACCAGCACGGTGGTCATCACCTGCATGTACTTCCTTGTTTGCACTGTGGGGCTTTGTGGAAATGCCCTCGTCATCTACGTCATCCTGCGCTACGCCAAGATGAAGACGGTTACCAACATCTACATCCTCAACCTGGCAGTGGCCGACGTGCTCTTCATGATGGGCCTGCCCTTCATCGCCATCCAGCTGGCTCTGGTCCACTGGCCGTTTGGCCCGGTGCTCTGCAGGGTGGTGATGACGGTCGACTCCCTGAACCAGTTCACATCCATCTTCTGCCTGATGGTCATGAGCATCGATCGCTACCTGGCTGTGGTGCACCCCATTAAGTCCACAAAGTGGCGCAAGCCGCGAATGGCCAAGACTATTAACTTGACAGTGTGGGGGGTGTCCTTGATGGTGAACCTGCCCATTGTTATCTACAGCGGAGTCATCGTAAAGCAAGACGGCTGCTTCTGCACCATCGTGTGGCCCGAGCCTCAAGAGGCCTACCAGACGGCGTTCATGTTCTACACCTTCATCCTGGGCTTCTTCCTGCCCCTCATGGTCATCTGCCTTTGCTACTTGTTTATCATCTTTAAGGTGAAGTCCTCGGGCATCCGTGTGGGCTCCTCTAAAAGGAAGCGCTCAGAGAGGAAGGTGACGAGGATGGTATCCATCGTAGTGGCAGTGTTCGTCTTCTGCTGGCTGCCTTTCTACGTTTTCAACGTCACCTCGGTGACAGGGACCATCAGCACCACTCCCTTCCTGAGGAGCACTTTTGCTTTTGTGGTGGTTCTGGGATACGCCAATAGCTGCGCCAACCCGATTCTCTACGCCTTCCTGTCAGAAAACTTTAGGAAGAGTTTCCAGAATGTTCTGTGTCTTAAGAAGGTGGGAGGGCTGGATGAGGCTGACCGCAGCGATAGCCGACAGGATAAGTCTCGCATGATAAATGAACCCACAGAGACCCAAAGCACTCTGCTGAATGGTGACCTGCAGACCAGCATCTGAGAGGAAGGGGATGGACTCGCACACAAGAGTCCTACATATCTGAAATAAATAACAGTGAGCTCCTATCAGCATCTCTAAGGTCACATCAGAGAGGAAGTGGACATTAATAAAGAAAGGAACATGTCCCTTGTTAAGGGGGACAAAGCAACATCAGAATTTCAAACTGCACTGTTCCTCTATCTGCCTTTGACACATTGTTTGATTTCCTTGGCTGTAAACAAATCCATTATTATGTTATCGTGCGTCCATAAAACTGTTTGTTGCTCTATGCTGTAACTGAAATCTGTTTGACTGTGCTCAGTGTATTGACTCTGAGGAAAGGTGGAACGGACACTAACGCCCACTTACAAAGGTCCCCTGGGTGACATGAATTTTCCCTGGAGACCAAGGTATATATTCGTAGTTTTCAGCGGCGGGCTGTGCCAAGTCTCCAGAGTCCTGCATTGTGTTGAAATAACATATATCACATGTTGTAAAACAACAAACTGGCAATTCCTTTATTTTGTTCATGTCATGTCTGCAATTTATGTTCTCTTTTCAACTGTAAATATATGTAGAAATGGGGAAGAGAATGTGTAAAAAAAGTCAAATGTAATCTCTATTTTCCAGACACAGAACATTATGAATGTTAGTTCTCTTGAATATTGTGTTTTGTGGTGCAATGGTCTGATTAAATGTGTGACCAAATGTACTTGTGAAGAAACGTATCAATTGTAAATGTAACAGTGTTCAGTTGGCGGTACATATATCGTATTTTGTCACTCGCTGCTGTAGTGTAGCTACATGCATAATTAATATTACATTAAAGGTACTGACTCGATAAACAAAGCCAGCCTCTAACCAAATTGCTGCTAAGATGTATAGAAACTCTCCTCTAATGTTGTATAGCGTATGAGGTTGTGCCACTGTAAACCTGATTCATGAATTTATGTTGGGAGATGTTCATTCTCATTGTTTATTTATTATTTATGTTACAAAATAATGTTGCTATCATTGTTTTTTTGAATGTATTTTCTTATTTCATAAATGCAAGACTGCATTGTTCCAAATGATTCAATTAGAATTCTGGGTAGTTCATATATTTTACTTATTACACCATAAAACCTGCTCATATCATATTTTCTGAAGGATCATTTTACTCCAGTGAAGCGAAAGGATCACTATCCAAGAAGAGAAGTAATGTACTTGGATTTAAGCTGGATACACTTTTCTCATTTGAAACAGACTTTCAGCTTATTGATGTTTCATTATGTTGTATTGCAGGAAGCAATGTTCGGTAGCTATCTGTAAACTGCTGTTTTTCATCTGTTCTTCTATTTTCCTCGACTTTCCATAATGTGAGAGGCTTAGCTTGTCGAATGCTGCCTCTCATAGCTAGCTACTTGTAAAGACTCTGTATAATGACACTGACACATCCTCCTCTCACCATCTGTGGCATTTGAGATGCCACGTTTCAAGTGTTTTTTTTTCTCCTCCGGGTGTCTGAGTGACGGGAATTTGTAAAGGACGACTCTGATAAAGGCTCTGAGGTTCCTTTATCATCGTGACGGCTGTGCTGCTCCAAGAGTCCAACGTGCACCCTGCCATCCTGTGACTGTCTGTCTGTGGCTGTGCTCAGATTCCTCAGATCTATATAACTTTAAAACTCTACCCTACACGACCGCACATGTTCCCTCCATACACACCAACACCAGTGACAGATTAGAATCCTGAGTGTCTGTGTGTGTTAATCTCAATCACCTAAACCCTTACAAAACTGTGAGGCAGAGTATGTGTTATCATTGATATTTAAATTCATACATTCAAAAGAGACTAACCACTCTCAACATGTGGTTTTCTTGTGTCAATAGTGGATGAAAAACAGAATTACACAAGCACACTGACAAGTTGTGACCGCCCAGCCACAACAAATCAACTTCCATTATCCAATCTGTGGTATTTTGGGATTTGTTACCTCTTGTATTTTTCTCATCCAAAAAGATGACACAACTATTATGTCTTATATGTCCATAGCAACAGTGACCAAGAGTGTCGGGCCCATGGTTACACGAATTAGCATAATAGATATGACACTGGACATGAATTATGAATGCGGACATTGCTCAGATGAAAAAGAAAGGCTGCATTAGGGCTGTGAAACAAAACAACAGTTACAAAAACACTGATTTAAGTGTATAGGAAGGTTTGTGTACACAGATATGTAAATCCCATCACCTGTACAATATCATCTAGCTATTGCAGTCATTCTAGAATTTATCAGGGCAAAGACCTTTTGTCAATGCTTACAGTTTTTTTTCATCTTAAATATTTACATTCTTAATATTATATTGTAGATGTTCTACTTGCCATTTGTTCCATCGGTGTTGTAATTTGGTATGTTTTTTTATGGAGTGCCCCAATGTTATGTCTCATGAAGATTAAAAAAAAAAAAAAATTGAAAGTTTGACTGTTTCTGTAGAAAGTGCATCATGTATGTTCTTCCAGTTTCTGTTGAGTAATAATGAAACATCAAGTTTGACGGAGCAAACAAAGATTGTGCATAATTGTGTTGAAACTAAATAAAGCAAGTTCTAAGTGATTCATTTGTTTGTGTGTAATATTGTGAATGCCAAATGAATATGGTAAAATACTGCATATTTACAGTACATTTAACATTTGCAATGTATTAACAATATTGTTATTACATTAATTTAATCCTAGGGTCTAAGGTTTGCTTTAAATCCTGAGGGCAGGCCAACACTTGATTTCTCCCAGATCTTCTCTGAGCTTAGTCTGACCACCAGGTGGCGCCATACTCAAACACGTAACTAGAGATGCTCTCGGGACAGAAATATGACAGTTCATTAGAAAGCTTAAAGGTTTATGCATGTCAAGTGTTAAAATGTGTTAAACCTTTGTTAAATGGATGCGTTTCCTTTCCGTACTTTCTCTTAAAGTCCAGAATACACTACAGCGTACATTCTGTATATTGACCCGATGAAGGGCAGTTTGATTGTCAGATAAGAAAAAAAACAACAAATACATTCCAATTTTGTTCCGAGTTTAATCACTGAAACGGATAATGAAGCTCTCCTCTTCCTCCTCATTTCAGCTGCGTCCCTGAATGTCCTTGGGTGGTCTTAACTGCTCCATGATACACCAATAACCAAAGTCTTTGATATTACTGTTCAGAAACCCACCGTTGCCCTCTAGCTGAGGTTCTGCAGCAGACCAAAGGATATGCATGTTGGTTTTGACTTAAAGAGCAGCTACACAACCAGGGGTTGTGGTTTTTATGTGGCATTACTGTGATAGGTTAGGGACCTCATATTATACATGAGTGAATATTTGTTTATTTCTGTATTTTATTATACATACACAATATGTGATATTCAAACAAAACAGACCACAACACCCTGATGTGTATGTGCATTATCTAAAGTCTTGACAGCATACTGATTGAATGGAGCACTGGGTTTACTGCACTGCAGAGGCAAGACACCACGGACCACACCGGTCTACACCAGCCACACAGTTGCCATGGAGAAGATTAACACTGATGGATTCAGAGCGAGGCTGTGGTCGCACAGTGCGCGTATACGTGCAATGTGTTTTATCCTTTATACATCTCACATGATCGTCTCCCCATCCCCAAACTACAGAACAAAAATCATGATGGGCAGCAGGCCTTGAGGCATTACTGAGGGTCATTTTTCACATATTATAAGATCATGAGAGCCCAGTCGCATGCAGTGTTGTTAAATGGGCTTTTTTTTTTTTTTTTTGCAGAGCATCCACGGTGTTCAATGAGAAGAGACCACAGCATGTATGGAGTCTTCTCTTCATAATGCCACATGAAACCCAAAGCTCACATTCAACATACAATTCATAAACAGCAAAAAGGTAGCCAATTTAACCATCACCATCATTATACCAACAATTCCACAAGAATGAAAGTATAATACGTCAAACAACATTTCCAGTACCAGGACAGCGAGGGACACATGACTGTACTGAAATTTAAAAAATAAAAGACACAAATGAACAGTAAACAAAAATGTGATGAGTTGCTAAAAAAAAAAATAGATATTCCCCACCCTCAACCAGACTTAAAAATAAAACAATCAACAGTAAATAATGGAACATGAGCACACTCAGGTCCAAATCTGCCTAGTTTCCATGGCAGCACTTCCCCAGCAACTGGCAAAGGCAGCGTCTCTAAGCCCCCCCATGTTTTGTTTTTTTGCTCTTAAAAAATAAATGTGTACTAGATTCATACAGTATTTCATAACAAAATTCACAAATGATAAGAATCATAACCATACCTTTAGAAATGTTCTTGCAAAGTTCATAATACGTTGATTTTATTATTCTTACTTTTTTTTTGTTTTTGCGTTCAGTCCTGTATGCATATGACAACAAACTGTCCTCTATCGAGTTAAACGCTTGGTCAGTTGAAAACGAGAGCACCATGGGAGAGAAATGGAGGGCGTGAGTGGGGGGGCGGGTGGTGAAGGGGGTCAGAATACTGTGAAAAAAATCCAGATGTGCCCGATGGAGATGACGGCCAGTCACACTCAGACCGCCCCCTGCAGCAGGTAGGGGGGGAGGGAGGGAGGGTGAGGGGGTGGGGGGAGGCCTCTTCCCTCTGCCCAAGCCTGGAACTGACGAAGCACGAACTCTTCCTCCTCCTCCATCTCTCCTCTTCATTCAGTTTTGTCAAGTAGATGCCAAGAAGTAGCTCAGTGCTTGTTTTTTTTTTGTATTCTTTTGAAAGGTTGCATGATTTCGCACGTCTTTTTATGTGTTGCCCTCCAGAGCTGGACTCTGTAGTAGACTGGTAGTCAAAGAGTTTCAGGTAGGTTTGTGTGTTTGTGTTTCATCCTGTCCCCAGGCCCTTGACTCTCTCGTTAGAAGCAGTGGTTCTTCGTGGTCAGTCCTCACAAAGACTACTCGTACTCAAGGAACTGTTTATGGTAGAATAAGAGATACCTGAGAGAGGGGGGAAAGAGTAAGATTTGTTACAGAGTTCATACTGTTTAACGGCCCGTCCACACTACAGCTTCAAAAACGGTTTCCAACGCGTCTGCCCATTCACTTTGAATGGGGTGACGTCACTTTTCGCCAAACTGCATTGTGGGAAGCAGAGCGGAGCTTTCCTGGCGTTTCAGGCTGCAAAAGTTGAGCAATGTTCAACTTTTGAAGCTTCTGAAGCTTTCGGTGGAAGCGTCAGCCAATCCAATCATAGGCCAGTACAAGCTCTAGCCAATCAAACCGCTGCTTGTGTGTCAGGGGCGGGAGATTCATGTGATTGGTTGTTGGTCGAGCTTCAGACACGCCCAGCTCCAAGCTTTTTTTGAAGCTGTAGTGTGGACGGGCCGTAACACTTCTTAGTACTGTCATTGTCTTGTTTCTGGACTCACCCTTCACTATCGAGTACATCCTTAATGCTGGCCTTGGTGATTATGGCGTCATCACATTTGAACCACTGGTCTTTGTGCTGGCGGATGAAGCTGGTGTAGTGGCCACTCTCTAATGTGCCTTGGTGGTTGACCACCGCAAACAAGGAATACCTAGAAAAAACAAACAAAGAAAATGTAAATATGTGTTTGTTTTGTTGTTTGAATCACTTTAGCACAAATATCTCATAAAGCCCCGTTATCCTCCCCATACATGGGTGCCTTCATTTGTCTTGAACGTCATGCTGCTGCTCTTTCAGGTCTTTCCTGTGTATTTAAAACGCCTCATCAATCATCCCCTTGAATACCGACTTTGTGTCTCACATATTATAAGACCTCATGTATGGAGTCTTCTCTTCATAATGCCACATGAAACCCAAAGCTCACATTCAACATACAATTCATGTATGTCAAGCAGCCTGTCAATGGTATTAAGATATTAAATTCCCCGTAAATGTCCTTGAAAATGAAAGCTATTGTAACTGTCATGGATGAAGAAAATTAAGCAGCGTTTAATTGGTTCCAAGTTGATTTAATTTGGGGAAGTCACAGCCGGGTGCTTCAGGTCATTAGCATGTGCTGCTGTGCTGGAAGAGACATTTCTACTATGATGTGTGCACTGCTCTGAGGCCGCAGAGTGTTAATATATCAGTTTGCTGTAGTACATGTGTTCAAAGGTACTCACTTATTGTCGTTGTTTAATACATCAACCGTCAGTTGATACTGCCCGTTCATCCTGCTCTCTTTACTGTCGGAGGCAGAAAAACAAAAGCAAGACATTAGCATTTGTTAAAGCTGCATGCACTGGTAAACATGTTACAATGGCACGGAAATCCACTAGGTGGCAGAATTCTTCTATCTCTGAAAGCCAATATATTCCCTGCCAGCGCCATAGCCTAATGATATTTCTGTCTCTGAACAGAGCTGAATGGATGCTTCTGCCAGGGGTGGGGCAATACTGCAACTGCATGCTTTAATGACATCAATATACATTTGTTGGAAGCATTTAATAATGATGTTTTGTCTAATATGCAAATATTTTAAATTACTGTGAGTGCAATGTCTGTATAGTGCATCATAGAGTATGCACTACAAACATTAACATACGATAAACCACGTAAAAAAGCTGCTCCTAGATCTAAACAGAAGACCTTGATGTGGACTGGCGGGACCAGATTCACTATCAGGGGGAAATCTATGGGCCCTAGGTGGGGGGCTTACCTGGATGCCATGAAGGGCGTCATGTCCAACTCTAGGGGGAAGGAAACGTATGTAGTGATCTTCCTCCGCAGTTTGGCAGAGTGCTCAAACCGCTGTAGATGGCCAGAGAGAGGAGAGGAGAGAGGGGGAAGGGGCAGGAACATGGCAAGAGAGCGAGAGTGGGGGGAGGGGAGAGGACACATTATTTAGAAATAACAGATATACTCACAACATGCAAAATACAACGCAGCTAATGAAAAGTGAAATGACATATTGTGTGCCTCACGTTTGCGCATTCACACCAATATAATAACAGGATTGAGCTCAAAACAATTTCCTTGGAAGCCTAGTCCCATGAATATCATAAATACGTTATAGACCTTCCCCCCCAATACTGGTATGATAAATAAAACATGGACAGTGGAGGGCTGGACAAGTCATTGAAGTCATTGGTGTCCTGGGACAATGGGTGAAAGGGATGGAAGTAATGCACCAACAACTGAATCAGATTATCAACACACCTACGCACAAGCAACATCACACGCATCGGATGTAAGGCTGCATACACACAGGGCAAAATGGATCACGTATATATAGGGCTGTAGAAATATCAAAACCGTCAAGAAATCATTTTAAAACGCATCTGCATTTGGAGGATTGTTTTTGGAGTGTCTTTGGACTAACAACAAAATAAGATGTGTGAACGATAAAAGCTCCCCGTACCCTAAAATGATTAAATTATATAGACAGATAATGTAACAGGAGATCATTGGCAGCACTTTGTCACCGGCCGACTCACTTTGAGATGGAAACACGCTACGATGGGGAGCTTCTTCATCGTCAGCTGTTTGGTGGACTCCTGGTAACTATGGCAACCGCCGCACTTGATTTTGGCACTGCTTCCGAGATGCTCGGGCCGCGTAAACCTGCAGAGGGAGGGTCGGAGCGAGAAGAAGAAGAAAAAAACAAGAGGAGAGGGTGTTAAAGAGAAGACAAAATGTGGGCAAACGAGAGACAGGAAGTGAAAACTTTCAGAAGATTAATTAGGTTCTATATTATTTAGTTGCGTTACATAAACCCTTTTGATCTCGCCTTTGCACCCCGCTAAACCAAGTCCTACAGATCTGAAGTTGATCTGAAGCTGTGCGAGGGCTTGTCTGCATGGAGAGTGTTTGTGCAGCCTCTCTGTAAGTCAGACCAACCCAGAGCCATGCTGGTAATGCCAAAGCCTCCATCACCACGGCAACAACACCAACCAGTTCTGTACCTTTAAGAGACTTGCTGCAGCAACTAGGGGTGTGTAAGGTGCTGCAGTAAAAAAAAAAAAAAAAAGTCAGAAGGAAAGGAGGCGAGAGAAAGAGGGGGAGGATGAGACGAATGCGAGAGGTAGAGAGTGAGGGCACGGGGGGAAAGTGTTATATGGAGAGGGGAGGGAGGGAGGGAAATAAGATAAGGAGAGGAGGGAAAGAAATTGCAAGAATGAAGAGGCAGTAGAGGAGATATGAGAGGTCACATCTGCTCTGCAAACCTGGTGAGTGTGGAGAAGATGAGATCCTGGGATAACAGGTTTGTCGTGGCTGAGCTGACGCAATACGTGACCTCTCATACAAGCGAGAGGATGATGAGATTTGTTTTTAAGTGGAGACGATTGAAACCCATCAATCTGGAGAGGTGGCAGAAGGATACAGGAAAATACGCCTATTGAAAGAAAAGTACTTCCTTTCCTTTACCAAATGTCATGACATCATTTATTTTGAAACTAACAACGTTTTAATAGCATCATGTTATTGTGTTTTTTGGCAAGAAGCGCTTATGATTTGGCTCCAAGTGTATTCTACAACCCAGGAGATGGGGATTTTAGTTCAGTTTAGATAGATACAAAAAAGGAAACCACACTGGCAAAAGATAAAACTGTCAGGTGTCAGCTGATCCGTACCTGCGCAGGCAGTCTGTGAGGGTGGTGGCCCCTGACAGGTGGCTCTCTCCATTCACTGTGCCGCCATCCCCTCCAGGGCTGAGGGGCCAGAAAGGTGTGGAAGAGCCAGGAAGGTCCAGGCTGATGTCCCAGAATGGATCTATCGTCGTGGAAACCCCACTAAGAGGAAGAAAAGAAAAGAGGGATTGATTATGAGTTTGAATAAATAGTGTGCAGTTGTGTGTCATCTATTACAGGTCATGATGAAAGGATGATGACACAGATGGCAATGCCCAAGCTTAGATTCACAGCCTCTGTAGACACTGATCATGTTTTGGTTTAAAGCCTGCTTGAACAGCGAACAATGAATGGGTGCATGATGTGAATAATATTCCCCACTCAGAGAATATTAGCTTGGGATTTGTATTTTTACAACCCAATACCGTTGAGTGATGGTCTGCAGCAGGGGCAAAATGGAGGCTTCAGTGAAGAATGCATGCATTACACATAAATATGCGCACAGGCTGCCGCAAATTACTGCTGTTGATTAGATGGTGATGTTACACCAAGTGGTGCCAGTAGGTGGCTTCTAAGGCAAGTGTGCATGCATTAATGATGCATGAGAGCAACCCTGCAGCAATATGGAACCATTATGGTACCATTTCTGTTGCCAACATAAAGCTTTGGGGGATGCATCTCCTTAATCTATAGTCTACAGAAGATGTATCTAACCATTACAGGGGGGTTCAGTTTATGGCAGAGTGATGCTGGAGACAGCTTCAGAGGACTCTCTTCACAGGTAACAATGCACTTTGCTGGGCTTGCCCGCAAGCCTGGACGAGGTGCTTTGCAGTTCAGTGCAGCGCGCTAGTGCTAATGTGACAGGACAGCTCTAGGGGGCAGGCAACGCTTGAGTTGTGCTGATGTCTAGACAACCCCCCCCCCAGCATCTCTGCAGGGACTGGGCCTTTAAACATTAGCAGTGGAGAGGACACAACCTGTGGTTGACCAACTCTGAGAGGACAGGTGGTGTCCACATCGATCAGCCAAGCGGAGAGAGGAGACTACGCAATCGCAGGACAGATAGATGATGGATGTGTGTATAGAACAGAAGGGGGGTGCTCCCTCAAGATGAATGGAGAGAAAGGCTTTCAAATGGGACTTCATTTTGAAAAATAGCTTCTTTATCATTTTTAAATTGAAAACAAACAACAAACTTACTGGCACACTTGACAGGTAACATCTGATTGCAGGCCCCCAGTGAAGATTTGGTCAATGATGCAGTTGCAGTGGTTTGGATTGTTGGCCTTCTTCCCATTGTCATCTCCTGTGAAGAGCAGAAAGTATAAATAGACAAACAGATAACACCTACGACCTGTTTAGCACCTCTAAAGCGCTCTGTCTGCCGCTCTTTCTCACTTTACGTTTCCCCTGCAGCGGCGCCTCTGAGCCACTTCACAACTCTCCGTGTCGTAGCTAATGGAAGCCTCACTGCAGGGTCTGAGGGTGAGTCAGCCTGTCATTGCACTGCAGCAGGTCCTATTGACATTCCTCACACTGCTAGCTTCCTTCCTTTCCCTTTGGTATACAAGATTGCCTATCTCCTTCAGCATGCTTCCAGTGAAGTCAGGCAGTATGCTCTGTTGGTCGATCTAAAGTACAACTACACACGGCGGATCAGAGGCGGTAGGTGGCCCACACACTCCATGTCACCGACATCGATCTTTGCTGCGTTTTCTATTCAGCCTGACTTGGAAAAGCTGCAATCCTGGCTGATGTATAATAATAATAATACTCGAGAAAGCACCTGAAAACAAATCTAGGGTAAACCTTTGAATCTCGCTGAATTTAAAGGGAACCCATTAGTGTTTATTTTTTATTTTAAGACATTGATTGGTTATATGGCTTACTGATGGTGTCCCCTTTGCAGTGCCGGTGTAGAACATCCAGAGCTGCGATGAGGAACTCGTGGGCGTCTTGTTGCTCGTATCCTGCGAGGTGACGTGCATGAGTCCACACCAGGTGCAGCAGCCGGAAGGGAATGTGGGGTGAGCGGTGGCCCGAGTAGAACTGAGAGCGGGGAAGAGAGATGGGGGTGAAGAGGAGAGGGTGGTTAGCCTAGTTTTCCAGGTGTTCTTAGGTCCGACATATTTGATCACCTCTGTGACAGGCTCATTGCCACAATGCCCACTGGTCATCTATAATTCATTGCTGAACCGTAGCAAACGTTCCGTCCGTACGAGGTGATCTCTCTCAGCTGCTGCTTTCTACAGGCATCTTCAGAAACACGAATTCATTCCAACACACATCACCTAACGACAAAAGCAGTAATGCCAGCTCGAGACGAGAGGTGTGTGTGATATATGTATATACAGTATGCAATTTGTTTTATCTTTATTAACCATGTCTGTGTTTCTCTCTTCTGTTGCTGCTGTAACGTCTGCATTTCCCTACATGGATCAATAAAGGTCCATCTGATCATAAGACACAGTACTCAAAGACATGGTTGAACAACGTGATCGTATGGAGCAAGGTTCAACACCGCAATGACGTTCCAACCAGAGCTCATTAATGCCAGAGAGGGCTCTCATTTCTCAATGTGGTGATGGTGCAAACAGTTTTGCTTTATTCTACACAGCTCTCTCTGAAATATGTTTGAGCTGCTCAGAGAAAACAAGCTGCACTGACATCTATTTTGAATCTTACAAACGCTGCTTCTTCCCAGCCGTGTGAAGGTGGCTTGACAAAGTAAAGACGCTACGAGAAGAGGGGGTAACTGTGCGGGGGAGGAGAGGGGCTGATCAAAGCGTGCCGCGTCTCTTACCTTCAAATATATAAAGCTGTGTGTGTGTGTGTGTGTGTGTGTGTGTGTGTGTGTGTGTGTGTGTGTGTGTGTGTGTGTGTGTGTGTGTGTGTGTGTGTGTGTGTGTGTGTGTCTGCAGAGTCAAAAGACGGCATCTGATGACGACATTGGGCTGGTTAAAAAAAGGAATGAAGTTGCGGGATGGAAGTCTGCTAGGAAGACGTGAGTGGTAATATGTGTGGGACAGAGAGTGTTTGAATGGATTAGTGTTTCTTGTATGGGTGACCCCGAGTGTTCCGTCTCACACACAGCTGGAATCCTCAATCACCGTCTGCCTCGGCGTGATAGAGGTGAGCGATTACCTCCTTCATATGTTATATATTGTATGCGTGTGTTGCGTTGATTGGTCGGCGATGACTAAACTCATTATAGCACCACTTGCCATCTGTAGGCCCATATACAGTGGGAAGTGAGAGGGTGTAAGAACAAAAAGCGAGGCCGTGTGGGAGCGGAGCAGGCAGATATTACATAACGTCCAGGGCCGATGAGTTTGTTAGATGTGAAACAGCAAACTTTTGTATTAAAGAGATAGGCTTAAGAGGCTATAAACAGCTGTGCAACATACAGTCATTTGCATGTACTAACCAGGTTAGATACAAGTATAATTCTGCTTATTCATTTGCATGAGGCCCTGTTCATTCCTCTCAGGGAGGATTCTCTTCTCCTCTCCCTGCCTCTCTCTTCGAACTCGACAGAAGAGCTCACCAGTGACTCAGCCTGCTGCAATGAGTTGCACTGCGAGAGAAGGCATCACATGGTTTGAAAAAAGACCTATAATTGTACCTCAGTTTGGACCAAAGTCATCCTTTTCTATGTGGGATCGAGCAAATCTATGTGAACAAGTTCAAACACTAACTGTGGATCATACCTCTTGAAAGAGCTGCGACATCTCACACACCAGACAGGAGTTTGATTGCATCTCGCACTTGTGTCTGTCGGAGAGAAAGAAGTCTCGCAGCAGCGGCGTGTGTGTGAGAGCCTGAACAATGCAGTTCATGAAACACGTGTTGCCCAGGTTTATTAACCCTCGTAAACCTGCAGGACAAGGAGAGACAAAGACAAGTGTAAGCACAACATGGCATTGAAGGCTAAACATGACTGTGCTTCTTCTGATTCCTAATGCTGCGAAACGAGGGAACTTGAATCCCAAATAATTACCTGATCCCTGATTTGACCACGTGTTATCTGTGGCCAGTTTTATTAGTAAGCAAAACTGAATTAGTAGCCATAAGAACCACAACTATGTATTGATATTTTCCTTTTTTTTGTGAGAAATAGCTATTTTTATTTGACTTTTGGACCAAATCTATAATGGTTTTGTTATATATCAGAAAAAGAAGCATCTCACAGCGTCACCTAGGGATGGGTACCGAGCCCCGGTATTAAACGGGCCCCGGGGCTGAATTATTAAAGACCGTGGTACCGTTAAGCTCCGACGTTATCGGTCTTTTTATCGGTACTACTGGAGACATGTAAAAAATATATGTATTATTGCTACACAAACATTATATTGCAGTTTTAGTGTCGCCAACTCCGTTTCCAATATGCAAAAAGACTGCAAAATGCATCCCGCCTGTGTGCGAGGGGGCGGGGCAGTTTACACACACGCAGCTGCTACATGCAGCAACACACACACGGAGGAGATGGCGGAGAGAACGCGCTCCAAGGTGTGGTTAAATGTTACCCGCCTCGATGCTCGTTGCCTAAAGTGCAATAAGAGTTTAGCATGTAAGGGCGGTAACACGAGCAAGTTGTCTAAACATTTAGCAAAAGTGCTCCACATCCAGACGGAGGAATGCACCGGGTTCGACTCTCTTCTTTCTAGTAGCTCTGTAGCCCCGTCCACGAGTAACGTTTCCACGTCAGGTGTTATGTATGCTAGCAGTAACACACAGAGTTAACTACATTATACAAACATGGGTTATGATTAGAGGTAACCGAGTTATTTATTTTGTTAAAGTTTCAGCTATTCCGTTTACAGTTCTGTCATCACATTATTTAATACGATTTGTTAAAACATTGTTGTTTCTTTTGATGTTTTTAATTTAAATAAAAAGCAATGTTAGTTTTGTTCACAATTTGTTTAGTTAGTTTACCTTATTTTTTTTCTCCAAAAGAACCGATAAGAGTACCGTTAAAAGACCGGACCGATAAGCGGTATCGATAAAAGTAGTAGTACCGTTAAAACCTTAACGATACCCATCCCTAACATCACCGTGGATTTACGGAAATTAAAATGGGCATCTTTGATACTTTTAAATTATTTACTTCTTCTGGATATCATTAAATTAATTATTCTTAGAATTAACTGGCAACTTGGTGGACAGTGTAAATATTTGTTACGGGCCTATATTGAACCATAAATATAGCACCCACATCTTAATCTGCCTGAATATTTATAACACATAAAAGTGTAAATATTCAAATATGTTTGCGAATGTTTGTTCTCTTATCAAGGTGTTGGGTCAGGTCTGCCAGCAAAACCGTGTGTATCCTGGAGCTGACTCCAGAGCTGTTACTGGATTCATTTAAAGTGAGAAACGAAAAGCTACGATGTTCCAGTGATGGCCAATAGAACAGGTGAGACACAGCCAGGTTTTGGGCTTGATCCAATTGAGCGTGGTTTGGTTCTGGAAGAGAGCGCTCAGCGTGAGGTTTATTGCCTCAGACTGGTCCACACACACACACACACACACACACACACACACACACACACACACACACACACACCTGCACAATCAGGGCTACCAACCAAGCTCTTTGGAGATAATAGAAGGGGTTGAAGGATGGCAGGGGGGAAGAACCAAAAGCTCATGTACTTTATCAGAGACAGAATTGGCAGGAAGAAAACATGTTCTGCGGAGAAACAGATTGAGGGGCGCCTCTACAGCGTCGGAGAGGGAACACTGTGATGCTGTTGGATCCTGTCGACCTTGGGTATCACACTTTAATGCAAGAGTGACCCCAAGTACACTTGCTCCATAGGCACATGAAGATAACACCCAGCTCTAAAGGATCCCACACACTGTCTAGAGAGGAGTCTGTGCAGTCTAGTGCTTACCTATGGTACAGTTTGTAGTGATTTTCCTCCGTTTTGGATTGTGTCGTAACAATTCTAGCTCCCTCTTGGTCGGCTCCCATGTTGTGTATTTCTCCCCTATGCCTGTGGATACAAAGAATCACCAATAAGACGGCACGATATCAACTTGTCAGAAAAGATGATATCTGAGAGAATACACAATGCTCTACCTTGCAATTTCCAGGCTTTCCTCTGTTCCTCTTTAGCAATCTGCTCCATGTCTTTGTCGTATATGTAGTCTTGACACACAAAACAATATATGCCACCGTATAATAAGTCTATCGCTGGAAGAAGGGAAGAGGGAGAGAGAGGGGACGAAAGAGAGATTGCACCATAATTACAAATAGATTTTTCCAGCACAGTAACACACATTGGGTTTTATTTTATTGTCCAACCTCGCTGGTGCAGCCAGACTCAAGACACGCGTTTCTCCGCACTGCATTCCATCTCATTGCTTGCACTGGGCAATTAACAGATATGAGGGGAGTAGTGATGGAATAGGTGTAGTTGTCTGCCACCCACACCTGGGCGTTCAACTAACACCATCCTGTTCCATTTTCAAACTCCACGGCAGCAACACCTCAGCTCTGTTGCCGTGACAACCTATTTTTAGCTTAACTGGACATTTTTCTGTTTTTGGTGCCACCCACACTGACAAAGTGAGCCAACACATCATGTAGAAAACCTGACTGGTGTTTGTTATATCATTGTCCCAGGGACATGTTTTGTGTGTTTAAGCAAACGTGCAAAGAAATAAGTCATGCAGTAAAACAAAAAATGTAGTTGAAAAACCATCTTTCCATCTCATCTTTCTTTTCTCTTGTAAAACACGGCATCATTGGGTAACAATTAGTTGACAAAACTCTGACATGGCCACAAGAGGAAGAAGTCGATTGAGTAGTGAGTACTGAACAAGATGCAGGCAGGAATTCATAAATCGTACTCATTTGAGTGAAGAATCCAAAGACTGGTAGGTGAAAGAAAAGGAGAAGAAGCAGTGTTTCCCACGCATAGACTCAGTGAGCCACCCAGGTTATTTTGATACTGCATAAGCATGTTTGGCAACCCATTTTAGTAGTTGTAATCAATAGTACAATCTCCCCATAGGGAGGCTGTGGATCAGTGGATAGTAGGGCTGCTCAATTAATCATATTTTAATCGCAATTACGATTTTGGCTTGCAACGGTTATGAAAACAACAAAACGATTATTTATTTCAAATTATAAATTTTTTGGATTGGTTTTTCAGTTGAATTATACTTAAAGTTCGGGGTAATCAACTGTTAAAAACATACTCTTCACATTTGTTTTCAATAAATGGATGTTTTCAAAGTAAATGGATAATTGTTTTTAATAATCGTGATATCAATTATTGACCCAAATAAATCGAGATTGTGATTTTTGCCATAATCGAGCCGCCCTAGTGGATAGTGTGCCGGACTTGGAATCAGGGGATAGCAAGTTCGAGTCCCACTGCAGTCAGCATGTCGTTGTGTCCCTGGACAAGACACTTCACCCCAAATGTGGGGATTGCCCACAGTACTGAATGCATGCAAGTCGCTTTGGATAAAAGCGTCTAACAAATGACATGTAATCTAATGTCTGTTCCTCCCCAACCTGTTCTTTCTGCTATCTGACAAACACACAGGCATTCATCCGGAGTTAAAGAAAGGTGGGCATCATGGACACCTCTGCACATTCTAATTAACTCATAAGTTAAAAAGATGTGAAAAGGAGTCCTGAGAGGGCAGCTTGCCATCTAGCAGACAGGGAGTTTGGTTAATTTGATTAGAGGTGGAGAGGAACAGGGCGCCACTGTCAGAGAGGCTCCAGTGGAAAGCTCAGGTAATTAAGACTGTGTGCGTGTGCGTGTGTGTGTGTGTGTGTCCAAACTGTTGAAATGCATTAAATCAATTAAGGCCATCCAGACAGCTACCACGAACGCCTACCGTCTCCCTGGTTGCCATTTTTAGACGCTCTCACTGGTGTAATGTAAAAATATTGCTCGCTAGTATCATTATCGTCTTTTGCATAATTAGCATGTAAGGTGGAAAATAGGCTTTCTGGTAGCTGTGGATTAGCCGTCTCTGCTCCTCCCTTACTGCTGTATGAAAGGGAGAGTAGGAACTTCAACCCATGACATTTGACTGGCTAAGGCGCTCACCAGAATGGTAATGTGCTGCAGTTAAAGTGAGGTTCAGCTCGCTGCCTGTCTGAGGGGGAGGAAGTCTCTCAAAGTAATGCTGTAATCCTTTGCTGGTAATAGCTGATGCTGCAGTGGGCCACAGGAGTGCATGGGAATATGAGGAATGAGGTAATGAGACTGAGCCTTGGACGTCGTAGGGAGGGTCAGTATAATGTTTTCGACCATCCTTTTAGCTCTAGTGTGAGCCATTTGTTCAGATTAAAAAATAATTATTATCAAAGTTGTATTTTAATTCATACTACACAGCAATTCAGATTTGTTATAGATATAAAACACTTTAAAAAGGAGAGTGTGTGTGTGTGTGTCTTACCTAGATTGTGTCTCTTGTTTTTTGCGTGCTCGTGGATGTGTTTCTTCGTAAAACAGCCGAAAAAAACGCAGTAGAGACAAGAGTGGAGTCGGTTCAGGTGGGCACCACACATGTGACAGATGCACGACTTGGCCTGGAAGAGGAAGACAAAAAGGAGAAACGGGGTTGAGGGTCAGAAGAAAACAGTCAGTGTGTTGAGAAAAGGACCCTCTGCAGCAGGACAGAGCGATACTGTAGAGAGGCGTCAGCTGGCAGAGAGGAACCCCCTGCCAGCTGAATCAGATGTCTATCTTCACACTAACACCTCAGAGACACGATGCTCGACTAGACCTGATATGAACTGATATCAACGCAGAAGAATGACAGCGTATTTCCACACTGTATCGCTCGCTCTCAAATCATGATGGGATTTAATGCTTGGCAGGCTAACTGGAGAAGGTCACTTGAATGTGTCTGAGGCGCTCTCTAACAGCAGCTGGAGTGTGTGTAAATTGATTTGACTTGAGAGGTAACGGGACAAAAAGAACATTACAATGCCTGAAACTGTCTGCAAACCTGTCAGAAAGGAGGCCTACGTTGGCGTCACAGGAATACAGCTCCACGATTTATGCACAATAGAGATTGGTATAGTGCGCTAAAGTTGAACAACAACAGAGAAGGTTAGTAAGTATAGCATGAGTGGCGATGCCCAACTATTAGTGGGAAAGGGAGTGAGAGATGAGGGCAAAGATGAAGAAAACAATGTGTGCATGATAAAGAGAATTACAAATTCTGAATCAAAATGTTGAAGAACTTATTACTGCATTTTGAAGGCCTTAAGACCAACAACTGTGCAAGTGGTCTAACATTTAACACACAACCCCACATCCTATAACACTCAAGCTAATGAACACAGAAATATATGCCTCCCAGACATACAGGCTGTTAAACTGCATACCTGTCTGCTGCTGCGGAGTCTGAAGTGTGTTGGAGCTGTGTGAGGTGTCACTGTCCGATTAAGCTATTTGAAAATAGGTTGTATGGGCCATGAGGAATACACATTCCATTTTATCATTAGTGCTCTAAAATATGTAGTATATATTTTAGCAATGATTTCACTCTGTGCTTTATACAGTTCCGTTGGTAATGTGAGTGAAAGCACAGAAACAAAAAGTCTGCCAGCCTGATTTGCGAAGCAGAAAGTGAATAAGAGAGGAGAGACAGAGCGATCTAATCAGAACCTTACAGGGTGCAGCAGACTACGGCGCATTGAGCCGCCCACTCAAAGACAGACGACGGAGAGAAAGTAGGTGTGAAGCAAAGGTGAAGAGAAACAAAATGAGGACTATTGGCGGGAGAGATTTACCAGTTTCTGGTACACTGTGTGAAACCAGCCTGGAAGAAAGACTCACACTCCTACACACCTTGCTTTAGCTATTGGATAGAAACTCAAAGAGCCTGTGCAGTATTGTCTTTTGACTGGAAATACAAGAGCAGAACCTGATACCATATGACCAACATTAAAGTCTATTGTTGCAGAGAAGGAAAGAGGTTTTTTGGTCAGTTTCACTTCCTTCTCACTGGATGACACATAACCAAGAATGGTCTGTGCATTGAGATGACTACACGACTAAAACCAATACCACTCATGTGCTCGAAGAAAACAGTGGCTATATCACTAAATAACTTGCTATTGTTCAGTGACCCAATACTTCCACAACCAAGGCCACAAGATGGTAAGTTAATGTCATGTAGCTTTTTTGGGAGCTTATAGTTCCGACTAGAACCAACACAAATGTGGATACCAGTGGATTTGCAGTGCAGATATTCTATCACCTAAAGCCTAAGCAAGTTTCTACTTTTTAAATATTTATGATGAAGCACTTCTAAAGGGTGGCTTGAAATATTGCTGAATAAATAAATACAAATAAATCACAAAAATATCCATTCTACCTAACAGACGTGTTTTCAACAACTAAAAATGTTGATGTTAGAGATCTGAATGTCTCATCTGAGGGAGTGGTCGGAAATGTTGTGTTTGTATGGAGAAGACGACAAAATGGAGACGCAATTCAATATTGATTTGCTCTCATCGTGGTAGGCTAAGTATTTGGGTGTTACATCAAACATGCTACTAGGCACTGCCGCAGAGATGGGCTGCAAAACTCAGTCAGTCTGTGTTTTGGCTGAGCATTAGTAGGCGTGGGCTGGATTGTGATGACATCGCAGTAGAGGGGGTATTCAGGGTCGCAGACACTAAGCTCTGTTTTTATTCATATGGGTCTGTTAGCCAACCAGCTCTAAATGGGTGTGTGTTTGGGTCCTGTGAAAGAGAAGGGGCGAATCAGTGTGGTGCTTTTCGAGGTTGGAAACATGGGGAGTGAAGGGAAGGAACAAAATGTAGACTGTCACCAAAACCAACAACATCTACAGCAGATTCTTTGAACATTCAACGAAGAGCTTGTATCATTGACAGGCTATGAGAAGAGAAGGGAAGGGTGTTTTGAGAATCTAAATGAAACTCTGTTTGCACTACACATATATAAAAAGATAGGGCACTTTCAAATCCTTAATGTTAGTAACACATCTCTAAGCCTATCCTACATAAGCAGTGATGTTGTTATTCCCCGACTTCACCTCTATTGCACCAGCACTCACAGTAAAAAACAAGTAACTCTGCCCTTGCCATGCCACGCCCGCCCAAACATCCTTCACTGCCTGAACACCCCTTTAGCTGGGAGAAAATCCATCTTGCACCGCCCCTTCCCCCCCCGGGACTCTGTGGCCTCTCCCTCTCACCATGGTTCACAGACCGTCTACTCCTTACTGTCAGCAGTCCTGCCTTTCACTGAACCCTGGGCTTTTAATGTTCTATTAGATCAGCTATTGATCAGCCGCTGGCTCAGATGAATGGAACAAGTATCGGACAGGTAGCAAGCTCACGGCCGTGCTGCATTTCCCATCTGGGATGAGCTCTTTGAGGCAAGCGAGGCTGGGCACCGTGTCCAGGGGAATCACCCACTAAAGTACACAGCTGCTGATTGATGAAAGAACGGATGGACAAAGGCATTAGCTGGATGAATAGGTCTCTCCAATACATCTTTATAGTGAGGGCAAGATAGCATTACATGCTTTGTGGGTCCACTGAGTGGCCATCAGCTATGACCCATGTTCAACAACAGCAGGAAGCTTTCAATGTTCTAGCTGCATACATATACATCTAAATAAAGCAACGTCCATACTCAGCTTCTCCGTCTCCTCTTGCATTATTTCAAACTGACTGCATAACTCCTACCTCAGCATGTAGGTTAATTCATTCATATATTCAAACAGAGCCAGTAACGTGATGAGCTGTAACTGAGGAGGAGAGAAAATGACGACAATGATTATGATGTGGACAAAGGTCTGGCTCTACTGAGCACGCTCCTGCTGCTGCAGAACCGACCAGGGAGGGGGGAGAGAGTCAATACGGGGTAGAGTGCGGAGTCCAGATATATGAGAGCAGTGACTCACCGAGATGCCTCACACTGAAAAGCTTCCGCATGCTTCTCCACACAGACTTACACATCAATGAAATTAACAATGGCTGACATGCATACTGCATATATGCAAGAAAAGACACAGATCTTTCCACAGGCTTATATACACACACCAGGATATTTGCTACGAGTACTCAGCCACACACACACAGTCCTTTCTGATTCTCTAACTAATACGAACAAGCACAGTGAGGCTGGGGAAGGAGACTGATGGTGATGCTCCAGAAACGTGCTGCCGACTGACCCCGTGGGGCTGCTGCCTGTCAGAGCCTTGGCAGGATGATGTTGTAACCGCCACCCCCCCTCCCTCCTTCCAACTATCCCCCAATGACAAAGCCTTGCCTGCAAAATGCATTCTCAGTGAGCAGCCCTAGGGGGGGACACAATACAAATGTTTTATATTCTCTTTTGGCTTCCGTCCTTCATCAGCTCATTGTAACCTCTGTTGACAATGACATGTTGTATGGTCTTTGTATGAGAATGTATTCCCATCACATGCAAATTAATCAGTGGGAGGGATGACGGATTGTTGGAGAGTGCAGTTTGGCCTCATACTGTCACACACTGCTATAAGGACATTATGGCTAAAGCCTGAGCTCCAGCCTAGTTTTTCATGGTAGCTTCTTGCCGTCTCCGGGTAAACAAATAAAACAGAATCAAATGAGGATGAGATACTCAACGGTGGAGTGGTTTTGGTGCCATGTTGAAAAATGTAGTACAATGCTATGTTGTGGGTGTGTGCATGTTGAGGGGGTTGGTTAAATATAAAGAGGGTTGGCAGTACATGGGATGGATCTGCATAGGTGGGCCTGTGTGCATCTGATTAGAATTAATCAATAAGGGAAAAATTGGCAGCCTGTGAATCTGTATTGGTTTTCAGAGATCAGAGGAAATAGGAGTAAAAAAGAGGGGCAGCAGAAAGGTTTTTACTTTAATTATGGTTTATGGTGATGCTCAAACTGCGCCCAAAAATAGTCCATCAAAAGGATGGACTGGTTGAATACACATGCTTTTGAAACTGCCACACTGTCTAATAAAGACAACAGAGCCCTAACACAAGAGCACCATTCCACATTTATCAAATTCACTGACCAAGGCTACCAAAAGAAAATTGACAAACAAGTTCAGCAAGAGGGAGGATCATTCAGACTGAAGTGTGTTTGTCTGCACAGATGGTTAACAGTCTAGCTAAAGCTTAACAAAAGGGTGTGGGAACACTTTGTTCCATCGAAGGAAAATACATACACGCTGCATCGAAGAGAGACTACTGTCCTGACTTAAAGGAGACATGTCATGCTTTTCCGGTTATTACCCGTCCCCTTGTGTGTTATGAAGGTTTTTATGCATGTAAATGGGCTGCAGAGTCAAAACCCTCAAAGTGCACCCTGTTGGGAGTAAAGCTCCCCAAAACGCCTCGTTGGAACTATTTGACCTTCTTCCATGTTCTTCCTGGACATTGTGACGTGTGAACATCCAGTAGCCACGCCCAGAACTATGACACGATACGGTCATGCGGTACCCGGAACCAAATGGGCCAATCCGTGGAGCCGTTACGTTACGTCCGCGGAGCTGTTACGTTAAGCCCCCGCTGATTGGTCCAAATTGACCAATCCACGGACTTCCGCACACACTCAGTGCAGGCAGCTCTGCTGATTTCTCCTCCCTGGCTGCAGGCTGATAACAGACAGTTGGGATCGCGGCGAAATTCTCTCTGCAGACCCATTCTCACAGCGTTTATCAACCTTTTTCTTACTCAATATCAAGCCACACTTATTGTTTTTACTTCGGCTGTGACTTTGTGTGTGCTCAGGTTGAGTTTGGCTGTGTTTCGCTAAACAAGGAAATCACACCTCCACGGAGCTCAGCGCGATTCACAACGTCCCGACTGGTCTAGACCAATCGGAGCACACTGTGCTCACATGGAGGGGGGGGGGGGGGGGGGGGCAAGAGCTGCAGCGAGCCGTTTAGTGGAGAAAGTGAATACTGCTGAATACCAATGTGAGTTTGGAAAATTGCACAGTATTTTTCTATTTTAGTAGACCTCAACAATGGAATTATGATCAGTGGAAATGGCCATGACACCTCTCCTTTAAACCCAATGTTCAATTCTTTTTTATCCACATAGCTGTATCACTGAGCCTTGATCATTACCTCCATACAAATCTATGCGAACAGCCTACAGAAAAGAGGCACAGTGGGGCTATTCGTGCACTGCGGAGTCTTAAAAGTGACTACATATCGATGAGACCTAAGTAATAAATGATCTGGCAAGGGTTTAATGCCATATCTTCACCTTTTTCACAAGGACAAAGAACAATTTACATACAAAATGCCTAGTCCCAAGAAAAGCTGTCACTTGGTCCCGGGGTTTTAACAATAGGGAATAATTGAGTGTCCACACTTCAAGAGATTGATTGCCTCTTGGTTTTGGGCTTTGCCGGCCCCTGGGGAGTGATTGACAGCTCATTAGCCAGATGGTAGAACTGAGGGAGGGTGGACAGCAGCCTCATTGGCCGGCTCAAGTAATGACCAGCATGCTTTGTAGCAGCAGTGTCTTTACTGAGCCTGGTGGACATTCAAATGAGAAGTACTATCTCTAACTTTAAGGAAGGGCAAACTTAAAGACATGGTCAGGGAGAGAGATGGAAGAGAATTTCAGTCAGACAACTTGTAAAAATGCAAAGGGTAGGGGGGTGGGAGGAGTGCTGGATTCAGTTTACTTTTAGGCTAATTAAAACGCAAAGTCATGCTCATCCTCAGGCACTAAGACCAACCATCCCGAATCCATATTAGCCTTCAGCTAATAACAGCCGTAAAAACAACAACTGCTGCTTTTATGATTACCATATTAATATACGTTTTCAACCGGTTCCGGAGGAGCTGTCAACATACAGCCTGATGCGGCACCCCACCCACCTATTCTACCACCAATTTCACTATTGTGCCTATACCAATGTTGCATCTTCTTAGCTCTATTATGGAACATTTCTAAAGCACAGTAAGAGACCTTTAGCATCTATGATCTTAAATAACAGCAAAGATGAACGCGCTATGGCAGAGCACGAGGCACAATGAAGACTTCAAGATCACTATAGTGCCTTTATACGATTAGTTAATATGCTGATTACATGTGGGAGGTTGGATTCTTTGAGGCTGAACAATTGTGAGGCAGAAGGGACGACACAACGGGAGACACAAGTCCCATTTACTAAGAGAGGAAGTTACAGAACTTTACCATTTATTTAGTCTGAGTCACAGAGCCTTGGCTACAGTGACTGACAAACCAAAAGCCACATCAGACAAGACCTGGGAGTGACAGAGAGCGCAGACATGGAAGAAATAGAGCTGGAAGGGGCCAGAAACCAAAGTCTGACATCACCAAACCCACTGAGTGTTGTCTGTGAGGCAGAGGCATGAAGGGAAAGGATGGGAAGCAGGGAGAAAGGGCGGATTACAGGCGTTGCTATGAATTTCGCAGGATCCAAACATTCACATGAAAACCTCAGAATTGGTATTGCCGTTTTAATGCAGTTTATATTTTGTGTAATAAAACAATTGTAACAACTCAAATACATTATTTTAATAAATGAGAACAGACAAATAGAGAAATGTAATGGGATAATCAAGAGGCAATGTGTGCTATGTCTGCAAATAAAAGAAAAAAGCGAAAGCAAGGAAAGGAGGAAGAAAAACCGTGGGAGTGAAAGCAGAAGAGGAAGTCAGGGCTACGAAGAGGCTGGAGGAACAGATCCTGGTGCTACAAACGTATGCTGATGAGTCAGAAAGCAGGCCTGTGATGTGATGGAGAATGATCTGACAAAGAGATGTGCTCAGAGCACAGGAATCAGCCACTCTCTTGGGTTGGCTGTGCCTGCATTTCATGTGTGTGTGTGTGCGTGCAACCGCCCGCATGTGTGTGTGCGTGAAATAAGAGGACATTAGGGAGAAAGGAATGACACGAGGAAGTCAATGTGTCCTCCTTGAAAATGTATCAATTTTTTTCTACTTCTGAATTCCCAGCAACATCTAGTAACCAATCCTCTCATTCCCTCACGACAAGCAGAAAGGGGGTTTGCACTAGTGGGAAAGGGACGGGGTATGGTTCCCTCTGATCATATCATATATGATTTATCAAAAAACTAGGATAAAAGGGTCAGTCAGTCAGTTCTCTAATCACAACCCTCACCCCTTTAATCAAAGTGACTGCAAATTCTTCAAAGAAATGATGTCTGTAAAATCCTGCCGACCCCACCCACCCTGCTTTCATCTCATTCTTTCCCGAAGACAATAGCTCTGGTTTAAGTGCATGGCAGATTCCTTCATGGCAGCAGTGTTTTAGTAGAGATAGAACCTCCACTTACAGACAGTATAAACCGTATTCTCTGCTGAATGGAGCAGCACACAACATAAATAACCATGACCTTCGTGAATATTCACACCACCATAGCCATTCGCAAACTATAAATCATAAATATGACCAGAGCTGGGCCTGAAGAGGAATACATTTAACCGTCAAAAGCAAGGGCAGGGCAGGCTTCCATCTTGGAGCTGTTCTGGCATCCTTCTGTGAAAGCCTGCTTAAATGGCACATGGCAATCTGGTGTAACATGAATCTCAATTAGGAGAGGAAACATTCAAAATCTGTGCAGACAAAGGCCCACGTGCCGTACAACTGCTCACTAGACTCATTAAACTATTATACACCCAGTAATAATAGATTAAGAGACAGGAATCAAAGGGAGGACTCAGGAAGATAGAAGGGGAAGCACATCAGAACAATAGTTCCTCCTCTGCATTCTGAAATGGAGCCAATGTTTGTTACATGACACAAACTGACAGTCTGCGGGGGGGTGTAGCCCCTCTGGCTATATGACACATAGCACACCTCGACTAGAGCAGAATATAATGAAGCAGGGATGAACAAAACAAGCGCACTAACATCAATGTGAAAACACTATTGCATACTGGTTTATTCCTGCCGGCTAGGACATCTTGAATACAGTGATTCATCTGCATTGTTTACTCCATGGGGCATTTATGTCATATACAATTATTTGGAATAGTAAGTGCCTGTGAACGGACATGTTTATGCGAAAAGCCTCTCAGACTCTAGGTCTGAAAGAGGGCACAACAAAATCAAATTTGTGACCAAGTTAAATCAATAATTTATGGATAACAATTGTGTGTTTACAATAGTACAATACAATGCAATCGTGAAAACCAACATGCGCATCCCAAGCTAATGCGGCATTTCATCTAGGAACGGCATCATTGCAAAAATAATTATTATTAATGTTCACTAATTAAGGATAGCAGACCCAAAGGCACAATGGCTTGTGATGTCATCTCTGTAAACTCCTATCTCTGGCACTCTTTCATTTGCTACCCATGGGGGTTTCAGATTGTGCATGCAGAGCAGGCGACAGGCTTTCCACTAATGTTCCTGCACATAGCCTGGGAATTGATTTTAGCTTGAGGTAAAGAGGGTGGCAGTTTGAGGAGAGGCTGCTGAGGACAGACGGTGAGTAAGGGAATGAGGGGGGAAAGGGGGGTTAAAAACAGCAATTCAGGATAAAAGACACGGGCAAGTGAAGCCAGGTCTGATATTATTTTTAAAAAGCATCCCAGTCTCTGAATGGAAATGTTTTTCCACTTCCCTCATTGCAGAATATGCCTCTTTTACAATAGCATTTTAAAATCTTACACTGCTGAAAGACGAACATACAATAAGCAGTGCCGTAACATGCATTGTCACACATTCAAATGTCAACATATTAAAAGGTAGGGTAGGTAATTCACTTCAGAAACACTTTGTTATATTCCATGGAATGCTCTTCACATCCCGATAGCAATGAATATATTAAATGCTTTGACAATAAATACATAAAAACATTTCATCTGAGGAACCCGTAGCGCTGTAAAAAGCACGACCAATCATCTGAGCCGGCCCGGCTAAAATAACTGGATGGCCTACCTGCCTGTCAGCCTTCCATCTCGTGCACATACTTCTCTCGTGCCCTCTTTGGTCATGTGCGCGTTCGTGTGTGTTGGAGGAGGGGCTCTGTAAGGAAGTGCCAGATTTTTTCCAGTTGTGTATTTTCAAATTCGAGCGCACTCCAGCTGGTTTCTCCATTCTTACCTACCCTACCTTTAAGGAGAGATGCAGGATTTGTATGTGTATTAATTCCACAATTTAAAGATACCAGGATGTGATGTAAAAGCTTCTGGTCTTCTAGCTCATATTTCTGAGCTGAACAAAATCAAATACTGTCTCGCCTCAGGAGAATGCTCTGGATGCGTACCTCTGGAGCAGCACTACACCTGCTCTGCATGTCGGAAGGGTAAAGAGTCTCTGTCAAGGAGGCGTGAGACAGGATTTGTAATCCCAGATAGCCATCTTTGAGTACAATTAGGCAGCAGAGAGAAAACTGCATTCAGTCACTCTCCTTCTTCTCTGTATTAGTCACCTGTATCAACAGTGTGTGTGGGTCCATAAGAGCAGAGCAGAAACCCTTAGTACATAGCGTTACAGATATTAGACAGCTGTTAAACAACAACATCCCAAGCAAATCTAAAAGGATGGAAAATGTGACTTTAAAGGACATTAATCAACTTCAATTCCAGTTTTCAGTAATGCAACCACATGACTAAAGCTCAGAAAATTGACAAAATATTAACATAGCTAGCGGCATGTCTCTCATAAATGAAGGAACATGGAAGCCTTTCCTTCACTTGCATTTGCAATATCAGTTATGTAAAATGGTGTACTGCGGCACAGTAGCATGTGAGAGGAACATAGTGGTGTAGGTGGTGCTCATTTTTGGTGGATGACAAAGCATACAAATTAAAAATATAACGCAATCCAGCCTGAATCTACCCCTGACAGCTCCCTGCCATGTACAGGGCACGGTAGATAAACACTAAACAGGGAAGAGACATTTCACAATACCCCTCAATTATATATCAGTGTTTATCTCAAAATGACAGGTTTTTTTTTTTTTATCAGAGGTGAATCTTAGTAGTAAAGTGGTTCTAGCACTGGCTGTGGAGCACCTCGTCTTGGTAAAACAAGTTGCAGTGCTGAGACAATTAGGCCTGAATAACTGATACAGACAAGGCTCTCGCACAAGTTATCGAAAGGCCAGGATTGCAACAGCTAAACATGCATGTGTGGTTGGGCAGAACATTAAAACGTCGAGAGCAACAGAAAGTTGTTTAACCGACTGACTGAGCTCCTGTTAAATGAAATTTGTGCCAGGTAGTGTGTGTGAAAGACTAAATATTTGTTATTAACTTTCATCGGATGCTGAAAAAAACTATTGCATTGTGATTAACTCACTGCATTTGAGGACAGGCCATACATTTTGAGATGCTCTCTAGCACTGTGTAATACTAAAGGACAGGTACATCAGGGTGTAAAAAGCCTTACTAAAGGCTGTTTTCAAACTAAAGCATGTCACCACAACACTGTATAAAAAAAAAATCGACTATTTTGCACTAGCCATTTGCTTTGACATGCCTGCAATGTAACTAGCTATGTTTTTTGCTGTTCTGCTCATAGACCGCCCTCCCACCCTGTAATCTCCCTGGCTGTAGCTGTGTACCACAGCAGAAACAGGGATGGGTCTGAGTTATTCCGCTACGTAGTTTCACATCTAATATTCAGTCCATTAAAAGAAAACGCACTGAGGCACAAAGATAGGTGAACAAGCCAGTGTGTACTCATCTGAATGTCAGTGAAGATGAGGAGGGGATAAGCATCAACTCACCAGCTCTGTCCATCCTGCATCACTCTGAAGCACCTATTATATCACAACGACATAAAAATGTATGACATATATAAGAGAAGAATGGGTTTTTGTGCAACAGTCAGGCAAGCTACAAACGATGTTAATCCACAATAAAATTGAAGAATGTAATCTTGTTTTTTTTTTCATAATGAACATCATTGCACACAAAACAACAACAAATGTATGTTGAAAAGAAACAAAAAGAAGAGAAAGGGTGTGAAAATGAAAGAAACTGCAACACTGTCCAGAGATGACATCATAATGTAGAAAGCTATTCGGATCTGTGTAGGCCGAGCAGGTGTGGGATAAACCCAAAAATAAATTGGCAATGAAGTAATCAGCTGACGTCCCAGTATCCCTCGTGAGAGAATGACCAGTGCAGAAAATTACACTGACCTGGGACGCCCAGGAAAGAACCGCTAATCTGTGGACCTAGTGTGTGCGTGTGGAGACACAATGGGTACATTTGGTGTGGTAATGTTAGCCTATAGCCACAACTCTCCTCAAACCGAAGTTTAGCCATGCGGCTAACTGCTCAGCATCTACCAAAGAGAAATGCTAAGTTAACTAACCGATTGACTTGCAGCAACATGTTTAATAATCATTGCTTGAGTTAATAAGCAGAAATTAAACAAAAGAGTTAAGTTGGCAGAGAAGCAAACAGTCTCCGCAGCACACCAAGCTGTCTTGCTAGCTAACTCACCGGTGATAACCTAGCAGGCTAACCCTAGTAGTCGCAACATTACTGCTGCAAGAGTGCAGTTTAACTTCAACCGCTAATTTGTTCGACCCGTTCATTGTTTGTACTTCATGTGGGGAATAATTTGCACTCCAGTTCCGTTTTTGTCGGTGCCACATTAAAATCATTTCACTTTTCTGAAGCTAACGTTGCAGTTCCTGTGTTTTTACCTTGCGTCTCCTGGCTTCAGCAGTACCACTCCAAACAAAGCATTGGTATATGACTCGAAGATTTTGTTTCCAATTATCCACCTTATAACCGTTCACATGGGAGCACCCGGCCGGACTCATGACAGACAAAACATTCAGTTTGGGTTTTTTAGGTGACAATGAAAAGTCTCCTGGATGATTCACTTAGCTAGCTACCTAGCACGAACTGTATGTCCAGAAATGGTTTCCGTTTGGAAATGGGACAATCGATGTAGTATCCAAAATACTCCTCGGGCATCTGACAAACACGGTATTTGATTA
Source organism: Pseudochaenichthys georgianus (assembly GCF_902827115.2). Taxonomy (NCBI): domain Eukaryota; kingdom Metazoa; phylum Chordata; class Actinopteri; order Perciformes; family Channichthyidae; genus Pseudochaenichthys; species Pseudochaenichthys georgianus. Next base: position 21,966,672 of record NC_047510.2, read on the forward strand.
ACTAGCTACACATCATGTAGTCACCTAACGGAATTATCACTTCTCTAAGATTTCTGCTCCTCTGGCTGTTTTGACAGTTGTCTTTTCCTTTAGCGTTAGCTCCAGTTCCACTCTCACGATTAGTTAGCTTTCTTTCTCTAGTTAGCCTGCTAACACTCAACTACAGCTTCACAATGCCCGCCCAGCGTACACCGTGATTTGTCAACACAAAGACGTTACGTCACTACGTTGGTTCGCTGCGCACGTTGGGTGCGCTTGGTTTGGATCCCAATGTGTTCCGTGTGGGTGCATTTATTATTTTAAACATAGATAGGATGCATCAATGGCGTTACCGTAACATAAATCACCTTCCTTACAGGATAGGGTGGAACTATATCAAATGCACAGTAAAATTATTCTGTATGGTGCAAAGCTGTAATATGTTTTTTAAAAGGATACATTATCAACAAGGACCAAATATGTATGTCACTTTCTTTAGGACAATCATTGCAGATGGCTGTTCGACAAATGCTTCATCTGTCACTTGGATACACGTATTGGATAAACTTTGGAATGATGTGCAATAGTAAAACAAATTGAAATGTGTTATAGTCTTTGACAGAAAAAAAGAAGTCCTAAAACTAAATATTTCAATGTGAAATTCCCCAGTATATTATTTATATCCAATCTTTATTCCAGACTCAAGGTCCATATCACATACAAAAAGACAAAACACACATCAATAAATAAGATAAAAAGCTAAACACAAAACAGATACAAACTAACAGATACAAATAAAAACATAAAATCAGTCCAATCACAGCTAGCCACAAATGCTCACTGTCTGTATAGGCTATTGCGCCAATGTCTCCAAATCATGGAAGAGAACCGGGTAGAACTCTTCACATGGTTAATTAAAATCGAGATAACATGATTGTCCGAGTCTTCTAGGCGACACATGAATTTGTACATCAACTTTCTTATAAAAATAAACGTTCAACCCATTTGGTTTCATCAATTAAAGCCTACCATCTAGTGGTCATAGGATGTATGTATTTGCTTATACAAAACATAAAAAACTCAACTGCAAAGTCAACTTGGTTGTCTATGTACAGATACGAAGCCTGACAATTCATCTTTAATTTAGGTTTCAAATGTATATTTAAAAAGTAATATTGGCTAATCTGACAAAAAAGTCTGTAAAAATGTGTTGAAATAAATAGTCAATTCTCTTGATTGTTCACTTGGGGGCACTGCAGGTCTTCTGATCTGTACAGTAGGTTTGTAGTTGTGTGTATATTCAAATTGGTTGGTGGTGTTAATAGGAAATACATATAAATAATGTTAATATAGACAAAACAATGATATATTTTAATTTGAATAATATATTTAAATAAACTAGGTATACATATTTGCATTGTTTTGGTTGTTACTTTTTTATATGTATTGTGTATGTCTTGTAATTGTACTGTTGGGGAACTTGCAATCTAAGGTTTACATGCATAACATAATTACACCGTAGTTGTGTATAGGTCATTAAACAACCATACCAGAATCTTATGACATGGAATTTACTGTTTATCTTGTCAACAGTCATGTCATTTCTCCTGCAATGCTTAATTTATTTATTTTATCAGTAACTACACTGTTGTTTCAAAGCTTGCATGTCTCCTTTGCAGCAATAAAAACAACTATAATGCAGTTACGGTACAAAAGAAGTGCACTAAAGGCCAGTAGACTATCAAGGTTCATTGGAACTGGGCCACTGCTTTCTAGGAAATCCAGATGCTGAAATAGACACTGATGGGTATGAACTAGTGCTTTGGTAATCATTTAGATGTGACAGAGCTAGTTCTGAGTACACTTAAGCACAAGCAGTCATTCAATTTGTACTGAAGGATTCAACTTTGTTTTGGACCCAAAGATACACAGGATATCATGACCAAATGACCCCTCATATTCATGACAATGACGCATTGTTTGTTAAATTAAATGTGGAATGATTAATGATCAGCAGCTGACTGGCTATTCTTTATATGGTACTCATAAAGACAGTTGGTGAAAGTCTCTTTCCAATAAGCTTATTTGAATCAGATGATGGGAAAACATCTCTTGCCAAATAAAACCTTTGTTTTGGATTGGCAATCTGACTGCATGTCTTTATTTCTTCAAGACATTTATTAATTATATTAGCTAAAGCAATTGAACTGAATTAGAAAAGTAGTAAGAATACACATTTAAATTAGTGTCACTGTAAAAGATGATCTTTTGTATATATTGCAAAGCATTCTAATAAGAACACAGAACATCTGAAATAAACTTCAGCCTCTTCTCATTGATTTTCTGCTTGAAATCACTTTCATGCTAAACGATTTTCTCATAAGAATACGTAGGCTAGATACTTTTTGTCAACACACTTTGAAACAGTTATTATTGTGACATTATTCTAACAGTATTGTTTGTTATGAGCATGTATGTATGAAGAGCATATGTATATTTTGTATGGCGTTACGTCATCATACGACGCATGACGTACACAATCCGCGCCGCAGAGCAGGGAGCGTGATGGCGGCTCCTCAACAAAGAGAAGAGAAAGAGAGCGAGGATTGCTCTTTGTTACCTTTAGTTCATGATATTATCAAATGGTAAGGTTACTTGCAGATTCTCATGTGTTACATGTTCAACCGCCGCCCGGTTTAAACGTAATTACTTGTCGTAAAGTCGTTATGGTGGGGTTGATAAGCTTGTTGACTTGTTAGCCGAAGCTAAGTTAACTTCTACTGATAGGCTGAGAAGAAAAGGTAAACGTCCAAAACAACCAGTGGTGTAAAGTAATTAAGTACATTTACTCAAGTACTGTACTTAAGTACAATTTTGAGATACTTGTACTTTACTTGAGTATTTCAATGTTGTGCTTCTTTGTACTTCTACCCCACTACAATTCAGAGGTAAATCGTGTGCTTTTACTCCATTACATGTATTAAATACCTTTAGTTACTTAGCAGATTTGGATTAATAATGTGATATATAATCAACTCTTAAATCAGACTCAAGTTCCAACTGGTCTGTGCAGTATACAAAATCATTCAAACTAGCTGCACCTTTACCAGCTTTGATGACACATGAGTGCATCAATAATTATAATCAAAACATATCATATATATTATCATGAAATGGGCCAATCTGCATAATGAGTACTTTTTACTTTTGGTTCTTTAGGTATATTTTGATGGCAATACTTTTGTACTTTAACTTGAGTAACATTTGCAATGCAGAACTGTTTCTTGTTCAGAGTATTCCTACACTATGGTACTTCTACCTTTACTCAAGTACAAGATCTGAGTACTTCTCCCACCTCTGAAAATAACATGTCAACATGGAAATAACATATTCCCTTTCTCCCCTCAATCTGCTTAAGCATGGACAAAGACAGCCCGGATGTTCACCAAGAACTGGCCAAGCTGAAGGTGAAGATCCAGGAGGCTCGGGATCAGATCTCCACCATGCCCGGGGTGGACAGCAGTCCTCTGGAACAGCAGCAGCAGCTGGCCACGCTGCGGGAGCAGGTCCGCACCAAGAACCAGCTGCTGCAGAAATACAAAGGTCTGTGCATGTTTGACGTGCCAAAAGCATCCTGAAACAGAGCACTGACTGAAGGACACTCACAGACAGTCGAGGTCATTCTCACATATGGAGCAGATGTGGGATTCAAGAATACAAGATGGACGTTTAAATGAGAAAGGATTTTTTTCCTTCAGTTGCATCACTTTGAAAGATGTCTTGAACGACATACAATGTCTTCTTTTGGCTTTTGTTTGCGTGCTAGAATGCAAACTTAGTTGTGTTGTGTTTATATTAAATGTAGTTTTACAGTTTATCATTTCCTTATGTTATTATATTGAAAGTGTTTCTTTTTTTCTAATAAATTGAATTGAATAAGGAGTATTGGTCTAAAGTCTTTTAATCAGCATACTGCTTGCACACATTAATTCGAGCCTGTGGCCTTCATCATTAATTAAGTACATTATTGGCACACACTTCTATCAGTACAAAAAGCAATTATTCACTATGTTTGTTGTGTTCAGACATGAAGGGGGTTAGGCATTCTAAATCAAATCATTCAGTTTCATGCTTATCCAAAATGAATAGCTGGTGGCTCATGGCTGAAAAGTCCCAGTGAAAGTGCTCTAAACTGTATAGGTGAGTGTGTTTCTGGACCCTCAGGTCAGTATGTTACATTAATCTTGTGTATGAATGGAAAGGATGAGCTATGGGGTGACTTTAGATATATATTTGATATATTTATCCCATACGTTTGGCACTGTGGAGTGTTTTGTGTAACTTCATTGTGCTTTGCTCGAAAGTAAAGAGAAGAGGAAGACAAACTATAACAAGTGATTTTATTTTTATTTTCTCTTTTATCTAAAAGTTGACATAGACATAATAAATACACATTTGGATTTGTTCTCAATGCAACAAAAATTCAAGTATATCCCAAGTAAAAAAAAATGAATATAGCAAAATGTAAACGGTTTTTTTCTCCAGTGCCTTTTTGGCAAGCTAATGTGAGCAGAAGTTACAACATTTTCCTAGCATCTACTGCATCACTACATAGGGGACAGGCCTATGAGCGAGGCACCTGCCCCGTGTGTCTCATCACAGTTTGGATCACATTGCGTCTCTCGACTCGAGCGCTGGAGTCTATAGTATTTGGGTTCATGTCATGTGACCTGTTGAACGGCTCCGCTTCAGCTCTGGAAAGTCTAATAAAGTCATTTGCGCACACAAATAAAGTGTCAGCATATGATGCAGCCTTTCTCTTTGGTCTGGCTACCTCCTATGGCTTTCTCCTTTATGTACATCAAGTCACTCTGCACGCTGGGTCTCCGCGCAAACGGCTCCACAATCCCATATGCGTTCCCATCTTTGCACTTCTTATTTCTTAGGGACTTTTTGTGAAGAACTTCGCAGAACTGGACAGAAACTTTGCAGTGGCGACCGGGGCTCATTTCGGTTGGCAGTTTGGCAATGCTAAAGAGAGTCTGAAACATTTGGTCCACGTTGGTGTTCTTCTTTGCTGAGATTTCAAAGTAAGCGCAGTGCTCGTCTCCACCGACCAGCTGCTCGATCTCCTCCTCCTGCACCTCACGGTAAAAGTCTTTGTCACACTTGTTGCCGCAGATCATCACCGGGACGTCCACGTTCTCCTTTGTTTTGTTTCGCAGGCAGGACTTGGTTTCATATATCTGTCGCTTCAGACGCTGCACCTCCTGGAAAGATTCTCTGTTGTCCAGACTGAACACCAAGATGAACACATCACCTGGAAAAACAAATAAGAAGAAATGTTCAATATACAATAATTGTATAACATTTTAATAGCAGCAAATTAACTTTGCAAACAGCAACAGGTTATTGGCTTAAAGTTTCAGAGCTCAACTCACCGGTAAGAATTGATAGCCTCCTCATTGCAGGGAAGGGATGATTTCCAGATGTGTCCAAAATGTCCAGCTGGTAAACGTCTCCCCTGATGCTGTAGAGTTTCCTATGAAAGTCCTCAATAGTTGGTGTGTACTGGTCGTCAACTCTCTCGTTCAGAAACCGAGAGATGATGGATGTCTTCCCAACTTTAGTGGAGCCCATAATCACCATCCTGTGGCAATTCTTGGCCGGGATGTCGAACTCATTCTCGGAGATTGATATTTTCTTAATCATGCTTACAGCAGATGCACCCGGAGGTCGATGGTGTAGAAAGTGGTGGTTTTAAGTCCTTTCTGTGATGGGAGAGGTTCTAACCTTGCTGTGTCTCTGAAGCCTGAGGAGAGAAGGCTGGGGATTTATGGGGGAAATTGGCCGCGCCTCCTTCATGCGTCATGCGTCTGCTCCAGCTTGGGGAGATGGAACAAGACCCGATATCATAATGTTACTGTGGCAGTTTTTGTGCGTCAGCCCAGCCCCCTCATTATCAGAAGAAGGTAATGCTAGTTTGTTAAGACATTTAGCATTTTGTTGTTAATTATCACAAATTAGGTACATAAGCAATGGCAATAATGTGAATTGGTATATATTTTTTAAATGTATATTGTATTCAAACTTTTCTTTAAAGTGCATTAAATTGAAACAATGCGTATTTATTCATTGGACACAGACGTATCTCACATTTACATTGTGCATGTCCCTAAACACTCTTTCTTTTTAGTGTCCCCACATAAGTACAGGAAATTAAGCAGCCTTAAAATCGCATAACTGAAAGTTCATTTATGATATTGTAGCAGCCTTACAAATGCACCTTGAGATGTTACTGTGTTTTTAAAATATGCTATTATTATTGTTATTATTATTACATTTACTCAATTTATTTGCTTCAATGAAAGGCGCGAAGCAGATAACTAAATAAAGTAAATGAGGTTATACTGTTACCATTTCACTGTCACTGGGTCAGCTTAAAGTATTATAGTTTACAATGTGCAAGTTAATTTCATTTTCCTTGATTTCATGGTCAAACATGAAATGTTAGTCATATTTATTTTTATAATGATTGGCAATAAAATAGTATTAAAAACAGTTACAAAAATAAACTATTAAAAAATACCATACAAACCAATCAGCCATATAACAACTTTCACATGTGATAAGATTGAGAACAATGTCCAATGAAGATAAATACAATGGCATGAAATCATTTATTTAAAAAAAGAAAACTACATAAAGAACACAATCAGATCATCCTAAATGCAAGCAGCAATGTTTAAACGTCACAATGAGATGGAGGAACTGCTGGATGGACTGTTGCCTGGAAGGCATCGAATCCCATTGGTATTGACTTTCTCGTAAGAGTTAAGTATCCCACCACCGGCCTAAAGATAGAGCCCGCTGTCAAACATCGACTTTGCCACCTTAACTACTTATCACCTTTTACTTATCTTCTCACCTGCAAATCAGTGTAGAGAGGGAACACGACTCCTAAATGGAAAGTGTGTGACTCATGTTTTACTAATGCAGCATCTGTAATATTTATTCTAAACAATCTTCTTCATTTATTATTTCTGTAACTTGTTATCATTCATCAAAACCACACAATTATTGACTATTTGGGAATAGCTATTATGATCATAAATTATAAAATATTATTCCCTGGATATTTTTCCCAATCAATGTTATCTATATTTTCTTATTTAATGGCCATTTTGACAGCAGTTGCTATTGCTATCATCAAGATTAGCTGAGTTTACAATCTTGCAGTATCACTGGATTATGTAAAAGCATTTAGAAGGTTCCATTTGAATAATTAATTACTCCCTTTCTAATATTTCACACAATATCAACAACTATTCTAAGAAAGACGTGTATTAATAAGTCTTGGTATTCACCTTGATTTTGAAACCTAAAACGTGCCAACAATAATGACCTTTAGGTCCCTCTGTTAGGCATTGAGGATGAAATCAGAGAGGTGTACTTAAGCCTGCTTGTTCCATGCTTGAGCGACAGGTTTGTGTAACCAGGCCGGAGGGAACCAGCGCTTCACCCTTCACTATTGCTCTGTAATTAAGCCGGTATGTTCCCAGCGATGCTTTTCACAGAACATGTGCATGAAGGCTTGTTCAGCGAGGCACTGCTATCCTGCACAAATACACAAAGGAGGGAATATCATGTCTCACCCACAGGGAACACATCTTTATTTGTCTCTGCAAAGCAAAGCAAAGCAACTCTGTATGAAATGCCCTGAGGTTATTCAATTAATACCTTTGAAAATAGCATAAAATCACAAACACACTAGTCTGGGTGTTCACCTGCAAACCAGAACACATAAACATACAACACAGTTTGTGTCTTTTTTAGGTACAACCCATGTGTGTGTGTGCATCCTGACTCCTGTCTGCAGTGTTGACATGTGTTTGTGTCCCAGCCTCTTTGCAGCTTGTTCTGTTGGACCTTTGCATGCAATGTCCTGGCAACGCGGCCCTCAAGTAGAGTAACCACACCAGCTGCCGCACACTCAGGCCACAGCCAATCATACATATTAGCCTCATTTCCTTCTCAGCCGTGTTTGCCTTCATCAATTAGTAAAGAGGACAGAGAAGTCAGGACACAGCTGAAGGAAATCATGTTTTTTTTTTATCTGGTGAAGTGATTGAACCAGTATAGACACTAAGCCATGTTTTATTGGGAAGTAACCAATCTTGTTAAAGGAATAAGACTGTGCCCTCTTTCCATAAGACCATGGATTTTGCCTGTGAAAAATGCCAAGGCCAAAGGCTCAGCTGTGGTAGACTGGAGAAGCAAACTGAATTCCTCTCGCCGCCCTTCTCGCCGCTCCTCACACCGCGTATCGCCGCTCCTCTTGCCGCTCCTCTTGCCGCTCCTCTTGCCGCTCCTCTTGCCGCTCCTCTTGCCGCTCCTCTTGCTGCTCCTCTCGCCGCTACTCACACCGCGTATCGCCGCTCCTCTCCGAGCCTGTGCTACAGGTGTTCCGGTTTAACTGGTTCCCCGATCAACTGGTTGACAGATGTGGAGGCGTGGCCTTCGACAGAGATACACATTTCGATCGCTTCTTCTGTCGTTTACATAAATCTTTTGGTATATTTGGCTGGATAGGAACACTTTGATGCACATTCAGTACCAGTGTGTGAGGTTGTAGTTACGATGGCGATATCCGGACGCGAACAGCGGTAAATGACATTACTACTATTTTAGATAATAAGCAGAGTTGTGCAGCTCTGTTTATTGACCTTTCCAAAGCGTTTGACACCGTTGATCATCGCATCTTAAAGCAGAGGCTACTCAGTATAGGCATATCCAGCCATGCAGTGGGGTGGTTTGTGAACTACCTCTCTGAAAGGTCCCAATGTGTTCACTTTGATGGGCTGTCTTCTGAGTGGTTAAACATTTCTAATGGTGTACCACAAGGTTCTGTTTTAGGACCACTTTTATTCTCCATATATATTAACAGTGTAGGTGATGATGTGGATGAAGCTACTTTACATTTTTATGCGGACGATACTGTAATGTATTGTGCAGGTCCCTCCATTAAAGAGGCTGTTGTTAAATTACAAGCTGTTTTTAACACTATTCAGACTCAGCTCTCTGAACTAAAGCTTCTTTTAAATGTTGAGAAAACCAAGGTAATGCTCTTTTCAAAAGCTAAAAAGACTCCAGAGCCTGTTTTAGATATTGTAACTACGCAAGGAACAAAACTTGAAGTTGTTGCCTGTTACAAATACCTGGGTATCTGGCTTGATGATTGTCTCTCTTTTAAACTTCATGTCAATAACCTGCTAAAAAAACTGAGGGTTAGGCTAGGTTTCTTTTTCAGAAACAAGTCCTGTTTCTCGCTTGAGGCCAGGAAAAGGCTAGTCACTGTGACCTTTTTACCTGTGCTGGACTATGGGGATTTGTTGTATATGAATGCACCTGCCAATTACCTGAGCAAATTGGATGCTGCGTATCACAGTGCTCTGAGATTTGTCACAAATTGTAAAGCGCTTACACATCACTGTACACTGTATACCAAGGCAGGTTTACCATCTCTCTCTGTACGGAGGCTCAGTCACTGGTACACTTTTATCTATAAAGCTTTGTTGGGTAAACTCCCGTATTATATCTGCTCGCTGATAACACAGAGAGTTGCAAGCAGCTATTGTCTGAGGTCACATGATGTGGTCTTGTTGGATGTGCCAAGAGCAAGGACTGTCTCAGGTAAGACAGCTTTTATGTGCGCAGCTCCACTTGCTTGGAACAATCTTCAGCAAGAATTGAAACTGAGCAATCTCATTCCTCTGCATGTTTTTAAAGCTAGGGTAAATGAAATGCTTGCCGATACAATGGGCACTTGTAAATGTCTATAACTATGTATCCTGTAAATATAATGTATAATGTCCTTTATTGTTTTATGTTTCATGTGGAACCTATATGCTGCAGGTCTCCCTTGAAAAAGAGATCTATGATCTCAATGGGACCAATCTGGTTAAATAAAGGTTTGAAATGAAATGAAATGAAGATGCAAAGATTATTTTATAGTGTTTGGGGTTCACATTAAAACAAAAACAGCCAAAGAAAAACAACGACTGACCAATTTCACAAACAGCAGTGACATGCACATGTTAGAAACGTGATTATGCTAGAGTTGTTATTATTGTGACATCAACCCCCGTTCCTTATGATATTGTATCACACATGAACAGCCCCGTGCGGGTATACATGCTTGACGCTTAATCATATAGTGAGAAGTCTAATTTATGAGAGTGTAATCGTGTTTGCCTATGTGCATATATTAGGTGTGGTTGTGTTTGAGTGTGGTTGTGTTCGAGTGGGCTGGAGGAGAAAACGTAGAGATGATCCATATTGATGTGAAAAGTTGGACTTCTGGGGTTCTTTTCGGCTCAAATCACAGAGGTAATGTGGACCTATGTGTCATTGTTTTTTCAGCAATATCTTTCAAAACACATGAACAGATTATTTTACTGTGAGACAGCAAAGTCTATATTATCCCAAAATGTATACCAGCTATCATATAAGTATTTCATTTTATTGTTCATACACTATTGGTTCACATGATTCATACATTTGTATACGCAACATATTGAGACAAGTTCAAATAGTTAAATATTTGTTTTTATTTCATTGAGATCTTCTACAGACAATTTGATGACATTTAGCCTTTTGATGGCCCAACATGTCAGAGAGACAATACCATGTATCAGTTTGTGAGCTTATCACCTATAAACTCCTTCTTCTGACTTACAAATCCCTCCATGCCCTCGCCCCCCAATACCTGTCTGACCTGCTCCGCTACCACACTCCATCCCGGAAGCTAAGATCATCTGGACAGGATCTCCTCTCCACCTCCCGCACCAGGTTGCGGACTTTTGGTGACAGAGCCTTCAGTGTGGCATCCCCCACCCTCTGGAACTCTCTCCCCCCCGAAATCCGCAGCGCCCCAACCCTGGACATTTTCAAAAAAGCCCTCAAAACGCACCTTTTTACTAAGGCTTTCCCCACTAGTTAGTTTAATAGGTTTATTTTTCCACTACTTCCCCCCCCTACCCGACTTGTAAAGCGACCTTGGGTTTCCTGAAAGGCGCTATAAAAATATTATATATTATTATTATTATTATTATTGAGCTGTAATGCAGGTTTATACATAGATGCAGATTTATTTTTAAACATTTTTATTTTTAATAGTAGCTGATCCATCTCACAATTTTTCCAGGTGCATTTGCAAAAATCAAATATAGTCTTCCCTTGATTCAGCACAGGTGTGGTTCCAGACACATTACATCAGATGCAGAGGTAATGCTTACGGTGGCTTTTTCTCAAAACCATTATTCAAAATTAGGAACTAAAAAGTTTGTGCTCCCTGAGAACATTAAAGTTACATGCAATGTGCAGTGTTCTTAATTGGAAAACCAAGATGCAACTTAATCATCTTTGGACCATGTATGCATTGATGAGATACCTGGCCTGTGTCTAGTGATTTTTGGAACCTTCGAGAAAAGATTATTTTTCGAAGTTAAATTATTTATATAACCATCATTTATATTATGCTTAATAAATATGTTTTCTTTGTGCGGAATCCCTACTGTTCAGATACATTTTCAGACATAAAGTCTGCCCCTGCGGAGAGATCAAACTTCATTTATTCACTCGTCCGGGGCCGTCTGATCTTGTGTTTTTGGGGGAGGGGAGGGGTCTTTTCTGTGTTTTCATGGCGTGAGACTAGGGGCTGTTGCGTGTCAGGCCGGGCCATAGTGCAGAGAAACTGTTGAATGAAGTATGGGCTGGCGGTTTCCAACACAAAGGCTTCATGTTTCAGAGCCAATCAAAGCTCTGCTCTGAGTTTAGCTTTGGTTTGCACACCACCTGTATATGTTGATAAATCAGCAATCTGTCATCTGTGTTATTATCAGTGACATGCAACCTCATGTTGTACTGCCTGCATGACGTACAACATGTGAAGCAAAACATACTGTAACTCTGTATGTAAGGCAGCCATGCACAAGTAGTGTAACACTTTTTAGTATTTCATTTCATCTGTTTGTACGCTGTGCACTAATTTCATCTGTTTGTACGCTGTGCACTCATTTCATCTCACTTTGAGGAAAATAGGCGGAGAAAATTATTATGTCTGAACTGTCAATGTAATTATCTTTTAGAGAGATGAAGGCGGTGAAACTCTGAAGACAGAACAGGTTGTATGAACTATCAGCAGTGTACTTTCAGATTTTCCAACCATTTGTGTGAGTTATCAGAAATGATTTGTCATAAGTGGATAACCTCACATTCACTGGACAGAAGGTAGTTCAGAGGGTTCTTCTCTTTGTATGACCTGTCTGACCTGCGATTCTTCTAAACAGGTGGTTATTTCGTTAATGGATTGAAGAGCAGTGAATGCACAGAAAAACACGTCAGATAAAACGGAGCGGTAGACCTGAACTCACCTCACGAAGTTGGAGGGAGGTCATTCAGATCAATATACATGCTGGCCTCTTGAAAGAAACAGCAGGACAGGCTTTTCCCCAACACTGTCATCAGCATCCAACACAGAGAAAAATCCTATTGAGCTACAGCATGTCAACCTTAAGAGAAGTTTGACATTTAAGGTAATATGCTAGATCAATTAGATGGAGATTTTATTACACTCTCATGTCTGTACAATAGATATGAAGCTACAGCCAGGAGTCTGCAATATTAGTTTATCAAATACACAAGAAACCGTTAGAATTCAATTCTTACTCCCAGCAAGTACACCAAGTTGTCTCTTCTTTGTTAAAAACAGACCAGGTAAGGCCTACATTTTCTAGCCATATCTGTGGTAGTGGTGTAGATAACTGACAAAGCATCAAATAGAACAACTTCAGAAACACAGATTCATTTTATATCTCCAGCCTGTTATTCGGTTGGATGCTAGTCAATCGGAAGCTATTGGTACCTGTTTATGTGGATAATTATGTAAATGATGCTGTATGATGTCCTTTTGTTGTTCTATTTATGTTTTTATGTTTCATGTGGAACTACTTGAGCAGGTCTCCCTTGAAAAAGAGATCAATGATCTCAATGGGATTTATCTGTATAAATAAAGGTTTGAAATGAAATGATTCATGTCAAAATAGAATTTGTCTCGTTGTGAATCTGTGGACAAAGGAGCTTTGTGAAGGGCACTTTTTGGAAAATTGGCCCAAGGTGCTTTACTGTTTCCATGAAGCATTCTGCAGACTTGAATCAGAGGTAATGGTCTATTCAATCCTGTAACACTTCACAGCGCAGTGTAGTTGGTAAATGTGACTACCACTGAGTGATATTATAAATGCTTAACCATAGACGTCAGTGAGCTGCTGACCTTTGCAGCACTGTTTAGGTAACGCTAATAGCTTCGCACAGAAAAATAAAAAGAGAGGGAGGGGGTGAGAGGGGTAGCTAGTCTTTGACAAGGATTTATATATTTAATTCAACCTCACACATACACAAACATTTAATATCAAATATGAATTACCACCCTCTAGGTAGTTGCATTTTCTCCCACCAACACCTCGTCTCAACCCCTACATATATATTACATGAACTCCGGACATATACCTGAGCTGTGCTGTATTAAACTGTGTTTGAAGACTCAAGTATTTTTTAGCGTGGTCTCAATAAATCTCTGGAGGAATTAAAATTTCAGCCAACATGGTTTGAACCTACTGAAATGACACCTAATTCACACCCACAACACATTCACTCTCACCAGCTGACAGCCGTTTTCTAAAGGTTGTGTGTCAGGGCGGCATCACAAATCATCACAGTTTACTGAACACCTTTTTGTGATTAAAACCACTTAAATCCCCCTCAATGTATCAATTTTAAAGTCATATGAAGAGTTTCAGAGATTCACATTTGATCCAGGCTGTATGACAGAATATCTCTTTGGGTTCTGCAAAACAAGATTTCATAACACAAGATGAGCCACAGTAAATCATGATGCACACACATGGACAGTATTGCCCATTTCCTCAGTTTTTGTTTACATCTACGGTGTGCAAACAGCGCCCGTTCTGACTCAGTGTGACGCCAATACAACCACTTGAAGGGATGTTTTGCGCTCAGTGGCCGGCACAGACATTCCTACTGTTCAGCTAATAAGGCACATATACGTGTTCTTTTCAAATCATTACACAGGCATTATGCACAGGCATGCTCGCTGCACTGGGGGGCTTCAAGTTGGACACATCCTAGCCCTCCTAATGAAGTGTGTGTGTGTGTGTGTGTGTGTGTGTGTGTGTGTGTGTGTGTGTGTGTGTGTGTGTGTGTGTGTGTGTGTGTGTGTGTGTGTGTGTGTGTGTGTGTGTGTGTGTCAAGTGTTGGCCTCTTTTGTAGTGAACAAATTATGTAAACAGGAAGCTAAATCCCATGGATAAGAAACCACAGACATGCTGCATATGATTAGGAACACAAAAACACACCCCATTGATTTAAAAATAAAATGTAATTGACTATTATATTTAGGAAGTATCTGAACTTTTGATAGATTGAAACATCAATTTATGGTAGACACTTCATTGATTAATGTCTCTTTATTCTTATTTTATTTAAATTACCAATCTGTTAATCTGTTTTAGCAACATTAAAACAGCTTGACAAACCGCACCAGAAATATAAAATACTTATGGATTGTGAAAGCTTAACAGTTAAAATGTTAACAAATTCATCTTACAAGATAACTGGAATGGAAGATCCACATCAAAATCATAATGTATAAACCAATAAGTGCGTTAGCCCTGTCAATCTGGTAGAAGATGCTTTTGTGCTTGAAGATATTTTCTTCATTGGCTGATACGGAATATGGATCACGGGTAGAGTTCTAAAAGCTAAGATCACATAAAAAAGAGAACGTTATCATTCTATGTGTTTTTTTAACCCTTTTATCCAAATACAATTTTATTTCAATGTTTAATTTTAAAGCATTTTAATACCTTTCATTTAGCTTAGAAGTAGCACATTTAATTGTGTAGTGGGTAAAATAAAAGTAAAAACTATTACATTTATTAGTAATATCATTTTACACAGAATATGAAAGTTAATTATAAATGTTTATTGATGTTTATTGATGTTTAGCTGCTGTAAACTCTAGTTTAGAGCTAAACATATTATTTTCTCAAGAAATACAGCATCTCACATAACATTTTCACTCTTAAAGACTGTCAATGGCGGCTAGTAGTGATGATGCTAACAGGAAGACCCTGAGCTCTCATTAGTCCACAGCGAGAGAAGCTCTTCTCCTGCTGTTCACAGCCCGACTCTTCAGCTTTGTACTTGCCTTTGTACCACCGACAGTGAAAGACCATTGCTTCCTTATTCAATTTTGTCTCATACAGGCACTGGGTTTCTGCAAAATGTCATTCAATAAATCACTACATGTTCATTCATTTTGTGTGACCTACTCTACGTCCTCCTGGTTGCAATGTTTTGTGTGAACAAAGTTATTTTCGTTGGTGGAAATAAAATCTCATATTTAGTGGTTACCATAATTCTAAGAACACAGAGTAAATAATGGCTAGGATTGAATGTCACCAGCTGCACCGAAATATCTTGTTTCCCCTGATCACCTACAGTATTCTTATAATCTGCCATTAAACCATGTGCTCCACTTCAGCTTCATGCAAGAGGTCCTAAAAGCTTCCTTCAGTTGGAGCAACTTCAGATGCCTTATCCTCGGTCTTCTATTCTAAAAAGCAAAAACAAAATGATTCCAACTTTATGGGCAACAGAGTATGTATTGTGTTTTGGTAAGGTACAGTTCACACGGCAAACTGCAAATATATTTTGCCTTAAGCGAAACTTTAATTACTACATGTGCTGGGCTGTGTAAGTAACATTTTGATAATGTCAATGTTCACATCTGATCTGACGTGTTTGATGTCACTGCGAAGGACGGTGAGATGACTTTTCTGGCTACGTTTACAGTCTTGAGAGGAAAGAGAATATTATGCTATTTATAGTAAGGAGCTCATGACTTAACTAAGGACAGCTGTGCAGAGAGATGGATGATGAGGTGAGAAATGTCAGACAGTACAGTACAGGTGTAACCCTGAAACATACAGAAACAAACTAAGATAGCATTTATTTTTTAACGAATCAGGAGAAAGAGTTTGTGATTATACCCTGTCCTCTATGACCCACCAGATAATGTTTTTGTATTCCAAATTAAAATGATTGTTGTTAACTGAAGTCATTCCGCTGTTGCAACCTTGATTTAAAAATGTACAGTGAATTAAGACAGACAAGCAGAGATGGATCACTAAGAGGGCTGAGTGGAGTGCCAGGACATTGTGTCCTGTGTCTCATTTGAAAATGTGTCTGAATTTTCTGTTGTGGAAAATTATAAGAGTTTTCTTTATTAATTTGTCCAAAGTTGACTCAGTACAAAATACATTTTTAGAAACAGGTCACGGAGTCTAAAAATCACATGCTGTTTCCTTGAAAAAGTCTGTTTGTCAGGGTGAGTTCAGCTAAAACATCTTAATGGTTTTGATTGCACATAAAAACACTCAAATTATAAAAGAGAACTTTCAACATTTAGTAGATAAGTGAATGTAATGAGGATTTCATTTAGTTTGGTGCGGGAAACTTGTGAAACGCTGCTAGTTTCACCTACTGGTAATTTACCCCAAATACGTTGTTAGACTTTTAGTAAATTAAATATAAGAAGGCATGAGCTTAAAGATAAGAGGACAAAGTCGTCTTTGCCTGTCTCTCTTCCCTTCTTCTGGAAACCATTTCGTTTAGTATGCTGATTAATTAAAGGACAACTTGATGTGGACAGCACACATATATTTAAAGAGAGAGGGATTGCAGTGACAATATGAATACATTACTTAGCAGTTTGGAGTCAAAAGGTCTACGTGAAAAGGACCAGAATAGAATTTCCACTCATGTAGCTAAATGTGGCAGGCGGTAATGTGTGTAGCTCTCAGACACCATGTGACAAGTCAAGGGGACACAAGGTCATGCCCTCCCATCTGTGTGTGACCACCTCCTAGGAACTCTCCGGCCAGTCATTACCAACAGCAGGAGCATGCAGAGAGCTGACTAAATGACAGACTGGGTCAATACTGGCCAGCCTATAGCGACTGCACCAAGCTAATTGTGTATAATGGTCGTAGCAGCATTGTGTTTATTAGAGGGCCTGAACCCACCACTCCTCTCGTGATGAACCTTATGGAGGATGTTCTGAAATGTGAGAATGGACTCCAAGATGAACAGGTGGTGCAAACATATTCAGACAACATAGCACATGTACAGATGCACATAAGGATCTGTACGAACTCATGCACATGCAAATACTGAACCTGGATGCACTCGGCAACCTGAGCTCCCCCCTGAACCCACGAGCCATCCCAGTCTGCCCTGCGTCATGGCAGCTTTTGTGTTAAGAATATCCATCATATCTTAATTTAGCTAAGCATGTTTATGAAGCCTGATAGTGATCAACTGCCCCGAGTGAAAACCTTGTGCACCCAATGTTTTTCTGACCCCAGGGAACCTGTCTTCTTAAGCCTTACGAAGTACAACATGTACTGTATCTCCCTGCACTCTGTTTTTCGAGTAGAAAACAGCTGAAAATAAAAAATGAACAGTTACAGGGTTCAATTGATCAACTATTTTAGTTTCCAAAGTCCTCATGACCCCAGCAAATTTTAAACGTCTTAGGGAACAGGCAACAACACCAAAATGCAGCAAGAATGCAGAAAAAAAGCAATTACAGGAGAAGACCCAGAACCTGTTTTGTGTGCATTTGTGGGATTGTACTGTGTGAAAAGGTTTCTTGACAAGAGAGACACATAGAGCACAAACAGACAAAGACTATGGAGAGAAGTCAAACTTTATTTGACTTTGTGGAGTACTGACCTCATGTACAACATAGTCACTGTTTGAACTTGGTGGTGCATACCTTTGAGGCTGTATTGGACACTGTATTTTCCTAATTGTTCAAATATGTGAGGTGTCCAATGACTTTAGAAATATCAATTGTATTAATTCATCAAACTTCCTGAAGTCAACAGTCTGTGGGAGCACAGGTACAAAATACAGTGTCTTGAATGCTGAACGATCTCAGTAGCACAGCAGGCAGCAACAATTATCAGCTATCACTTTGCATAATCATAGTTATATCTATCTCTTTGCTAAACCTCTATAATATTTTATAATGTATGCTGTATGTATGGTGTATATAATGTATTTTCTTCTTTACTAAAAGAGAATCTTGCACTGAACCTCAATTCAATTTCCATTTCCTACTTTTAAAACTTTTTCCAACCCTATGTTCAGCCAAAAATTACACAACCTTCGCCTCTTTTTTTGCAAGCAAAATGGAAACAGTCCACGACAGGCAGGCAGGTGGTGAAAGGCAGATGGGAAATGTTGAATAACTCAGTGTTCCCTGACTGCGCTAAGTGTGGCCACCCTGTTGACACTTTCACATGTACTATGCATCATTATATGGATTGTATGGTTAAGAGTGTAGAGTATCTAAAACATAAATGGACAGCAGTTTAAATATACAGTATAAGGCATATAATTGGCCTCTTATAGTCACTCTCCACACTGCTCACCAATGTGATGGTTTAATGACATCTGTTATGTAATCAAGGTGGAGAGGAGGTGGCAGGGGTTTCTTTCAGCCTTTCTGTGTTACAGTGACTGAGACATTTTTTTGTTGATGTTACTTAAATGTGCGGAGCGTGGCTATCTTCCACAAAAATAGCAGGGTCTCGCTTTTATTTTAAATAAAATTTGGAGCTTGGAGCCTTTCAATATCGTAGAAGAGCAGAGTCTTTGATATTTTGTTATTTGGTGACGTGGTGAAAAATAGAATATATAATTACAAGAACACCAACTACCGCTTCCTTAAACTAAAATCTATAAATGAAACTCATTGCAAGCTAGATGAAACAATTTTTATTTTTGTATTTATCTTGGACAGGTTATAGGAGGCAACTTTGTGTGCCTACTCTACTCAAAGTCAAGCATGCAGAATATATCAACACGCACTGTAATGCATATTACTCTATTCATCTCTGTAGCTTAGTGTTAGACTTCCGAGAAGTGACTGGAGATGAGAACCGGCAATATGCAAGCACTAAAACTGAGACAGTGGTGAAGTGTAAAAAAAAGGCTTTATTTTGTCCACGACACTGGCAAGGAGTTGACGAAGAGCACATAGACGTGGAGCTGGGCTGACCAGGAGGGGAGGCAGGCAGAGCGGCTGGAGTATGTGGATCTGGAACAGGAAAAACAAGCAGGATTAGGAAAGAACATCCTTTCACACGGAGCATCAAAAAATCACTAGGAAAAATACTAGTAGGCCTGGACGATAGTTTACCACTGAAGAATAAACGAAGAACTGGCGAAGTCTGAGGATGGGCAGTGGCGGTTCTAGACCAATTTGACTGGGGGGGCCATTGGGGGGCCAGTTATTTTCTGAGGGGGGCACAATAAATGCAGGACGAAAAAGAGAACTAGACAGTATGAAGTAATTGCGCATAAGAAAACAATGCAATACAGTTATTGATATTTGTTTCAGTACACTTATTTATTTCAGATAGATCTTATAGTTATTACTGTTAGCTTCAGCTTAAGTTATAGTGCAATGTTTGCACTAACACCATATTTATATACAAATAAAGGCAATGAACAGTTACATCTCTACTTTACATAAGGGTGTCTGCACAATCTCACATTACAGCAACAAAATCCTGCGGTTTTTGGCAAACCGAGTACCAGAAAATATACATTTAAATTTTATTTTTTTAAATTAGGGGGGCCACAGGGGGGTCAGAGGTCAGTGTTAGGGGGCACTGGCCCCCCCTGCCCCCCCCCCCCCCCCCCCCCCCTATAACCGTCCCTGAGGATGGGAACCAGGGTTTTAAGCAGGTGAGTAGTGACAATCAGTGAGATGAACAACAGCAGCGGAGCTGAGTTGGCGGGAATCAGAATGTAGGTCAGCCACGCCCAGCCAGGAAGACAGACACACAGACAAACAAACAGACAAAACAAACACGGGGGAAAAGAAGGAGGAAGTACTGCAGATCCTCACACTTAGCTCCCACAGTTATAACAGTTTCTTGCTCTGACCCTGAGTGGCCATTATTTCCAGGGACGGTCTGTACGCTGCAGTAGAGAAGGACTAGACATCCATGGTAACTTTCTTTTAACTCCACAACCTGGAACAAGAGAGTCCTGTCATTGTTAGAGAAGTTCTGCAGCAGAGTTGAATTTGTGTAGCTGTTTTCCCTTAAATACAAATGCAAATAGTTAGTTTGTCCATCACCTCTTGATAAACACATAGTAGCATTTTGATTTCTCATGCATCTATCAACAAGACCTTTTTCTAAAAATAAATCAACTCTATGATGTCACAATGCTCTAATAAGGTTAATGTTTGGTCAGGCGTAAAAATACTTTGGTATGTTGAGGAAAATATTGATGGTTGGGTTAAAATGAATATGTAATTGAAATAAAGGGAGCAGTGTTGTCATGGTCACGGATGTAGTTCTGGGGCACGTACTGGAACAAAATATGCTGTTGTTGTTCTCGGGGGGGATATACTTGTTTTTGTATGTCTCTTTGGGTGTTCTTTAGGGACATTCTGCACGAAATACCAAATGTTGCTAAAGCTTCATATCATTGAAACATGCTTGTATCAAATTAAAACTAAAAATAGCACCAAACTTAACCTGGAAAAAAAGTTGTATTGTGTAGCTCTTTGCAAATGTGTTTATAACTTGTTTATTTTCTGTAAGCGAGCCTTGGTATTAATCTAATATGATGTAAAGTATTTCAGAGACCTGCTGATGACTAACTGCTATACAAGGTGCCACTATAGCTAATCACAAGCACACTTTGTTTATTTACATCTGAATTGTGTTTGCCTGTACACTCACGTTCATGTAACTCATGTAAAAAACACAATCAGTCTTTCATCTTCATCCTTAATGAATGTGTGTGACAAATAATTTTTTTTATACAAGATGTACCATAATAATTAAGAACCTGTGTACATAATGTTCTTGAATTATGCACTACACATGCAAAGAGATCTTGTTTTAAGTATCTAAATTACATGCAATGTCATTCCCAACCATAGAATGTGTTTTAATCTTCAGATTACAAGAGCATTTAAAACATCATTGTATAATAATTTGGATCTGACAAGA
Organism: Pseudochaenichthys georgianus; assembly: GCF_902827115.2. Taxonomy (NCBI): domain Eukaryota; kingdom Metazoa; phylum Chordata; class Actinopteri; order Perciformes; family Channichthyidae; genus Pseudochaenichthys; species Pseudochaenichthys georgianus. The sequence goes on from NC_047510.2 coordinate 21,987,839, forward strand.
TGGTAATATTCCTGCACTATTTGTGGAAATGCATACAAATGTGTCATTACAAAGCCTGAGCTTTGCTGGAAAATATGACTTTAAAGTCACACAATAGTTAGGATATTTTTTGGACATTGGAAGAATCTTTGAATATAGAGTAAGATTGAAACAACTTTCGATAACATGTTTCTATCCAGAATGTTTTGTTGGACAAGCACATCAGTGCTCTTGTCATAGGGTAAGTTTTAGCTTTCTCTGATTCTATTTTGTGCTCAACTTGTCCCAAACATTTTGTAAATATGTGCTTTCTGTTCAAGTAAATTAAACGAGCAAGAACACAACATTTTGTGTCGTTATTAACATTAACAAGATCTAAGTAGGACGATGCAGTCGCTGGAACACATGCAAGAAGCAGACAGCCCTGAACACAGAGTTTCAGCAGCTGGGAGGGGGGGGGCGGATATCCAAGACATGCAGTCCCTCGGTACAGCTGGTGACAAGGACACACCTGCCCTCCAATACATGTCTTTGTTATTGTTGGACCCAGCGATCCATAAAAGCTGCATAGCACATTAGTCGTATGCACATTTATAATTACAAATGTTATGTGTACCATGTTTTCCCTTTATGTTCAAAATCTTGAATAGTGCTGTTAATCTAAGCTGCAACAGCATGCTGGATTTACTCATATCCTTAAACATGAGCCTTCTATTCCAATAAAATCAGAACATAAGGATTATAAATGTGCATACTGTATCTGTGTGAGTGCTTGCATGTGTCCGTCAAGGTTAAAGACAAATCTGATAAACAAACCTTTTTCTTCATCTTCACAATAAACTGTTTATCCAGATCAATCAGGACACATTGTTCTCACTCCCTGTCTCATACACACACACACACACACACACACACACACACACACACACACACACACACACACACACACACACACACACACACACACACCACACACACACACCCACCACACACCACACACACACACACACACACACACACACACACACACACACACACACACACACACACACACACACACACACACACACACACACACACACTCCCACACACTGGACAAGCTGTTCTCCCTCTGTGTGTGTGTGTGTGTGTGTGTGTGTGTGTGTGTGTGTGTGTGTGTGTGTGTGTGTGTGTGTGTGTGTGTGTGTGTGTACTGTTCAAGTGCACATTTGTACACCTTGTTGACTCCTGTTTCCAACTGACTTGTCCCCCTTTTGTACCTCCGAACAGCTGAGCCACACATAGGCCTACTGTTCTTGTTTGGAGATAGCACAGATAGATTCCTTTTTTCCATTATTTAGACAAAAAAGGAAACTGTGACCAGCTCCTGCTTAGGACACCCACCGCCCCAGACTGCACAATCAGATCTCTTTTAACCTATCAGCAATATGAAGGGACAATGTGGTTTTTGCCGTTCTCTTTAGGGAGAGGAAGAGTTTGATTGAACCGAATAGAAAGCCGTACATCTTTGCATGAAAACACGACACTAATCTGCATCAGCGTTGGACAAAACATGTAATCCTGTTGGAGTGTTGATGAGTTGGAGGTGGGTGGCATGGCATAGAAAAATATCTCATTTTAAAAAGATACACTCAGTGTTCCATTAACAGCTGGGCTTCATTTATTTCCATTTTTGTTATAGCTTCATGTTAGTGTTGCTTCTCTCCTGTAAATCGTAGTCATTTCTTCCCTTCTTTAATGAATAAATGTACTACTGTGATCAAAATCTTACCCTTTAAAATACAAAGATCTAAAAGTAGACCTCAAGTTTTTACTATAAACGTTTCCTCTCTCCTTATATCTCTTTATATTAGGCCATGTGGGCATGATTTTATTACACAAAATGTTTTGGCCTCTCTTGCCTTCATCACAACATTGAACATGTTGTGTGAAGTATTCTGATTTCAATGGCTGTACATTGATGTTCATGATGGTCTGTACTTGCATGTGATTTCCCACGAAAAGGCTGTAAAAGAGATGAGCTGATTCTGCTTACAGTGAAAACAATGTGCAGCCAATTCTCATGAAAACTTGGGGAACACACACACACACACACACACACACACACACACACACACACACACACACACACACACACACACACACACACACACACACACACACACACACACACACACAGGAAATCAATTACCATAGAATTAGTTGGTTACAAGAAGTGGGGAGTTTTTCTCAAAATCATCAGAACAGATTTATGCAATTATGCAAAAACTACAAACGGTTAAAAATGACTGTATAAAGGTAATATACATTATTTTCCCAAAAGGACCAACATTTTTTTTGACAAGAAATGTATATTGCTTCACAGTGAACAGTATAGTCAGACCAAAAGTATCATAAGGAATTCAGAAAATGTAAATCAAATCAAATCAAGTTTTATTTATATATAGATTTTTAGTCGAGCCAAAGTGCTGTACATTTAATAAAAATAGCCTGCAGTAGAGACACTTTACAGCAAATACAACAGCACAGATTGTTCAGAATATCAGTATGAGAAAAACGACACCCTCTATCCTTAGACCCTCACATCGTACAAGGAAAAACTTCCAGAGAAAATCCACAGTTTAAGGGGGAAAAATGGGAGAAACCTCAGGGAGAGCAATAGAGGAGGGATCCCTCTCCCAGGACGGACAGACGTGCAATAGATGCCGTGTGTAAATCGAAGAGATAATACATTACAGCATATAGACTGAATGTTAGGAAATGCATGTGTCTGTAATAAGAAGATGAATCCACGAGGATGTCAGCAACAATCCTGTGGAAGCCATCAGCAGGGCCGTATCCAGGATTTCCTAAATACCGAGGTCCAAACATGTAGGGGGGTTCGGGGGATACCCCCTGAGATTTTTGGGATTTTCCTGATCTAGTTAGGTGCTTTTTAAGTCCTGTGGGGGGTCACAAATTGGATAATATATTGTTCAAACCATGTCAGTGGCTGACAATGTCAGCATCATTATTTTGAAGTAATACAAAAATCAGTTGATTGTTACTATTAATGATCTGGACATGCAGAAGAGGCTAAAATGATCACAAACATTGTCAACATTCATTTTCCATGTCTCTCTCCTTTCCATAACCTGCAGCCTCTCTTCCATCTTCTTTAGTCTTCTTTAGTATCTCTGTGATCTTCCTGTTCATTACTCTCTCTGTCCTCTACGCTTTCTCTTTGTTCAATCTCTCCCTCGTTGTTCACTTGTTGCTCCTGCCAGTGAATTAAAAGCAATTCAGCCATTTAGTTCATTTCACTTGTTTGTTTGCATTTTTTTTAATTTAAATCAGTTTTGTTTGATTCTCAAAAGAGAACAAAGATGTAAGCAAATGGTGTTTTATACAATTGTATGTTATCATGACATCATAACTGCAATAGATGTATGATGTTTTAAAATGATGCCTATTGTAAATGAAGACTATTGTTATAGATAGATAGGGTTATTACGCCTACATTCTTTTGTGTGACTGTACCTGCAGTTCCTCCCTGACTTCCATCACTTTCTCTCTCTCCCTGTCTCTTCTTTACCAAAGCTGAGCTTCAACTGACGTAGTCTTTTCATTATAGCTGAGTCAGTGTAAAAAGAAAACAATACAATGTTATATCTTCAATGTTTTACTCAAATTGAAATGAAAGAAAACCATTAAAACGTTTGTTAAAAGGTAATCCTTCTGACATTGGATGAATGTAATTAACTGTAGCTCTCTAGCTAGTTTATTCATGCAATTTAAACCAAAGTTTATACTATAGCTGTAATATAAGTTAGTGTGCATGTTGTCGTACGTCCACTGACTAAAGTAGAGCGTTCACACAGGATCTTCTGGTCATAATGATGTCCTGATGAACAGAAACACAAGCAGCCCGCTGGACTCAGATCTCTAGATACCACATCACTCCTCCGCTGCTCCGATACAAGTCCGGGCTGCGGTGGTTTGTTGATACATGGCGTCTTCTTCTGTTTGCAAAACTAGGGCTAACAGGGTGGGTGGAGGGGGTCTGGAGGATGGGTTTGGGCTGACAGCCCAGGGGCACAGCGGAGGACCCGGAAGGGGTCTCGAGCGGACAGCCCGGGGGCAAGGCAGAGTTCAAAAAGGGGGACTCGGGCGGATGGCCCGGGGGCAAGGCAGAGTTCAAAAAGGGGGACTCGGGCGGACGGCCCGGGGGCAAGGCAGAGTTCAAGGATGGGGACTCGGGCGGACGGCCCGGGGGCAAAAACCGCGGCTCTCAGGGGGCCGGGCTCGAGGGCGAAGACCAGACAGCTCTGGAGGCCGGGCAGGAAAGTGCTGACGGGACAGCTCCGGAGGCCGGGCAGGACCCGGTGTCGGCCGGACAGGAACCGGGGCCGGTGGGACAGGCTTCGGCAGGATCCCCCACGGAAGAGGACCAGGAGTTGGCAGGACCTCCAACGGAACAAGACATGGGATTGGCAGGACCCCCGGCAGAAAAGTCGGCGGCGGGACCCCCAACGGGACAGGACACAGGGTTGGCAGGACCCCCGGCAGGAGAGTAGTCGACGGGACCCCCAATGGGACAGGACATGGAGCTGGCAGGAACCCCCAGCGGAACCTCCAACGGCACAGGACATAGGGTTGGCAGGACCCCCGGCAGAAGAGTCGTCTGCGGGACCCCCAACGGGACAGGACACAGGGTTGGCAGGACCCCCGGCAGAAGAGTAGTTGGCGGGACCCCCAACGGGACAGGACATAGAGTTGGCAGGACCCCCAGCGGAACCTCCAACGGCACAGGACATAGGGTTGGCAGGACCCCCGGCAGAAGAGTCGTCTGCGGGACCCCCAACGGGACAGGACACAGGGTTGGCAGGACCCCCGGCAGGAGAGTAGTCGGCGGGACCTCCAACGGCACAGGACATAGGGTTGGCAGGACCGCCGGCAGAAGAGTAGTTGGCGGGACCCCCAACGGGACAGGACATAGAGTTGGCAGGACCCCCAGCGGAACCTCCAACGGCACAGGACATAGGGTTGGCAGGACCTCCAGCGGAACCTCCAACGGAACGGACATAGGATTGGCAGGACCCCCGGCAGAGGAGTAGTCGGCGGGACCTCCAACGGCACAGGACATAGGGTTGGCAAGACCCCCGGCAGAGGAGTAGTCGGCAGGGCCTCCAACAGGACAGGACATGGAGTTGACAGGACCCCCAGCGGAACCTCCAACGGACCAGGACATTAGGTAGGGACTTGAGACGTGACTCGAGAGGGGACTTGAGAGGAGACTCGAGATGGGAACCAAGGGGGAACTAGAGAGGGGACTCGAGGAGGGACTAGAGGAGAGGTGACTTGAGAGGGGACTCGAGGTGGGACTAGGGAAGGGACTAGAGGAGGGACTCGGGGAGGGACCAGAGAGGGGACTAGAGGATGGAACTCGAGAAGGGACTAGAGATGGAACTCGAGAGGTGACTCGAGAGGGAACTCGAGAGGTGACTAGAGATGGAACTCGAGAGGTGACTAGAGATGGAACTCGAGAGGTGACTCGAGAGGGAACTCGAGAGGGAGCTGGAGGGGTGACTTGAGAGGGGACTCGAGAGGGAACTCGAGAGGGGACTCGAGAGGGAACTCGAGAGGTAACTTGAGAGGGAACTCGAGAGGTAACTCGAAAGGAGGCTTGAGAGGGAACTCGAGAGGAGACTCGAGGGGTGACTTGAGAGGAGACTCGAGGGGTGACTTGAAAGGAGACTCGAGAGGGAACTTGAGAGGGGACTCGAGAGGGAGCTGGAGATGTGGCTTGAGAGGGGACTTGAGAGGAGACTTGAGACGGTCGGTTCGCCAACAGAACACGGGGGGGTGGAGTCGGCCGGAATGCCGACAGGGCACGGGGAGCTGGCGTCGGCCGGTACGCCGACAGGACACTGGGAGCTGGCGTCGGCCAGAGACGAGGGGCTGGAGTCGAAACCATGGCTGCTGGGGCAAGAACTGGGGCCGGAACCATGGCTGCTGGGGCAAGAACTGGGGCCGGAACCATGGCTGCTGGGGCCAGAACTGGGGCTGGAACCATGGCTGCTGGGGCCAGAACTGGGGCCGGAACCATGGTTGCTGGGGCCAGAACTGGGGCTGGAACCATGGCTGCTGGGGCCAGAACTGGGGCCGGAACCATGGCTGCTGGGGCCAGAACTGGGGCTGAAACCATGGCTTCTGGGGCCTGTACTGGGGCTGGAACCATGGCTGCTGGGGCCAGAACTGGGGCCGGAACCATGGCTGCTGGGCAGCGGCGTAGCTGTGGCCCGGGCCCACCCACATGCACGTCTGGCCCACCCACAGCCAATCAGTGCTTCATAGCGCAGAGGCGGGAAGCCCAGAAGGAAGTGCCACAAACTGCAGTTCATCTAGTGGCCGACAGGGGATGGATGCAAAAAGGAGCAATTCCAGTAGACCCCCATGTTAAAATGGCCAACTTTACAGCAGAAATAAACATGTTTCTAGCCTGGATCCAATAAAAACGTATTCTGGATATAGTTAGATTCCACCTTCATGACAATGGAATAGGGAGTGCATTTTTTTACCGTGAGTTTTTATAGTAAGTAAAGTAACTTTTGCCGTGAGTGAATGAAAGTATTATTTCTTCTTGAGGTCTGCAGTTTAGCGTGTACACATTTGCTGAATATGAAAACACTCAGTGTGTGCCCACTGTGCGACTGTCAAGGATAAACAACCTGTGCCCCCGATATATGTTGTATGTATTATTGCTACACAAACATTACATTGCAGTTTAAGTGTCGCCAACTCCGTTTAAGAGATCTATCCCCCGTCTGCGTGCGAGGGGGCGGGGCAGTTTACACACACGCAGCTGCTACATGCAGCAACACACACACACGGAGGAGATGGCGGAGAGAACGCGCTCCGAGGTGTGGTTAAACTATAGCCGTGTCGATGGGGACAATACTAGTTACCAAAAGTGGAATAAGAGTTTAGCATTTAAGGGCGGTAACACGAGCAATGTATCTAAACATTTAGCAAAAGTGCTCCACATCCAGACGGAGGAATGCACCGGGTTGGACTGTCTTTCTAGTAGCTCTGTAGCTCCATCCACGAGTAACGTTTCCACGTCAGGTGTTATGTATGCTAGCAGCAACACACGGAGTTAACTACATTATACAAACATGGGTTATGATTAGAGGAAACTGAGTTATTTATTTTGTTAAAGTTTCAGCTATTCTGTTGCTAAAATTGTACATATAAATAAATAATAGTGACGTGACGTGCTGTGCTGACGTGCTGACGTGCTGACGTTGCAGTCTCTCGACCAGATGGAGATGGTCAGCACGCTCTCTATGGTTCCTCTGTAGAACGTGGTGAGGATGGGAGGGGGGAGCTGTGCAGGAAGTGTAGGCGCTGCTGTGCCTTCTTAAATAGTGATGTAGTGTGAGTGGACCAGGGGCCTATACTACGAAGCTGGTTCAACCTAACCTGGATATGTTTGAGTTAGCCGGTTGGCCTAATCCAAAACATACGCGCTCTCGCTAAACTGTACTACGACGCTGGTTATCAAGTGGATCGCTCAAGCCAGCCGTGTCCTATCTAGTTAGGTGCGCGTTCACATGAAAGGGGTGGTATTTGGAGCATTCGACCAATCACAAACATGGAGAAGCGTACTGACAGCGCAGCGTCATACTTCCTGAATGAAAAGTGAACTTTAAACATCCATGACTTAAACACTTTATCCAGGATCAAAGCCACATAGCTGCACCTGCAAGGTGAATACAGCTGGCAAAAGAAAAAGTGTTTGAATGCGTACATTAACAGGTTTATGATATCACTGCCCCGTCTAAAACACGATCTGACTTCAATTACATTTGTCTCGAGTGTTTCGTCAACTTATGTGTTGCTTAAAATAATACTTCTGCATACAGTATGTGACACTGTGAGTGTTGCACGGCCAGATACGGCTCAGCTGACTCAGATCAGGAGATATGATACATTATGAAGTGATATGCCGCGGACTGTACTTAATGTACTCTGATCCGGTTACTTATGTTGTGGCCGATATTTAAGTAAGCTTTCTTAACGCTAATGTTATAATAGTCAGATTGCTCTGAAGATGGGAGGTGATATTCTATTGATGTTCACGTTCACACAGTCGGTGATTTTTGCCGGCCGTCTTTCCTGCGACGGCAGTTTTTCTGTATTTCCTTTCTCCTGTAATATGACTTGATCGCTTTAAACTCCGCACACTGAGCTCTGATTGGTCAGCAGGCGGTGCTTTCACTGAGTTGAGCTCTTAGCCTGCAACCTAACCTGGTCCCGACCAGGTTAGCTGCTTAGCATATATTACCATGGAGATCTAGCCTGCTAAAAAGAGAACCAGCTTCGGATGACCGGAAAGCCGGAGTTTTCCCTGAATTTAGCCGGCTAAGCGAAAATCCTGCTTCGCAGTATACCCCCCAGGTCAGACTGCTTGTGATGTGCACCCCCAGGAACTTGGTGCTGGCTGTAGTCTTCACTGCTGTGCCGTTGATGTGGAGTGGTGGGTGACAGTGCTTTTTGTTCCTGAAGTCGACAATAATCTCTTTTGTTTTATCGACATTCAGCATCAGGTTGTTGGTGTTACACCAGTCTGTCAGATGTTTCACCTCCTCCCTGTAGGCCTGTTCGTTGTTGTCCCTGATGAGTCCCACCACTGCTGTATCGTCAGCGTACTTTATGATGTGGTTGGTACTGAACCTGGAGCATAAGCATAAGCGCCATCGATAAAAGTAGTAGTACCGTTAAAGCCTTAACGATACCCATCCCTATGTGGATGTCAGTTTTACACACATTCTGAGGCCACCGTGCCTATGTTTTTTGTTTTCACTGCTAATGTATGCTTATGTTCTATTAGTGCATTAAAAAAATCATTAATGACGTTTCAGCTCAGACCCCACGCTTAATATGTCTCCCCCTGGCCCACCTACATTTCTCCAGGCCCACCCACACAATCATTCCTGGCTACGCCACTGCTGCTGGGGCCTGTACTGGAGCCGGAACCATGGCTGCTGGGGCCAGAACTGGGGCTGGAACCATGGCTGCTGGGGCCGGAACCATGGCTGCTGGGGCCAGAACTGGGGCTGGAACCATGGCTGATGGGGCCTGTACTGGAGCCCAAAGCATGGCTTCTGTGGCTAGGGCTGCTAGCCTGGACCTGCAACTCCTTCTTTTAAGAGCCTTTTGGAGGCTCCGTGGACCTCCAAAAGCCAGACGAGTTCCAGAGAACGACTCTTGGACAGGAGCAGGAACTGGGGCAGAAGCAAGGGTTGACTCCAGACGGAACACACCGATGCGTGTGGTGTCATAATGGGAATTGGGAGGCAGGGAGCCAGCATGGCTGGGGCTAGCAGGCTAGATAACACACCGAGAGGAAATCCAAAATCCAGCCAGGTAAGAATTTCACTAAATCTGGCTTCTCCATAGCCATCTGGTGTGCCTCAGCCAGAGCAGCCTCTCGCTGCTGAACTCCAGATGCTCCCCTCCACTTATCATAACAGCCAGCTAAAGAAAAGGAAAAACTAAGTAATTCCAACTCAAAAGGATCTGCTGGGTCCATCCTTGGTTAGTTCCTTCTGTCAGGGTTGAGAGCGAAGCAGGCAGGACCCAAATGCAGAAAAACAGAAAATACCTTTATTTCAAGGCTTAAAGAGAGAGCAAAACAGAACTCTTCCCCGTGAACAACGTCAAACTACAACAAGGAACTAATAAAGACTAACAGAAAACACAGAACCTAAATGCACACATGACTAATCAAACAAACAAGAGACAGGTGAGGAGGGAGGAGAAAACACAGGGGCACCAGGTGAACACAATCGGGTAATCAGGGAGGGAAAACAGACAGAAACCAACAGGCAAAACAGGAGGTGAACACTTTTCAAAATAAAACAGGAAACCAAAGACAGAAAAAGACAAAACACAACACAGACAGATCGTGACAGATAGAGGATCCAGTTACACAGGACTACAGCAAGAGGATCAGCCTCGACTCCGGATCCCGGCATAGATATAGATACAAAACAAGAAAAGAGATTTGGCTGGGTTAATCGGAACAAGATAATACACAGACACAGACAGAGAGGGAAAAGGTCATTGGATAAAAGTTATTCTTGATAACCCTCTAGAAAGATCTTATGAACTTCCCCACTCAATATATCAAGACCCGAGCAGTTCTATTAGATATAGGATAAGAAACAGAGATAGGGAGCACAACAACCTATCTCTTCGTCAGTTGCACTCCCCCGCTTATCTAAGCGACTCTGTACCCCGTTACCCTCTACAAGGCCATAGACCAGCAGAGGGAAAATGGGGGGTGGGTAAGGGTTTTTAAGAATAAACCGCAAGGGTCTAAAGGGAAAAAAGATTAAATATAAGGTACTATATTTTAAGTAATCCTATCTACTATTCCTATATTCGAATAATGTATAAACTATTTAAAAAATACTTTATGAAATCCTATGTTATGTTTTAAATATTAAAAATAAAGAACTAAATGAATAAATAAATAACTAAATAAATAAATGAATAAATAGATAATTAAACAAAAGCCGGTGTCTTTAAAAGTAAAGACACCGCTTGCTTTGTTTGATCTGTTGTTTTTAGGTCAATGTTCATCTTGTTTAGCTGAGGCCTTTGTTATATGTTCCAGAAATATAGAATGACCATGTGCTGAACATTTAGGAATTAAACTGGAAACTGGGTCATGTTCTTCTTTCAGTTTATTTAGAGAGATAATTTATTCACGGCTATTTTAAACAATATTGGAAATGTACAAGATGTTAAATGTCATTATACTCTATACTGTATAACACAAGCAGAATATAGATGTTTCCTTTAACTCACTGACATCCTCATTGCAGGGGAGTCCAAATATTCCCTAAAAGTGAGCCATATACTAGTCTTTGGTGGTGGTGGGCAGCGTTTCATTTCTTCATCTTGGTATTTTTCAGAACTCTCAGTGATGTGACATTCTATAAATTGCATTAATTTAAACACAAGAGCTTTTCTTATGAGTGCATTTTCATTGGTGTTCAGATAATTTCTGAGAAACAGCGTTTGTCCAGGACAGTCTGTAATGGACTAAGTCGTTTTTCCAGCCAAGGACTTCTTAATCATTCCATTGTTAATAATTAATTCTGATATGATATGAAGCAGGGCTAACTAATTTACCTCCTTGCCTTCTTTCCATGGCAATGCTGTGTGATGAATATTGTGTAGCCATCATGCAGATTCAATGATCAGGTCTCGTATTACACTTCTTGTAACATCTTGTGCTGGTGTTCCAAGAGTGTTGCTGCTGACATATTATGCTCACAGTTTACCATAATTGACCCTAATCATGGTACTGATTAAAGAGAAACTGTCTGTCTTCAAAAATGTCACTTGGGAAAACTACCTTGAGTATTGTTGGAAATGTCTCTTCACTTTGTAATTGAGTATCTCTGTAATTGTTTATGTGAATATGCGTGTAGACAGCTTGTACTATACGCCATGTTAGATAATTGCATGTTCTGGCAATTGTACATAGTGTTTCAAACTATAAATGATCCATGATGGCTCTATGAAACCTGATGTACTTATATGATTCTGTTCTCTTCAAGTTTTCTATCTTCTTGGTCGAATGCACTTATTGTAAGTCGCTTTGGATAAAAGCGTCAGCTAAATGCAATGTAATGTAATGTAATAGTGACCCCTACTAGTATAGCCACTGAGGCTGGATGACAACACAGTGTTTTTCAACTAAATGTTCAAACGTATCTCTGTAGCATTTAGAGCAGGTATTCATAGTAGTAGCACCTGTAAATCATTATCACCTGAGGTGGATGAGTATGAAAGCAGACAACAGACCCTGCAACAGGTTGGGTGATCCAGGTTATACTCAGAGAGAAACATACTGTCGAGCACATGAAAGCAACGTTGAAACCATCCCACTGAGCTGCTGACGTCTCCTTCAGTTCTCCAGACACGTGCTCTGTTCACATCCACTTGAAAACACACTGACACAAAGACACACACTCATTGGTTATTGTTTATCAGGCACACATAGGCATCACAAATCTCTGAGATACAGTATCAACCTGAAAACGAAGTAGATTAATGTTTTAAAAGCATGAGTTTAGGATTTATTTTCAGGAAGAGACATCATATTGAGATGGTCTTTTCATTATTGATTATTGGGATGAATGTAAAATCATCAAGTTGTTGGTCCATGTACTCAATGTGGAACTAACATACATCATTTGCTAACAGGCCCCCGAGGCCATTTGGCAAAACTACAACTGCACGTGTGACATCGGGACCTGCAACCATGCACACATGGCAGTGATCAGAGTCCATTGGCTATTTTTCTATTAGTCGCTGCTCTGCCATATGGCCATTGAGAACATTCCAGTTTGGATTTTGATCTTAGTACACCGCCGGCTAGGGGGCTTCGGCGATATGCATAAACAAACAGCCCAACTTCTACTTCTTCTTCTTGGTTTTTTTCTGTTTCTTAAGTTAATTATAAAACTAAAAGTAGGAGCCAAAGTCCCTTAACTGGCATCACTTCTATTGCCATCTTACATTTGAAGGGTTTTCACATGAAAGATTTGGTTCAATAGTCTTGAATAACCCATACCTGAGGAACAGAGTCTCATCAGATCGACTTAACACCTAAGGACGAATAAAGAAAGAGAGACATCATTATTAATCATTTTGCAATAGTTTATGTTGCCCTATACTAAAGCGTCTTTGAGCACTTTTAAAAGGGCCTGATAAATAAAATGTCTTATTATTATTATTATTATTAATATTATTATTATATGACAGTAGACTGCATGGGTTGAGCTTTCTTTTAAAACGACATCATGTGCCCATTAAAGCCATAGTATCCTGGGTTCTACACTGAACAAAAATATAAATGCAACACTTTTGTTTTTGCTCCCATTTTTCATGAGATGAACTCAAAGATCTAAAACATTTTCTATATACACAAAATAACCATTTATTTCAAATATTGTTCACAAATCTGAAAAAATCTGTGACAGTGAGCACTTCTCCTTTGCCGAGATAATCCATCCCACCTCACAGGTGTGGCATATCAAGATGCTGATTAGACAGCATGATTATTGCACAGGTGTGCCTTAGGATGGCCACAAAAAAAGGCCACTCTGAAACGTGCAGTTTTGCTTTATTGGGGGGGTCTGGGGGGGGGTCCGAAAACCAGTCTGTATCTGGTGTGACCACCATTTGCCTCACGCAGTGCAACACATCTCCTTCGCATAGATTTGATCAGGTTGTTGATTGTGGCCTGTGGAATGTTGGTCCACTCCTCTTCAATGGCTGTGCGAAGTTGCTGGATATTGGCAGGAACTGGAACACGCTGTCGTATACGCCGATCCAGAGCATCCCAAACATGCTCAATGGGTGACATGTCCGGTGAGTATGCTGGCCATGCAAGAACTGGGATGTTTTCAGCCTCCAGGAATTGTGTACAGATCCTTGCAACATGGGGCCGTGCATTATCATGCTCCAACATGAGGTGATTGTCGTGGATGAATGGCACAACAATGGGCCTCAGGATCTCGTCACGGTATCTCTGTGCATTCACAATGCCATCAATAAAATGCACCTGTGTTCGTCGTCCATAACATACGCCTGCCCATACCATAACCCCACCACCACCATGGGCCACTCGATTCACAACATTGACATCAGAAAACCGCTCACCCACACACGCCATCTGCCCTGAACAGTGAAAACCGGGATTCATCCATGAAGAGAACACCTCTCCTACGTGCCAGACGCCATCGAATGTGAGCATTTGCCCACTCAAGTCGGTTACGACAACGAACCGGAGTAAGGTCGAGACCCCGATGAGGACGACGAGCATGCAGATGAGCTTCCCTGAGACGGTTTCTGACAGTTTGTGCAGAAATTCTTTGGTTATGCAAACCGATTGTTGCAGCAGCTGTCCGAGTCTGGCTGGTCTCAGACGATCTTGGAGGAGAACATGCTGGATGTGGAGGTCCTGGGCTGGTGTGGTTACACGTGGTCTGCGGTTGTGAGGCCGGTTGGATGTACTGCCAAATTCTCTGAAACGCCTTTGGAGACGGCTTATGGTAGAGAAATGAACATTCAATTCACGGGCAACAGCTCTGGTGGACATTCCTGCTGTCAGCATGCCAATTGCACGCTCCCTCAAAACTTGCGACATCTGTGGCATTGTGCTGTGTGATAAAACTGAACATTTTAGAGTGGCCTTTTATTATGGCCAGCCTAAGGCACACCTGTGCAATAATCATGCTGTCTAATCAGCATCTTGATATGCCACACCTGTGAGGTGGGATGGATTATCTCGGCAAAGGAGAAGTGCTCACTATCACAGATTTTTTCAGATTTGTGAATGTTACGGTTGCTGTTTGTCTGCTCATTAATCTGTCTGTGAGTGTTCTCATTCATAACACTCCGTTCGATGTCTCACTATGGGATGCGCCTCATCGCGGAGCAAACAGAAGCATCAATCTCATTACGCCAATCCTGATTGGCTGGTGATCTTGATGTCAGCGTCAGGGCATTCACCCCCTATAAGTACCTTGCGCCACGACGCATGCGTCATTCAAACACCTCTTCTCGCTTCAGAGCACATCTCTATAGTAGCCGGACAAGCTTAACGGTCCACAGACTGAACCCAAATATCCATTTCGGTCTATGGGCGCTCGCCGGCTACTCCTTCTGCTTTGCAGGAAGACGGTAATACGAACGCCGTTAGTATTAAAATCGACCTCGCCCTTCTCTTCCCCCGGAAAGTAAGGTAGGTCTGATTCTTTTAAGCTAGCAACACACCTGTTGCTAGCTCGCTCCCTCACTATCGACACCACGGTAGCGAGGACGTTTTTTCTTTTCTCTTCTCCACGGAGGAAGAAAGGATTAAAGGAGCATGCTGTCACACCAGTCAGTATTCTCCGGGAATAAAAGACCCACACCGTCCTTTTCTCCGGATTAAGGACAGGGTGGTAACATCTTTTTCTCCCAACTTACCTGTTGAGAGCGGGCCCTCTCCACGCCACGAGGCGAACAAGATGGACGCCTCTCTCCCTCACACCAGAGGAGTCAGGGACTTGGTGGCTCGACTCTGCAGCTGCGGGTTGAAGATCTCGGGCGCAGACACACACCAGGTCTGCTCGTCCTGCCTCGGGCTGGCACACGCCCGAGGCGCTATCGACAACCCCGGCTCCTGCGGACATTGTGTCCGCTTCACCGTGAAGAGCCTCCGCCGACGGCTAGCGCGCCAAGCTAGGACCCCCCTATGTCCACTGACCCGACGGCCGGCAGTCAAGACACGGGGGCGTCCGCCGCAGAGAGTGAACCCCTCTCCGTGTCGGTCTGGGGCTCATTATCTGCGATGGCTATAGAACCGGAATCCCGCGCCCTGGCAGGCCGGGACCCGGTGACGGCAAGACACGCGAGAACGGGACCCCACGCTTTACAAGCTGGGGTTCCCGGTTAGACCTCACCATGGTCTCACCCGCGGAGGATGTCCTCGAGCTGGACTACGATGAGGACGAAGAGGACGCCTTGGCGTTCCTCCTGTCCGAGTCGGATGAACATGAAGAGGACACCTTCATGTCATCGGCTCAGGCTGCAAAGCCTGGAACGAGGGCTGCGCTCCCGGGCGATAGCACACCAGCTTCGCCCTGTCTGAGCATGGACCTGCAGGCCGTGTGTAAACGCGCTGCGGCCAGACTCGACATCCCGTGGCCTGAAATGGCCAAGGACACCTCCAGGTCCCGCTACGAAGGGAAACATTTTCCCCAACCAGCGCGGACGAAGAGGAAACTCCTTCCGGTCTTCCCGGAGATGTTGGATGAGGTGTCGGTCTCGTGGAGAGACCGGCCCTTCAGCAACAAGGTCCCAATCCAGGGTGCCTCCTCCCTAGACTGTGACGGAATGGAGAAACTCGGCCTGCTCCGCATACCGCCCATGGAACCGCTGGTAGCGGCCCAACTCCTACCGAGGATGGGCCCGTCACCAAGCAGGAACCCCACGTTGCCAGCAAAGTCGGACCGATTTCAGTCGACAATGACTGAACGGTCCTACAAATCCGCAGCGTTGTCCGCCAGGGCCCTGAATGTGTCCTCACTGCTAACCGCTTACCAAGCGGAGCTCTGCGAGGACCTGTCGGGTAACCCGGGGGCAGCCACTCTGGACGAGATGGCAGCGGTCACGGACATGTGTCTCTGTGTCCAACGCTGCGCCGTCCAGGCCACGGGCAAGGCAATGGGGATCATGGTGGTGCAGGAAAGAGCGAGATGGCTCAACCTCACCAACCTCCCAGACCGGGAAAAGGAAGATGTGCTGGATATGCCCATCGTTCCCGAGGGAATTTTTCGGCTCCGCTCTCGCCTCCATGCAAAGGAGGTGTGAGTCGAAAAAGATGGAGGACGAGGCACTCCACCTCTGCCTCCCTCGAAGGGTCCAGCAGCAGTCCTTCGCAGCAGCAGTCCTTCGCAGCAGCAGTCCTTCGCAGCAGCAGTCCTTCGCCCAAGCTGCCTCGAACCCTGCTCGGTTTAAAGCACCGAAGACGCAGAGGTCGCAGCTCGCCCTCGTCTCCAGCCTGGCCTAGAAAATCTCCGGTTCCGGCTGCAGCTCAGGCGCAGCCAACCCAGAATTTAGGCCAGCAGTCGAGGAAGAAGAAGCGAGCGGAGTGACAGCCCCTCCTTCTCCCCTCTGTGACAGAGCTGGAAGTCCACGGTTCCCCAGCTCTAAATGTGTTCCCGCCGCCTCGAGAGATGCCTCAACAACATCCTCAAGTCCGCACAAACACATGTCACACATTTGTTGATTTTTCTGTCATAAAACATTTTCCGCTGACGCATCCAGGCTTCAGGCCGAGGGCGCAGCTCAAAAAAATGAAAAGAAAAACAATAAAACCAATAAACAGCCCGTCAACTGTCCCCCTTCTGAGAGCAGCTACGGCATCTCTCAAAAGGTGGATTACAGGCGGGTCTGTGAAGGCACCACCGCCACGTGCATGCTCAGTGCCGGCTGGGGCTTTAAGGGCACCACCGTCACGCGTATGCGCAGTGCCGGCTGGAGTTGTGAAGACACCGCCGTCATGTGCATGCGCAGTGCCGGCTGGGGCTTTAAGGTCTGTCTCTCAGTCCAAGGGTGTTTGTACGATGTACGGAAGCCGCGATAGCCCCGTTGAGACAACAGGGTATTCGCCTGGCGACCTACCTGGACGACTGGCTGCTTCTCGCACAGTCGGAGCAGGAGGCTGTTACGCAGACAAATGTCCTCGTAAAGCACCTGCTCAACCTGGGTTTCATAATAAACACAGAGAAGAGCATGTTGTGCCCCGCGCAGACTATACTCTTCCTGGGTTTACGCCTGAACTCGGTGCCCTTTTCAGCTCGCTTGTCAGCGGAAAGAGTGAAAGCTTTCAGAGCTTGTCTCGCTCTTTTCCAGCTGCGCAAACATGTTCTCTTCAGATCATGCCTGCGATTGCTGGGGCTCATGGCGTCAGCCATCCTGGTCGTACGACTGGGACGCTTACACATGAGGGAGTTTCAGCGCTGGAGAGTGATGGTTACTGTGAAATGCGTAATGGCACTGCACCACTGGCTGCACCCGACTTTTCTAGTACGAGGTGTGCCTATGGGTGCTGTCCTTTCACGGAAAGTGGTCACCACGGACACATGTCTGACAGGCTGGGGAGGTATTTATGAAGGTCGCCCGGTGAGGGGTCTCTGGAGCAGAGACCTCCAGCGGGCGCACATAAATTACCTGGAGCTTTTAGCGGTGTTCCTCACCCTAAAAAGCTTTCTGCCTTTCCTCAGGGGACATCACGTCCTTGTGAGGACAGACAATACGACCACAATATCGTATATTAACCGCCAAGGGGGTTTGCGTTCTCTCCAGTTATACACACTGGCGCGCAAACTTATCCTATGGAGCGGTTGACGTCTCCTCTCTCTGAGAGCGACGCACGTACCGTGAGTGCATCCACGCCTAACGGTGCATTTAGATCACGCATCGAAAAGAACAGCTGACACTGAGCGTTGTCTTTCGATGTGAACAGATCCACCGCGGCTCTGCCGTAATGCACCCACAGCTGGCTCACAATCCTTGGATGTAGAGTCCAGTCTGCATACAGTGGTATACCTCTGGACAGTATCTTATAAGGGCAAGCCTGTTACTAAGCAACAGCTCTCCCACTGGTTTGTGGAAGCAATTGCTTTGGGGCCCATACGAGTCAGAGTTCGCAGGCACCCTCGGGTCCGCGAGCTCTTTCGACTCAGGGTCTGGCTGCATCCTGGGCTCTGTCCAGGATGTCTCCTATCCAAGACATTGGTGCAAGCGGCGAGCTGGTCCTCGCCGCTCACTTTTGTCCGCCTCTTAACAGGCTGGACGTTCTACTCCCAGTGTGACTCAAGCAGTGCTGGGCACCTGGTTGAGTCAGAGCTCTACCTGTTAAAGTTCTGGTTGGTTTGGTGATTTTCGAGATAAGCTCGTCTGACAATACGGGAGCTACAATTTCCCATAGTGAGACATCGAACGGAGTGTTATGAATGAGAACTATAGGTTACTTACGTAACCCCAGTCTCAGAGTAACATGAAGTGAGATGTCTCACCAGACGGCCCTCCTTGCTATGGTGAAGCGAGAAGAGGTGCTTATTTTGAATGACGCATGCGTCGTGGCGCAAGCTACTTATAGGGGGTCATTTCCCTGACGCTGACGTCAAGATCACCAGCCAATCAGGATTGGCGTAATGAGATTGATGCTTCTGTTTGCTCCGCGATGAGGCGCATCCCATAGTGAGACATCTCACGACATGTTACTCTGAGATCTGGGGTTACGTAAGTAACCTATAGTTTTCAGCTGTGTGTGTGTTTATGTAAATGAGCTGTGTGGTTGCTCCAACATCATTGGCTGCCCATCTCCTGGTCCGCCTCTGAAGATGGTGATTGGATTGACGTCGTCCAATCGCAGCGCACAGCTGGCGCACATCTGCTGGGGAGGAGTACAAAGGCCGCGGACTATCACCACTCTGGAGGCTCTGTATTGTGGGACAGACACCTCTCGCTACTTACTTTCGTTCTGTGGTTAACTTGTGCGGTCTGTGTCAGGTAGTGTGATATTGTGTGTTAGTAGTGCCTAGAGTAGCTTAGTTAGAAGTTAGAGTAGCTTAGGTTTTGGGACTGTTGCCTTTAGTTTAGCTGTGTGTGTTGTATATATTTCCTGTGTTAGTCTGTACCACTTTTATAGTGAGGGTTTTTGTTTCTAAATAGTTCCGTTATTATCTATTCTTTTCTGAATGCCTTTAGACTCCTTTTGAGTCCTCCTTTTGTTCGGTTATTCGTCAACCGGTGCCCTTTTGGCTCTTTTGTTTGTTCAGGCTGCGTGCCTTCCATTTTGTTACACCTTGCTTTATAATAAAACCATTTATAACTATTACCAATTCCAATCTGGTCGTGTTGCTTCCCTTTTGGTTCCCCTAGCCCAATAGGGAGCGTAACAGTGAACAATATTTGAGAGAAATGGTTATTTTGTGTATATAGAAAATGTTTTAGATCTTTGAGTTCATCTCATGAAAAATGGGAGCAAAAACAAAAGTGTTGCATTTATATTTTTGTTCAGTGTATTTATTATGTGACTCTACAGTTAATGTTTTCAACACCCTAAACAAAATATTGATTTGTTGTATTAAATGGTAACTTTGGTTTGTGTTTTTTTCATAAAATGTTATTCATGCGGTTACCTTGAAGAAGTTGAAGTTGGTTGGACAGAGTAGTCACCATTCCTGTTTTATCCAGTCAAGCAGTTGCAATCTTACCTGTGAGCTTCTGTTACTTGTCTTATATTTCCATTGAGCATAACAGGGAGAATGCTAAGAGGCCAGACTGTTTGCCCTGCCCTGCCCTCCATTACTCACTTTTATTCCAGCCCCATTAGAGCAAACAAATGACTCCCACTGCCCTCGACTGGCGCTTGTTTGCGTCTGGCAGAACCCCTTCATTCAAAACACCTCACTGTGGTTGTTTTGCTGAACCGTTAAAAAGAAATGTACTGCTCTTCAGCACAGGAAAACATGTAACTTTCCTTCAGGCTTAAATCAATCAAGTGGCTATGCAACTGTTGACTGTGTCTCATTTATAAGAGGGATGTCTTCTATCTCAGTCCTTTTCAAACTACCATTAGGCGGCACTTAAAAAAAAAAACATTACTCTCATATTGTCTGAGGGTTTGAATTCAGATTGTTTTAAATGCACTTACAGTAACCCTGATGTATCTCGATTCCCTCACTATACAGGATATTTCTATTTGGGAATATTCTTCTTCTTAACCTCTGCTGGTGTCGGTCAACAGAACAGTGTTGCCACAAACACCGTTAGACATTTTAGTATACTCTTGTGTTGTGTTTGTGTCCTTCTTGGTGACAGATAATTCTCCGTAAACTCCAACTTGTTTTTCACTTGTAGCTACAGGCATGGGGTCACAGGTAACACTATAAGCTTTTTTATTAGAGACTGTGATTGAATTACAAAACAATGTTGTGGAAACAAAGGATAAAAAACACAAACCCTCAGTTTTAAAAAGCTGCACCCATGCCCTGCTCAGCAGACTTCTACCATTATGAAATAGGAACTTTGGTTTTAGTATAAATCAGATACACATATTACATTAAGAGATGTAATTTGTATTTGTATTTGACCTGCAAGTTTAAATGTGATCAAACTCTTAGATGGGATTTAGTAGGAAAGGCGCACTGCACTATTCTTTTAGATGCTGTTATATGGATACATGCAATGTTAGCAGTACATAATCCCAGTATCCTTTTTAGAATGTAAGTGTGTTCTGTTTGTTGCTACAGTAACATTAAATATGACTCAAACACAATCCGACAACACTTTATGAGCATCGTGAAATATGGCTTTGAAAATATATGTAGGTAAATGTCATACATATGTGAGTGTTGTCTTGGAACTTTATTTATAAAATGTGCAGAAGGAGACTAATGTTTTAAGGTTTCAAAGAAATGATTGTCACGACTACATTAAAATAATATATGTGTTGTGGCTATAAACTATGAACAATATATGATAACCTTGAATAATCAGCCCTTTTCTCAACATTCAGGACTACATTTAAGGTTGCAATAAATACCATTAAAGTAATATAAATTAAACAATGTATATTCAAAGAGTAACATTTTAAACCTTACAAATTAAACCTTAGGCTAAAGTTGCTATTATTATTATTATTATTATTATTATGAATATGTCTTTAATTAGTACAGTGTCTTTCTGTAGAAATTAAAGGCAAGAATAGGGAATTAATAATAATTAAAGTAAATAATATTGATATTTGCACAACTCAGACAGGTCAAACAGACTTATTTACATCATCCTGATGCGTTTAAGGACAATAAACAGCCCAGTGTGTTATTAATTATACCTTTATGGTACATCATGTCGTTTAGTAGAACCTTTCTTCTGCTGCTTCTTGTTTTGCTGGTTTGTCCTTTGAGCGTCAGGTGTGTGTCATACACTGTGACTCACTAATGGCTCGAACAAAACTGCTGAAGTGAAACTCTTGATGTCTACCCGTGCTTTGGAGAAGTAAAACATGATTAATGTATAAGCTGACTAATTTCTCTCCAACAAGTACGCTTTTTCTTTTAAATATAAAAGAGGAAAAAGGATGCATCAGAGATTTGAGCAGATGTTAAGGGAACAATGTTAAAATTAGGTATAAAATGATGTGCGAAAATCACGTTTTCTTTGGGGTTCCTTCACTCTGAAAAGTGTGCTGCATCACAACCCTCATAAATATTCTTAAGTATTTTTCAGAGAACAATACAATGCATTCAAATTATTACTATTTAAATTATCTGTTGCTATTTTATTACAGTTCTTTTTCATCACAGGATATAATAATGTATTGCATTAAGTGCTTTTTTTTCATGCACATCCCTTCACACGTCAAAATCACCTCCACATCCCTTTCCCTTATTATAGTAGAGTCAAAATATAGGATAGGAGGAAAAGAGCAGTAACAACATGCAGCAAAGGGCCACAGGAGAGTTAAATACATAAAATGTTACTGTAAAATTCTAAGATACATTGCCACTAGATTTGTTGTTGTTGCATTAAGCTGTGTATTTAAGCTCAGTCTTCAGATAACAAAAATATGAATTGCTCCTCAGCATTGTATTGAAATGCCATCTAGTGGCCTTGTGAGCATATCTGCAGGTTTGTGTGGTAAATGTCAGAAAATACATGGTGATTAATGATACTCCATATATCAAAATCGCTATGTTTTGCAATAACCAAAAGCAACTGTTCAATTCACCAAAATGACTGTATAGAATTTAGTTCAAATCACCTTCTGATGAAGCATATTCATTTAAATAGACTATAACCAGGCTAATGTATAAAATTATGCTTTTATTAAAACATGTACACCCTTTTTGAAGTTGAAGTTGAATCAATTGGCATAATAATATGTTATAAATATTTCAAGGATAGGATTTTGAATAATTTGTGTGGTCGCTTTCTCAGAGCTATGAATCCTAAAAGTATCCTCCAAGGGTAGCTGGGGTTAAAATGGGAGTGAGTTGTTCTGTGTGTGCATGTGTGCATGCATGTCGACGCCACCCGAGGCAGCTGTCTTGAATATCCTTGACATTCATGTGAAGGCTATTCATCATGGTCTGCTTCATTCAAAATCTCTCTGACATAAGCAAAAGCTAGCAAATTGGGCATAATTGAAGGCAGTAACAGTGAAAAGGGACAGAGGGTTTTAGAAAAAGGCAGGCTGACATCAATACAAAAGATTCGAGTTCAATTAATTATATAACATGTGTGTGTTATCACACAGGACCTACTTCAGGTGACAGACAAATCTTCTGCAGAAGCTCTCTGTGATGAACAGCTGCTTTAGTGAAGTTATCAGCTTTACTTTGGCAACTACTAACCCTAAAACCAAAACCCTTTCCTAAAACTATTATTTTGAGCTAGTTGATTGTTGACATCATGTTTTTGTAATGTTTTCATGGGCTTTACCAGTAGGAGTATTGTATTTATGTGTTTGCATATTTGTTATTTCGCAACTTACACAAGTAAGTGACAGTGATATGTGATTATCTTTTGGTATGTGCAGGATGTTGAGCATCACAGTAGTCTATGTGTACACAGCACAGTATTTGTACCAATGTAAGATAGGCTTCTACGGGAGAAAACTATATGGAATTAAAGGTTACATGTCATGGCCATCTCCACTGATCATAATTCCATTGTTGAGGTCTACTAGAATAGATTTATACTGTGCAATTTTCCAAACTCACATTGGTTTCGCATACAGCATCTCTGTAAAGTGTAAAGTATGTGTATTTAGCAGTATTCACTTTCTCCACTAAACGGCTCGGTGCAGCTCTTGCCCCCCCCCTCCCTGTGGGCCCAGTGTGCTCCGATTGGTCGGGACCAGTCGGGACGTTGAATCACGCTAAGCTCCGTGGAGGTGTGATTTCCTTGTTTGGCGATACACAGCGAACCACAGCCAAACTCACCCTGAGCACACATAAAGTCACAGCCGAAGTAAAAACAATAAGTGTGGCTTGATATTGAGTAAGACAAAGGTTGATAAACGCTGTGAGAATGGGTCTGCAGAGAGAATTTCGCCGCGATCCCAACTGTCTGTTATCAGCCTGCAGCCAGGGAGGAGAGATCAGCAGAGCTGCCTGCACTGAGTGTGTGAGGAAGTCCGTGGATTGGTCAATTTGGACCAATCAGCGGGGGCTTAACGTAACGGCTCCGCGGACGTAACGTAACGGCTCCACGGATTGGTCCATTTCGTTCCGGGGACGACATGACATCATGATGTCCCCGGAAGAATCAAATGGACAGTGACGTATCTCCAACGAGGCGTTTTGGGGAGGTATTTTCTGTTTTAGAGTTTTACTCCCTACTGTACATGGTGTACTTTGAGGGTTTTGACTCACACTGTTTACATGCATAAAAACCTTCATAACACACAAGGGGACGGGTAATAACCGGAAAAGCATGACATGTCACCTTTAAGTCTTGGTTTGTCTGTTTCACATTACAAAAAGATCAAAGTTATGGTCCATCTTACTTTTCTAAATGCTCTCTCTTCCTGTTATAATTCCTCAGCAAATGTGAGTGATTACAGATTATAATGTTTACTTTTTAGGTTGACATTCACAAGAAATGTGCAAATGTAGGACAAATGTAATGCACAAAGCCCTCAACAATCAGACCCCCCCTACCTCACAGACCTGCTGCACCACCACACCCCTTCCCGCTGCCTCCGCTCATCAGAAGCCAACCTCTTATCCATCCCGCATCAAGCACCGGACCTGGGGAGACAGAGCCTTCTCTGTCGCTGCCCCCTCCCTCTGGAACTCACTCCCACAACCCATCAGAGACTGCACTGATCTCACCACCTTCAAAAAACTTCAAAAACTCACCTCTTCAATCTGGCTTTTAATGTGTGATTGTTTTTGTATTGCTTGATTTTAATTTGACTTTAACTATATTTATTTGTTGTTCTTTTCTTTTCACTATCTCTGTAAAGCGACTTTGAGCACCTGTAAAAGCGCTAACAAAATACATCTATTATTATTATTAATCTATTAAATGCAAAACAATGTTGGGCTCATGTCCCCCTCTCTCACCACCAATAGGCTGTGGATGTGTGTGCAAGTGTTTCATTGTCCAGAGAAACCATACAATACAATTGAACTCAAATGAATTAATCAATCCATGGTAATTGAACGTTGTGTGGTATGCTCAATCAACATTAAATCATAAGAACATGTTGATTGTAGTATGGTTTTTACAAACTTTACAACTGTGATTTGGGTCTGCTTTTGAAATACACATTTATGCATGCTTTGCTTGTCTCCATGACAACAGGGACTCAGATGGAAGGTGTTGCCACATTGGCCTTATTGCTGCATGAAACCTTCTCTCTTTTTCCTCCCACCTCCTCTTCTTTTCTCTGACAAACCCAGAACACATGTACAGTACAGGCTGAGCACACATTAAGCTCAGTGATGCGATATTCATAACACTAGCTTCATGTTTGCGTTTGTGGGTGGGCAGAACATGGACAGTAGACTCTAGAGAGCGGTTTTGAGATAAATGTAATGTTCTCAAATTACCCTAACTGTAATTATTTTATAAAGTAATACATTTAAGAGTTATTTTGTATGATGATTTATTTAGCTTATTGACTTTTGATTAATTAATGATTGTTGACTGTAAATCATAGCACCTTTAGAATGTGTTACACGTGGGTATGCATACACAAACGTGTTCATTCTCAGTTAATTTGAACAAATCTCTGCCCACAGCCTACTGTAATAACAGACATCTGCTGTGTGCAGCCAGCCCATTATTATGGAGCAGCCACATTAACGTCTGCACTTATGACTCAGCTCACAAGCCTCGCTCTCTGTTGCAAACTAATCTGGCTTCATTCATTTCCCCGCCCGAAATGGCATTAATAAAATATGTCAATATGAGTTCGGAAATGAAATCTCTGTTTACTTATGAGGGTAATGGGCATGTCTAATTGTTTCATTTGTTTTATTTTAATAAGTTGTATCTATATTTAGCACACATCAATATGTATGCATGCTTCAGAACTGAATGCTGACTATAAAAGTACATCAATCAGTCGGGGCAAATACAATCCTTCTTGATTAAATATTCATTAAAGATGGAAAATGTTTTCTTTTCATATGATACATCCATCCATCCATCTTCTCCCGCTTATCCGTGGTCGGGTCGCGGGGGTAGCAGTTCCAGCAGAGAGCCCCAAACTTTCTTTTCCCTGGCGACATCAATCAGCTCTGACTGGGGTTCCCAAGGCGCTCCCAGGCCAGCGAAGAGATATAATCCCTCCACCTGGTCCTAGGTCTACCCCTTGGTCTCTTCCCAGCTGGACGTGCCTGGAACACCTCCCTAGGGAGGCGCCCAGGTGGCATCCTAACTAGGTGCCCGAACCACCTCAACTGGCTCCTTTCGACGCGAAGGAGGAGCGGCTCAACTCAGAGTCCCTCCCTGATGACCGAACTTCTCACCTTATCCCTGACACCAGCCACCCTGCGGAGAAAACCCATCTCGGCCGCTTGTATCCGCGATCTCGTTCTTTCGGTCATGACATATGATACAGTATCTGCTTAAATTAGATTTTTGTTTTGGATAATGTTTCTTATTCTAGAAGAATGGTAGGCCTATTCGTAAAAGGCCCACTGACTAGGGATTTTATTATCTCCACAAAATTCCCCGTGGCCTCAATCCTATTTATATCAAATAAACCCACTTTTCCAGAGGCACAGTAAGTCAAATCAATGAGCCATCACCCAGCAGCATTGTATGTTTAGAAAATTGATTTTCATTATGATCTCGCTGCGTTAGGCCTACTTCATAAGAACAGAGCCTCCGCACATGTAACAGCCTAACGCCAGGGCTCAATAACAGAACCGTTGAATAGTTATGAGAGTGGCTCACTTAGCTTGTCAATTTGCCATTTTCATTTGTCTTAATGAAAATGGGTGAAGTGATGGGATTATAAAAGTGATAATAAAAAACAGCAATGTTGTCAATATGGTCAAACAGATTTTTTGGGGTGTTTTGCAAAAATTAGAACCCAAAACTAGCTCATTCGATAAATTGTAAGCCAAGAGGTAGTCTCTCCACAACATGGGAATGACATGAAACCCACACAACGGGTTTTAAGTAAAAACAATGTTCGCCAAATGTCACTCGTGGCTTCTCATTCCCAGAAAATCAATAATTTTGAGTTTGAGACAGACTACAGTTCCCAGAGTTCTTTGGTATGGTCAAATGACCCAACAACACATGTTTCAACAAGTGATAGAAGAACACTTCTCTGATGTGTATATATTTTTATTTAAAACTACATTCATAGTTTTGCTGTGTTTTTGGCCTCTTGGGTCAGCACACATCTTTAGAGCAGGTATGAAGTGTTAGCAAACAGTTACTATATTTAACTACATATCCAGCAGAAATGGTGGGAATCCTGTTTCCGGTCACCTGATTATTTAAATCCAATATTTACTTTTCTTTAGCTTTGCTTTTCGCTTCTCCTGACTAAAAAAAATCGTGCCCTTTAGCAGTAAGATACTTTCCCATGTTTAGCTACTAGCTAACTTTGTCTGTTTGGTGCTGCTCACTCAATCGGAGATTTTTGTTAAAAACAGCTGTGTCATTGGCCATCGGATTGACAATGATGTCACTTTGTTAAAAGCCAATGCCTCCCTTTAACTGGAAAACTATTGTTGATTGAATGCAACTTTAATACACCATCAATGTTGCAATGGGATCAGTTGTCACATTGTAGCCTACTAGGGCTTTTGTCTTTTTATTTTACACTAACCAGGAATTTACCCACCATGCCTTCAACTTAATTGCAGTTAACTTGAATTGCGTTTAAGAATCAAACTTTCCACATGTTGCTAAGGTAAATAGAAATGTGCAATGGAGATGGGTTGCTAGGTTCCACAGTGGATACGAGTTTAATGAGGCGTCATCTATCTGAAATAATTTAGCGAGCCCAGGAAATGAATGCAGACCAATTTAGTTTGGCAAGTGAAACGGGATAATAAAGAGCTAAATTGTGCCGTTTGTGATTTCTCTGTTGCAATGTGCCGACAGAATGACATAGTTCACATCTTCATTTGGTCTTGAGGCAAACTTGATTAACATTCTCTGCTTCTATGTCTATACGCGAATTTTTGCGAATTATGCAGTGGAAATTAGTCATTTTAGACACGAATGAATCTTAATTTGGCAGGCTACTTCATTCCATCAAAACAACAGTAATGTTCATTCAGTGGTTCATTCATGAGGAAGCCTATAGAAATATGCACATTTCTACTGTGACTGGTTAGTAATTGGGTCACACTATTTGAATATTCATATGAGCATTAGACAGGTGTTATGGATTTCGTGCTTTATCAAGTGTCAGCAGATTGTTTTTAAGTGAAAGTAGTATATTGTTGTGTAATATTTTCTTTTGAACACTCGGTGGAGCAATAGATGCCAGGATGAAAAATGAAGTGATTTTTAGTGCTGCAGTGCCATCTTGTGGTGGAACTCCTCAATGTGTCTCCACAGTCAGTCCTCAGGCCTTTTGAATGACAGAACTACTCTTTATGGAAATACATAAGTCATCCATATTAAACAACATACCATATCTATAAGTACACATTTTTTCACATTTAATCCGAAACGATGTACAGCTTTGCTTCATAAATGTCATGTTACTCAGCTGTGGCTGGTTTCTGTGGTAACCGGGACAACAGGTGTAACTCGGCCTTTTTTTGGGGAGAATTCTCTCTAGCTGCTCTAACCACCTGTGGCGCTTTTATTTTCCAGGGAAAAGTCAAGATGACACACACATGCCCCACTTTGTACATTTTTAGTTTCTTCTTAATGCTGTCCCTTTCCCCCTGGTCAGAAAGAGGACGTGTGTGTGTGTGTGTGTGTGTGTGTGTGTGTGTGTGTGTGTGTGTGTGTGTGTGTGTGTGTGTGTGTGTGTGTGTGTGTGTGTGTGTGTGTGTGTGTGTGTGTGTGTGTGTGTGTGTGTGTGTGTATCGTGCGCCCAGCTTTACTATACTTGTGGGGACCTAAATCTGTTTTCACAGTCACGTGTGGGGACTCGCCTCCCTTATGGGGACAAATTCAGGTCCCCATAAGGGGAATCATTCATTTTAGGGTGAAGACTTGGTTAGGTTTAGGATTAGGGTTAGGGTAAGGTTAAGGGTTAGGGTAAGGGATAGGGTTAGGCATGTGTTGGTTATGGTTAAGGTTAGGATAAGTCTCCAGGAAATGCATGTAAGTCAATATAATGTCCCCTGAAGTGATGTATACATGGTGTGTGTGTGTGTGTGTGTGTGTGTGTGTGTGTGTGTGTGTGTGTGTGTGTGTGTGTGTGTGTGTGTGTGTGTGTGTGTGGTGTGTGTGTGTGTGTGTGTGTGTGTGTGTGTGTGTGTGTGTGTGTGTGTGTGTGTGTGTGTGTGGTGGGTGTGTGTGTGTGTGTGTGTGTGTGTGTGTGTGTGTGTGTGTGTGTGTGTGTGTGTGTGTGTGTGTGTGTGTGTGTGTGTGTGTGTGTGTGTGTGTGTGTGTGTGTGTGTGCGTGCGTGCGTGCGCCCAGCTTTCTTCTTCTTTGCTCTGCTGGATTAAATGGGTTGAAAATCCTTTGAATTGAGACAAAGCTTTTATTATGTTTTAGATAATTATTGAGAGGATTTGTAAATTACTTACAGGAATTGTTTAGGATCATAAAAAGTTAAAATGATCAGCAGACATGTTTGAGCAGAGCCTTAGAGGGACTGATATTATGTTGCCGCTCATGACAGGAGAGGGAGCTGCAAGGAAAGTGGTTTGGCCTCAGCTGTTGTTATGAACTGAAGACCTGGGTGACCGGACAGCTTTGCATCTGTTGGTCGACAGATGCAAAGTTATTACTGTGCTGAGCAGTTGGTCATGTGTTTTGCAACTGAGTGTTATTATAGCTGTAGGTGCAGAGCCCACAAAGAAAGTAAGGGCAGAGAAGATGTCCTTTTTTTATATATGTGCATGTATAAGTAAACGGCAATTAATTATTTTATTACTTTGTGTGTCTAAATGTATGCAAAAGACAAAAACGAAAGAATGACGCAGGTACACTTAAATCAGATTGTATTGCTAAGCTAAATGAATGTCCTTAAGATCAGGGGCGGTTCTAGGGGGGGCCATTGCCCCCCTAACACTGACCGCTGATCCCCCTGTGGCCCCCCCTAACAATGAATTTTTTGTTTTGTTTTTTTAAATCTATATTTTCTAGTACTCGGTTTGCCAAAAAACGCAGGATTTTGTTGCTGTAATGTGAGATTGTGCAGACACCCTTATGTAAAGTAGAGATGTAACTGTTCATTGCCTTTATTTTTATATAAATATGGTGTTAGTGCAAACATTGCACTATAACTTAAGCTGAAGCTAACAGTAATAACTATAAGATCTATCTGAAATAAATAAGTGTACTGAATAAATACCAATAACTGTATTGCATTGTTTTCTTATGCGCAATTACTTCATACTGTCTAGTTCTCTTTTTCGTCTTGCATTTATTGTGCCCCCTCAGAAAATAACTGGCCCCCCAGTGGCGCCCCCAGTCAAATTGGTCTAGAACCGCCACTGCTTAAGATATGTAATTAAACCGACATGTGACAAGCGTGGAGCTTCCTCTCAGATGTTTGTTGATGTTATTACATGCCTGAGTTGTATTTTGATAAGCATGCACTGTAGGGAAACCCCCTTCAACCACTGCCAGAAGGCGACTTCTTTTGCCAGTCAAATCAGCTGCATGATAGAGCGAGGCGGAAGAGAATTGGGGATGAAAAGTAAGTTATACCCGTATGGTGGTGCCAACCTGTCTTGCGATGAAAGATCATGAGTGATATTTGGAAAGTCCCTGCAGGGCAACAACCTGAAAGACCAAAAGTGCTCCTTCATTCCCTCCTGATCACATTTTGATGATGATTTTGTTATATTCATTTAGTTATCTTGTGATGGGGAAGTCCTCTGGGCAGAGAGTTTGATTGGGCGTTAGGATGCAGAGGGAGTCTAGAATTATGGGCGATTGAAAGCTTTTCTGGACGTGATTCAAGAAGTGCTGACGAAGCAAGACTAAACATCGCAAACCACAGTTGAAAGATTTGCACATGTGCTGGCTCCCCCTGCTCTCCTGCCACCCCGGGATTAGTCCTATCCTGGGAGAGAGGCTACATTTACATGTGTGCAGGCAGGTTCACACACACACACACACACACACACACACACACACACACACACACACACACACACACACACACACACACACACACACACACACACACACACACACACACACACACACACACACACACACACACACACACACACACACACACACACACACACACACACACACACACACACACACACACACACACACACACACACACACACACACACACACACACACTACCATGCATATGCACCCTCTAATTGCAGAGGAAGGAAAGCAAAGCTGAGAAAGAGAGGAAAGTGTCAAGACTGATGGGAAAATGAGAAATAAGAAAAGAAAGAATTCCTGAGTAACCACAACCAGCAGCATAAATAAAGTCAGCTTCACCAAAGTGAAATGTAGTTTACAGAGCTAAGATTCAGTTATAAGTTACTTTTTCGTAAAAAAGCATTGTGTTGGTGAGAATAGCATCCCAAGTGCGATTATGAAGGCTAATCAAAAAAGCTAAACAAAACAATGACAAGAATTAGATGTAGGATTTTCAGACCTTTATTTTAGGGGGGGACTGTCAGAGCAAGATGTATCTAATACATTATTTATTTCTGTTCCATTTACTCATGCCATTAAGCACAATACAGGCAACACGTGTGCTGTAGTTGAGATGGTGTTATAAAAGCCTGTATTTCTTCTGCCTAAACTGCAATACAGATAACCTGTGTGAGAGAACCTCTTACTCAGTGGATTTCTGACCTCCAGTAACCCTCACCAGTTAGCCGGCCCATCTGTTTGCCCTGTGCCGTCTCTCTCCCCTGCAACACGGAGAGCACCTCTTCTCAGGGATATCACACCGTGAAGCAGTGAAAGATCTGTTTTATTAAAAAAAGCAGTCCTCCCATACCACGGATCAGTTCTCCCGTTTGATCATTTAATCCCTGCACACCATTCTACCCCACTTGAACACGGCCAGGAAGTGAAATGCTAGCGACCTGTCTGGCTGTGCATGTATATTTGTATGCATTTTCTTATTTGGCAGAGACAAGATAATGATAGCATTTCTAACTCAATACAAAGAGATCCGGATTGAATTAGAACAAAGTTGAACAGGGACGGAGAAAAGAACGAGCATTCTTTCAGATCATTTAAAATCATGGACTTCTGTTGTCACGTACTTCGGGCTACATGTCTGAAATAGGAGTAATAGTAAACTCTGTAGCAACATATATTCTCTCTTGTTCTCTGGAAAGTCTAAATATGTTCCCTTCAGCCTAAACCATAAAAACAGTCAGGCAGTACAGGGGCACCAGGCCGCCTGCCTAGCCACGAGTCAGAGTTCAAGCTCATTAGCTGCTACAGTGAACAGTTAGTCTGTTATTCTGGACCCGGTGAGGTTCTATACGTCAGCCTTCCTGCAGCCATGCAGCTCCGTCTTCCCTCTGTCCTCTCATGTGTTTGTCTCAGATTTTAAAACTTGACACTGCCATTACTTCATAACAATATGACATCATAGTTGCGATAACTGTTGATTTATTTTGTCTACAGTTGTTTCTTTTTGTGTGCTTGCTGGTTTGACACAAGTGACTGGAAGTTAGTTGGACTTTTCTTTTGACTCTTGGCTGAGAACTGAGGAGAGACTTGTAAGAGGGACTTTTTAAGCATCCAGCATGAACAATTTAAATTGTTTTATTAATCTTTTTATTGAGAGTTTTTATTTCTGATTACGCATCCAGTAAGCTGGTTAAAGGCTATTTACAGTAAGCACACATATTCGATCATAGGCTTTGTTGATTTTGAACCCAAACCAGGCCGTTTTACTTTTTGGCGTTTTGACTGTGGGTGTCCTTACTGAATGCTGAGCATTATGCTTATTCCTGGACTTCCTGAAAAGTCAACATAGTGCTGTCAAACATCGTTGTTGCTTCTCTATGAAATATCATGAACATAATTGTCCCTGAGCACGGACTGTTGTCAAGTTGATTCTTGACGTGGGAAAAAATGATGGCGCAGGACCAAGCAAAACATTACCTTTAAGAATATGGAGTAGAAAAAGCAGGATTTGAAACCACAGACTTCAGTCTTATTCCATGTATTGTATTACTGGCTGTTTGTGGTCAAGGTTCACCCTTCCAGACACAAACTCCACCTTTGACCATTAATCTTCACCGAGTCATCGCTTCCCTCTCACGTCATGCGCTTTGCAAACACCAAATTTGGTGTGGTGGTTGGCAACAAGTTAAAAGGGCTGTAAAGTGTGTGCAAGCTTTATCTTTTACACTCTAATATCTTGCCTTCAAACAGCAAATACGCTGCTCTAATTTCCATTTATTCAAACTATCATCAGCTTCTGCTGGTCCAAATATAACTTGGTGCACTCATTTGCATTGAGCAGCATTTACTGTAGCTGCTGCAAGTCAAATCAAACTGCTGATCTCCAGCACAGCGGTGACATCAAACACTGTTTCAATGTCCTAAAGCCACACGTTCAGGGTCTATATGTCCCCCCCTGTCTCCTCGAGAGCATGCGACGGTCAGGGACCCAGTGACGGGTTGAAGGCGCCAGAGCATTGTGCAGTGGGTGACCTTTGAAACCACACCGAGGTTTGTTGCTCTCACCATAGCTCAGCCGTAATGAACTCAGCAGACCACTAAAAGGCTTAGGCTTCCTCTCACAACCAGGCACAGACCCCAGCTCCCCAGCCTGGCTGAGGCCGCAGACAAATGGGGGTCTAACTGTAGCAGGAGAAGGAGAAGGCAGAGAATGTGGGGGAAAGCAAGTGTCATGGTTGCTATTCTCTTGTTTGTCGTGGTACTGTTGTGATTCTCTTTTTGACTGAATGCAGTCTGATCAAGTTCTTGGGTTTGGTGTTGAGTCTAAAATGTTGATAGTTTTGTGTTCTGTCAGAAGTAAACAGCAGGGAGGAGGTGAGCAGTGTCATATCCATTTGGTGCTACACATTTGGAAGGTGGCAACAACTGCTGAAATTACGATTAGGCTTTCTTTACTGTGGTGTGAATGCAAAAAGAAAAAGGAGTGAAAACAGGAATAAAAGACTGTGAATTAGTTCTTGAAAGATTTGTTTCAAAATGCTGTAACACATTACGCTACAACTAGGATGTAAGAAACCTTTTAGGAGATGCCAAAGTAAGGTTCAGGAGAGTTTGACGGCGTCTCCTCTTTGATGAGGACGGGTTGTGAAAATGCCCCTTAACCAATTGCTTTTTAGGTCCTCTCTGGCCTAAAAACACACACAAACCTCCGCTGCTGGTCCCATATTGTTTTATTCTTTGACAATAGATTCAGTTACATAATGAACCCCATCCATATCAAAGGCTGGACCAGGGATAGACTGGCGTTGCTCCAGGCCCATCAGAACGGGCCAAAACCACATGGGAGAATAAACTCTTCCCTATTTTCTCCCTTTCCCCACTCTCCCCCTATCCACTGCTCTTTGTCATACCACAAAAGATATCAAGTGTGAGAGGATATGCATGTGTTGCTGATCATATGCGTATTAAACAAATATTGCATTGGTCACCTAATATGTTGCGGTGTACTGTCCGTTTTAGTACTACCCAGAAACCAGAGAAAGTGTGGCATCCTAGACAAGGTTTTAAAATGCATTCCTCGTGGCACTACAGTATACAGGCTTGTGAGAATTAATATAGTAAGCAGAGAGAATCCAATCGCAGGCCGGTGGGGTATACACACAATAGCAGGGTAAATGGGTTTTCATGGATTCTGCTGTTTTGTCTGAAATGCCATGTTTCGCTGGGCGACAAGATTTGGTGCTCCCACAGAGAGCGCTCACACACGGCTCTGCCAACACTGAGCTACGTTTAAAACTCTGGTCCTGCTGTCCCTGCCGCACGTTCTGCCAAGAAGCTCCGCACACAAGAGGATTAAAGGAGAGATGTCATTTCTTCATCATATTCTGTTGACTTCTCTTCCCTTTTATGATATATTATCTTGTAGTCTATTCCTCTACTACCTCTGTACATGAGAAGAAGAGTTTAATGTTCTTCCCACACTCCACATTCTCACAGTTCCTCTCTCTCTCTCTCTCTCTCTCTCTCTTGTGTCATCGGTGATGCAGGAGTGCAACTTTTGTGGGTCTGTGTGTGTGTGTGTGTGTGTGTGTGTGTGTGTGTGTGTGTGTGTGTGTGTGTGTGTGTGTGTGTGTGTGTGTGTGTGTGTGTGTGTGTGTGTGTGTGTGTGTGTGTGTGTGTGTGTGTGTGTGTGTGTGTGTGTGTGTGTGTGTGTGTGTGTGTGTGTAAAGGGGGGGTCACATGCTGGATTTTCGATGAAATGGCTTACCTTATTTTGAGATATAATGATTTGGGAACCTTAAATTACAGTCATTGTAAAAACAAATGGTCATATTAAGATACATGGTGGCCTCTCACTACTTTGTATGGTGACAAATAAAGATATTCTATTCTTCTATTCTCTTACCACCTCACCAACTTGCCCATTTTCAAATACATGCAGATCTGGATATTTTTTCATTTGACTAAAATCTACTCCTTTTGTATTTTGAATTTAAAAGGGGACAAAGACATGCTATGTTAACTGTCAATCATTCAATGTCTCAGTGTGACAAAAAAAGGACAGTAAAGTCAAGGTGTGATTAGTAGAGAGAAAGGAAGTGTGAAGAGAATAAGGTTGAGATGAGACAACTTCAAGTTAAGATGGAGAAAGTACATGACGATGGAACCGTGCCACAGTTCAACAAAAGCAGAAAGCTGTGACAATGAAAACACAGCCATAGTTACTAATCAACAAGTCTTAAAGCTGTGGAAAGAAGATGAGCAGCTATGTTGCCACCCCATTCACAATTGAGATGTGCCAAGAAAAAGTGAAAAGGAGAGAACAAATGAAAAAAGATAGTGAAAGACTGTGGACAACTGTTCAGAGAACAGAACATGACCAGATGTCAAATTGCTTTTCTCCTTAAAAAAAATGTTTTGCCACACTGCACCTGTGGTGGCATTTTGTTTCCCCACCATCACACATTTACAGTCACGATAAACCCCACTTGGTAAAATATTCATTTATTTTCAAACAATATCCACATTTTTATTGTAGTAAAGTGTGAGTGAGTGAGTCATTTTTGTAAAAAAGGTTTATTAAATACGAATTTTCTGACAAGGGCCAGAAAGTTTCATTAATCAAAATATTAGTTAAAGTAAACTGACACTCTGCCTCTCCGTGGTGCAGTAATCCCCCCCCCCCCCCCCCCCCATCTGGCACGCTGAGCAGGTTTACAGAGACACTGAGAATCATTTGCAAAAGTTTTAGACCCAGGTCTGATTATCTTTTCAGTAAACAACAATAATCAGGGGCTCCATTGGGACAGATTTACTTGAAAATGGTATTTGTTTTCCATGCCTGATTGAAGCCCCAGATTTTAGTTTATCTGAAAAGTTTCAAAGAGCTTTATTTATTGATCTCCCTTGTTTTACCAAGAACTATTTTAATCCTTAAAGTACAAACAAACTTTAACTTTATAGTCATTAACTAAACTGTTATTGTTTGGACTTCTCAACACTTCAATGTTTCTTCTTTTACACTTTTCTTTCTGTTTCAGTAGCTAAACTGATTTAAATTAGCATTAGGTCTTCCCAGGAACCGGTAGATGTAGGATATCTTAGGTTACCTTGGAGCAGCTAGCTGTTTCCTTTCCTTCTTTTCTGTGACGGCCCATCCGTGAGGAATATGGGGAAGGCAATGTTGGTCCTGTCTGCTTCTTTATTTTGCTTGGCCTGGTCACACCAGAAAATGTACAGGAGACACCAATAATACAAATGACTATATTTGGTAACAGGAACATGGAAACGAGGCAAAATAAGGCTCAGGAAGTCATTTAGTTGGGCGGAGCGGTTTCCAGTTGAAC
The DNA here is from genome assembly GCF_902827115.2 of Pseudochaenichthys georgianus. Classification (NCBI taxonomy): domain Eukaryota; kingdom Metazoa; phylum Chordata; class Actinopteri; order Perciformes; family Channichthyidae; genus Pseudochaenichthys; species Pseudochaenichthys georgianus. Next base: position 22,024,535 of record NC_047510.2, read on the forward strand.
GTGTTTGCTTTGGAAGGAGCAGATTTAAAAAAAAGAATACAACTTGGCATTTTATTATACGTTGTTAAGGTTCCAAATGCAAACATTTTAATTACAATATTACTAGAAAATTGGTGACATTTCACAGTAAAATAAACTAGGAGAACATCTCTAGTGCCAAAGGCATGTGTCTGGAAGTGTGATATAGTACTTACTAATTAAAACATTCACACCATCATTACTACATCTGTTATCTAACTTATTTCCTCATTTACTTACATATTTTCTACTTCTATAGATACACACACATTCTATCAGTTATGGGATATTGGCTGTAATGTCTTGGACAACTTAAAAGAGAGAGCAGATTCAGTGGCAAGCAATAACCATGTTTTATGTCCACTTCATTTCACTTGCAAATCAGCCTTGCGTTCTCAGAGTTCTCACAGTTCCCAGCACCCTCTTTTCCCCGAAACGAGCCCTGAGTCAGCCAGGCTCATTAAACAGGATGAGACTATTACCAGGCGAGTTATCCTGCTCCTAACAATGGGATCTGGTCAGGTGGTCTAAGCACCAGTTTCCCTGGGTTCATCTCGTCTCGTTCACCCCCTCCTCCCACGTCCTCCGGGTCCGAGACCACGACTCGCACTTTGGCCAATAACGCCCTTCCTCCATAAACAATAACTGTGACAGCTGGAATGTAGCACAGCCTCAGTGCTGCATTGTTACAATTATTTTAAATTACATTTCATTTCCAATTTCTACATATATGCGAGTGGGGGAGGGAGACGGAAGCATCTTCTGTATGGTGCTTAATGGTTGTACCCAATGTGACTTTCTGTCTTCAAATGCTCAGCCCTCTCAGGCAAAGTTGGAAACTGCCGTGTAAAAATGTTCATTCATTCCTTCATTCATTCAGTATACTGTGCTGATGTAACTCAGTGAAGTACCTCCATTCTCGTTCCTTTTTCCTTCTTGGCTATTTACAGTCGGGCTTTCAAGAGGCCCAATCAGAAACTGTGGACAGGTTCCAGGGAAACAGGACCCAAGCACCCTGAAGAGCCTTTTTGCCTCACTTTTATTCACTCCTGTTCTTTCTCAAGAGTTCCTCCTGAAAGTATTTGGCAAACACTGGTGAAGAAAAAAAGACTTTGAGGGAAGAAAACAACAAGTCGTTCTTGAGCCACCCACACCCCATCTGCTGTGGTATTATCTTCTTTTATTATCTACAGATTATGTGCGCTGATATGATTTCTACAGTTATGTGGTCATTGTGGTTGTTCTTGTTGATTTTGTTTGTTTGTAAATCACTGTGATATCAGAGAGCGAGGGGGGGGGAAATCCTCCCCCATGTGCATCTAATTGTCCATTCAGCACCCTCTTAATGGCTTGTCAGTTCCCCTTGCCCTTCCATTTTCTGTCCAATTAATTCCTTTCTAGCTCTCCGGATAAAGGGACACAATGGGGCCCCTCCATAGCATAATGAATCATTAAAATTCAGCAGCGAGGCCCTGGCACTTGGCTTCTCCCTGGGCTGGTTAGGGACGGCTGCTTGGCATGCATGCCAGGGCCAACTTGAGCATTCTACCCGCCTGACCGGAGGAGATGTGATCTCTGCTCATTTCTCTCTTGTCAGTGTTTTAACGAAAAAATCTGAACTTAATATTCTGGTTTATATATATGTATATATTTCTATAGCCAGATATAAAGTGTCTACTCATGCAGGTCAGAAGGTGCAACATGTGTCCGTTTTATTTCAACGCCTGTACATTTATGAAAAAACTATTCCTTGATAAGTGTATAAGCTTTACAGCAGCAGAATACTAAAGCATATTTTGCAAAAGTACTTGATAGTTTTCAATGTCTATCTAATTTGAGCAGCCTACAATTTAATTTACTAAGAAGATTTAATTTCTGTCACTTTGGAAAACTGAGAATGATTGTCACTAACCCTCACAGCTGTAGCTTACAGTACAGATGGTATCCAGTGCAAAGGAAAACAATGCATAAATATTACCACATTTATTTAGTTCTATATTTTTCACAAATTGTTCCTCAATATATAAATATACAAGGTAACTTGAATATGGATGCAATAAGAAGGACAAAGACAAATATCAAGAAAACAAATATTTTTATTTAAAAAAGAAAAGGCCAGCAAAGGGGTTAGCTGTGCATGTGTGAATGAAACTAGTTAATAGAACAACAATAATTTTCAAAGCCTTTCTCAAAATTATACACCAGAATAATATACAAAACACAGTTCTGTGGATAAACCTGGAGCCCGATGCTCCATATGTTTCTCACAGAACATTACAAACCAAGGCTGTAAGGAATGATATCAAATTAAGGATATAATCAGGAGCAGGTTAACTGTCGGAATCCCTGGTGGCGATTGCTGATTGCGTGCTGCCTGAAGTTTGTTAATAATTCAATTTCATATTGAAATACTGACAATAAGCATTAGAAGGCACAAAAACGTTTTGCGCGAGACTGCAGCAGTAAGTTGGCACTTGATGGTTGATTAGATAGATATGGGCAAATACTCACACACCTAATTTATCTAAACACTTATTTGAGGAACGGATCAATTCAACGATTCAGTAACACATTGTTTAAGTCGTGGGATATGTTTATTTTTCCCAAGAAAATGGCTCACACGTACAAAAGTAATTTATCCCACGATGCACCCTCACACACAAACGCGCGCCCGCACACGCACACACACACACAGATGCATTTAAGTACACATATCCGTGTGCTGTCCATCCGTGTATACAGGAGGTCCAGCTGACATGTCACTCAGAGTGTGTGGTGTTATTTTACCCCATTTCCTTTAACCCTAGATCATGACTAATCGCAATTTGCCAAGCGTAGCGTTCAGACACCTGTTGTGTCCCGCGTATAGACTGTTGGTCCAGACCTGTTTTCTTGTAACTTGGAATGAGATGTTAATGTAAATTGGTCTTTAATGGAATGATTTTGAAAATAAGTATTGTACTTGTATCGTCCTTTACTTCATATACCTTGATTTCATTAAAAGCCAAACTGTACTGTGAATAACCAAACCCACATTACATGTGTTTATCTACCTAAAAACGGAAAAAAAACAATAATGCATAAACATAAATACATATAAGACTTTTATGCCAAAATGACACTTATAGATTCATATGAGCCATTTAGTTAAGACTGATGCGAATGGCTGTGATATATATCTCTGGCCATTATTGTAAATCTGACTGCAAAGTCACATAACGTTTCCCATGTATGTTCTCCTATGTATCTGCTTCTCCATCTGCTTCACAACGGAATCGAGCCAAACGGTTTCTCTCCTACACAACTCAGTGGCAGGCCTTTGCTTTACCTCAAGAGTGCAAACACGTGCAATCTTAAACTTGAAAATATGGGGGATGTAAAGGATGTAGGCGTAGGCGACATGTCCTCATGGAGGAATTTTGGCTCGCCATCAACACAATTGTCTTTGTGTAAAAAGTCTGTGTTTTAATTGCAGCGATAAAACTTTGTATAAAATCAGCAGGCACTTTTTTTTTTGTCTTGTTTCATGTTTAAATGGTCACAGGTAGCCTACTACACAAACTTGCCACCTGCTCCTTACTTCCTTCATTAGTAGTGCATCAATCTGAATGAGTCTGTGGTGGAACCGACTGTTTTTGGCACCTCAAGGTCGAGACAGCGTGGTGTAGACGGGCTGGTCCCAGCTGGGGGCAGAGGGGCTGTGGGCCGGAGCCATGGACAGGCTGTTGAGGATGGGGCTACCGTAGGGCCGCCTGGATGAGTGGAAGTAGGGGTACTGGTAGAGGCTAGAGGGGTAGCCAGAGTAAGGGTTGTAATAGTTGGAGCTCTGGAGGTCAGTATAGTCACACTGGGAGCTGGGGAAAGAGGCTGCAGCTGATGTGGCCGAGGTGACACAGGCCTGGCTGCTGTAGGAGCCGTACTCGGAGTGAGAGGGTGACCCGTGAGAGTGCTCGCTGTAGTGACTGGGGCTCAGTTGCTCTGTTTTAATATGGAGCCGGTGCTGGCCCACGTCGCTGGCGGACGCATTGGAGGAGGACATGGTGCTCTTGCGGCTCCACACTGACCCGTTGATGCCTGCGTGACTGTATGAGGAAGTGTAAGAGCCCCCAGGTGCTGGAGCCTGCCCGTGGCTGTGGTCTGAAGGCAGGGTGGAGGGGCCTGAGACGTGGCCGTTGAGGGGGAGGTACTGGTCAAACTCGTGCACGTCGAAGGTCTCCATGTTGCTGATGACATCGGTGCTGAGCTCAGAGATGTCTACGTTGCTGAAGTCGATGTTTTGCCTGTTGCTGTCAACTAGACGACGGCCTTCATGTTTCAGATCCTGCTTCAACCCATGGTGCAGCTCTGTTTTGGGAGTAGTGGGTGGAGTAGGGGGACCATGAGGCTGACCTGGGGGGAAAAAAGCATGTACCTTTTTTAAATTAAGGATTCATCACTGCAAAAACTACATTTTTCAAAAAGATTTCAGCAGCCTAATTTAATGACTTTCTTAAATAAACATCACAAACTAGTTGTATATTTTCTTATTTTCTCATCTATTCAATTTGACAATATACCTGCATGTTCAGGGTGGTGGTGTCCATCAGCCATCAGTCCCAGCCCCGGCTCAGCTTTATACATGTGATGAGCCAGATCAGCTCCTGAGTCTGAGTCGCTCTGGCCTGGTTTCATATTCTTCCGTCGCCGTGGCTGGTACTTGTAGTCTGGATGATCTTTCTTGTGCTGAACTCGGAGCCTCTCGGCTTCATCTACAAATGGCCTCTTCTCACCTTCTGAGAGCAAACTATAGTGGAAGAAAATCATAAAACATTAAAATGTCTGTAGTCAAACAAATGAGAAATAAAAAGATAAAATTGAGAGAGCCCAATTTATTTCAAAAGCTTTTATTTTTTTTGTAAAGAATTAAGCTATAAGAAAATGCCGATGTTGCTTTCATTATTTCTTCAAAAATAATTACATTAAAAATCAAAGCTTTCTTTTTAGTTATTTGAAACTATATTTGTATATAATTGCCAAAGCTGTAAATGAATACAATTATTATGAAATGACTGTCTCCATGTCCCATTCAGCAGCCATGCACTTGAAGGGTACTGATATTTGTACTTTTAATAATTTTATTGTACACGCTATATAACCCTGCATTTCTCTTTAATTAAATAAAAACGTGTCCTTACCGCCACAGTTTCCCCAGAGTTTTGCTCAGTTCGGCGTTGTGCAGGTGAGGGTACTGATCCGCCAGCTTTCTGCGGGCCGCTTGCGCCCAAACCATGAAGGCATTCATGGGTCTCTTGACGTGAGGTTTATTCTTCAGAGATCCGTTCCCCCTCGCCGGCATGGGCACCAGGGACCAGTCGTATCCTTTGAGGACCTGTGACACGGCGTCCCGTATACAGGCTGGGAACCGGTCGTCCTCCTCCGGGTCCAGTTTCTTGCCCAAACCGGCGATCAGGGACCCTCGGCCGTCAGAGCCCGTCGGTGAGGACGGAGCATCGGAGTCGGAGTCGTCCTGGGACATGGAGCTGTTTGTGCCCGATGGACTGCACGGCTGGTCGCTTCCACACTTCTCATGCTCCTCGGTCATTTTTAACATTATCTGTTACAAATCCGACAATCTTCAGTGAACAAAAAAATCAAATGTTACAACTGTAGGGAAGCACGCAGCAGAGTGGCCAGTGCGCCTTTTACGCACGGTGCGCCACAGTAAATTCCTTTAAACAATTTCACTGAATAAGAGTCCGTTGTTTTGCTTCTGCTTCCCTGTTTGTTTGTCTTCGTCAGCCTTGTTTTCCTATGCTGTCATGGGAGGTGCTGTCGTGAAAGTTGTGGTCCACAATATGAGCTGAGGAGCAGCACGCTACAGCAACTTGAGTTGGAGTTTTAAAATCGTCACTCCACCCATCTCCTAGGATTGGCTGGAACAAATCACCACTTACCCCCATTGGTTCAATCTTTTATGTGGGCTTCATTATAATAATAATTGTCTTTTCTTTTTTTACATTTGTGACATTGTTCTGATTTGACTAAAGTTGCACAAGTTACATGTATGACAAACAATTATATAATGCAATAAGAACAAACCCTCTGAATGTTATTGATTTGTTCTATAATTAATACAGCAAAAGCAAACATATTCTATCTTATATGCAGAAGACAACAAATATAAGTTTGTTAAATTCAATACCTCAAACACAACTAGTTTTGTATAGAGGAATGTTAAGCTTTAACATCCAATGCAAACCAAAAATCAACCACAAAAAAAGACTAAAGTAAAGATTGATATTCAGGTTTTTGTTATCTGTATGCATTTTAGTTGTTGTGTTTTAAAAAAAAATGTTTTAGTTTAGTTGTAAATTTGTAATAAACTAATTTGCAGCAGGGTTGCAAATTAAAGCAAATAAATAGTTAACGTAAGTTTTATCTCAAAGAGGCAGGATGATCCACCCCCCTCTTTAATTAAACTGACGGCTGCATTTATTTATTTGCTTACAATACCATATTTAATAATGAATTAATCACTGGTTGATCAATTCATTAATTAGTAATGTCAACATTTTTAGGCAATTTAATTGTGTCCAATCCAAACATGACTCCAAACAAAAACTCTAATTCCTGAATCAACTTTTAACTAAAACATATGTTTGTGTCAATAACAAAACAAAGAGACAAATCATTAATAAATATGCCAAGTTCACATGAGGAAGTTCATGTCTCACTATCTTTTGTGACACTAAAGATATATAGAGCGGCAGAGATAAGAGGATAGATGGAATCACTGCCTTTGTTAAAGGTGTCTTTGTGTTCATGTATTGTGGGATGATTTATATCACTGGCCTCTCCGTTAAAAGACAAGGTGTGCGTGTGTGTGTGCTGGACGGCAGTTTCCCCGCTCCATGCACACTGCAGGTGGCTGAGAGAAGAAGAGAGTGTGGAAATAATGACAATGTGGCTTTAACATGCAGCACAGAAAGCAAACAGCTTCCAAAGAAAGTAAGGTAGGACGTTTCCTTGTTTGGCTTTTTCTAACAATAAGCTTAGGAGGCAAAAAGCTTTCAACTTCAATGACTTGTATTTCATGTCTGGAGAGGGGTATGTAATACAAAATAACAGTTCTATCACAAAAAAAAGATTATCCTTTGGCTAGTCTGGACCAGCCTGCCTTTCTAACAGCTGCTGTCAAAGCGCGGTTGGGTCAAGTTCAGTGCACGTGGGTGTGTGTGTGTGAGAGTATGTGTGTGTCTGTGTGAGAGTGTGTGTATGTGAACAGACAGACAGGACAGCGGCTAGTTGTCAAACATGAATGACTCTGGCTTCCCTCTCGTCCCAACACATGGAAAAGTATTTACTGTGTGTGTGCATGCATGTGTCAGAGAGGACAAATATGTAGACTCAAACATGTGTTATGTGAGCATATATTTTATTATCATACGCCCAATTAACTAGTGAGTATAAACATACCACTAATTATCAATTTGTTTTAACACATTATTCCTGTCACTTAATCATAAATCAAATTGAATGATCCTTTTACAATTTTCCTTTTGGATTTGAAACTAATTATTTGTGTCACATGTAATCCCTGTTCTCAATCACCATTTAAATCCAATCAACTGTTCCTGCCTCACGTCCTGTCTCCCCACCAAATGTCATGAAAACCTTTCGTCAGGGTTCATGTCTCCTGCCGACAGCCAGATCAACAGATAAAACAACATTAATCCAACCAGTGTGTCAAAAAATAGTGCATCTATTGTTTTGTAATTATTGGACAAAAGAAAGCATTATCTGTAAACATTATTTCAATATTAAGTTAAGTGTTATTGAGCCATTTGGGGTTTTATTCTACTATTAAGAGAAGGACCAAACCTAAAACTCCTCACCAATCACCTCCTTTTTTCGATAACACTGGAGATAAATCAGGTTGAGCCCAATGTGATTGACAGCTGCCGTGAATAAGTAACTAGGAGACCGTCTTGGTTTGAGAGAAGGAGACAGACTCAACAGACTCCAGCCTCCCCCTCCCTGTATTGTGGGGAGAAACTCTGAACAGAGCTTGTGGGCGCTTGATTAGAAAAGGAAGGAGCAACAGAGGAGAGGTAACCGCGTATGAACCTAAAGTTTTCCAAAGAATGAAGGAAGGTTCTAATTTTCATATTTTTGTAAGATGGAACTCAAAGAAAAAACAAGGGTAAAGTTTTTCAGATTTCCTTTTTTCTCAGGCCGTAGCAGAGCATGTTAGCCCAGTTCTCCCGGGCCCTATAGTCACTTCTCTGCTACGTGTAAATTATACTCTATGGCTTCTAATGTGCAGACACAATTAAATTACACAGGCACCCACAGGAATCTTTCCCCCTTTGGTCTCTGCTTCTGTGTTTCAATACATTTAGGCACATTTCTTCACTCGAGCCAAGTTATCGGACAAAGTATGTCAAAAAGTGAAACTTAAATTGGCATAGCATTGTGCAGAAACGTTTTAGATATTATGGCAAGATGTGAACTGATTGAGGAGTGCATGAAGGCCATGAGAAAATAATAATATTTGCTGCTATGCATCCAACAAAAATATATTATTTATATTCATGTGGTGGTGCATGATGTTTAAATTCTGCAGGATCCAATAGATTTATTTTCTAATTTCCACATGAGTAACGACTGTGGAATCCAGTGTCTCTAATCTCCCTGATTGCTCACTGAGTCAGTGGAAACGTTCTGAACCAGGAGGACTGGCATGCCCTCCCTCTCACCCAGACCATCCCAACCACTGTCTGGCCACATGTGGAACAAGCTCCTGGGCTGCTAACAAGCCGTATTTCACCCCAGCACCACATCAACCAGACCACGTCCATCTTTGAAAGAAGGTAATTAGTGCAAAATGTACATTGCAGCAAACTGAACTGAAAGGCAATATCCAGGCACTGACAGAACATTTATTTTCCTACAGCTTTGGTGAACTTATAGGCTGAGATGTGTTGCATCTTTAGTTGGAAAGATTTTCCAGCCAGGTTCAAACATTAAAGCGGACTCTCAGTGATGGATGTATCTGCTCCTCCTCTCTGCCCCATCTCCACCCTCCCCTCTGGAGGTTGCACGGTGGATGTTTTCCATTTTGGTCCCCTGCCAGATCTATTTTCCAGGTTTTCTACTTAGTGAGGTCGAGGACCCGGGGATGTTTGACTCCACTGCTTCTAATCACGGTCCAACCCCCATGACAGCTGCTGTCTGTTAGGACCTCCCATTGACCCCTGACCCTGCACCATCCTAAATTCATTCTATTAAAACACCATAATGAGGAGTTTACTGGACCAATTGCAGGTTTTATTTAAACCTATTAGTAGAAGCAGAGAGGTGGAGGGTAGGGTTTGCAGTGTGAGGAGGGAAGGAAGGGAGTTTTGAAGAGATTGAAGGGGGAGTGTTAGAGACTGAAGGAAACAATTAGTCCAAAACGTCTCAGGGTGTGTTTGGCCTTCGGCCACACTCGTTTTTAACGTCAAGGGTATAAAAGAGCTCAAGTGTTTCCAGATTATTTGCTGTGTTTTCTCCCTGACATATAAACTGTTTTTTGAGGCAGCGGTTTTGCTTGTGATAGTTCTGTATGTTCATGTGAACTAGAGATTATGGACAGAGAGGTTTTGGAAGCTGTTGTGGTAGCAGGTCGGGGGGGAGCATGTTACATCTTTCTCTGGTTTCCTCAAGGCTTTCCTGTACATTTTTGATCCGCAAACTGATCTTAGTTGTGTGACTCCCATGACATCGTTCGTACATTTCTCACATGCATAATAGTTTCAGCTGTTAACACAGAAGTTCTGCTTGAACGTTGCCTGCACGTTGAGCTCAAGGTTGATTGAGGAGAACAGACTTCCATTACATATTCATTGTGCAGGGGACATATTTAATTGTTTATTCTTGGTTATCTTTCTCCTGGTATGAGAGCATAAATGCTAAGATGTTCAGCAGGGATGACACTTCCCATGGTGTATCTTGTCCCAAAGTTGTCCCAAGAGAAGCGTGGGTGTATGTGGGTTCTTTTTTTGTTTTACACTTTCTGATCTACAACTCCCTCTGTCTGTTTCTCTTCCCTCTCATCTTCACGGCATATGTTCTGAATAAAACTTGCGGTGTGCTCAGTCTTCCACATTGTCTACTTTTTTGATCCTTGATTCTCATAAATCATCTCCCTAATTTGCCTGTGAATTAGATGGTGCGGGACATGTAGACATTTAGGACGGGGCGGCGAGAGAACAGAGAGCCCACCCCTTGACTTTACGGGAAATGGGAGGCAGCTTCACAAAAGAGAGACTATTTAGAGACTTGTCTGGCGTTGCCGCACAGCGCTAAGATAACTGTGGTGGGTTGTTTTTATTTGCAGATAATTAAAACAAGAATAAAAAGCCATTTGCACTGCTTATGTGTATGTACCATTTTACGAGCAGAATGTGCACGTGCATACACATGATTACACAAAAGGAATGTGTAGCAAGTGAGTGCAGTGCTTACAGAGAAGCACACTAATCTCTTGTGTACAATTCATATTTTACAGGATCATTTATAAGCCATGAAAAAGACAATTGGTGAAGTAGATCAAATTCTCCGATTAGGCTTTTAGTGTACCAGCCAAAACGTTCAATGTTTATGAGCAGCAGTCAGCTGTCTGTCTCCAGCCTGTAACATCTGATTCAGATAATGCAGTGTAAAATACATAACACACCTGCTGACAAACATATGAAGAGTCCAAGTGGGTTATTATCATCTTTATCTCGACCCTGAGTCTGTAATAAAGTTTTGATTGATTATCTGTGTTGCATTATATTATATGATGCTTTAGCTCTGGAAAAATGGGTTGATGGGGTTTATTTTACTGCACACTTAAAAACTGGTTTATGCTTGAGAATTTCCCCTACTGTATAGTAAAAATATAGCTTTACTTTTTATACATGGGGCTTACATAGTTATAGATTTATATACATCAATATGTATGCATAGGCGAACTAGGAATGTTCAAAGTTGCAGAAAAAACATTTGCTCCTTCATGACATGCTGTCTTTTGTCAAAGCGTATCCATGTAATGCCATAAACACCCATCTGGGTCTGTGATACGGACTAGAGGAACCAGCATCGCAACATTATCCAGAGATTAGCACCATGCACAGACATATTCCGCACATTGCTTCAGATCTCTGTCAAAAAGGCTCAAATGAAATCATGCTGCCTGACATGTCCTCACCATGGGAATTCTGCTTAGCCTTGCACTTTATCAACTGGGCCGGGGCAGCATTCCCTAAATCCTCTATGAAATGGTAAAAACTGCGTATTTTTTTCATCTTCATTTTCAGGAGCTATGTGATCTATCAGGTGGTAAAAAGTTGTGGTTTGTTTTTGGAATTTTCCAAGGCTAAAACATTGTAGGAAGAAGAAGAAGCCACTGGTACTGTTAGCCTACGGTACGGTCAGGAATCAGCTGGTTTTGTTCAGAGGTGGAGGATGTATGAACTCAGCCTCACTACGAGGGCTAGACCTCTGGAGTGCTAACGTTAAGCTAGCTGTTGATGGTCTGTAAACACCTCCCAAATGTAAACCAGACTTTCATCTTTTCTTTATTTGTTTACCATGTGTTCAATACAAGATATGTGTTGTGTGTGTAAAGGTTTTAAAGGAGCTGAGCCATGTAGCCAAATAATTTTGACTAATAGAGTAACATATCTACATTTAAAGTTTGTAATATTTAACAAGTAATCTAAGACATTTTTCGATGCAAGTAACATTCTAAGCCAACACTAGCATTGCCATTATAACAGCCAGAGGCTTCAACAAGTCAGTGTACCTTAACACAATCCTGTGATTACATTTATAAAGCAATTGACTATTGAGTTATCTTTCTATCCATAAGTATTCCTGCTATAGTTTCCTTGCTTTTCAACCTTCAGTAACTGGATATGTCATTCTCTACTTTGAGTTGACACTTTTAATCCATAAAATGCTGTAGGCCTATAGGTGATACCAACTGTCAAATAGACATCACTTGCCTTAGGCAGGGAAAGAAGGAAGCACTTCTTAACTGTTTCCACTGACAGTGTCCTGGTAATCACTTCACTATTTCCAACTGTTGCAGACATGCAAAGCAACAGAGTAAAAAAAGTCTCATTTTGTAGTTTTCAGGTTCTTTATAAAAATAAATGTAAAATCTCTTACAGCACTCAAGGGTAAAATCACACTTGAACATGGCTGTCATCAAAGCAGGTTAATTGTGTTGAGTTTTTTTGGTTGTGGGAAGTTTTGGCCATGTTGGTGCACAGCTACATGTCACATGGTGTGGGAGTCCAAGGTCACAAAGGTCACTTCCTGTTCCCTTTAAAGAGGTGCAGAGTGTAGCTGGGGACAAAAGAGACCACGGAAGTCCTTCTGTTACAAGAAGGATATAAAGACTCTTTTCAGTCGACCACCGAGTATGAACTTCTCATTCACAGAGGAATTTAACTTTCCTTAGTAGCTTGCTGTGTATCCATACTAACCCTGACCAGTTATTAAAGTTGTTTCTGTTGAATGGCTGACACTTTAATCGAGAATCCAGTGTTGCATTTACGGAAACAGATCAGTGTGGGTGACAGGATCACCTTTTGTGAAGTTCAGAGCGTTTAACCTCTACTGACTGGTGACTCTGTTCAGCTCCGGCAAATATCAGTGCTCAGATGAAATTACATATGTACTGCAGATCAAATCAACAAAACTTGATTCCACTCACCTTGGACTGTGTGTGGGTCTGTGTGCGTGTGAGTGTACGTGTGTGTTCTCTCTCTAGTCTCTTTAGTGTGTTTTTTTGGTTGTTTTCAATTTGACCAAATATTTCATTTCCACTGCTCTGCTTTTTTTTGGGCCAAATTCAAATTCAGCCCCCCCTCCCCTGCACCACCTACCTCTTGTGTCTGCTAACGGCAGCCCCTGGGACAGCTTTGGCTACGTTTAACATAGAATATAAATCCACTGAGCTATAGGGTCTCTCATTTAACAAGATGCTGCTTTATGGTTCTGTGCAAAACTCGGCCTACTTTTATGGATTATATGAAGAATATGTCATTGCTGGTTCATTTGATTGATTATTGCATCGTATTTTAAAGCTCTGAGCTCCCCTGTTTGGTTTTGGGGATTAATTCATCATCTTTAATTTGACATTTTGACATTGATATGACTCTCTAAAGCCAGGCTAAGCATTTGAAGATAAAACAGCAGAATACCCTTAATTGGATAAATTGGAAAATTGTTTTTGTTTTGCGCCTTTATATGTGCATATACATGTTTGTGTTGGGATGTATGGAGCATAGACTATTTCACTAGCCCACCATGAGTTATCCACATGTGCGCTGGATTAATTGGTACCAAATTTAATCAGAACCAATGACCTCGGCCCCCAACCCAAAAGCCCAATTTTGGCTTCATGGGTGTGTTTATGGCCTTAAACTCAGGTACATGTATTTATGATGGCAGTAAAGTAGGCTGCTGTAGTTAATCTCCTAATGACGTCTCCTTCCCTCTGCCACCAGTGAGTCTGGGTTTGGGCCACAGGGACCGGGTGCTGCAGACAGGATGGGGGGGAACGGGGCCTTGTTTTAGGGGTGCAGATTCTGGGGAGCAGGGCTTGAACTAAACTGTGTCTGTGGCTGAGAAGGTGGTAAGAGAAAAGGCAGAGTCTTGCTTTTTCTGTGTTGTGTGAAGTGCAAATTGACATGGATGTGGCATGGCTTATAAAGGAGGCCTGAGTTCCATTGCAAGTGAGAATGTCAGGGAAACATTTTACTAATGGGAAACAAATGGGCCACACTTCGCAGCTCTTGTCACCATTCATCATGCTTGCTGCATTAGATTTTTCTTCCCTTTTTAAGGGCGTTCATTTGCAAAACTGCTTTGCATTTACCTTCTTAAACCGATTATTTAAGTGTGTGTGTATGTGTGTGTGTGTGTGTGTGTGTGTGTGTGTGTGTGTGTGTGTGTGTGTGTGTGTGTGTGTGTGTGTGTGTGTGTGTGTGTGTGTGTGTGTGTGTGTGTGTGTGTGTGTGTGTGTGTGTGTGCGTGTGTGTATGTGTGTAGAATTTGTTTCATTCCAACAAGGAACACTCCATTAAAAATGCACTTGCTACTTTATATAACTTTTTAAAGATACAGTATGATCTGCCAGTGACAGAACAGTTACCACCCTTTTTCCTCTTTCCGTCTCCACTGTCCATCTTCCCTCCTCTTTCCTCTCTCCTCTCCTGGTTGCAGTTGTATTTGTGCGCCTTGGGAAGATTACAAAGAGGTGCTTTGTGAAGGGATGCAGCTGCTGAAATTCGACTAGATCCAGCTGAAGAGAGAAGGGAGCAGGTGGGTCAACAACGCCACCCTGGCGTTCCCAGAATATCAGGCTGCAGAGCTGTGCCTCCCTCCCCCACCCACACACACATGCACACACATCCTCATAGCACCCCAGCATGCACACACAAACAAACATTATACCATGTCAAAATACAAACACAGAAACACCCACAAGACAGCAATACAGCAATATGCACATGTCAAAGGACTGCCTCAGTGGAAATACGGCCCACTCAAACGAGTGTGCATCACTGGAATCATTCATACTGTGGGAGAATGTTGGCAGAAAGTTAGAAAGCAACACAAATAATTACAACAACACACAAACATTGCCATAAGTGCTGCCTCACTTAAACTCCTTGTGCAAAGTTGTGTATTTTTATGATTTCACTAACAGCAGTCGAAACAAGGACAGTGATCGTGCTGCAGAAAGCAGAGGAAGATCCTGTCAGCTTTGTGAAGTTTAGATGTTAACAAGTCGGGGTGCTGCCAAAATGTTGGATTTCTGCATCGCAACAGGGACATTGGTAAGATGACCCTCATCCGGCTTTGCACAGCTCAAACAGAGGTGGTAGGAGATGGAGAGAGGAAAGGAATGAAAGAAAGGAGAGGAAGTCCTGCAGGCGAGTGTTCCTGTTCTTGTTGAGGCAGATCAAATATCACACCATCCTTTCTGCAGGGGGACACCATGCTGCACCAAGGTGACATAACATGCACAGATTTGCTTTGTTATTAGATTTTCCAATCCATAAAAACGTGGATGTGCTTTAGAACTGTAGACACACTGGTGGTATTAAAAATATCTTCCGCCTTAATTAGCTTTTTTGTACACATGCATTCTGAGGGAAAGGCCCCAACCAAAATATGGATGAATTGTTTGCGTATGATTTCTCTCTGCCGTCATGTCCCAAAAACAAGCTTTTTTGATAATCATAAAAGCAATATGCTAATGAGATACAAACGAGTTGGACAGTTTGAAATGCTGTGGGCTTTGTGAACTTTTTTCCCGGCTTTATAAAATATGTGTCTTAAACTGAAGCCTCTCTGTATCCTTGATGACAGATTTGACGCACATGACTCCCTCCCCCACTCCTAAGTGTACCCGTCCCCCTTCGCGTGAGCAATAATTTAGCCACATTGATAATAAGTCCTTCTGTCCTACCCTGGAAATGCGTGAATGTCATTTCATACACACTATGCGCCGCTGGGCTGTACCCTGAAAGAGCCCTCTGTCCCTCACACTTAGTATTCTGGCCTTGAGATACTTGCAGACATCCCTATCACCAGTTGCAAGCAAGCACTGAACAACAATCGTACAGTATATTTTCTCTTTTTGTCAAACCAGCAACTACATCAATGTTTTACCAGGAATATTCACTCTTCAATTCCTATGTCCTTGTCTGTGAGTTTGTCTCTGTGTGTTTAAAGTGTTTTCATTCTCTCTGAAGCCAATCCTTTTAAAAATGCTATATTGACTCTCCCGCCCCTCGATGAAATGACATAATGCTAATATTCTCTTTGCTACTTTTCCATCGAGCTGATTCTTCCCTGTCTCTTAGAGTAAAAAAAGTAAGTACTTCCACTGGCAATATATCATGTAGTTGTCATTTCTTTCATCATTTCTGATTGACTTCCATTCCTTTCATGGGCCGGTGGTCTTCCGTCAATCATGTGGCATTAGCCATGTTGAGAGATGCTGCAGTCTGATCAATATCAGTTTCTCTCAGATAGTTGAGCAACCATGACTCCCTCACGCACTCCTCATGCATTCTTCCAGGTTATTGTTCCATTGCTTATCAGTCATCAGGTTCATCTGATATCGCAGAAACACATTGTTTGCTCCTCACTTGCTCACATTACAGTTTGTGTGGAAGTGTGAGAGAGATCATCATTAGAAGGTGGATCTCGGAAAACGCAGGCTTCCAGCCATCTGGAGCTCCATCTCTCCACATGTTTTAGAGTGTGGGAAGCTGCAGTGTCATTGGTCTAAAATCACTAAATATTTCATCAACTCTGTGCTCACTCGTGGGTGTGTGGAAGTTATTGTTTGTGCCGTTTTTTTGGCCAATTACACACTCCCATCACATTCATTTACATCACTTCATTTGTCATTTCACATTTGTTAAGCCCTGCATTCTGTGTCAAACTCCAGGTCAGAAGTTTGGCGATATAAATCAAAATGCTGGTGATAGGCGCTGATTACATGTTTTCTTCTACATGTGTCATCTAAACCAACTCTGCAGAGGACGCGCTACACCTCTCCTGCTTATCTTTCACTGTGAGAGTAATGGTCTCCACATTGCCTTGTGAAGCGTCAGGTCTGATCGCCGCCATTCTCACATCTGCTTCATGAAACAGCGTCTCCAAAGAGCTCCCAGCGGAGAGAGGGGCATGTGTGCTCACATTTGAGGCGCGAGTTTGAGACGGGGGCTTGCCGGCGTGATTTATTTTCAAAGGGTAGTGCTGAGGATGTGTTGAGAGGTTGAGGAGTTGAGAGAGCTCTCTGCGCTCTGGTTTGGGTTTCACCTCCCCGGGACACGGCTGGGGGGGGGACAGAAGTTAGGAGCCCAGGGAGGGGGTCTGCAAGGATTGTGTGTTATTATGTGCTTAGTCAACAATACAATTATTTTCTATCTATGCGTGTGTGTGCGAGGGAGAGAGATGTCCAACCTTGCACCTAATGAGATGTTACTGTCATACACTCATACTTACAGGAATTGTTAACATAACTCTTGTTAATTTTTTTACCTTGTATATTTAAATGTCGTGTGAGGATGAAACATGCAAACAGCCAAACTGAACTCCAACAGAACAGGGAAGTAAGCAAGACATGCCAGTACCAGCTAACTGTCATACCTGTCACCTTTTTAATTTCCCTATTTGTCAGCAGCCACAGCAACATATGTAAAGATAGGCATCTCTCCAAGTGGGCCACTTTGCATTTAAAAAAAGGCCCTGGCCATATGAAAAATGTATAGAGCTGAGCCCGAACTTATTTGGTTATTCAAAACCACCACTCTCTTTTCGGGCCTGCGCCTCCATACACATACAGCACAGCATGCCACAGCTAACTGGAAAGTTTTGAATGCAAAACAAAATGCAAAAGTGAACATTTGCATCTGCAGGACAGTTTTCAAATGAGGTCAGCAGAGGCATCAAAACTCACTTGGACACTCTTTAACGTGGAGCGTTTTGGCCATGTAAAGTGCTTCATTTCTAACTTACTCACAGAAGCATGTCCTCACTGAGGCTCAGTCTAAGTGAAAGAAGAACATGTATCTAAAGAACTCAAGCAAATATATTCTCTTTAGATACATCCAGATGAAAATCCTGCTTTTGAAATGTAAGCCATGAAAGTAGGCAGAACAACATGTGAAATAATGACTGAGAAAATATGTGTTTTATTTAGTGTTGTTCATGAAGAACATTAACATTGTGTAACAAGACATTAGACTTGGATGATATTGTGCACATTTTTAAATATTTTTTTTTAATTTAGCCTTTATTTATACAGGTGTAGATCTCATTGAGACACATTCTCATTTTCAAGAGAGACCTGTCAGTGGTAACACTATCACACATAGTTACAGACAGACAAGACACTAAACACATGGCAACACTAAAATAATCGTAAAAAAGTAGTCATTAAAATCCATATACAGTAGTGAGATATAGCAGGTGCAAACACCCACAGATGATTTCTCCAGCTTTTTTAAAATGAGTTTAAAATCTGTGATGGGTATCAAAGTGGTCAGCTTAAAGAGCCTGTGACACCATCCCAACAACTGTTGTGCAATGAAATATTGGGCTACTAGTAATCTCGAACCGTCAGTTTAAAAAAGAAAAAGCGATACCGTTCCGTTAAATATCAATAATTTCGAACATCGCGGGGAAATTCCTTCGACTCATTTTGAAGTTTTGGGGGAAGCCGGAAGTGACGTCAATGCGGGAACGCTTCGAGAGCCAAACACGGACAAAGTGTGTTGTCATGCGTAGAAATGGTGAATTACTGAGATTAGGCACGTTAATAACGTTTTAATGACGTTGACTACAGTATATTCATATTTGTCAGTGCTTTCATGTCAATTCGGTGAACATAAACATAAATGATCGTGGTGAAGATGATGATTACATTAGGATTAAAAATCGGGAGTGAGAGCTGCTGAATTTCCTCCCGTCGGATGTGATATAAAAACAAATCGATTATTTTTGTAGTTGTAAACTCAAGTGGATGAAACTACATTTATTAGTGCTTTCATGTCAATTCGGCGAACATATGATACATTAAATGATCGTGAGGATGATGACTAAAAATCGTTTGTTTGAGCCGGTCTGCATTTCCTGATGAGAAAACAAACCGATGCTTTTTGTAGTTGTAGTACACCAACAACATGGA
Organism: Pseudochaenichthys georgianus; assembly: GCF_902827115.2. Taxonomy (NCBI): domain Eukaryota; kingdom Metazoa; phylum Chordata; class Actinopteri; order Perciformes; family Channichthyidae; genus Pseudochaenichthys; species Pseudochaenichthys georgianus. The sequence goes on from NC_047510.2 coordinate 22,043,283, forward strand.
TTAAACGTGTGGTTTTTTACCACAATGTTGGGGAAATTAATGGATAAAATGCACGGATTATTATTATTATTCCCACTCCGATCGGGACACTAGGTCCACCGTTTCCCCGCAGCGAGGCTCCCCCCATTGACAGTTTTCGTGGGCTGGGTGCAGTGGCGGACTGGCCATCGGGACGAATCCCGATGGGCCGGTACCGAAGTGGGCCGGTCGGATAAGTAACTAGCACATCCCCCATAGGCGGCGCGTGAGGCTCAGGTTTGAGAAGGCTAAATAACTTATTTTACCTGATGCTGCCCGCCTCCGGCGTCTATAGAAAAGAGATCAACTCAGTGTGCGGAGTTTAAATCTCTCAAGTCATATTACAGGATAAAGGAAATACAGTTTAAACTGCCGTATGCAGAGAAGACGCCGACGTGTCGCACTTATCATTCATATTACATCATCAATCAGATCATCGATCATATAATATCATAATATATCATATATTTCCTTATCTGAGTCAGCTTCTCCAGCCTCATCTGGCCGTGCAACACTCACAGTGTCACAGACTGTATGCAGAAGTATTATTTTAAGCAACACATTATGTTGACGAAACACTCGAGACAAATGTAATTAAAGTCAGATCCACTCGTGTCTTAGACGTGAACGCGCTCTCAGCTGGAGAGAGAAACCCTGGCTTGATTTACCGAGTTGATAACCAGCGTCGTAGGACCGCTTAGCGAGATCTCGTTTGTTAGTTTGTTGTTGTTAGTTAGTTTGTTACTCAAACATATCCAGGGTCTGTTGAACTGGCTTCGTAGTGCAGAGCACAGGTGGCTAGCAGCGCTAATGTCAAAGACACAGACATTATACATTATATTTGTATTTTACCAGGATGCAGTGACACAAATATTTACATATTTACATTTACTATCTACAGCACCCGCCGCCCCTGACATCCCCCACTCCCCCCGTTGACAATTTACTAGCGGTACCGAAGTGGGCCGGTCGAGAGTCCCGGGATGATTTTTAGTCCCAGTCCCACTGGCTACATGACCATATGATCGCCCATATTGACGCACCTCATTCCTAAACTTCTAACAGATACAACATAAACCGATCCTTCAGCCTCATATGAGCTCTCAGACACGTTCAACATTAACCTGTCATCGCTGTCTGAGCTTGCTGCTGTGTGCGCCATCGTGCGTTTACATCTGACTGTATATATATAAAGGTTTACATGCAGATGCTGGGATCCTGGACGGTGCAGCTGGAGCGCTGTGCCCGCAATGACGTCACCCATCATTTGGCGGGACTTGAAGAATCCGTGAGAAGATCCAGAAAATTGTCAACATTGAAGGCAGATTAATGGTTATCAAAGTACAAATATCCAAAATCAGTTCAGTAACGGTTTTCAAGGGGACAATATGTACTCAAATTGATGGGTTTGGATGATGGGGGAAAACCGTGTCACAGGCTCTTTAAGTTCCTGCTGAAGTGTGTTCCAGGTCGAAGGGGCAGAGTATGATATGGCTTTTTTCCCAAGCACCGTGCGTACTGAGGGGACGGACAGAGTGATGTAATTTTGAGATCGTAGTCTATAGCTACATTTGAATTTTAATTCTGCGATATAGAAGCCTGTCTTGTCTTGTATAACTGAATCATAAATAATGCTGTCTATTTGAAAGGTGTAACGCATCCTCACTAAGCGAGTGGGCTTTTGGTTTATTTGTTTTGCCTGCAGCACTATAATCTCTTCTGGTTACAATCACTATTATTGTTTGTCCTTACATTTCCTAACTGTAAAACGTACACCCACCACCCTAGTAAGCAGTGTCACACTTTACCGTACATCTAGAATGAATAGGAAAGCGGACAGACGGCGTGTCTGGATTTTTTCCTTCTTTTTTTTACGATTCTTCTCTGCGTTTGCGGCATTGTGTTGCCTGCCAAACGCCGAGGCTGCCACAGCGCTGCTGCCGGTGTTTTTTCGATCAGACTGGTGTGGACCTGGGAAGCAGAGCTCTGCCACAGTGGAATTCAGTTGCCAAGAAAATAATTTTCCTTAAGTGCCAACTGTAAAAACCAAAGTTGATTCCATGAACTGAAAGTAATTACAGGCCATTTCAATTAAAGAAAAAGGCGAAGCAGCAAGCTTTTTTGAGTTTTCGCAGAACTCGAGAAACATAAAGTGTTCTAACTAAAATCTGTTTCATTAAATGTTTCAACTTTGAAAATAATGTATGTTGTCTTAATGTGATTTATCCAGAGGAAATGCTAGTGGCTGTTACCCATAGATCATAAATTGTGGAAGATATCTTTGAATTTTATATCGGTAATAATACAGAAAAGCATCATCTGGAATAAAATAGACAGTAATACTCTCCAACATCTAAGTATTGCCTGAATATAATTCCACCTGAAGAGCTAGCGTCATGTAATTGACTGTCTATTTTCCTGTTTGAATGAACTTCTAGCTGCTGGTGTTTCTACACAGATGAACATGGATGAGGGATGCCCCAAGCGTATCCTGTATTATTTACGGCGGAGCAGGGCTAGGGGGGGGGGGGGGGGGGTCTTCACCCGGGTTGTGAGAGTGTGACGGTGCACCTGTCAGAGAGGAAGGCCTGGCTAATCACTGTAAGCTGGCCGCAGAGTGAACATGTGTGCTGGGGAGACCCTCAGGCTAGGAGGGGGAGGAGGGCACGCCTGACCCAAATTGTTTCAATAAAAAAAGAAGGATGTGGATGGAGTATTCCTCGGAGCATTCCCCCACCTTCCCTCACCGCTCCTTGGTTCTTCCCCATTCCCTCACACTCCTCTTCATCTTCGGACATCAGAAAATCTTTCTCTGTTTTCGTTGTTAAATCATCCGGCTTTTGACTGATGGATTTCTACTTGCTCGTATATGCTGACTCATCTCTTCTGTGAAACCCGCCTTATTGGGAATATCTGGCCTGCCATTGGCTCCCCCAGGTCTAATAATGTCTCTCTCTCTTTCTCCCTCTCTGTTGAGTCATTCTCTGGGAAAAACCAAATCAGCACTCCACAGAGATTCTAGAGAACACACTCTCAGGTTCTGTTGACAAAGGGTGAGGTTCTTCTTCTCCTCACCTCTGGAGGCAGGACCACACAGTGTGTGAAAATCTGGCCCCGAAGACACACCTCGGTTTTCCTTTCGCAATGAAACATACATAAATGTTTTCCCACAACAAATGACTTCACACCCCAGTTGACAGATGCACAATCCTCCTCTTTTTTATGAAGCAATAACTCAGGATTAGTTGTGTTTAGTCGCTTAAAGTGGGTGATATTTTATACTGGCTGGTGCAGTCTAAATACCTGAAAGCAAACAGAGGATTTGTCTGGATCTCAGTTGAATTAGTATGTTGTTTGCTCAGTCTGCCAAGAAGAAGGAATGTATTTAGCTATTGTTAAATGCAGATGGCCAAATTGTGAGTTAAAATGCTGGTTTAATTTAATTTCTTTGTTAATTAGCGTCCTGAAAGACTCCAAATATGTATTACATTGACCTGTACGGTTCTAATTAGATTGAATAAACTCTGCCTTTGTGTGTGTCTGCTATGACTAATTGCATTTGGAAAGCTCTTTTAAACATTTCAAGTTTGTTGGTCATCATTTAAAAACAACCACTGTGGCATTCCTCGAGTCAAATCCTTGTTTTTTTCACTAACATTTTCCACTGTTAATTCTGCTTCTGCTTCTACGTTCTACATGGCAAACAAGTAAACTTGAACTAATTGAATAAAGATACATAATAAAAATAGGATGTCAAATAATAATGAATGAATTGTCACTTTTTTAACAAGCCAACTTCATGACAAGGCTGCAGAAAACATCCTTGTTGTTTTTAACCTTTAAAATAAGATTGCATCTAAATGAGTTCCCCTTGACACAAGTCTTTGCTTCACTTTCACTTCAAACATGCAGGCTACACAAGAAGTTAAATGGAGCTGGTAAAATGATAAATGGTGATAATGAACATTAGATATGTCAACAAATAATAATTGAAATGATGTATTTAACTTACACCCTTTAGTTCCTGTGTTATTATTCAAGATGGATGTTTGAGAGAAGCAGTGTTTTATTATTTGCCAGCCAAATGGGCTTACAAGTTAACACCTTCCTCAAAATCTAAAAAATGGGAGCTTTTGTGGATACTACTCCTTTAAAAAAAGCCATCAAGTGAAGTTCTGGCTCCCAAGTGTATAGTCAGTAACCAATCTTTTCAACAGATCCCTCCTAAACATTGGAGTCTGGATGGGACATTAAACATGCAGAGAAGTGCCTGCTGTCCACAGCTTGTCAATGTGCTTCCACTTATCCCCACCACCTCCTCCTCTCTCTCTTGTCTTTCTCTCCTCTGCCTCTATCTCTTCTCACCCTGTCTCTCCCCCCGGGGAAGAGTTTGAAGTACCATTTATTTGGCTTTGCTTCCTAAACGGGCTGGTTTTGTTGTGTCTAGTGTCTGGGCTTCAGCAGGGCCTCATGGATGCTGAGCTGAAACCTAATCGGCGACCGCCACACCGCAAGAAGTGTTTTTTGGGATCCTCTTAGTGGCTGCTGGCCGCTTTATTCTGGACTTCACAGGCTCCCTACTGAGGGCAATGGCTTTCCATCATAAGATAATGGTTTGTGCCTTCCACTACCCCCGCTGGTTGAACTGTTTTTTGGTATAGCTTACTCTAATGTTATACTCAAAACAAATTCCCTGTAGGCTTTAAAGGCCTCGTTTTTTACTGTGAATGATTGGGTCCTACATACTGTCAAGACACAGCTTTTTCTTACAACATTAAAACAGGTTTTTATTGTGATTTCACCTGAGAAAAAGGTGTATTTCTGTCTAAATTCATACCATCATTATTATTAAAAGTGTGCAGGGCCCAGTTGGAAAAGTTGATGTCACATATTTTAGATTATTATTGAGATTCAATAAGCACTTTAATTATTGTTGATGCTGCGTGTTGAGCCACACATATATTTAGTTTAAAATCATTTTTAGCTTAAGCACATTTCATCATCGATATTTATTCAAAGGCTACTAACTTGATCATTTAAATTAGAGTGTTATCCACCTGTAGTTAAACAATTGTGTTGTGCTCAGATTACTCACAGAAATTCAAAGTTCAATGGAAGCCATTACCTGGTTTAACTATAGTCTATACTCTTGTTATTTGCCAAGTGCCACCAAATTCATAATTTCAAAATACATCTACATGTACAGCGTAAGGCAGATATGGTTCAATGAAGGCTGTATTATTTCTGGCCTAGATGAATGAGGAGATATTTCTGTTGACGTTTAGTTACTTTTTCACTCTGTCATTTAAACTGACACATTCTGTCACCTTTAAAAATCCAGTCACATACAATGATTTGCATTGTCAATTACATTTCGGTGCAACATGTTATTTAAATATCACAAATACTTGTTTGTCCTACTCTGCAAAGTCTTCGTACAGTAGGAGGGAAGTTGAACTGGGCTTGTTGATGAATGGGTCAAACAAACATTAGACTTCCAGGAGACAAATGTGAAACCAAGAGTCAACATTCATTTAATTCAGAACAATTTTGCAATCTTAATGATGTAACAAACTTTCTTCTTTGCCAAACCACAATGTTTTACTAAACCTAACCAAGTAGTTGTGTTACCTAAATGTAAGCGAGCCACCTTTTTGCATTTTTACAATGTTTCAAATTAAAACATTAACCACATGTTTAAAATGTTTACTGTAATCCTGGAGAAAATAATGTTTTAAAAAAAAAACATAATGCAGTTCAGTTGTTTGGGAATGGATCATTGTGAGACACGGTTGGCTGGCCATATGACAAACTCTTTTTGAGCCTTTTAGGATAAACAACGACTGAAAATGACAAACCAGTTGCTGCTACTGTAGCTTTCTGTGTCTATTAGGCCTCGTAACACACACACACACACACACACACACACACACACACACACACACACACACACACACACACACACACACACACACACACACACACACACACACACACACACACACACACACACACACACACACACACACACACACACACACACACACACACACACACACACACACCAAGTACTGTGGGTCCTCTGGCCTGGCTGGGCTGTGGGTAGCTTGTAACCCAAGTGTTTTATTAGCAACTGGTCCAACACAGCTAATTGCTTCCTGAGGGAGCCGTCCCTTCACTCCGTGACTGATTAACGGTCCACATTATGTGTCTCGACAACCTTGACAGTCTTTTTTTTGGGTCACAAAATATTTTATTACTCTGCACTGCTACAAATCTCCAGTGCAAATCTCCTCTCAAACCATTTTTTTCAATGAGCAGTTAAACAGTTTTAACCTTTTTTTCTGTAATTAATATTTATTAATATCATTTAATGATTTTTTCTTAATGTTGTGTTTTTAATGGTCGCCTACTGATGGGTTGTTACATTATTGTGTCAGTCATATGTTTTTGCTTTGCAGCATCTGTTACATCTTTTCAGATCATTTATTTAAAAAAGTTCCACAGTAGAGATGATGACTCTTGTACATTGTGTCATTGTCATCAACACTATTTTTTTTTTTTGTACACAAAACAACATTTTCAATTATAGATGAATAAATAAAATGTCCCATGTGGAAAGGACATTTTCCTTACATCTTGTAATCTTCATTGAAACTTAGAAAATGTCATCTGATCTTCTTTTTCTTTGTCTTTATTGCTTTGTTTCACATTCCCCATGCATGTTAGTGAACCCCACTGAGAGTTTTTCTTGTTTCGCAAACAAATCTATGTCATTCAGATTCAATATAAGTTGTTTTCTGGTTTAATCAGATGTGTGGCTTATTTCTCTCACATGGCCTTCTATCTTGCTTTTCTGAATTTAATTATTTTAGCTTTAAAACCTGTTCAAATCTATTAGTTTCAAAACATGTTGTGTCTTATTCTCCTTATGTGTATTCATACTCTGAAGGACTCTTGTTTCATACTTGCAACACACATGATGTAAGCATATAATATAACGGACTAAAACCAGGCATCATCTGGTTTTCGACCTACGAACTCCTAAAAGGAAAGAAAATCTAATATATTATCAGTGGACATCTGAGTGGGTGGACATCAGCTCTGTGGCTGAATCTCCCTTCATGTATTTACTTTCCATTTTTTTGAAGATAAATATGTGAAACAGCTTTTAAAACTCTTAAAAATCCTGAATTGTTTTGATCAAGAAAAGTATTTTTTTGGTTCCGGATTCTTTCATTTTGCAGGCTTTGTCTCAAGCATTATGTACTTTGATGATGCCATTGGGAGCGATGAGCAGATGCGTTTCAAAAGACTGCTTTCCCCAAACAGGATATAGATGGTGTGTAGGCCTGGTGCTCTCTGGAGCAGGGATCAAATGGTGTTCTTTCCCCCCCCCCACTGCTCCCCACCTCTCTGCAGGGTGGGGTCCGGACGCACGGCCTAAAGAAGAGGAGGTCATCCTCAAGAGTGTTCCGTGATCTCATTGTCACACAGGCTGCATCCTCCTCGCTTCCTGTGAATCATCTCGATATTAAAGGTTCCCTATTATACTCTTTTTCATCAATATATTATAGGTCTCAGATATATAAAAAACATGTCTCCGAAGTGTTTGGCACCTAATACCAAACAGATCATGCATTGTAGCATCCCATAATCCCCTCTGTTTCAGCCCTGTTTCAAAAGTGCTGATTCTCTGTCTTTTACCCGTGGTGGATTTAATTTCGGCCCGCAGAATAATTTCTAATTACTATTAGATCTGGCCTGCCGGTATATTGTACGCACACCTTCACTCAATCCTGAGGGTCTCCTCAGCTCAGAGCCTGACCCCAAACATTGATGAACTGCCATGTATCTGAGATGCCATGTATCTGGCTTGAACTAGCATCACAGAGCAGCAAACAGAGTTTCAATGGATGTTTCCTTTTGCACTTTTTCTCTCACGACAACAGGGCATGTTTGGTTTTTTCTTTGAGGGAAATCGTTTTTTTGAAGCTGTTGTTGGCCTGTGGAAAAATGTAATCATAAGAAATGTCTCCAGAAAAACTGCAGATATAGCCATAAGAAATGAATGCAACTGATTATTTAATGTTTAATATTGTTTTTTATAGGCAATAATCTAAGCTTGTTAGTTCCAGGTTTAATATGTGCAATAAGTTCATTTCAATACGTTTTGCAATAAACATTGAACCAGTCCGGCCTTTCGACTATTGCCGATTTTTTAATTTGTGTATTTGAGTTTGACACCCCTGCTTTAGATGAAAATAAGGACCCACTCCCCACGCCCCTCTGAGCGATATTTGGTTAAAAAGAACACAATGGAGCTCTAGGAGGAGATTCAGGTGATAAGGTGGGCGGCTGTTACCTTGGTTGGTTGTTGGCTAATGGTTACACAAACCAAAAAATCGTTATGACATCATAAAGTGGCCAAAATCTGATCAGCTCATTTTCAGACAGGTTTTTATATAAATGGATCAGGACAAAAAGAGAGAGAATCTTTTTTCCTGAAACTTTCAGAATCTCTTTACGCAGAGGGGACACATGTTTATGTATAAAAGACATGAAAAAGTGGATTTTGCATAATTGGTGACCTTTAATACTTCTACACATCATTTATATGTTGCTGATAATTAAGTAGAATCTACATTTTCTTTATCCTGGTGTTGTTTTTAAGCTCTCTTGTACTTAAATCAATCTTTCTTCATCATTATGCGCCTCATTTTGACCCCTGGATACAGCACTCTTTAATTACTGTCACAGTTCCATATAAAATCATGGATCAAGGCTCTAAAACCATGTTCAGCCAAACTGCGGTAAGAAATGCATACTTCTGGTTCAGGCTTGGAAGAACCCCTCCTGTGCTTTTCGTCAGAAGTCCAGAGCCAACGTCAAGTATGGTAATACATTATTGACATGGATTTGTTTTGCACTGCTTCTTTTTTAAACTTTTTCTTCCATAAACGCGTCAGAGTTGGGGACATCTGTCTTTGGATTCATCAGATGGATCTTCCATTTGCAGTGCACTCACATGTGTTTCACCGTATGTGCATCTGTTATTGAATGAAAGACAATGGTACTGGAGTTTTGGCAATGACTTTAACGGCCCGTCAAAGGCATCACAAAATCTTGAAGCTGGGCGTGTCTGAGGCTTGGCGATTTCTCGCGCCCAAGGCGACCAACATCCAGTCAGGAATCTCCCGCCCGCCCCCGGCATACAAAGCAATAGCAATGTTAAAACGAAGTAAACTGGATATAAACTCCCCAAACAGGTGAAAACCTACCAGTTTCACCCACTGTCTCTGCCACCTCCCTCCATGCCTGGTTCCTCCGGTTTGTATCCCGGTAAATAGTTCTGGTCGTAAGGAACTGGGTGAGTTGCTACCGTAATTTCTCGTTTGGAATATGAGGAAATGAACTGCAGTCTGGCTCTCCCAGCTTGCACGCGGTTTGATTGGCTAGCGCTTGTACTGGCGGGATTTGCATAAACGGGATTTGATTGGCTGATGCCAGCTTCGAAAGCATCGGGAGCATCAAAAGTTGAACATTGCTCAACTTTTGATGCTCACGATGCTTGTAAAGCCATGCTCCGCTCCCCACAATGCAGTTCGGCGAAGATTCAAAATCTTCTACGTCACCCCATTCAAATGAATGGGCGAAGCGTTGAAAGCATTTTTCGATGCCTGTAGTGTAGACGGGGCGTAAGGGACAATGGTGCTTGGACAGAATCTTCTTCTTGCGACCAACTTGGCAAAGCAGCTGGAATGTGGTCGATAAGAGGGTCACATGGCCAGTGGGAGGAGGAGTCATTTTCGCATTAGCAGAATCCCATTTTGAGAAAGATGCCGCATTCCAGGAGCTCTTTATTTGATTAGCTGTAATGTTATAAATGCAAGAATGTACTCTGACAAATGGCAAAAGTAGCTGATGAATTAGTTATTCCCCTCAGCAAATACCCACGTTAGCTGGCCCTCCCCATTCTCATCCCACGGGCCACATTGCCTCCTCAATCTGCAATATGGAGCATAATTATACTAATTTCTCTCAATTGCATTAGAGAGGGCCTGGAGGAAAGAAAGGCTCTCTTTCTAAGCAGGAGCCTTGGCTATGCAGTCAGCCTCTCAGAGAGCAAGTACAGGGGGAGGCAACATGACCCCTACTCAGCCCTACTCCCTCCTCATTTGACTACACTCCTCTCTTCTCCTTCGTTCCCTTCAGCTTTTGACCCTCTTTTCTCATTACATATTTTCCTCCCACACCAATTGATTCATCTGTTGAGAAATGAAACTTCCGGTGATTTATAGAATCCATTGAGGCTTTTCATCTTTTTCTTTTAGGTACAACCATTTTCTGGCTTCTGTTTGTATATGATTTCCAATGTAACATTTCAACTTGTGATGAAGCAGTCCCATACTATATCGTACAAGCCAAACCAAAAGCAACAATTCCAACAACAGTTCTACAGTGTAATAGTATCCGCCACACATATATGACCCGATAGAATTTAGTTTCTGTGTCCTTCCCATGTTGAAGCAGTCCTCCGTGACCAGGTCACATCACTGGCATGGTGGATGAGGGACTTTAGGGGACCGCTCGGTGCTGGTAGTGGGAACACAGCCTCAGTTATGAAAGAAGCCATTGTACTGTCTGGCTCGCCAACATAGAAAATGAATAAATCAAAGAGGAGAGATCAAGAGTGGACGAGAAGAGGGGATGCAGGGAAAGGGCGGGGGCCTATCTGACATCTGCATTTTTAAACATTGAACACTGGAAGAATGTTGTTATCATCAACCCGCAATGGTGAAGAGTTTTGCATTTAATTACAATATGATCTGACCTCTTATCAGATATACACCCTCTCGTACTTAAATATCATTGCTGATCCATTTATCATCAAATGTGTACCGTAGCATTGCTTCTTTCGGTCATGCAATCAACATAATGATTAATAAATACAAGGTTTGTTTGTTAGGGGAAACCTGGCTGGCATTACACTGTTAACAAATAGTGTTTATTTGATATCAGTACAGTATGTGATGATCAATTATGAGTCACCCTGTTTTGCAGCTATTTTTGCTTCCATATCAGGCCGTTATAGTGATGCAAACACGTCTCCAGTTTTTCTTAATTTGATTCAGGGAAATGCTTTCAAATGTCTTCCACCACACCGCTCTTGTTATTGATGTTTCAGAATTTGGTGTACTTGGGATATATGCAGTAAATCTGGTTTATATATTAGTGTTCAAACTCAAATAGATGGTCTTTTGATCGGATAAACTGACTACACATGGGTTCATTCTTTGTAAATCCGGCTAATATAATCATCGCCTCACTGGCATCAACTGCCAAAATATAATATATGGGACTTTCCTTTCAAATCATCACCGGATAACCATGGCAGCATGAAGCGTTCCTTTTATAGAATAAAGGTGTCCATGTTGGCACGTACCTATCTCTTAAACTGAGTTATAAATGTATTTGTTAATTTAAGTGTCCACATGAAATATAACTTGTAGTTCCACAACTGCAATGGACTTGAACGATGCAGACTGCATACTGGTTGATCCCCGTAACAGCAAGACAGCAGCTGTCTTTCTGATTCAGTTGAACACAATGGCACTTTGCTGCTGCCTCCCATCCCAGGTGTGTGTGTGTGTGTGTGTGTGTGTGTGTGTGTGTGTGTGTGTGTGTGTGTGTGTGTGTGTGTGTGTGTGTGTGTGTGTGTGTGTGTGTGTGTGTGTGTGTGTGTGTGTGTGTGTGTGTGTGTGTGTGTGTGTGTGTGTGTGTGTGTGTGTGTGTGTGTGTGTGTGTGTGTGTGTGTGTGTGTCTGTGCATGAATGGTGTCAGCACAATGGCCGCCCTGTGTGACCCTGTGCATCTGTGTCTGCCCTGACAAGCTCGACTGTCCTGCTTGCCGCTGGGTCCTCTCTTCAGCGTTGACAGCACACTACAGGTGCCCGACACATCTGGCACTTCGTGCAACACAACACACACAAATACACACATTTGCTGATAAAGTGAATTAGGAGAGGTCTCAAAGGAACATACTAACAACATCAGCAGCAACATAACACATTGCCTTCAGTTGCTACTTTTCAGAAGTGAGAGAAGTTATTTTCTTCGCGGGCCACAAACGCGCTCATTATTTGACCAGGCCACAAGTTCACGACCAGACCCCTAGTCATTAATGAAAGTCTGTGTCTGTGATGGGATTCTGAACAGTCATCACACTGTTTTTTCATGGAACACCCCCCCCCCAACATCTTTCAGTACCAAACACATCCTGCACATAATCAATGCTCTGTCCCACAGGAACCTCTGTTTACTAACTCTGGACAAGCAAAAAAAAGTTTGGTTGAAAGGAGCCATTTATAGACGTTTTTAGAAGCTAAAAGAACATTTGTAGTTCATTTGGTAACTTCTGAAACACACTGCCACCGTGCAGTTGCAGTTGTTAATTTCTGCTTCAGGCTGGAGCTTGATATTGAACCCAGTTTAGCAGCAAAGTGGGATATAAGACATTTACTGAGAACAAGGAGAAAAAAAAACGTTAGCTATGCAAATAAATCATGTAAGTTAGTGTTGGCGTTCTGGCAGATAAACCAACAGTGAGATCATCAGGCTTGGTTTGGCCTACTGGCAAGCACAATGTGCAAATGCTGGCCAGGGGTTAACCCATTAACAGGTTTCACTTCCTCCTTCACCTGACGGGATATTTGCATGAACACCTAAGGAGGAAGCATGTCTGTTCCACCTGTAATACTGATCCGTCAGCGAAGTCTGTGGCATATTTACACCTCTTCCTCATTCAAGTCTAAAAATGGGACTTTAATGTGTGTGTTTTTTTTTAAATAACTTCCCCTGAAGAATCTCTTGGTGTCTTGTTTCTTAGATTCCTCCATTTAAAAAAAATACCTTTAGCCAAACAACATTTTCGTTAGAAGCGGAACATGTCTTCCTCACAGGGCTGGATTTTCTTCCAGATGTGTGAGTGCAGTTTATGAGCGTGTTATTACAGCTATAGGTCCAGAAGGTCAGGTCACAGGACATGACAGTTGGCCAGTGCAGAGCAGCCTCTAGGCTAATGTAAGTTCCCTCCACCCCCGCCACTCTCTCTCTCTCTCTCTCTCTCTCTCTCTCTCTCTCTCTCTCTGGGTGGCCTGTGTTTACGAGCTCCAGGAGCAGGTCATCACTGCGCTGAGAGTACGGCGGCTGCAGGGGAACTGTTTCTGGGTCAGCCCCGGAGCAACGACCAGGAATCTTTTTTTCCTTGCTGTGTGTGAATATGCTTGTCTTCAAACGTATGTTCACACTCACTTCTGTGTGTGTGTGTGTGTGTGTGTGTGTGTGTGTGTGTGTGTGTGTGTGTGTGTGTGTGTGTGTGTGTGTGTGTGTGTGTGTGTGTGTGTGTGTGTGTGTGTGTGTGTGTGTGTGTGTGTGTGTGTGTGTGTGTGTGTGTGTGTGGGTGTGTGTGTGTGTGTGTGTGTGTGTGTGTGTGTGTGTGTGTGTGTGTGTGTGTGTGTGTGTGTGTGTGTGTGTGTGTGTGTGTGTGTGTGTGTGTGTGTGTGTGTGTGTGTGTGTGTGTGTGTGTGTGTGTGTGTGATGATTCCAGACTTCCTGTGTGCAGTGGTGAGGGGGAGCGAGGGTGGGGGTGAGATGACCCTCGACCCCGGCCACATGTCCCGGTCCGTCGGCTGATCACCCACACTTCCGCTTGAAGGGGCCTCTCTGCTCCTCTCTAGGCCAGAGAAATCTCCCGGCTCATCAGCGCTGTCATGTTGCAACAACATCTTCATCGTCGTCATCATCATCATAGTTTATATATAGATTTACTTTTTTAAAGTTCAGGAGTATACCGGAAAATATTTGTGCCTGACTGTGTCTGCACCACATCAGTGGAATGATAAGGTCTTGTCACATGTTGTCACAGTACATTATACTTTGATTTGTCTTATTAAAAGGAGTAGCCTGTGTTGGCAAAGAAAGAACATTTGTAAAACGTATTTAACTTTAACTGAAAGGCCCCCTATGATGCAAAATCCACTTTTTCATGTCTTGTATACATAAACATGTGTCCCCTCCCCTCTGCGTAAAGAGATTCCAAAAGTTTCAGGAATAAAGATTTGCTCACTTTTTGTCCTGATCCATTTATATAAAAACCTGTCTGAAAATTAGCTGATCTGATTTTGGCCACTTTATGATGTCATAAAGATTTTTTGGCTTGTGTAACCATTAGCCAATCACCAACCAAGGTGACACCCCCCACCTTATCACCTGAATCTCCTCCTAGAGCACCATTGTGTTCTTTTTAACCAAATATATCGCAGAGGGGGGAGGGGCTCCTTATTTTCATCTAAAGTAACAGACAGAGAATCAGCACTTTGGAAACAGGGCTGAAACAGAGGGGATTATGGGATGCTACAATGGGTGATCTGTTTGGTATTTCGAGCCAAACACTTCAGAGACATGTTTTTTATATATCTGAGACCTATAATACATTGATGAAAAACAGTATAATAAGGGACCTTTTAAGAAAGAAAAACGTTTGGGGTCCTTATTTATATGTAGCATTTTTTAAATATCCCAAATATGTTTAAGTATGAGAATGTACCATCCACCATTACTATCTTGATCACTGGTGACCTTTGAACCCCCTCTTCCCTGGGAATACCATTATTCCTTTTCTCTCACTCACAGAGCTATAGTCCCAGGGCAAACCCACAAGGCTTTCTTTGACTATGCCGAATGAGAAGACTATGGTAGGGTATTGTAACCAACATGGAGAGGTTTGCTTTTCTTTACTCTGCTCCTTATCAGCCTGTGAATCGGAAATTATTCAATTATATACATCTCCTCTTCCTGAGGATTATGTCCACTGCCCGTAGTGCACACTATTCTAGTAATGTTATTAAATACAGTTAAATTATATAATCACAGTCGCTGCAATTAGTCCAGTATGCTTGTCAATAGAGGGGCCAGTATGTGTGTTTGTGGAGTCCTCCCTCCTCCAACATCCCAATTCCTGTAATTAAATGCAGGGGTCTGCGTTTTGGTTTATTGGATTTATTTTTTGACTGATTAGCCCTGACATTGACTGATGGGTAAGACAGAGGCAGTGGTGTGTTGGTGGAGACAGAGAAGGGTCTGGCATAATGTGCGAGCATGCTATCCTGTTCCTGCTTTTTGCCCATAAGAAACCATCCCAGAAGTCAAAGGTCAATAAACCTCACTTCACCTTTAGCTACTGCATTTTAAAATCACAACAAACACTCGAGGCAACTTGTATGAGTATGGGCAAAGCCAGCTTTAGTGTGGTGTGTGTGTGTGTGTGTGTGTGTGTGTGTGTGTGTGTGTGTGTGTGTGTGTGTGTGTGTGTGTGTGTGTGTGTGTGTGTGTGTGTGTGTGTGTGTGTGTGTGTGTGTGTGTGTGTGTGTGTGTGTGTGTGTGTGTGTGTGTGTGTGTGTGTGTGTGTGTGTGTGTGTGTGTGTGTGTGTTTGTTGGCTGGGGTATTGGCTGTGTTTATTTGGCCAGGGGTGTCGGACAGATTAGCTGGTGTGTTACAGGTGCTGTAAAAGTTGTTGCTTTGGACACGGCTCATGAACAGTGTAATGACTCCAGGCTCATGTTAATCCCACTCCTCCTGGCTCCGTCTCGGGGTGCTGGGCTGTTTAGCTGCCAGGCTAGGCTCAGGACTAACATGCATACAGAGAGTTCCAGCATTACGCCTACTGGCCGGGAAGAAGGCCAGTGAAGGAAAGAGGGAAGGATAGAGCATAGAAAGAAAGGGCAGAATGAAAAACAATCCACCATTTATTTTCTTCCTTACTTCATCTAGTCATGTATCTACTGTTTACAAAGTTCTATGAGAATTGACTAGTGCAGAGCAGAGAGGAGTCCAGGAGTTAAATGTGACAAGGAGAAAAAGAGTGATCTACTCAGGGGGGGGGGGGGGGGGGGGTTAGTGTGTTGTGGAGTCCATGCTGTTTGTTATATTTGCCTTTGGGGAAAAAGGAAGAGAACATTTATGCTGGATAGGGGGGGCCACATGGTCTGCAGTGTATTTGTGGATGATCCTCAACTCTTTGAAAGATCATGAGTTACAGATCTCTGTCGCTTCTCTCTCAGGAAAAGTTTATACTGCTGTCTCGAGACCATTCTTTACTGACATTACCTCCTTATTACAGTTTGGATAATCTTAATAAAGTATAACATGATGAGAGCATTTGTAAAAACCTGTACTTACTGAACTGCCAAGCTGTCAGACATGGTTCTCCTATGAGGTAGTGCGTTGGCCCATCCAGCAGACGGGCTGAAAACTCAGGTGTTGTTCAGACACACAGTGTTTACGAGGCTATACGCTGGTTTAATCCAAGTAATTGTTTATTAAAAGCCTCAACCTATATTATAAGTAATTACTTTCGGGTGCCCTAGCCCTGTAAAAATACGTTTTGTTTCCTGTCTGGGTGCCTAACACCACAAACTAAGCTCCTCCTTCCAAAAATATATATGTTTTACTACACCTTGTGAATGATATTACATATAATTATGTTTTTTCTGTGAGCAGCGCAGATGTAAAATACATGCATATGCTATTAAGGATCATTAGAGCTTTGATGGTGCAGCTATTCCTCAGTGACACTCCATCGACTGCGCCCATAAAACTCCCAGTGCCGAGCAATGGGGGAGGATTTTAAGTGTGGCACGGCGCTCTAATAGCCACTTCCTTAATCAGACGGCTGGACAAATTGAAATCATTAGCACTGTAGTGAGCAACGAGCATGACATGGGTCTGGAAACTCATTAGAGGGAGTTAGCTGGGGAGAGAAGTAAAAGAGGAGGAGGGTGCTGTCACACACTCACCTGGGTCTGTTTGCAATCATGCAGCTGGAGCAGGCACTCCAATTAGGGCCGGGCTGAGCGCTGCACCAGCTTGTACCAGCAAGGCCTTGCGTCATCTTCAACCACACATGGATGCGCTCTTCCGACACAAGTATGTGCCAAACAGTCAGATGTGTGCACAGTAACAACAATCACACATGCGCACGCATACTCAGCGGGGCGCAGATACTGCTCACACTCTGATTCACTCTGTAGCTGTGTTGTCTTTCTGTGCCATGTGAAGCTTTTCAGCAATGAGCTGTTGAAACAGTGATACCTGTGAATGCTTTGGCTTAGTTCCGTTTTGTTACTCTGCCACTTTACTGTGTCATCTGTTACTGTTTGAATGATGAACGAATAGTCAGGAAACATTTCATATCGTCTTGATTGCCTTTTATTGTAACTGAGAAACCAAAAATCTAAATGAAGAAGAAGAAGACATACTTTATTAATCCCTCATGGGGAAATGTCTTTCTCCACTCTGTTGTGTTGAGCTAGATACGTAACGATACAGCACCTTCACAATATAATATCTTTGCACACACTTTCTTATATACTGGAGAGAGGACGACACGCACTATTGCTGTACGCAAAAGCCAAAAACACACGTGTGCACGTCCACGCAGCTGCACATTGCTGAGCAAAGCTAGCATCTGTCCCAGAAACATCCGTCAGTGACTCCACATCTGTGTGCTCCAGCTCAGCCTTTTGCTCCGGCCCCCACACCCCACACACGTTCCCCTCAACCGGGCTTGGCCTTGTGCCACCCTCCCTTAGTCCTCCAGCTGAGTGATACATGTGCTAACCTCAGACAGCTATATAGTCCTGTTGCCTATTTAAAGTATTCCTAAAGGGAATGTGATACGGCGGGATTTTATTTGAAATGTCTTTTTTTGATTGAGAGGGAGATGTGGCAACTGCCTAACAACACTTTTAACGGCCGTAATGTGGAATGTCTTTTCACAGTGACACATATGTTCAAAGCTTTTCCTGCATGCTCACTGAAGCAGCAAATGCGGCCCGGCAAACTTTGTTTCATCTGTCTATGACGGGATATCTTTTTTGGAACTATTTTAAGGATAGACATCAGTTGAGAGGGGACATCATTGATGCTGGCAGATGAAAGCATTACTAGCAGACAGTGACTGACACAACATGTGCCAAGTAACTCCTATTTCTCTTTATTTTGTGTGGTGGTGTTGCGCCTTTGTACGATGTTGTTGTGGGTTTCGCAGAGTTCAGATCCTGTGATGATGTTGTTTTCCTGGCCTCTTTAATGACAGCATAACCCAACCCCCCCCCACCCCAACCTTCACCCCTAACTTACCCCTGCCCCGAGGTCGTTAGTCATAAGAATGGAGGGAGGATTGTTAGCGGTGCAGAATGGATCCTATTGTTAGCCCCACAGGCCAGAGGGTGCTGTCTCACCCAGGAAGTAACGCCATTTGGACTATCCCTGCAGCCAAGCGTGTTTTCTTGGGTGTCCGAGTGTATGTTAGTCTATCTTTCTGCGACTTGCTCATGTGTGTGTTGGTCTGCAAGTGCATATATGTGTAAGTGTGTGTTTTCACAGACAGATCACCACGGCAACTGCTCTTTTTGGTTGTTCATTTCCATCACGCAGCCTGACACCACCACATGAGCTTGTGAAACTTGTCACAAGCTAATTTGTAAACTTCTTTCACATATCATCACGTTTCCTTTTATTAAAGGTATTTCCCCATGTGTTAGCCTCTCTGTTCAGCATAGAGTATGTGCAGCATACATGTGTGGGTAAGTGGAGAGACCAGAGACGGCTTGTCCTAATCTGTATTTATGTACTTGTGGTCAAATTAATACAGATTACCATAATCATATCTGGCTGTGACATGACATTGATTTCCAGCCAGATCTCTTTCATACATCTCAGCAAACCCATTACTCTTCGACTCCCCTTTAAATTGGGCCCAGATTGTTCATTCGGTGAGTGAGCACACCTTGTGTCAGAAGACCTGGGCCAAGGGGAAAATCAGTCTTTAATAATGTAAGGGAACAGACTCACAGTGCCAAAATGGCAGCCGCCTGTGTACTGTTCAGCTGGCAATCCATCAGCCAGAGAAGGAGGGCTGAGATTGGAATCCAAGCGAAAGTAAGAGTGATTTTCTCCCAGACCTCCTGTTGCAGAGACAGCATGTCTGAACGTGAGGAGAGAAGTGTGAATAGGCTTAGCTGAACCATCACATTCCTTCTCATCCTCGAATGCATTGTAATTCATAATGAAAATATATGATTTATCTGCATTTATATTGGAACGAAGCCATCTGTACACATCGTCTTTACTGTATCTCCTTCTCACTATGTCAAACATGGTGTAACTCCTATGACCCCAGACTGCAAGTGGCTACATTAACACTGTGACCCAGACCTCTCTCCCTGTCAGCCTGCCCTTTCCTTGCTGTGCTTTACAGGGTGTTAGCGGTGGTATGTTTGGTTGTAAGCTGAGTCTTGAGTCTGAGCAGAGCTTGGAAAGGAGGAGTTTGGAAACCACAGCACCACCGGCGCCAACTCCAATGAGACATGAGTTATGGCTCCGCTTCCCCGAAATCAAATAAATAATCTCTCCCTTATTTATTTTCTTAAGCTCTCATCATGATTTGTGGCCTGTCAATTATTCTATCGGGGTTAAAGGATTTGCCTGCTCTCTTGTCACACGTTACCCTGACACGTACCCAAATGTCACTGCTGATTTTCAGACACACACTTGTCACCTGTTTTTTAATTTTAGATTCCAGTCTTCATAATTCATCATGAAGTGATTGCAGCAGGGCTTAAATAATGTTAAATCTGAATCATGTATGCAGGCGCAGGGTTCGCCATTCCTGCTCACCAGCACAGACAGAAGCAAAAACATTTAGCCAGGCTACCTGTAAACACACATACTCAAAATAAGTCCTTGGTAGCGACGGTGTTAAAGCTATCAGAGCCTCTTGGCCATGTGTTGAGTGCAATAATGGTAACGGCTATGACAGGCTCAGCCCATACTCTCAATTAGGCTTCCCGAATGCTAGGTGTGGAAATGTGTCTGGCAAAGCGCCTGACCGCAGCACTCAAAGAGTACTTTGTCTGCGCACCTCACACCCACCGTACCTGCTCATGTTGTGGAAACAGCCCAGCATTGTCACACAGTTGATTTAAAAATATTGGATCCCCTAAATGAGACTTCTAGTGTTTCAGGGTTCGCGATGGTTGTAATGGAAACATATACACTCCATCCCCCCCGCCCCTCCCTTTAGCTTTACAGGCATCCTTCCAGAGTCAGTGTGAGTGGGGGGAGACCTGGGGTAAACGGATACTTCCCCACTGTGAGCCCAGTAGTCTGGGTTTAGCAGGAGTAACCCCACGTCCATCACAAGCTCGTACCTCAAGCCTGGCTGTTGCTGCAGCTTACAGACTTGTTAAATGATGATTGAGAAAACAGGAAAACTTGGAAAGGAAATTAAAGGTAGAGCCAATGTTGCTGTGGCTTTGTAAGTTGTTTTTTGGATCTGTGGGAAGCCTTTAGTCTCCTGAAGCTCAGGCGATACGTGTTTACAGGAGTGGCATTAAATAACCACCTCAATAACAAATGGACCTTTTTTACTTATATATAAGTTTTACAGTATGTACATTATCGCAAAGGGGTTGGCAGTATTGGTGGATATTGTTGATATTCACCAGAATCCTTCTTTATCTTCTTATTTATACACACGTGCATTTTCAAGAATTTGGACTACCTATGTTGAAGATGTATTATCTTTTTAACTTACACATGACATCTATCGCACGTCTGTCCATCCTGGGAGAGGGATCCCTCCCCGAGGTTTCTTCAATTGCTCCCCCATTAACTGTGGGGTTTCTTTGGAAGTGTGTCCTTCTCCAATGTGAGGGTCCAAGGACAGAGGGTGTCATATTCATATTCTAAACTGTAAAGTCCCCTGAGACAAATGTAAAATGTGTGATGTTGGGCTATATAAATGTACTTTGATTGATTGATATTGGAAGTCTTGTAGGTAGTAGCAGAGCCTGCACTACATATTGATGTACATTGATGAAGCTTTTATGGCCATGAAAGCATGAAAGGAAGGTAGAAATGGCAGCTATATTCTCCTCAGCAACTGAACATCTCAATGAAGTAATTCCTATGTTATGTGTCTTAGCTTACTTTGTATTCCAACCACTTTAAAGGTAAAAAATACATGAAGACACAGTTGGCGGACTGTAAAAACTGAATCCGGACCTCCAATCTGCTCACACCACCATTTGTTTCTGCCGCATTCAATCCAATCATGGTGGATAAATTATGTAGGAGGAGACTGCTTTGCATAACTCTGTTCAGTCTCTGGACATGTGACAGAACACATGACACATAATCTGTTGCATGTTCAAATAAAGTAGCAACATTATGAGCAGCTGATAACCCATATGTTTATTCCATACTGCCATTTTCCTGTACATACTGTGTACCAGAGATGGGGACTCGAGTCTGCGACTCGGACTCGAGTCGCACTTAAGTCGCGCACACAGAGACTTGAGACTTGACTTGGACTCGTGACCAAAAGACTTCAGACTCGACTTGGACTCGTGTGTTGGGACTCGTGAACAATCATTGTGTTTTCTATTTTTGGCGTATTAAAGGTGGGGTAGGTACATTTGAGAGAAACCGGCTCGAGATCGCTAGAATTTGAAAATACACAACCGGAGATAATCTACTAGAGGCTGCTACTTCCTTACAGAGCCCCTCCTCCAACACACACGAACGCGCACATGACCAATGAGGGCACGAGATAACTTTGTGCCCAGATGGAAGGCTGACAGGCCATCCAGTTACTTTAGCCGGGCTCATTACGCAGACGTGCGCGCCTCTGTTACTACCTCGTAGTAACACAATAGCGACCGGCGGCACACCTGCGGCTGTACCGCTTGTAATAATTAGGTTCAACTACAAAAACTTCGAACAAAACGCCGGCGGCACCAACAAAAGGAGCGCACACTGAAAAGTCTGCAATATCAAAATCAAGGATGCTGGTGCAACAACGTCGGATTTCATCAGGCACTTGAAAACTCACCCGGAGAGGTCAGTCACATTAACGCATGGACGGTTAGCAAACATGTTTAGCTCAGCATCAGCTATGTAATGTTAACTTAGCTTGCTGCTAGCTTTGTAACTGAATATTTGAAAAGATGAGTGAATGTTTGCTTGTCACACTTGTTTGAGTTGAGTGGCGTTGACATCCAACTCTTGACATGACATAAAAAGGTCGGTAACGTTAATCATTACGTTCCGCTGCGTTAAACGTAGAAAAATACATAGTTACATACATAAATACATCTGTGGATTTATAGGCAGGTTACAGGTTTATTGTTCACCACGTAACGTTAATGTTACAGGTTTATCAGGTTACCATGACACTGGCTTTGAGTGAGAGGATAGAGGAATATGTTTATTAATAGTAGACTTAAAAGATGTCATTAGAGACCCAGTGTATAATAACACAGTAAATGCTTTGAATTGCTTAGATATAGCTGTGCAGTATTCTTAACAGACTGGATAGCAGCAGACAAGAGAAGGCATGAGACTTTTATTCGTTAGAGACTTGAGACTTGACTTGGACTCGTGACCAAAGACTTGAGACTTGATCAAGTCTCACCCCACAAAGACTTGAGACTTGACTTGGACTCGTGACCAAAGACTTGAGACTTGACTTGGACTTGCAAAAAAAGACTTGTGAACATCTCCCGTGTGTACTGTCTTTCGTGGAATGATTTCCATCTTGGAGGAGTATTTATAGCTTTGGTCTGTTGTCACAACACTTATGTCTATATGCAATGCTGTATAAGACTCTTTGGTGTAAATACAATGAGCATTTTTAGTACCATATACATACTGTATATGCTTCTATAGTTGCCCATGAGGTATCTCCTTTATTGTAATAGTCCAGATTAATGACATTCAATGATGGTCCACTTGCTTTTACTTGGTTTACTATTTTTATACATTATTAGGTTTTTCATTTTCTTCATCAGTTCACATCACGGTTTCTCTGTAAAGTCAAAGGTGTTTCTTCAAATGTTTAGTAATGTCAGCACAAAACCCCAACGTATTACATTCACTGTGAAATGAAACAAAAAAGAAGCCGGAAATGTCCATATTTAAGAGGAGTATTTTTATTTGCGAATAATTGATTATCAAAAAAGTAGATGATTATTTCTCTGTCGCCCAACAAATCGATAAGTCGAATAATCACTGCAGCTGTAAAATCATTGTAGCATAGGGTCCTCTTTATACTGTAAGATAGCTCTCTTGGGGCGGGCGTAGAGTAACAGGCAGTGGGTAAACAGGGTAACGCCCTGGTGGTGCATGATTTGTTTACCCACCAGTGTGTTGACGCATAGATACAGGGGGGGTTGGTAGAGGTGTGTGTGCGTCTATATGTGGGGTGCGTCGGCTTTCCAGGCTCCTTAAAGTGCACCCATTGTGGTTAGTCACTGGGTGTGACAGAGGCCCCTTAACAAGAAAGTGGCCCATAAATGCTAAAAAAAAACAGGTAATTGAGGAGATTACATCACCTGCTCAAAATATTATTTCTAAATCAGATAAATTACAATTGTTGTGTTACTCAGATGATATTCACAAATCCATGTCCGGTCGGCAAACTAGAGGCTGATCCAGATGAGAGACTTGGTTGGAGCGGCACATGAACATGAGAACGTGTTTGCAAGTTACTGAAATGGCTTGTGTTCCCGGCTAAATGATCTGTCTTTCAAATGTGTTCTTCTCGCACTCCGTATAGCATGTGTGTGTGTGTGTGTGTGTGTGTGTGTGTGTGTGTGTGTGTGTGTGTGTGTGTGTGTGTGTGTGTGTGTGTGTGTGTGTGTGTGTGTGTGTGTGTGTGTGTGTGTGTGTGTGTGTGTGTGTGTGTGTGTGTGTGTGTGTGTGTGTGTGTGTGTGTGTGTGTGTGTGTGTGTGTGTGTTAAATATTGTGTTCTAGGACATGGAGGTTTACCTCCATAATTACGCTCTTGTACTTCATGAGTCTGAACTTGTAACCTTGGAAGCATCGTGGAACAATTTATGATTTATTTTTTCTCCCATCTTGTACATGATAAACATCTGCAAACCTCCCCAGAGCTGACTGCGCTGACAACTCACAGCGCAGAAAGAAAAAAGAAATGAAACATCAGAATTCTCCCCTTCTCCCCTACCTCCCTCAACCCTTCCCTGTCCTCTTATCCCTCTCTTTTTCTTCACTCCCATGTGTTTCTGTAGTCCTTAGAGGTGGAGGGGGGAGACAATGGGGGGGGGGGGGGGACAGATCCTGCTGCACATCTGAGGTTTATTTGGCCTTCCCCTGGGGAGCGCGGTGAAGCTCTGCATCTCAAGGAAATTGCCAGCGCTCTCTGGTCGGCTTGGCACACTCTCAGACACACAAACACACACACACACACACACACACACACACACACACACACACACACACACACACACACACACACACACACACACACAATCTGCTCAGCTGGCTTACAGTAGGTCCCCTTCTCCCTGTCACAGTGGCAAAGTTTGTCCACTTATCTAGCCCTCAGTGCCACAATCCTTTGGAGCTTTGGTGTTTTCATCTCGTGAACATAATTTCAATGTATAGTCCCTTTGTCTCAACATCAACAATGCACTCCCACACTGGAAACCCCCTATGAGCATCCTACGGCATATTTAAATGATAATTGTGTTACCGAGCGGGCCTTAACTTGTTAAGAAGAAATGCCCTCGAGGAGTCAACGCATAAAAAGCTGTCAACTTTCAAAACTTCAACTTTCATAAACAAGGTGACCATTTAATAAAGCAAGTCACATGATAAGATCGAAAGCTCTATAAAATATACTATAATACCACACTCACACATTGCAGAATGACTGATTCGTCATGTTTAAATGAGCAGGATGATTAGTTAGCAGATACCATTTTCCCTTTTAGTCAGTTAGACCTGTTAAATTGTTGCCAGTCTTTGTACCCCCAGACTGGTTTGTCTACTTCAGATTCAGGACTCCCAGCTGGTAGAGGAAGGACGCAGAATGATGCCACCTCAGCCCTCAGGCTTGACTCCCCCCTGCTCTTGAACCCATCCCCCTCTCCCTGCATTTCTTCCCCACCTGGCTGCCATTGAGGTTAACATCAGGGGGGGGCAGGGGGTTGAACACAGAGGCAGATCACAGACAGGTGGCTCTTCTTGTGACCCGGATGTACTTATCCTCTGATCCCCAGCGACCCTCATAGGAAGTGAATTGCGGGCCAACTGACCTCCCCTGGTGGCCCTTCCTGTCCCCATGTTGCCTCGCAGGAAGGAAGGATGCGGTCTGTTGTCCTCAGGCGCCGCTCACTCGCACTCCTCTCCTCAGACTACAAAAAACAGATTATTGATTCCAGGCTCGTCTCTCCTTGTGCTCACTTTTTTTTAGTCCCTTACATTTCCCATCTTCCCCTCAGCACTCACTTTATCCTATACTGACATAATTCCTTTCTTCTTTTGTCATTTTCCCTGTGCCCCTGTGAGATGTGAGTAAACACTGCGGACATTAGCAAACCACAATTTCGTCAATTACACTCAAGGGGACAACACTCTCGATTTACGACTTCATTTGATTCATATCTGACACTAACTTGTTTATTTGTGTTATTGTTATTTTATTGGCCATTTGTTTACATTAAATATGGCAGTTATTTTATGTGGTGGAGAATCCCAAAGTCAGGCTTCTGGGTTTAGTCTGCTCTCAAATGATGTGCATACATATTGTGAATTACAGGACTCCATTTGGTGGTAGTTAGGAAGAGAGAGAAGGGGACTTCCAGTCAGACAGAGACAGAGATCTCGCTAACAACATCAAACGATGTTTTTTTATGTACTTCTGGCTGTAGTTTAAGAGACGGAACTCAAACCATGAAATGGTGAGAAGTTCACGGAGAACATCTGCACACTGCTCAGCGACACAGATTGCAGCAATGTACACCAGAGATCAAACTTGACCTTCCTCAGTGCTTATTCACTTGGTCAGGCACCTATAATGACATTATTGTCCACATGTTGGTCTTTCTCTCTGTAGTGTAAACGTCTCACTCAGCTGTAGGTGCTAAACATAATGCACCTTTGTTAATATGACTCAAATGATTCTTCATATTCCCGCTTTTTTAGAAACATGCTACTGAAGTTTAAAATCTAAATCAGTTAAGTATATATATTGAATTGAATTGGGAGGGATGGAACCCTGTTTTTAATGATTACACATGCAGAGCACACAGCACACAGAGAAATTTGGCCTCTGCATTTAACCCATTTTAGTAGGAGTCTAGTACTAGGAGTAGTGGGCAGCTACTGTACAGTGCCCGGGGAGCAATGGGAGTAAGGGGGGTGTCCGGTGCCTTGCTCAAGGGCACCACGGCAGGGCAGGAGGTGAACTGGGACCTCTCCAAGTAGCAGTCCTCCATATTTAGGTCTGTTTGGGGACTTGAACCGGCGACCCTACGGCTCACAGTCCAAGCCCCTACTGACTGAGCCACTGCCGGATATATATATATATATAAATAATATGATAAACCTTAAATTAAGTTTATTCATGATGGGTACTCCTTTTAGTTTTATGTTTTAATTGTTATTTCAAGTGAAATAATGTAATTATTATATGACAGTATTGAAAAGAAAAAAGTCAACTAGGCTTAACATAATATATTTGTATTTTTAATTCAATTAAAGATATTAGGATTAAAATGTCAGTTGTCTGAGTGACCCTCTATTTAAGAATGACTTATTTAAGATTCATATTTAAAAGTTTGAAATTGAAATCTTAAAACTGCAGCTTCTAGAAAGCAGTTCTATACTAGTCCTGGAAATTCATCAACATTTAACATAATGACAATAGTGATCTGTAAATCAGTGGAACAATGTGTTTCAAATCATTTGAAATTTGAACTTGCATACATTTTACAAATTGAATCAATAAAATTGTATTTAAAGGTTTTCTTTATCGTCTGCTTTGTTATCTTTATCACTGAAATCAAACGGTTTCCTCTTATTAAAAGTGAATCCTATCCATTGTTTATTAAATGGCGATATAACACGTTCTAGATGACACACATGAGGACAGCAGGGAGAAAGTGTGAAGTGAGATGTTGTGATCCCACAGGTGTTTTTCTCTCCTCTATGATGTGAGTCTGCAACTGCATTGCCACCTAGTGGGAAAGGAGGTTTACTCTCCTCAGACTTGTGTGGATGAAATGAGTTTAGTATATTCTACTTCTGTAAAAGGAAGTAGCCTCATGTGCTGCATATCTGAGGTTAATGAATAATTAAGTACAGGGTGTCGCCACTATCAACTCTTGTACTTTTTCTATTTCAGGTCAAACTGTTAATCCATGACTGAAGTCGTCCAGTTTAACTAATCTATTTTGTCCACCTAAAAACATTAAGCCATTGAGTTCACATCTGGACCTTATGTGGGAGATAAACATCGATATGTCATGTTTTAAGAGAGCATCCCTGCAGTCGCAAAGCATCAAGATCGCTCGTAAGAAATCACTTATCAGCAGAGGCCAGAGACACTTTAAAAACTGTGTTTCAGTTAGCAACAAAAGGGGAGAGGGAAATGGAAGGACTGGAAGGAGGGAGGGAAATAAGAGGAACATGTTGTAAAAGCAAGGGAATGTTTGTTTGGCCACGTTTGACTAATTGGTCTCAGTGGTGCAGCTAATGGTTTTAGGTTTATGTCCAAGCTCCACTGAAAAATAAGTAGGAACCAATGAAGAGCTAGCTGCCGTGTTTTATGCATTTTCATCATTTTGCAAGCAATGGAGGAAAATGTAAAGGGCAGAAAATCAAAAAATGTAGTCTGAAATCACCTAATTTAGAGCCACACGTAGCACATCCTGTTTCTCCTTCATGTTTTAAACAGATGTTAAAGTGCATTTGGGAGTGTTTCAGCCATTACAAGTTATTTTCAGTTTTCACACCCCAAACATCGAGTTTATATTGGAAGATCATGAAAAAGCTTTTATCCACTTTGGTATCGTTCGTGTCTGTCCCTGTCTTTCAACATTATAAGGTTATAAGTGGTTCTTCTCCTTACCCTCACCAGTCTATTGTGTGCGTCTTTCATCGACTGGAGCTGAGGCATGTGGCAACAAAGCTCTGCTGTGGTCAGATGGCATCTGTCCCTTCGATAATCCCGGCGTTATCGCTACACTTCAAAGCGTTAAGAGCTTGCATAATTGAGTTAACGAGTGTGTTTGGGACGTAACCTGATCCTTTATTCCCTGTGAGGGCTGCGGCCACAGTGTGTGACCACAGAAAGAGGCAAGGAGAAAGCGGGACGTGGTGAGAGGGCCCTAAAGCCCTGCAACAACTGTGGGCCTGGCGAGCTGCACAGTGCCTTGGGCCAGAACCAAGATAATGAAAAAACAACAGTGGGGTAATGCTGGTGTGGAGCTGGGAGCTAGCACCATGCCCACTGCACAACTTCCCCGGTCCACACTGGCACTGGCCGCACAGCCAGTTGTCACGGCCTTAATCCCGCCTGCTGAATGACCTCATCATTGCTGCCTGCCTCCATGCAGCTGCTGCCATGGCTCGTTACTGCAGCAGCACCGGAGTGACCTCACCTACACACACACACACACACACACACACACACACACACACACACACACACACACACACACACACACACACACACACACACACACACACACACACACACAATCACATGCAAAGTAGGCAGACACACTGGTGCATTGGCTTAAAAACATGCAAAACCTTAAAAGATAAATTAGATATTGTCCAAAAAGCAGCATCTCAACTTTAGTTTTAGTTTCCTCTCATGCGATTTCTGTCACCACAACGACTCAAAGCTATTTTATTGTGTCTCTCAAAGTATTTCAAATTAAAACTTTAAAAGCAATCTTTCCACTACCACTTACCCTGAAAATATAAAGGATTTCTTTAGTTTGGAAACACTTTAGAAAGAGAAATTGCTCTAGTGATCAGTGTGCACGGAGGTCTGTGGATTGTCTGACTAGTAACCAAGGCTTTGTTTATGGGAAACACATTTCCATGGAATTCTTTATTGCTTCCATGATCAAATAACATTTACCTCCATTGTATTGGGTTGCAAAGATGTTGCAGAAGTATCTGAATACCAAAAGCAGTGAATTATATATTTTGCAAATGATATACAATTCCAATCATTCATTCTGAGCAGGTGAGGATTCCGCTCATCTTGACTTACAAAGCCAACGAACTGTCCTAACACAGGAAGAACTGTGCTCGATGCAGCTGAAAGGTATGTGCTGTGAAGGTCGTGGTCAGGGTTGGGTTGTAACGGAATACATGTAACGGCGTTACGTAATCAGAATACAAAAATCAAGTAACTGTATTCAGCTCGCATTACATTTGAAAAACGAGTAATCTGATTACAGTTACTTTCGTAAACCTGAAGTGAATACATTTTGGATTACTTATTGGAATTATTGGTAGAAAGATTTCCTCACAACATTTAATATTCATTATTAAAGGTACAGCCGAATCATCACAGCGCACAAAACCTATTACCGCCGCAGATGGACCAAAAAAGGGAGCGTTTGAAAAAAGGGGCACCCGCCCCTTTTTTTCAAACGCTCCCTCTCAGTGAAACGATAACAACGAAACATGGAGGAACAAAAGTCTGCGTTTAAGTCGTGTGTGTGTAGAGGTGTGTGTGGTTAAAACACATCAGCCTGCGGTCGCTCTTTAGCCTTATGATTCTGAAGGTAAACACAGTGAAGGCGGTGCGTGAAAGGCGGTGCGTGAAAGGCGGTGCGTGAAAGGCACTGCGCGCTCGTCTTCTCAGAGGCTGAGTTAACCCTCCCGCTGCCTCCTGGTGCTGCAGAGATTTCATGAAGTGAAGGAGGTTTTCCTTCTATAAAACAGCTGCGGGCAGCAGATACTGTGAGTGTCACGGACATGAATTCATAGATCAAGGCAGACTGGTGCACACACTCTCCTGTTTTGCCAATCCGGTGCTTAAACAAATATAGCTCTACACCCCTGGCCGAAATGTCCTTAAAATGAAGTCCGAGTTAGACATTTTAATTCATGTCCTGCCAACACTGGCAGGACAGAAGGCGACACGCCCGTCCTAAGCCGTGTCCCTCACTCCTCACATCTTAAACTGCATCCCCAAAAAGTGTATTATGTTGTTGCATCGTTTCAGATGCTATGTTTCAGTTGTGCTCTTGATAAGCCATTAAAACTGTAAAACACGTTCAGTTTCCTTTTGCTTTTTGTGTCTCCTGTTCACTAAAACATACCCATCTGTGATGGAAAAATAAAGTAATCCAAAAGTAATCTAAAAGTAATCTGATTACGTTTTAAGACGTGTAACTGTAACTGTATTCGGATTACTTTCAGAGCCATGTATTCAGTAATCAGTAACTGATTACATTTACAAAGTAACCCTCCCAACCCTGGTCGTGGTGCTGCATGGAATTGATGAGCATCTGATTATTTTTTAGACAAATTCAATTCACATCATGTCTGCAACATAGCAGCATTAAACCGGAGACACATTACATACTAAAATGTATGTTTTTTTCATAATTTCATAGATTTTGTCATTTAAAAATGTTGTGTTGGTTGTAATCTGCCATTTTTAAGAATTGTCTAATGTTGACAGTCACTGCATACTGTGTTTTTTGTGATTTGTTTGCATTAACCCTTGAAGTGCTTAAACAGTACAACAAAACATGGCTCTATCATGTAAACACAAGGCTAATTTACACACTACATAGATTGGACGACAGCTCCATAGTGCTCTATGCAAACCAGTTTGATCTCAAACAAGATCAAACTGGTCTATACATACAAACTATATGAACGAGCACAAACACAGATGTACATAGTGTTCATCAACATACATCCACACACAGACACACTTGTGCGTGATGAAAATAAAGAGACACTTGCTCTGTTGGCACCTCCTCCAATCACACACGCCGCCTCCACTCCTTCATCCCAGCTGTCACAACTGCAAAAACTCTACAAATACACACGCACACTCTCGCATATTCACACTCACCCACACACACCACTTTTCCTGCTCACACCTTTTCCCGCTCACCATGGCTCTCTCCAGTTGGTGCTTATGTGCCCACTCTCTGCCACAGCTTGTATGTAATGTGTGTGTGTTTATGTGTGTATGCGTGTGTCATCGCCTTTTATTGACATGGTTCTAGCTGAGCTCAGACATGTAGTGCCTCACCTCTGGTCCTGCTGCATGAGAAAAAAAATGAACAATGAGTCATGTTTTATTAAGGCCTCCTCTAAACTGTGAAAAATTGCAGCCACCTAAAATTCAATCTGTTCTGCGTCTGAGAGCAGGGAGAGCATTGAAATGGCAGTGGGTAATTTGGTCACGCCTAGTTGAGAATCTCTGCCTTTTCTCTGCTTTATGCCGCTTTACTTTTTGCTCCAACTCGTTCCAACTTAATGTTGGGCTGTTGAATGTCATGACCAGTGTGTCAAATCTCTCCTGTGCTTACTCTGCATCTTTTGGTGTGTCAGTGTACGCCAAATGCTTCCTGTTTGACAGCTACACCATGTGTGAGGTCATAAATCTGATCACCAGACACAGAATACTGTGACACTCACGCTTGCAGGAAGCACCCTGGATTAGCGAAGATTTATGGTTATGCCTTGGATAACACACCCATCACCTGCGAATGCACCCAGTATGCTTTTTTTCCCTTTGAATGACAAACTTCCATTTTTGCAAGTGGAAACAAAAGTGATGTGCACCCTAAATCAATCCGTAGAGATGCAGAACAGATTCAAATTAAGTTTAACTTAAAGGGCCTATATCCAAATAAATAAGGAGACTGAAATAAGGAGCAGATATTGCGGAAAATTGGGCCCCTGGTAGTGATTATCACACTCATAGAGTTTTTCCATCCTGGTACCCTGGCTCAGACTCTTATGTCTGGATATTTTAAAGGGTCCAAGGAGGGTTGGGCACGTATTATTTTCAACACTTCAGATTAAAACCTGCTACGACTCTCTGAGGCCTTACTAATACAGACCCCCTGCTGGGTTACAGTGAAATTAAAAATGAAAATAAAAACCTGTGACTGTGAAAACACTGTTAAAGCTGAGGTGGAAACTGCATGTGTGATGCTGTGATGACGTCTCTGGAAAGGTAATAATTAACAGCGTCACCTTTTTTACAACATAGAGGAAAGAGAATTTTTGAAAATGGTATGATGACGGATTTAAAGTCACGGCTTCAATGGTTTAGCGCATAGAAATATGGCAAGATTGGGTGAAAATACCATGCCAAGTTAATTTCGAGTCATCAAAACACATTTATTTTTGCAATGGCTGATTTCTCTCTGTTTTCTCCTTGCACCTGTATTAGCTAAGGTATCAACAGGTATCAACTGTTGCAGAACGAGGACAACATTTAAATCAATGCATTGACGTCTCTAATGATGGAAGTTTGGAACCACAGAAATGTTCAAAAATCATTATATTAAATACAAATTCAAACCTATGTTTAAAGTGAAATATGGAATAATTGTATATTTGTTGGAAGTTTGCAAATGCTAACCCCTAAAATATATAAGCTATGCTTGAAGGCGTCATATTGTTTGAATAAAGGTTGCAAATCCCACTTTACTGCATACAAATTAATTCAGAGGGTAATTATCGGTCCAATTATGTTTTTTGTAACTTTTTTTGCATATAATATATATGAATAAAATATGTGATGAGAGTCAGGATTCTGAAATTAAAGTGGAAGATATGGATACAACAAATACCTTTCAATAACAAAAGCAAAGTATTTTGTATATTGTAACATTATAATAATACACTCTTACCATTTCTTACCAGCACACTCTAAACAAGCAGCATGCATGCCACCCATTTCCCTCTCCATCTCACACACTAACACACTCACACACACATACTCTGTTTCTCTCATTTAAGATGCCTCGGGAAGTGCCAGGCAGTACCAGTCCACTGGTTCCTCTCTCGCCAAGGCCTGACAAACAGGGCGCCGGCTGGCAGGATGCCCCCGGCCCCTCCTCACGGCGCTCGGTCGCAGGCAGCTGAGAGAAAGAGCGGCCAACACACCAACAGTTGCTGAGACTTTGGTTGAGCGACTGGCCGGGCTGCTGCACACCACCCAGCCCAAATGCATGGCACCTGACCCTGGGTAAACTGACAAATGCCTGGCCTTTGGGAGCACCCGCAGATTGATGTGACCCTGAGGGTGTTATGACCCCACTGAATTAGGCACACACTTCTAGCCATGTTCCCACTCACAATGTTTTTTCTAAGCACCTGAGGAAGAACATTGAGGAATGAGTGCTTTAATTTACTCCTGATTAACATGTTCAATATGTCAACAATGATTAGATTTGCATTGCATGACACTGGAAATGTTTTATTTATTTTGGCTTGTGTCGTTTTGTCCCTGGGCAAGACACTTCACTCCAAATTGCTCATGTGGGGATTGTCCACAGTATTGAGTATGTAAGTCGCTTTGGATTAAAGCGTCTAACAAGTGACATGTAATGTAATGTAATGTTATTTGATCACTGCCTTGTGAGCCTTTGCAAAATCAAAAGTACATTTCCTTAATTAGCTCAACTGCTAAACTTGCTCAACTGCCCCTGTAGTTAATATTCATAGGCTGTAATATTTGCGAGCGCTGCTGCCGTATGCTTGTTGGCACCGACACACACACGCATATGGTACACAAGTACAGATTATAGCCTCGCAATGTACAGTAAACGCATCAGCCATATTTAACTCATTTTGACAAGGCTGTTAATTTCTCTCTGAAACCAGGGATGAATTCCAACGGCTCTCTCTATCCACGTCCACTCTTCCCTCCAAAATGCCCAGCTGTTGCCACAGTAGACAGCTGCTTTAGGGGTAGAACGAATCTCAGCTGTTGAGGGGAGTTGTACAAGGGGGGGTTAGTGGATTTGGGGGTTTGTATTCCCTGAAACCAATGACACTTCACTCCATGCATGCCCTGAGTTGGGTGGAGTGTGGAACAACGCTGACAGATAGCAGATTTAGGGACAGAAACCAGAGGCTACAGCTGTCTATGTGTTTACAACCAGAACTGCTAGGAAACACTGAACTTGACATCTGGGGTCATATAAGTGATGTCCCCAAAATGTCTAGAACTGCAAATCACAATGTTTGGCAGCTGGAGAATGAACGAGATATAACGTTTATCAAAAGTTTACAACCATAAATGTTTAAGGATCAGTTGCCAAATCCTATAAGAGCAACTACTGAGTCTGGAAAGCCTGGTCATTGATCAGAAAGGCAAATATATTATACACAAATATCTCTTTCACAACAAACTAGATCACAGAGCAAGGAGGAAATCAGCCTTGTGTTACATGTCCACAGAGGATCAGGATCCAACAGAATAAGCGGCAGTCGCCCTTTGTTGCAAATATAAAAAATATGTGTACCATGCTAAAGATTGGCATACTCCATGTCATACGTTTGTATTACGATGTATAATGGGTGTTGGACTTGGTAAGAGTGTCTGAGAGGCTGGTGACTGTTCTGCTCTGATCAATCTGTTGGTGGAGGCTGGAGGAAGTTGCCTAAACAGAGGCCTGCTACCACTAATGATAAAGACAGAGTGTATACTCAATCAAAAATAGTCCAATATGCATCTACTAGACATAATTTCGGGCGTGTTTTGATTTAGCCCTTTTAATATTTATAATATCAGTATTTTGTAGTTCAGGGGACACCAGAAACTAACTTGAACTTTCTCTCTGCCGTACTGCCTTGTTTTATCTGTTTTCTATCTCATATTCTTAAGTCTCCCTCTTGTGGTGCATGACTGAAATCACATCCCAAGCATCTTCGACAGGTGGCAGCAGGTTGTTTCTCTACAGTACGTAAATAATGTTCATAATAATTCAACAAAGCCTTTAATCAATTAGAGGAAGGATAACTGAGGTCACTCTGAATATAACATATGTACCTTATTGTGAAGAGAATACACTGGCTTGATTTAACTGATTCTTGCAAGACAATATCAATGAAAATAATTAATGTCATTAGGAAGAAAAATAGTTTGGACCCAAACAAGTCATACTGATAACTTGCTAACAGATAATATTTGTTGAACGTTTCTACAATAGCCCCATACTATTTATTTTTGAGGACTATAGTGAGTGGGTGAAAGAGGTGGGAGAAATACTCAGATATTGTACTTGAGTTAAAGTAGAAGTATAGGAGTGTAGGAATACTCTGTTACAAGTAAAAGGCATGCATTCAAAAAGCTACTCAAGTGAAAGTACAAAAGTATTGGCATCAAAATATACTTAAAGTACCATAAGTAAAAGTACTTATTGTGCAGATTGGCCCATTTCAGAATAATACATAACATGCATTAATGTGTTTATCAAAGCTGGTTTGGCACAGCTAGTTTTAATCACTTTGTGTGGGGAGCTGTTTAATGTACTAGGTGTAACTAAGTCTTATTTAAGTGTTGATTATATTTCACATTATTAATCCAAGTCTGTAA
Source organism: Pseudochaenichthys georgianus (assembly GCF_902827115.2). Taxonomy (NCBI): domain Eukaryota; kingdom Metazoa; phylum Chordata; class Actinopteri; order Perciformes; family Channichthyidae; genus Pseudochaenichthys; species Pseudochaenichthys georgianus. The sequence continues at coordinate 22,078,782 of NC_047510.2, forward strand.
AGTAACTAAAGGTACAAAATAAATGTAGTGGAGTAAAAGTACAAAGTAGCACAAAATGGAAATACTCAAGTAAAGTACAAGTATCTCAAAATTGTACTCAAGTACAAGTACTTGAATCAATGTGATCTGGCTGGTGGTTGAAGAGTTGTGGCTTTTCTGAACAGGCGCATTGGAGCCTTAATCAGTGCAAAGTGCAGAGCCCCTGTGTCCTGATAGTTGTGCGCACAAGGTGGAGTTTTCTGCTCCATCACATCTACAAGGCGCAGTACCGAAGCTGTTGTCCTGAAGAGAGGAGGCTGTCAACAACAGGAAGCAGCTGAACAACGGAAGCGTTTTTGCATTTCGGAATAATTTCACTGCTGCTCTGAGTAGAGGAGGTGTCTAGGAACATGCTGTCAACGCGCAGGTGAAACCCATCTGCTAATTGCACTCTACAAGTTCTTCGCTGCTATTACTTTGAAGTCCTCGTGAGGATTTGTTTAGTTTTCTTTGGTTAAGATTCACAGAGATAGTTTTAAAATCTTGATAAATGTCTCGCAAGAAGTCCGCCAAAGGTAAAGCCGTGACAAGCAGCCCGTCTGCGGGCAGCCCCGCCGGGAAAGGGGCCGGGAAGACCGCGAGGAGCAGCCCGGGAATTGTTCAGATGAACGGTGTGGTCCATCCCAGCAGACCGTCCATCAGCAACAGCAGCGAGTTCTACGACATCGCTTTCAAGGTAGGATGCCTGCTGTTCAGTAAATGCACGAACAAATACAACTCACAAAAGTGGGCTCTAATTTCTATCATTAATGACCAAAACAACTTGATGCCAAGAACAGGCCATAGAAGTCGTTGATATTACAAATCATATGGACACTTTTAGGCTTTTGTTTCCCTTTTTTAGGGGGAGAATATATGTAGTGAAGAAAGTGGCAATTACTAAGAGGGTTTGTGGTCTACTTTATTCATTTCCAGTGTCGTTTTCTTGTTAAGCTTTCATTGTCTCTCGTTTTACAACCTTCATTCATTAAACTGCAACGTGCTCCTGACAGCAGCTGTGTCAATAGTCGATCGATAACCTGGAAAGATGCACAAGCCTACAAACAAATCAACTGGTTGAATGCATGTTTGTTTCTGTCAGCAGCACCCTCTGGGATTGCGTTTACAGTGAGCGAGTTGTGTGCTTTACCTAACCATATTGTGAGTAGACAACTGTTACCTCACCTCGTTGTAACACAAGCACAGATTCTCAGTGTACTCTCGGCATCGCTTCAAGGGACCTGTGCCACCTACTCTGTGTTTTGAAGCAGCTGTTTGATGTTAGTGCATGATGCCTTTGTGTTGCTCTTTTTCACAGAACAATTGAATTGATTGTTCAAGCCACTCGGAACTGTATATATTCATATTTTAATTAGCTATATTTGTTTGGTGTGGGGACTACCACATCTCCATTCAACACCATTGCAGCTAGAAAATAACAATTGAAGGAAAAGCAGCTTTCTCCAGTGTTTACCTGGGCTGAAACAAGAACTGCTACACACAAACTATAACTTGATTTAGTTATGTGATCTGTAGCATGTCGAAATCCAATTATTGTACCCTTCAAATCATTATATCTAAATATAACGTTAAGTTTGATGCTTCAAGGCTAGATCAAAAGAGTTCTAGCGGTTAGTCTACCTATTACAATTGGAGATTTGCAGAGATACTACTGTATTTTACTGATTTAAATTTGCCATTAAAATGATTTATTGTTCCCTCTGATAGCTATTCTGCTTTGAGTCAGTGAGAAAAATTGATTGTATTTTATTTAGACAACCTTAGGGCAAGGAAAAAAGCAGGTGCCTGAACACTACTGCAAACATGTAGCCAATATAGAGCTGTTTCATGCAGAAGGCTTGGAAGAAAGAAGAAAAACCCAATTAAAACATGGGGATGCATCTTCATACATGTGATCCACACTAAAAGTATCTGGCCCAGTTACATCCTGTCATTAATTTTCCTTGTCTTTCATCTCCTCTATCCTCCTTCCACCCAGGAGGCGCTTTTTGATTTCCAGGGTCTAGGACATCACAGTCCCTCAGCTAACTTGATAACAGTAATCACATCAAACCGTTAACTTCATCACAGCTCGGAATGAAAAGAGAAGGAATGAGGCTCAAGTCGGTTTTTTATGTGCGCACACACGATAAGATACTTATGACGGCTGTATGCATTAACACACTGGCAGAAAGGACATCCACTGGTAGCCAATATAAGCAGTCACATGCATGCATTCACATACACCCTCTTCACTGGATAGGCACCAGAATACTAGGACTAATTTAGCTGAATGATTCAAATGTCCTGTTTTTTCTGAGGACAAACAACCAGACACTGATATCAAATTAAACATAAGCAACGTCTCCCTGCTGTTAAGGCTCCTACATGGTGTTTCGGCTGATTTACCTCGTAGTTCTATCCCTCACACTCCCTAGTTTTACTTTTGTTGTGCTTCTTAGTTTAGCCCTCCAGTGAAACCTGTCTGAGTTGTTCCCTCTTGTATTCCTGTCCAGGTGATGCTGGTTGGAGACTCCGGTGTGGGGAAAACATGTCTTCTAGTTCGTTTTAAGGACGGAGCTTTCCTGGCTGGCAGCTTCATCTCCACTGTGGGCATTGACTTTAGGGTGAGTTTCAATCAATGCAACTCAAAACAACAAGCGGAAACCTGCAAATCACCCACATGCATGAGAACACAGTCAGGTTTACTACCTTTGGTAAAATGGGGCCATTTATACTGATGGGCTTTTTTTTCTTTTCGATTCAGTGTCTTTATAATGTCCCAGAGCTATGAGTCTTTCTTGTGTTAGAAGTCTCACATTGATTTCTTAAATTAGTTTGACACGCTTTAGTTTTTTTTAGTCTCCCTGGTTGATAACCGTGTCTCTCGTGTGCCAGTTTAGTAGTCCCACATGGGCAGCCAGGAAAGAACTTGTCCATCTTCTCTAATGATCACACTCGGGTGTCCGACACTCAGACGACCACTCAGAGCAACACTCTGACTCAGGGTAGAGGGAAGAAAGAGACGGTTTCTTCCCTGCTGCTCTACAGTGACCTCATGCACAGGGGCCCGTCAGCCACAGTAACAGCTCTGGGTGTACTGTTTGCTCAACTACTGCTTTAATCACTATCGCTTTTTTTTTGGCAATTTGTGTCTGTCATTGATTCTATAACGCATTATTATTTAAGTTAAATGCACTTAACATGAATGGGGAATTTACAATGTACTGTCTTACAAGATATCATTTTATATATCAAAGTCAACTTTATTGTCAATCTTTCAGTTCAAGAGATCGAAATACCGTTTCCAACAATCCTGAATATAAAAATCCAAATATGTATACAAAAAAAATATTATATATACACAATCAACAGATATTTATACATGTGCACACATTGAGATAAAAAAACACAACAATTAATATACAAAATAACAGTCACTTCAATATCTTTGGGAATGTACATTAGTGCAAGACTGTCCATAGCAGCGTAATAAGCATCATTTTTAAGTCAAAGAAACCCTTTGAAATTCCTCTATTATAAAATGTATTGTGCTTGTGTAACAGAGATACAGTTCCCCTTTCCTCTACCTATCTCGGCATTTTTGAGCATGTTACTGCTTGATCTCTCATCACCTTTTAATTGAAGCCCATCAATTAGTGGCTGTTTCCTCCATCCATCAACTTCACCTGTGATGAAAAGATAAACTTTTTAAAGTTTCAAGGTATCACATACAAAAAGGTGTAAGTGCAATATTTGATCTTTTATACTCTTGGGAAATACTCGCATAGTCTGCCACTGTGTATGTGTTAAGTAACCAACCATTGTAAAGCCCTGTGAGTGGGTTAGAGAAGTTTGTGGGTGGATGAGCAGTCGATTAATGTGCTTATGTAACGTCTCTTACAGTATAATACTGTCTGCAGTCCCGATGTACATTTGGACCTATCTAAGCAAAAACAGAGACCTTCATCAGCTATATTTGCCTGCTGCATTTACTTCTAATGGAAGAATAAGTACGAAACTCATAAAGCTTGGAGCTTACTCTGCTTTTTCGGTCGAATTGACTTATTTAATTGCAGTGCCGCACAGAGCCGTGTAACATGAATATTGTCATTATCATCCCATTCTCTTCTGCATGGTTTTTTGTTGAATGGTTCAGTTTTAAGGTACGATTTGAAATAGACCCCCTCGAATCACAAATATCCTTCCTGAGTCAAACTGTTGAGTTAGTTTCATGTTTGTATTCAACATACTGTACAGTATATTCCCAATGCTCACGAGTGCAGACTCAACCAAAGAATAGTTTGACAGAAGACTTTGAGTAGGAAAACAGTTACTGTTGTGTTTGTTTTCCCATGGAGGATTCACAGGGGGACAGGGAATGTTTGTTGTTTTTAGCTTAAGACCGTTTTGATCCCTTTTAGTTGGTGGGAAAGACAATTGGCTTCGTATGAGGATTCGGTTCCCATTTCAAAGCTGCTGGGAGATGCTGGTTGTCTTCCTCCCCCTTTGTTTATTGTTGTCTCATCTTGTTTAAACCTCAGCATGTTCTCAGGATTACAGAGCTGCACTGTTGCCTTGTTAGGCTTAAAGTACATGGAGTCAGAATATATAATATACCACTCATTTTCATTTATTTTACCCATTTCACTATTTTAGTATAGTTACAGGCCTTAAATTCATTGAAAAGATTGAAAGACAAGACTGCACCTAATTGTATTAACTCCTTGTAGATCTCACCTTGTTCTAGTGAATTTCCAAGCTAATTTTAGGTTTATAATAACTGCTTCACACTAATCAGGAGAAAAAAACGATTCAATATGGCCCTGTGGCACATTGACGGCAACGAAACATAGATATAATGGGGCTAATTGAATGTTATTTCACCTCCTTTTTAAGAGTGCTAATTAATCAAAAGAAAAGGCTCACCTACCAGTGAATGTTGGGTAATTCTGTCATGGTGCTTTTCCACTGCAGCACGTAGCACGGTTTAAGCGTTTTTTTGCTTTTCCACTAGGGCTAGTTCCGGCTCAGGGCTACTTTTTCACCTTTTTTCTGGCCCTCCCAAATCGAAGTTCTTACTGGGCCAACAACCAGGCTGAATATGCTAAACTAGTGACGTAAACACTCTCGACTGCTGAATGGTCAGAGAATCGCTGGCAAGGGGACTACAACTACATGAACATATTTCACCGTGATTTAATTGTAATACACGTTTCAAAATGATGCCGAAGTAACAACATACTGATACCGGTCTGCAGACAAGACGGCAGGCGAAAAACCTTTTTAAAATGCGTGTTTTCTGAATGGAGATCGGATCGATCAGGCTAAGCTAACGTTGTATAGGTTCCGTCCACACGCGCAACAACGGCCTACAGCCATAAATAAACCAGCGACTGTATTTGCCATGACACAGACAGTCTGTGGTTTGCACTTGTCTAACTTTTGTCTAGTTTCTGAACAGATATGAGGAGAGAACCAGACTTGATGAAAAAGAGCAGTTATTCACTTGCAGTATCTAAATATGCAAGCTTTTGGTCGGGCAGAGAGAAGCACAGCATTCTGCACGCTTGCAAACTACAATGCAGCATGATGTCAAGGTCATCAGTTGCCATGGTAATATAGATGCTTGCTGATGGGAGAAGGGCCTGGGATTGACTAGAGGGCAGAGCCCTGATTGTGCGCCTCCTTCACTCCTTGGCTTAAGAGAGTCAGAGTGCTGATGATTTTCTTTTCCTTTTGCTACAATCAGGAGACCGAAGGCAGCACGTGGAAGGCAGCACGTGGAAAGCTTCATGTGGGTGTGAAGAACCCAAATGTGTTTGTTTGTCTGCTCTCTGGGTAAAAAGGACATCTGATGTGTTCCTCAGGCTTCAGCTTGCGGTCTAATTCTTATGTTAAGCTTGGATTTTGAAACAAAAGCATAAAGATGTCATGACTTCAATATACTACTGACATGTTGTTCTGTCGTTTCTACATTTCTGTCTGCACTGTCACATTTAATTATCTTGTGTACATTGTAGGTTCTTCCTGTCAGTGGAAGGCAACTTGAATTCCTTTTTTATCTTGTATTAATCCGTAGCTCTTCAGGACTTTCCATAGTTTAAACGGCATGTACGTACTAAAAGTATCCGCATGACTTTTGTATCCAGGTCTGGATTTGTTGGGCACCGATCAACAGAATAATTTCTCAATCATTGATTAAAAGACAGACATCATAGAAACAAAATGCAAATCTACTCGATGATCAGAGACCTCACACCTATTAGAATATGCAATGTGATTTGGAACTAAATTAAACAGTGTGAAGAATAAAGCCATCAAAAATAATTGAAGTGAAAGCTTTTGAATCCAAATGATGTAGTTGTTAGTCATTTTAGAGCATTAGTCTGACAGGAGGATGGAAATTGCCAAGCGTTTTCTTTTTGCTGAGAGTTGACATGTTGTGTGTGTCTATAAAAGCTAGTAAGACGCATTTTTATTCAACAAATCCCACAAAAACCAAAGTACTGAGTCATTCGCTCAGTACTTTTCAACATCTCTGGCAACCCCCTTCATTCGTTCTGTTGGGAACTATTTTCCCTTGTGGGTTATCAAGCATGTGTTGGTACTGCTGGGTAGAGCTCTTTATTCATACAGTCAACTGATGGGAGCTATCCTTGGTGCTGAACTACTACAGACGGGTTAAACCAAATCCACATATAACTACGAAGTCTTCCATGTGTCACCAAACACTTCATATATTTGACATGTCAGCCAAACGTTTTAATCAGATTTGAACAAAATGAGGGGCCAATATCACTCAATATTGTTATTGTCTACATCCATCATATTATCAACTCTCTTCCTTTTTCTAACACTTTCCTCCCCCGCATTATGTTTGGGCTTTAACTAAAAATACGTGATTTATTGTTGGTTATTTTTAATTGTTGTAGCCTGTAGGAAAACATATTTTTCTCACTTAAATAATAAAATAAATCCCACAGTTAAAAGAAAAAAGGTAGGGAAGTAGATGAGTTTGTCTTTGCTGTGAACATAATGAGTCCGAAATGTTATTTACTGAAAAACAATAATGGCAGCTTCAGAGTATTCTTTCTCCATTACTGCAGTTAAATTGTCTTCATTTTGCTTCAGCAAAGCTTACAGTAATTGTCTTTGAAATTCGAATCGATGAGTATTAGCGGGAGAAAGACGAGGAAATTATCCCGGGGAAAAGTAGAATTGCTCAGAGGGAAGCCAACAATAATCGTACTCATGCAGGCCTTAGCTAATTTCCAGTGTGGCAGAAAAACAACCTTTCCGCCCTGTGGAATGCACTTCCTGCCGAGATCCGTAATGCTGCCTCCCTGGACATCTTCAAATCACCATTAAAAACACATCTCTTCACCCTGGCCTTCGGGCCCTAGCCCTTTCTTGGTCCCCCGGCTTCCTTTATTTTTTGTTTGTCCACCATGTACAGCGGCCTTGGGTCCCTTGAAAGGCGCTATATAATTTATTAATTTCTTTCTCTTTCCCTCTTCACAATCTACCTCACCTCATGACACTGGAGAGGAGCAATTCTCTCATCCCTCAGCTGAAGTGTATTCAGTGATGGGAGGGGGGGAGAAGAGCAGCACTTCTCACCTCTACTGAGAGACGAGAGAGCTGCTCCCAGCTGTCAGTCATGTCCACTCTGCCCCGAGTCACAGACCTCTTATACAACCACAGAATTCATGTATCTGCACATGAAAAACGTCTTTTTTGACTTGGGAAGATGGAGTTTGGAAGGAAAAAAAAGCCTTGTTTTAGGGTTAGCCATTTCAGTTTGTTGGTTGGAAAGCGCCATGGTTCAACCCTGTTTTAGAATAAATATCTTAACTAAATGAACTATAATAATAATAACTGCTGGATGGATTGCTATGAAATCATTTAGAAACATTATAGTTGCAGATGGTAATGACTTTGGTGATCCCCTGCCTTTTCCTGATAAGTGTATCATTAAAACTCTCATTTATCTTCAGACACTGTTTGTTTATTTGTGTTACACCGTGATGGTTTATCTTCTTGAATGTTACCCAATGTTCTCAGCCTTTTTATGGCGAATCAGATCATGTTTATTACTTTGTCTTCTTATAATTGTCAGATCAAACAAAAACATAGGCTTTCCTTGTGTGTCAATTGCATCACCCTCTTTGATTAAGATGAATGACCACCCTTGACCTTTGGCTCTGACATCCCCTCCCCTGCTCCTGCTTGATGTTTGAACAAAATGTGCAATACATCAACTGCTATTGGCATACAGTGTGCACCACATTATTACATTTTGCCCAACGAGTTAGTCACAGACCATTTAAACTCTCCAGAGGATGAACAGATTATTGTTTACATTCTGGGGATGAAGTCAGTTATCACAGACCCCACTCTGCAGCCCAGCACCTTTGAAACGGCACTGCCTCATTCTCCAATGATTTACCTGAAACACAATCTAGTGCTGGTCCATAAAATGCCCCTGACCGGCTTAAAGAGCCTGTGACACCATCCCAACAACTGTTGTGCAATGAAATATTGGGCTACTAGTAATCTCGAACCGTCAGTTTAAAAAAGAAAAAGCGATACCGTTCCGTTAAATATCAATAATTTCGAACATCGCGGGGAAATTCCTTCGACTCATTTTGAAGTTTTGGGGGAAGCCGGAAGTGACGTCAATGCGGGAACGCTTCGAGAGCCAAACACGGACAAAGTGTGTTGTCATGCGTAGAATTCGTGAATTACTGAGATTAGGCACGTTAATAACGTTTTAATGAAGTTGACTACAGTATATTCATATTTGTCAGTGCTTTCATGTCAATTCGTGAACATAAACATAAATGATCGTGGTGAAGATGATGATTACATTAGGATTACAAATCGGGAGTGAGAGCTGCTGAATTTCCTCCCGTCGGATGTGATATAAAAACAAATCGATTATTTTTGTGGTTGTAAACTCAAGTGGATGAAACTACATTTATTAGTGCTTTCATGTCAATTCGGCGAACATATGATACATTAAATGATCGTGAGGATGATGACTAAAAATCGTTTGTTTGAGCCGGTCTGCATTTCCTGATGAGAAAACAAACCGATGCTTTTTGTAGTTGTAGTACACCAACAACATGGATTAAACGTGTGGTTTTTTTACCACAATGTTGGGGAAATTAATGGATAAAATGCACGGATTATTATTATTATTCCCACTCCGATCGGGACACTAGGTCCACCGTTTCCCCGCAGCGAGGCTCCCCCCGTTGACAGTTTACGTGGGCTGGGTGCAGTGGCGGACTGGCCATCGGGACGAATCCCGATGGGCCGGTACCGAAGTGGGCCGGTCGGATAAGTAACTAGCACATCCCCCATAGGCGGCGCGTGAGGCTCAGGTTTGAGAAGGCTAAATAACTTCTTTTACCTGACGCTGCCCGCCTCCGGCGTCTATAGAAAAGAGAAACTCAGTGTAAACTCAAGTCATATTACAGGATAAAGAAAATACAGTTTAAACTGCCGTATGCAGAGAAGACGCCGACGTGTCGCACTTATCATTCATATTACATCATCAATCAGATCATCGATCATATAATATCATATATTTCCTTATCTGAGTCAGCTTCTCCAGCCTCATCTGGCCGTGCAACACTCACAGTGTCACAGACTGTATGCAGAAGTATTATTTTAAGCAACACATTATGTTGACGAAACACTCGAGACAAATGTAATTAAAGTCAGATCCACTCGTGTCTTAGACGTGAACGCGCTCTCAGCTGGAGAGAGAAACCCTGGCTTGATTTACCGAGTTGATAACCAGCGTCGTCGGACCGCTTAGCGAGATCTCGTTTGTTAGTTTGTTTGTTACTCAAACATATCCAGGGTCTGTTGAACTGGCTTCGTAGTACAGGGCACAGGTGGCGAGCAGCGCTAATGTCAAAGACATTATACATTATATTTGTATTTTACCAGGATGCAGTGACACAAATATTTACATTTACTATATAAAGCACCCTGACATCCCCACTCCCCCCGTTGACAATTTACTAGCGGTACCGAAGTGGGCCGGTCGAGAGTCCCGGGATGATTTTTAGTCCCAGTCCCACTGGCTACATGACCATATGATCGCCCATATTGACGCACCTCATTCCTAAACTTCTAACAGATACAACATAAACCGATCCTTCAGCCTCATATGAGCTCTCAGACACGTTCAACATTAACCTGTCATCGCTGTCTGAGCTTGCTGCTGTGTGCGCCGTCGTGCGTTTACATCTGACTGTATATATATATAAAGGTTTACATGCAGATGCTGGGATCCTGGACGGTGCAGCTGGAGCGCTGTGCCCGCAATGACGTCACCCATCATTTGGCGGGACTTGAAGAATCCGCGAGAAGATCCAGAAAATTGTCAACATTGAAGGCAGATTAATGGTTATCAAAGTACAAATATCCAAAATCAGTTCAGTAACACTTTTCAAGGGGACAATATGTACTCAAATTGATGGGTTTGGATGAGGGGGAAAACCGTGTCACAGGCTCTTTAAGGGACACAATTCCCAGCTGGCATACTAAATCATCCCACCATGTTTGTAGGTTGTCTTGTACACAAGTCCTTTATCTCTATGATTTCCCCTTGTAGCATCACATCAGCTACAGTGGATGGGTCTCAGTTCATCACTGAGTAATGGATGGCAGGAGCAACATCTGAGAGCCACTGTGCTTCACATATCAGATTCAGTCTCTATTCAGGACTGTTGCTTTAAAGTTTAAACCATGTTAGCAAGGTGGCTCAAGGAACGGCAATGTAAACTGACACAAAAATCTCAACAACTTCTGGAGGGTTTGTCATTAAATTATACACAAATTAATGTTCCAATACAACGCCTATAGGCAAATGGTTGTAGGCTAAAGGAAAATATCAGATTTGACTTTTTTCTAGATATTTTTGATCCAGTGATATGGCCAGTTAGACACTATGAAGCCTGTGTGTAACAAGTTGGACCACAGATTTCACCCCTCCATAGGTAAAGCATAAATCAAGTTTCTCTTTACAAGCAAAGCAACAGGAGTTTCACATATAACTGACAGCCCCCATTGATCAACACTTTCGTCTGATGTTATTTCTGGGTGTTATTAGTATGTATGTGGAGGTGGGGAAAATGAATCATGAAAATGCCAAATCTTCGCTTAATATTTCAGTTATATATATATATATATATATATATATATATCTCTATCTGCAGAAACGTGACTCTTACACTCTTTACATCACAAACAAAGATGGTGGATGAGAATAGATCTATAAAATAAACGATAAGCAATGCGCCAGAATCAAGGTGAGACTATCTGCATCTTTTAAAACTTTACGCACATTGGTTTCACCGAAATAAGTAAACTCCTCTCAATGAAAATATTAATAGTTGTTTATTGCCGTTTCTGTAGTTTAAGAGGAAAAACACGGCATGTCTCTGGCTGAAACAGCTGAGAAGTTATGACTCTTTGAACACAACGTGATATTTGGGATGGTATACGGCTCCGTCGGGCTAGTGGAGCACGCTCATGAACTGTGAACTCGCCGGAACCTCGCAGCTGGGCTACTGTGGAGCGCATGAAGCAGCGGCCGTTTCTCAATCTCGAGGATTCTGGCTTCCAAGCCAATATTTCAAGGATGCTACGTCATCGAGTGCCGCCGAAGGACTGTTCCAATCTCCAGCATACTTGGAATTCCACCGAGGCCGCGTCCTTGGTTTGTGGGAAATTTCGAGGCTGCACATGGGTAGACTTCGCGTCCTTAAAATCCCCAAAATGCTTTGCGCACGGACCAATTTAAAAAAAAAAAAAAAAAAAAAAAAAAAAAACCTTGCTGAACCGACGCAGCACACATTTAAATGTAAGTATGTAGTGGCGTAGAACATGTCTTGATAAATATTTTACTTTGTTACATTTGTTTGTTATCACCAAAAATGTGTTGCGTGAAAGTAAAGCAAGTTCATAATAGACATTGTGAGGTATTTATTTTCGGTACAGTTTATGTTGAAACCGTTAGAGTGGCACACTTGTTAGCCTGTTCCATTCTTCTTCGTTTTCCGAAGCCGTGGCTTGGAAGTATACTTGCTTCGTTTCTGAAGAAAATGACTTGGAAGTACGCGACTACCAAGCCAGCATCCTCGCGATTGAGAAACACCCAGGCCGTTTCTCAATCGCGAGGATGCTTGCATGGTAGCACATGTCTTCCGAGTCACTTGCTTCAGAAGCTAGGCAAGAATCCTTCCTGGCATTCGGAAAACAAAGAGTGGAACAGGCGTGCGTCATATGAGAGGCCCTGCCTTACATTTTCCGCCACAGATTTGGGGAAATTGGTATGTGCGCAAAGCATTGTGGGGATTACTGCACATTACTCGCGAGATGTTTTTTTTTTTTTTTAAAAAGGTTGACCTCTGAACAGTGTTTCATGGTTACGCTGAAATACTGAGCCCTTGTGTGGTCAATAGCTTAGAAGGTTAATGGGTTGAAAAAGTGTTAGTCGATTTCACCGACCTCCGCTGAGCTGGAATAAGACATTATCTGCTTTTTTTTTTATCTTTCTAAAGATATGATGGGAAGGGGAAAAAAACTGAAAGATTTGTAAAAGAATACATCTGCTGCAAATAGTGTGTGTGTGTGCGATGTGAAGACTTTAAACGTGAAAGTCTGTTACATTTGTATCTCTCTAACAATAAATGATGTTGAAAAGCTGTCTGTCTCACTCGTGTGAAATCATGAAGTGAGATGCTGGTGTCGTTTCCGTTCAATTCCATTTAGTAACACATCCAGTAGCACATGCAGTGGCTGTCAATGATACTCACGTGTTTGCGCACACGATATGCAAACTCACACGATGACAATGCTCAACAGATGTGGAACTGTTAATGAAGCCGGGGAGATCCAGGCAGGCGGCTGTTATGCATCTGGCTCTCTCCTCTGCCCGCAGACAGACACTGTTAGTTGCCTCTTTTACATCACTGTCGGCAAATATTGGTCGTGAAATCTGGCACCGTCTGATGCCCCCATGTTTTAGGATGCAGGCAATCTGTTTCAGTGCAGGCAGCTTCTCTGTAAAGCTCTGGGGTTATTTGCCCCACGGTGAGAAAAATAAGCTTCAAAGGAGGAACGGACTGATGAATGAGTTGGCACCGTTGACCCAAGTGTGTTTGTGTGGATTAGAGCTGTAACTATTTTAAAAATAAATAAATAAAAAAAAAAAAAAGATTATTCATTTATATTTTAACTTATAATGCTGCGATTTATGGTTGCAGGTTCTAGGTTTCAAATTGTAATACATTTTAGGATGAAATACTGTTCTATACACCACCACATTTTACTATAATACTCTATAGTTATTAGCTACAGATTTAAACTTGATAAGAACAACATTATATTTTGATTGTAACAAATGAAACCATTCAACAGTATCAAATCCAATATTATAATAAAACGGACCATTCTGCCCAAAAAGCACTTTTAGAAAGCACTCTTTCGACCACTGGTAAATGGAAAATCTTACATTTTGATGACGTCAGCATGTGTTGTAGGATAAAAGGTCCTGTGCATTTTTGACTGAGAAAATTATTGTCATTTAAATTATGAATACAAATGTGTGGTAGTTACAGTCCTAGTGTTTAACTGACTCAAACCAAACGCACACGCGTCACATGAATACAAGCACGCACTTAAGGCAGGCTGAGTGAGCAATCTTGTGCTTGCAACATTGACTCAAGGCTGTCCATCCTTAGTGATGGCACTCTGAAAATAGATTTATTTAGGACAGATTGAAATGATTCAATGTGTTCGTGAGATTTAAAAAACCAAAACCCTCTGTAGTTTGCTTTTTGCACCCTAGCTGACGTGTGATGTTCATTTTCAAGTGGCTGAAAGTCTTCAGACGTCATGTTTTTGAGAGTGACTCATGCAACAAGTGAAGGCTAGTCATAGCTGGGACTCAATTTGGAGAACTACATGCCCTTTGCTAACGTTTGATTTTAATCACCCAGTGTTTTTAGTTTTGTTCCAAATTTTAAGTTGATCATCTTTTTTTGTATTGATGTTGTAGATGAGCAGAGTCTAAATAGAATTGAACTAATGAGGGAAGCAGAAAGGTCGATGTCTTGACAAACTGAAGGATGCTAATGGAGTTCTGTGTTTGAGTCTCCCTACTACTATTAACCAAAGGCTGGTCCAATAATGTGTCAATTTACATCAGCGTTTCTGATCCCGAGGACATGGAGGAGGTGAGACTTAAGATTTCTGTGTTTGCCTTTTTTAAATATTGAGCTTGTAATCCTTCTGTAGATTTTGGGGCTTTAATGAGCTTTGATACCATAAGTAATCTTTATCTCACCATTATAAACCTCTGGATAATGAGCCTTTGAATGTTATGACGGAGAAAAGTTTCCGATACCATCATGTGTGTCTGTAATGCACATTTTAAAGAGCAAGCACTAGATAATAGATGAAACAAATATATAAATAGATGGGAAATAAGACCGCAGTGCTGGCATGTGAGAGGACGATAGCGGACCCATCATAAAAAGCAAGCTTTGACTCGATTACACCTTCTTCTGCTCCTCTGTGATACTTCCTGTCATTGTGCATATCTTCGACAGTCTGCCACACATGGCTGTATTTATGCATCTGTCTTTCACTTGTTTCCAGCCTTATACATTTTGAATTTATAGTTGATGGCTGACTGATTTCTCCATTATCCACTTTCACCCGCCTGCCAGCCTGTCTGCACGCCTACCTCCTCTGAGTGGGTGAAATTACAGTGCCAAGCTTCATCATGCCATCAAGTGGCAGTAATGTCTTTTTTAACTGTATGAAAAATGAATTAAATTAGGATGAAATTGGAGCTACTGTACAGTAAGAGCCAGAGGCACAGTTGCACAGACAAAAACAGGCAGTGATTGTGTGAGTACATGTAACATACATATTTTATTTTTTGCAACGTCAGTAATTGTTTTTATTTCTCATTCTATGATTTGCTGTGATGTTCGTTCTACTTTGGTGTGTAACGAGCCTCACACCTCAATACAAGTGTATTCCGCTTAACTTGACTGTGTTCAACGGAGTGCATGGGTTACCTTGTGAGTATGTGTATTGGGTATGGGTTTATTTCTGCCTTGAGAGATGTTTGTAATGAATGAAAAGCAGCTTTGCCACCTGCTGCCCTAATGTCACTGAGACGCAGAGAGCGAGCCCTGAGGAGCACCATGAATATTTAACCAGGGCATGAAAGAGATGCGAAGATACTTGTTTTAATATGGGAGCATCGCTGGAGTGAAAGACAGAAATGTTGAAGAAACATTAAGGAAGATGAGATGGATGTTGTTCAACAAAGATGCCAGAACATAAAAATATAATTTTTACGAAGACACACTATAGATTTTGACACTTTTTTTCATCCAGTAAAGATATTTAAGGCTCATTTCAAGCTTAATGGCAGAAAATAAATGCCATTTTACAATTTTCTTTTTGAATTTCATTTATTTCAACGTGATTAGGCTTCTCACAAACAGATGCAAGTACACATGGTGATAACTAAATGGTAAACCAAATTAATAAAAGTAAATAATAATAAAGTAGAACAAATATAATTTATAGATTTTAATAAACATACAAACACAAACTAGCAAACTATTTATAAAGCGAACATAAAAGAACAATGTACACATACAGTATAATGCACATTCAAATTCCTTCATCCATCAAAGGTTGCACAACATCAGAGATGAACACTGTTACTAGATGAACACTGTAGCATTACTAGTGATCAAAAACTCCACATTAACAGTCGGTGCGGTCATCACAACTTATACCAACAAACTCTGTTATCTGGTTGAAATGTCAATGTAGAGGCACTAAAGTTTAAGTCTATTCAGGGATGGATTCTCTTGTTAGGACCTCCTCATGGCAGTCTTGTAAAAAATCGATAATACAGCAACACAAAAAGGCTGAGTTTTGATCACACCGAGTGTTTCTACAGGTTGGAGTTAAAAAATCAAATCCAAACCATCGGCTTTTCCAAGGAGCAGCTTTAATCTGAAACATGGAGGGATGTAAAAAAGGACAGCGTGTCAAATTTGTAATGCTTTATGCTCGTCGGAGTAAACATCTGGAAAGTGTTTTGTGAGAGCAGACGGATGAACACAACATTTCTTCTTATCCTGGTCATTTTCCTACCCCATGATCTGAGCTCCTTAAGTGTAACACATTAATTAATCCCATGAGGTCTATACATGTAGGTTGCAATATTTATGGGTCTATATCTTAATAATATATTGTAGGGCCACACCTATATAAAACATGTCTGCGAGGTTTTCTTCAAAATACCAAACAGATCATGCATTTTAGCCATGCCTCATTTCGCTCCATTTGCTCTTTTTTAGCCCTGTTTTTGCAAGGGCTGAATCTGAGAAGTCTTCTTCGCTGCTTTTGTGGCAGACTACAGCGCCACCTACAGGCGTGGCAAATGTACTACAGCGTCTCCAGCACTTTTGAACGGCAATGGCCGTGGCTGTCTCCTCCTGATAGGTGGAGAGTTGCCCATATAGGCGGAGCTCCTCGTTTCTGACGTCAGAGAATTTTCAAATCTGTATCAGATCCGTTGCAGCCCCGTTTGTAGAGAATTGGGTATGGAGGAAAAGAGAGAGGTGTGTGTTTTCTGACACTTGGTGAGTTCTCTGACACACTGGGGACACGTATTCATGTATAAAAGACGTACAAAAGTGCATTTTGCATGATAGGTCCCCTTTAATGTGATTTATTATGCTGCCTCTCTGGCTGGAGCCACACAAGGACGATAACGCACCGCAATCGTTATCAAAAAAGTCTTCCGTCCACACGCAATAGGCACCAGAAACGTGTCCGTTCACACGAGACGCTGTAGTACATATGCCAGGCCTGTAAGTGGTGCTGTAGTCCTGCCACAAAAGCAGTGAAGGAGACTTCCCGTGCATGGTTGCCATGGTTGCCCTTCTGTTTATTCTCCGCTGTGGACGCTCTGGCTCTTTTTCTACCTCCCCGAGGCAAGCGGTTGCTCCCGTTGTAAATCTCTCCGGTAGTCCACCAGCAGATGACAAACACCCACCTCTCCGCCTTTTCCAAGGGACGAGGGGACCGTGCGGCAGAGTTTCAGTTAGATTTGTTTTTGGCCGGTCAACATGTCCGTTAAAGTTGAAATCTTCCGGACAAAATTTGAAAAGTGCCGGTCAAAGGTCTTCTTTGTTATTTATTGAGCTTTAAAACAAATGAATAACGACTCTATATAATAATAAAAAACTGAGCCTCTTTTCCTCCCCCTCTTCTGACAGCCCAGCAGCTGATCTCTGAGCAGTAGAGGCGGGGCTATTGCTTCATCGTTATCAGGAAATGATCGTATAGGCGTAAACACGGAGCCGTTTGCCACCCCAGAGCGCTTCGTTTGCAGATCTACCCACCTAGGGACCCGTTATCGTTTTCTCCGTTTCCATGTCGGCCTCATGTGGCCGAACCGTCTATCTGATAGTGAACTGTAGCAGATACGACCGTTATCGTCCTCGTGTGGCCGGGGCTTCTGTCTCCAGGAGAATACTCAGTGAATTTTAATGAAAGTCTTGTTGTTTTAAAATGCTGATGACAATGTATTCAGGATCTTGAGAAGAGGAGGCAATTTTTAGACTATTTTGTATCGATGTTATTACAGGATGTATAACTAGCACTGGTTTACTGATTATTATCTGAATATGGGCTGAAAATTACTGAAGCAAAGCCAATCTCTAATGGCAGGATAGACGCACTCTAAAATTGCTAAAAAGCGTGCTATAAAAAGGAAGGTGGAGAGAAGGGATGATGAGGATTGGAGATGCTTTTTGTGTGGTGTAAAATAGGATTGAGCGGTACTATCTTGGTACTTTTATCTAAAGAAAATGTACAAATAAAATGTCAACAGGTCAAATGAAATACTACATTAATATTGTTATATCAAATGACAGAAATGAATGCACTCTTCTGTGATAACCATCAAAACGGGCTGATAAAACTCTGGTCTGTAGGCAGGGAGGGTGAATATGTTGTTGTGGGTACAGTATGCTCCAGTATGTGTTTGTCTGTGTCAGCATGCCTTAGAAACCTTGACAGCTGGGAGTTGGGTTGAATGCAGAGCTGTACCTCACCCTCGCCCTCACTTCTTAACTTATTTCCCCCATTACTTTGATTTCTGACGTGTGTGTTTTGTGGCCCGGCTGCCTTATGCACCATTGAGCTCTCAGAGAAAAAATAAGAGATATCGAGGAACAGCTGCTTATAAACTGTAGATTCTCATTATTTTTAATCTGTACAGTATATTTGTCTCTTATGCAATCTTTTTGTGGCCATCATGCGCCCGTTCTTTGCCTCAAGCTGCTTCTATTAATGTTTTATTGGCTCACACTTTGCAGGCCCTTCTTAAAGATCCTTGTGCATTTGTGATTTATTATACCTGTGAAGTGCCGTTACACTAATTCTGTACTTACTGCCTTTTCACTCATGTATCTTTTGGAGTGGAAAGATTAACCGGTTCACATCCAGTGAAACATTTGTTATGTTTGGAGGAAATACAATTGAAGAGAAGGTGGTGCAAGCTTCTCTGGTTTCCCTTTTTGTAAATTGTAACTACACATGGCTGAGCTGTGTCTGCTTGTAAGATTTTAAAGCTTGAAGAAGTTTTGAAAGTGAAGTGGAGACAGTGTTGCTGGATGTTTGATTAACAGTCTTTAATCTACTATAATTTAATTCCTCTAAGCTGTTCATTTTACCACAGTAGGCTTAGTCATACAAGCTGCTCCGATACTTTTTTTTATCCTGCTCAGTCCAGCCCCTGTTCTCACTAAATCTCTCATTATATCCTGTTCTGGTTGATTTAAAGTAATTCCTCTTAACAAATCCAACATAATTATCAATGCATTCAAGCCAGACTTACACATTTACTTTTCCAAGCAAAAAAGACGAATCATTCTGATAATCGCTTCTCAGAGGTGACATGTTGCTCCTTTATTTGTTATATTTGTTAGTAAATAGATTTGTTTGTGTATACCAAGAGATTGACACCACATTAGGCACAGGGAACTTATTTTAACTTGTTGTTGATGTTCTATACCAAAATGATTAATTGAGAAAATCTGCAAATTAATTGATAAGTTATATAATTAGGGACCGTTAAGCTCCAACGTTATCGGTCTTTTTATCGGTACTGGAGACATTTAAAACATGTCATCTGTATTATTGCTACATAAACATTATATTGCAGTTTTAGTTTCGACAACTCCGTTTCTTATATGCAATAAGACAAAAAAAATGGTCTGAGATGTATTTTCGATCTTTCCAATCCAGACGAAAAATCTCTCTCTCCTGTCTGTGTGTGAGGGGGCGGCGTTTACACACACACTCTGCTACATGCATGCAACACACACGCGGCTGCTACATGCATGCAACACACACACAGCAGAAATGGTGGAGAACTAAGCGCTAAAAGGTGTGGTTAAACTTTACCCTTGTCGATGTCGACAATGCTCGTTGCCAAAAGTGCAATAAGAGTTTAGCATGTAAGGGCGGTAACACGAGCAATTTGTCCAACACATTTGAGTAAAGTTTCCATGTCAGGTATGTTATGTATACCTTAATCTTCCTCCAGTAGAACCATTAGGCAGCAAACCTTTTGCAGCATACCTATCTGCCCCACCTGTGTTGCTCTGTACCACTGTATTTTTGCAGTAAATACTTGTTTTTTGTTATTTTACTGTTCTGTAAGTTCACATTATTTACAATTTGTTTAGTTAATTTACCTTTTATCTTAAAAATAACCGTTAAAGGATCGGATTGATAAGCGGTATCGATAAAAGTAGCAGTACCGTTAAAACCTTAACGATACCCATCCTTAAAAAGAATCCTTAGTTGCATCCCTAATTTCCTCCTTAAACAGGGCAAGATGTTGAAGTGTATCATTGGTCTGACAGTGTAGGTCAGAAATATGTAGTGCTCCTCCAGTTGTTGCATCAGGAGTGATCAATGAGGTGAAGGGCACAGGGCAGGAGGCAGATTCACGCCTCCGAGATAATTTATCACTTCCTTTCATAGGCCTGGTGTGCAATTGGACTACAGGGACAAATTGGCCCAATAAACACTATGTATAGTAAAGAGCAATGGTATAAAAAAAAAATGGTGTGCAATAACAGCAGCACAGCAGTTATGTTTAAATAAACCAAACCCTGCCTTAATTTCAACTTAATTCAATTTGATGGCAGGTAGTTTAACCTTAGTGCATCTAGTTCTCTAGAGTCACCCTCTGACCTGGGAAACCTCACATCCATTTGGCTGAGCCTCACTGCTGTGTGGTGAAGTGGCGATCAGAGGAATGTCTCACTAAGAAGGCAAGACGGAGGGAGGCGAAGGAGCAGAGGGGTAATCCTCTGGAGGAGGAGAGGCCAAAGTGAGAAGCAGACATGCAATATTGATGGAGAGGAGAGTGGGGCTGGTAGATGAGAGGAAGAGACGGCTCAGCCAGGTGTCTGCCACTTACGGAAACCTCAGGTTGTTTCCTCAACACACTAAAGATGTTGTTGTAGTTGGAAAGAGGGTTTAAATGTAGGCACTGTCACTTATGATTTCTTGCTTTCATTTCCAGAATAAAGTCCTGAACATTGATGGAGTCAAGGTGAAGCTCCAGGTAAGAACTTAATTTAATCTTGAAAAAACTACTTTTTCTACACAATTTGTATATGGTAAATGTTGTTGCTAAAAGAAAGGCGTCAACCAAACAAGAATCCGTGTCTAACCCCCTATGGCATTCTTAACCCCCACCATTTTAGCTTTAGCAGTGCCTGTTATTCACTTTAGCTTTGTGATGCATATGTCTAATCACACAATATACATGAAAGTGTCTGTGGCCTTGGTTTGTGAGGAAATCAATGATCCTGATACAAAAAGCCCTTATTAGGGTTTATCCATCTCCATGAATACTTTCCATGAGGCTTTGAGTTGTTCTTCCCTAATCCACGCTTCCTTCTTGTTTGAAATACATTGTTGTGTTTTTGATATTTCTCACAGAGAAAGTAAATATGTGAATCATCCCTAATGATCAGAGTTAGGAGTCAGTGGAGGCTGGTGAAGTGGGCCTTTGAGCCAATGTACCTCAACTAAATACATTACAGAGCAGTCAGTCTGCTGAGCACCCTGTAGCCCAAACGGAAAGAGAAGGAGAGTTATTTTTCCTCCAGTAATTGCCGTTCTTCATGACGGCCTCTTGGCCCTGGAGGGGGTGGGGGTCATAAAGCAGAACCAGTAATGAAGCTGACACGTCTCAGTGAGAGAAGGGAGAAGAGGGAGGGTCCAGAAAAATGCCTGATTAAAATCTACAGCAAGAAAGTGAGATGTAGTAAACTTGCACAGGTCTGCTTTAAGATGAGTAGAAAAAGTAATTGCCATTTGAGCCGAAATTGTACTTGTCATTGCTGCCTGATGGGGAAAAAGACACTTAATTAGCCTTATTCCACTGAGGTTGGTTAAGGGGACAAAGAGCACCGACCACAGACGATTAATATTCAATATCATGCCCAGACTGACCTCCAGATAAAAAATTATGGATGTGCTGTGACCTTAAGTCTGCACTTATTTAAGAACCAGTATTTATTATATCAACAATGGATCAAATCACTGTGTATTGTCAGTGATTTTAGCAACTGTTAACTCATTGCTTTAATTTACAGCCTTAAACCTTAGTGTTCTGAGTTCCTTTCGTCCCTTTTTAGTTAACCCTGTTTCCAGTAGCTAAAGGGGTCTGCACCAGAATACAGTAAAATATTGCAGTTACATTAATCAGGTGCTAGTAAACATGACTCTTAATAAGTACTAATGATGTTACGGGTCTGCTGATTCGTACATGGGTAACCGTTTGCTAAGACACAAGCTTTATGCTGATAATATATCACTGTTGGGTTTTCAGTTTGCTGTGCCCCCTGTCGCCAAAATAATTAAATTACTACAGCTTTAAAGTACTGATCTATTTCAGTGCTGAATTGACAAGAAAATTGCCTTTTCAATTGTCCTGCATATCTCATTTCCATATTCTAGACTTAGCCAGGATCACAGGAGTAAATTGAATGGAGGGCTTCACAATGAGCTCTAGTGGGATGGATGAGCAAACAGAGGACTTATTAAAAAGATAGGAACTTAATTTTCTATTCGGTGATAACCTTCCTCTCTCATTCTCTGCAGATCTGGGACACAGCTGGACAGGAGCGGTTCCGCAGTGTCACTCATGCCTACTACCGTGACGCCCATGGTAAGACACATTAATATACACACCTATACGTTTTTTTAATTATAGATGATTAACTTCTGAGTTAGGAAACAATCTTGGTTTGTTTTGCACTTTACATACTTGGCATGCAACCTAATAAGCAGATGATGGCCTCTTAACAGTGCTGTTTTAACATTTTGGTGTTCATTTAATTTCAAACCTTTATTTATACAGATAAATCCCATTGAGATCATTGATCTCTTTTTCAAGGGAGACCTGCTCAAGTAGTTCCACATGAAACATAAAAGCATAAATAGAACAACAAAAGGACATCATACAGCATCATTTACATAATTATCCACATAAGCAGGTACCATAGCTTCCGATTGACTAGCATCCAACCGAGCTTTAAAAACATTTAGTGGCACCAGATTGTTCAGTTTCCATTTAATTTGCAGACTATTCCAAGACAGAGGAGCTGCGCATCTAAAAGCTGTCTTCCCTAAAACAGTCCTAGCAGTTGGCACATTTAATAAAACCACAGCATTCGATCTCAGGCAGTAGCCACTTACAATTTTCCGTGAGATCAGGTAGCAGATATAAGATGGAAGTTTCCCTAGCATGGCTTTGTATATAAAAATGTACCCGTGACTGAGCCTCCGTACAGTTAGTGAAACTAACCAGCCCTTGCATACAGGGTACAGTGATGGGTTAATGCTTTACAGTTTGTCACAAATCTCAGTGCACTGTGATACGCAGCATCTAACTTGACCAAGCAATTGGCAGGTGCATTCATATACATCAAATCACCATAGTGACAGTGACTAGCCTTTTCCTGGCCTCAAGCGAGAAACAGGACTTGTTCCTGTAGAAGAAACCTAGCCTAACCCTCAGCTTTTTAAGCAGGTTATTGACATGAAGTTTAAAAGTGAGACAATCAATGGTGTTGATTTTTTACCACATGATGTATAATAAAGTCAGGTGCTGCTACAATATGTACATAAGTGTTCATAACAGAGGAAGCTCTAACATACCTTTTTTATATATTAAACAATTGTTCTTTGCCATTAAGATACAAGGATAATTAGTTTTGTAGAATTCTAGAAAAGTCCTGCTCTATTGACATCAAAATAAATGTGTATGCCAGTGTTATAATTCACAGCAGTGGTGGTGTCGAGGTGTAGATGAGATTGTTTTTCTTCCATTCTGCCGTACTCTTAAGAGCTCAGGACTATTTTTAACTTTCCTGGGATGGAAATACAACACATTGAGGATTCATGTTCTCTTTGATGATTTGTAATCAGTCAAATCTCTGTGAGCCCGACTACATAGTTGTTCTCACAAAGCTTCTAACTAAGGGAGGGCTGCTCATAGTGAATTGCTTCAATAAAATCCACATAAGCTTTTGTATGAGGAACTAAACCCTGAACAGTATGAAAAAACAATAAGGTCTGATTAGTCATGTTACATCTTTCCTTAACCATCTAGTTTCATTTATGTCAGGAGAAAACAAAGTAAGTCACATACAAAGCCTGTTACTTCAATTTCTATTTGCACATGGTTTTAAAGCAAGATATACGCGTAAATAAAATACATAATACCTACATAGGCTACATCAAAGGGTACCACATGGATAAGTATACCATTCAACCAAATTATGCAGACAACATATGTGCAGAAGACGGCCACAGTCTGGGAGTCATTATTCAAACTATCAGTGAATATTTTTATATAAAAGCCAGTGTTTCCCATACATTGATTTATTGTGGCGGGCCGCACTAATGGATAGTGAGGTGGGCTGATGATCGGAAGGTTGCGAGTTCAAATCCTGTCTGGAACACCACTTGCCCTTGAGTAAGGCACTTAGCCCTCGGTTACTCCAGGGAGAATGTCCCTGTAATTGGTCACTGTAAGTCACTTTGGAATAAGGCGTCTGCTAAATGCCTACATTGTAAATTATATTTTTGGGAGAATAAACCCCACAGATCCTCAACTCCGGTGTGTCTCACTCATTAACAATGCAACACAGAGCAACAAGAACGTTGTCTACAGTATTAACTCTCATGTATTATCTTATTTGAGGGGGGGTGGATGCGTGGGCCACCCGAATAGGTTAAGGGGCCTTTGACTTTTCTTTTTTTGTGCGGTGCCCCCACAAATGGAATCAAATTCTGTGGGAAACACTGAAAGCACTTAAAGGCCTATTAAGCCATTATACAGGATCGGTTTCACCCCCCAAGAGTCTAAACTACATTTTCTGTGGAGGTTTTTCCCATATCACTCACACGCCTGCTGAAGAGTATATAACAAGTGTTTCAGTGAAAATGGTTCAAGAAGAGATGAGAAGAACTAAAGGATTTTACCTGCTAATGAAATGAATCAGAATACCTTTATTCGTCCCACAGACGGGACATTTACATTTGTTACAGCAAGTAAAGAGTCAAAGATAGCTTGGTATTAATTAAAAAGCATGCATTCAAATATTCAATAAATTACACAATTTATAACTACACATCCAGTACTGCAGTTTTGAAAATATAGCAGCCAGTTGAAAGTATTGAAGCTGGAAATGGAGGTGATGCTGACAACATTTTGCAGTATGTGTTTGTCTTTGTGTCTCAATCATATGGAGAATGCATGGTTCTGTCTTTTAATCTCCAGGCAGTCATTGATCTCTGTGTGATCAAAGGGAGGTTTCTATGTGTCTGCACAATCTGTTTAAGTGTATGCAACAGGGACAGGTTGTTAGAACAGGATTTGTAGTATACACTGATCTGTGTCGGTGAGTTGTTCTCATGCATGTCCCGTATTGGCCTTTCCTTGTATTAATAAAGCAAGATGTATTTGTCTGTCTCCTGGAGGAAGGAGACCCTGGAAGACTTTTAGCAGGTCCAGTTTCAGGCACGACGCCCGTGAACTTTCCGTCATCTGAAAAACACATCCCACATATTTGAAGTGCAGCCTTAGACATTTCAGTGTCAGGATTTAAAATTGCTTTTCCATTGCCACCATGAAGCATATCACAGGATAAGTTCAGGCAGCTGCACTATCTGTACCACTGAACAGAAAACATCAAGCATCTCAAAACATCCCAAGAGATGTGACCTCTTTTTTAAACACATCCCCTCCTCACCTGGTTGTTCTGGAGCTGAAGTGAGAAAAATAATTAGAGATAGCCTCTGGTATTTCAAGGTTAAATTCAGACCGTCAAAGTGTATTGGTGGTGATGGTAGAATGTATGAGAGCTTGACAGCCTTATGTAAATGAATGTCTTCTGTGCCTTTGGCAATGTAGATGGTGACTGTGATTCACTGCAACTTCATCTAACGTGAAGAAACTCCTGTCAGTAAGCTTTTAAAGTTTCTGAAAAAGGCTCTGCTACTTTGGTTTCCCCAGCTTTAAATATTTCAATCAAAGAAAATCAAAAACGTGTTGTTCTGTCTACTCTGCTCTACACAATGTAGATACACTGTCATTCCCTTTGTGATCCCTATGAACTCTGAAAACAAACTCAAGTTTTTATCTGCAGAGTGTACTTTAGTCCATCCTCGTATCACCACAGTGAACGGATCATACAACACAAGTAGTTTTTTATGGTTATCCCCCGGTGCCTTCTGTCTCTTTAAAGCTAGACTGTACATCTGTCTACATCAAAGTATCTCTGGGAAACGCCAGCAGACCTTGGGCCAGGCTACGCCTCGACTATTATAACAATCTGTAAGTGCTGTGTGGCAGAGGTACTTCTACAAGTAGGTAGTGCAATATATTGCTGTCGAATCAGAAAATGATACACCCAAGTTATATGCAGGAAGATTAAAGTGATGAGCAATATTTTTTACATTTTTGTCTTATATTTGTTTAACTTGTTAGTTATAGCACTTATGTCACACAATTAGTAATGGTATGGTTAATGTAGTGGATTGTCTTCTTTTATCCTCTTGTGTTTTACTGGAGGGATCAATGATGGGCTGGTTTTACATCTCACAAGAAGAGGCTTGTTTTGGTAAAAATAAATAGAGCATATGTTGGGACTGATTCTACTTGGGGTCATAAAAAGACCTCGGCTTACTTGGTCAGCTCTAACTGTTTTAATGGTTTATAAAAGTGTTGGTGAATCTAAAGAGAGGATGAGTGTGGGAGGGTGAGCGACTGTTAGTAGAGGCTCTGGAAAAGGACGGAGAGAGACGATTATAAGTGGTGAATGTGCGCTGTGTGGGAGATAAATCAGTGAAGTTTGACAATCCTATCATATTCAATAAAACATTGTGCCTGCCATTAGCTATATGTGATTTTATTTTTTTTGCTTTAGACTGACCACATGCCTTAATTTATTATCATAATATTGGTATTCACTTTCGTTTTTGTGTGTCCACGTGAAATGCACAAATGTAGCTGGATCAGGGAAACTTAAAGAATGGATGGTAATGAGTCAGCTTGCTCAAGATCAGTTCAACAGGGCTTTGAACAAGTTGGACAAATGCTGCTGCCGTGTTATTTCAGGTCACAGCTTCCACTCAGGATAATCCAGTGTCAAATGTTGAGTCCCATCAGAGCGGCCATGTTGACAGCACTGTTATTGATTAGGGCAAATCTAACAATGCTCAATTTGAAGGTTGAGGTTTGTCAAATGTACACAGTGACTCCAGCTCGGCCATTTGGATGCTCCATGTTTTGCAGCGACTTTCCTTTAACAATGTGTTGTACATTTCCTACTTTAACTTCTATTTCTGGATAAACTTTAGCTGATTGTGATGCAGGACTTTGACAGAGCCAAGAGACAGAGACCAATTGGCTCAGCCTCGGGCACAGAGTGAAAATAATCTAAATCTTTCATGGTTTTAATTTTGAAGGTTGAGACATCAAGGTTAAAGATTGGATTAACCCTTCCAATATACATTATTTGCAGTCAAACTATAAACTTTTCTGTTTCTTTTAGCTTTGCTTCTGCTGTATGACGTCACCAACAAATCATCCTTTGACAACATAAAGGTAGGTTACATTTGGTTGCTCTTTGTTCTAATTATTAATTGTGTAAGATACTGTAACATTTATCATTTCATTCTCACTTTATCATACGTTACATGAGCACATGTTGTTTTTCTTAAACATGTGCAACAATGCAAATGGCACACCTGACATGGTAACTTGCAATTAAATGAATATACTTTTCTATCAGATTGATTTTATGAATTGAAAGGCTGTGTTGCCACAGAAGGCTGAGTAACATCTGGATGATATGAATTTGTTGTTCCAAAATGCTGAGTTTCATTGTCAGTGGTTTTTTGCCAACATCATTAGCCCATGTTTTTGTCAAAGCCAGTGTGACAGTTGGTTGAACAAGCAGAGAGTAATCTGGGAAGAACTGCAGAAGAAAAAGAGGAATGAGACATTGATTGTGATGCGCGATAGCAAGGTCGGCATTTAGTCAAAACTGTGTCCTTTCTTTGGACCTTAGGGACCAATCGGCTGTCCTCAGATCTGTCTCATCCCCCTCTTTCTTGCCACTGTACTATTCTGCTTACGATAAGGGGAAGTATAAAGATATTGAATTTCACCCGGCGTGGCTGCTATCCCTCTATGTATTAATTATTGTCTGGATCATAGATGTCAGTGTTCAGTTTTAGTTTAAAGTTATACATTATAGATGGTAACCATAGAGAAGCAATGTGTTGTGGCTGAAGTGAAAAAAAGTCCCTGTGATGTCAAACAAACTACAGTTTTGAAGCCTTGAGTTTGTCGTTTCGACCACTGTGATTTGAGACCAGAGGGTGAATCTGAACGCTGGAAAAATAATTAGTTAGCTGAACAATACAATTAACATTTTTATGAACTGTCGAACACAAAGGTAGCCCATCATAAAACATACCCCTCTTTATTGTCTTTTACTGAGTTGGAACCATCATTTATGAAATGAGAATCATGCCGTTTGGAAGAAGACTTTAAACTAGTTCTGAAGGTCACCGCTCTGTTATGTCCGCCCTTTCTGAAGCAGTGCCTCCTCTGCTCTTGGTTTTTACAGTGCACATTATCTCCAAGTGTATTGAATTGAAAAGTAATGGGTTGTATGAAGCAATTTAGCTGAGTTAAGTTATATTTGATTATTCCTTGCTGGGTCGTCCATCTTCTGCATTTAGCCCAGCCCCAATATTGCAGAGCAGCGTCTTGGTCAATAGCAGTAAGATGTCTTTTGAGTGTGAGAGATAACCAACATAGATGGAAAGGTAACAGAACGGACTCAGCCGGGCTGGTGCGGTCCGACTCCATTCAGACCACTGTGGCGCCGGACCTGCTCATTGGCACAGACTGAAATACTGTGGCTGTTTGTTCCCTGGCAACAGGAAGGCTGTAAACAGATAACGTAATAAAGGATGAAACTGATTCATATCACCTGAGCACTCATGCAAAGGAAACCATTCATTAGTACCCAGGATATTGTTTTCTTTCCTACGTTATCTGATGGATACACAGCTTTATAAAGTTACCATGCGTGTATAGAAACTGTTCCATGAACATTTATATACATATAACCTTATTATAAAGAAAAAAGGTTGTTGGTGCAGTCTGTCGTTTAGTTCACAGCAATTTAAAAGTTAATATAGTCTTGGCTACACGTACACCTATTGATTTAGCAAACCTAAATAACATGAAATTCCAATACAAGAGGAAGAAGACGGCCAACCTGGCCTAAAAAGTTATTTGGATTTAATTTGCCATAGAAAAGGGATTTGAAAGGATACAGTATTGCAAACTAATTACTTCAAATCGTTAAAGAAAATATTTATCTGAATCACTAATGAAAATAATGTGTTTTTAAGACCCCTTGTATTGAAAATAAGAAATATATCTTCTATCCATAAACTTTATATTTTTGTTCAGAAGATTAATTGGCTGTAAACGCGTCAAATTGGCCACCTTTTTTAAGAGTCAATAGCAGCTTTTTAGAAACAAATTCTCCATGACCTTCATGGTGTCTCTCTATACAACCATACCTGTTGTTTCCCTCTGTGTATTAAATGCACCCTGCAAAGGTAAGTGTGGCAATCTCCAGCTACTTTAATTGACACTGACCATCAGGAAAAAAAGTATCTTTCTCTGAGAGCAGCAGTGACGCTGTTAAGGGAAAGAGAGGGTGTTTGTCTCCAGTCTCTGCCAGAGAATAATGATGTGCCTATCCGCCCTGAGACATCGGTAAAAAAGAAAGAGGTTCGTCTTTAGCTACAGATATGAACAGCAGCTCAAAAATAGGTGGGGGGCGAGTTTGTGTGTGGGTGTAGAACCTGGACAGGTAGGACACTGATAGGTTGGGCAGGCAGTTACCGGATGGAGGATGAGTAAATGTCAACAATTTAAAATAAAAAGTATTCAGGGCCGGTGACACGGAAGACATTCAGCTTTAGTCTTTTCTCTTCATTGTCCAACACATCGTGCTTCAAGCTTCAGTTGTTTTTAAGCCTTCACCTTAGCGAACTTTGAGGACTTAAAATCTTGGATGATTCTGATTGTTCACTGTACCTTGCTTTGCATTGCTGCCCCTATCAGACTTTTAGTTTTTACCTAACCACAAGTAAAACTGAAGCTCATTTCCTTATCATTAAAGGTCTCCTATTATACTGTTTTCATCTATATATTATAGGTCTCAGATATATACAAAACATGTCTCTGAAGTGTTTGGCTCGAAATACAGAAATTACAGATAATTGCAGCATCCCATAATCCCCTCTGTTTCAGCCCTGTTTCAAAAGTGCTGATTCTCTGTCCCTTACTTTAGATGAAAATAAGGAGCCACTCTCCACTCTGAGAGATATTTGGTTAAAAAGAACACAATGGTGCTCTAGGAGGAGATTCAGGTGATAAGGTGGGGGGTATTACCTTGGTTGGTGATTGGCTAATGGTTACACAAGCCAAAAAAACGTTATGACATCATAAAGTGGCCAAAATCTGATCAGCTCATTTTCAGACAGGTTTTTATATAAATGGATCTGGACAAAAAGTGAGCAAATCTTTTTTCCTGAAACTTTCAGAATCTCTTTACACAGAGGGGACACAAGTTGATGTATACAAGACATGAAAAAGTGGATTTTGCATAATAGGTGACCTTTAAGAGAATTTGAACAGCTCATCATGGCTACTTCCAGGTCATTTTCCTCAGTTAGGAACCTTCCTAAGCAGAATTGACAAATCGACCACAACCACCTTTCTTGCCCTGCTTAACCTTCCTACCTTTCTTCCGTTCCTAACCCAAAATCCACATTTAGTCTGTTACAGCAAGTATATACGCTGGTGGCAAACTACAGATGTGTGCTGCTGACACACCGCTGCCAAACGAGCACTAACTTATCTTAATGGACCCTAATGGTGATGAATGCCACTCTGAAAGAGAAACGAGAGGAAAAACGTTCCTCTCTTCCTCTGCTCTCAGACCTCTCTGTGGTGTATTATTTTCTATTATTTAGAAGACATTAAGGCAGGCAAAGCATTTGCGTCATAGGAGTTGTCATTCATCTCAGAGAGAAAGACTTAAAACTTGATGTGGGAGACACTTAATCAAAGCAATTTATCTTATGTTCTGACATGCTTTATCTAAAATAGCTGCTGTCATTAGATAGTGAAATTGTGATTGGAGTGGTTTAAATATGCTAGTGGTTTTTCTTTAATGTAAAGATTTGTTTGAGTTTTTTTCTAGTTTGTGCATTTTAAACTGCATATTACAGCAGAGGCTGTCAGAGTAACTTCCTGTAGTCAGTTATAGTCTTCTATCTATTGTATTGTTTGATATACACAAGTACAGTGGTTGATGGTGTAAGCCAGGGGTAGGCAAGTAAGTTTGGCCTTGGGCCAATTTTTTGCTGAGCCACAAAATGGCGGGCCAGAACATAATCAAAGCCTATAATTCAAGGAATTGATTTTGGTAAGAGGGCGCAGCGCCCCTGTTCCCCGGTTCAGAAAAAACTCTGATATCGCTGATAACCCTCCCCATCAACACTCTGATGCGCATTCAGATCCGCTGATTGGTTCACTGATGATAGAGGCGCCCAATCCAGAGCCTCTGGCTAGACCCGTCCAAAGGGAGGCTCGTCCTCTCTAGCCCCATTTCAGTCCCAAAGCCAGGGCTATTATCTGTATTTTAATAGACTTATCTTTTAAATTGAGCTGTATTTATTGTTCTCTTCAAAGTTTATTTTTCTCTGACATTTTAAGGAGGATGGTCCTCCCTTTCCTCAATGGACGAGCCTCCACTGAGTAAAGTAGAGTTACTAACTAGGTAGCAGTGTTATTTAATATACTTTTATTCTCATAAGTATTGTCAAGTTCTCTGGGTTTTTGGCATTTATTTGAGTGTTTGCCCACATTTGAGAGGCTTGAGGGGCAACAGAGGACGCATGGACAACTGGAATCCTTTTTCCTTTTCTTTATTTCAACTTTTCAAGGACACATTAGGATTCTTTCATCTTGAAAACCTTTAAAAAATATCAAAGGACAAAATAAATCAATTACAGCATGTTTTGCTTTGCAATTTAATATATTATAACCTAAATTAATCAGTAACCTAACCAAGTATTTTACTCAAACTCAATGTATTTAATAGTTAAATAAGTACTTTAATTGACCTGGTTCCCCACAACCACACATTTGGCTTATGTGACCCGCTCTATCGAAATCAGTCGGAAGTCGCAACGGCTCATTTAAAAATAGACGTGGATTTGCGTAAAAAAATTGTTTTTCGGGGTTCGGGTGTTTTGTTTGATTTTAAAATAAACAAAGTCTTGGCCTTCAGAATATGAAACTTTTATTTCCAAAATCACACAATAAATACATGTTTGAAGCTTGTAAAGGGAAGATGACAGCTCTCCCTCGCCACTCTGCTCTTCCACAGCGCCGCTTCCTCCCCTCACATAATCATTTTTCAATAAATGATTCCACAAACAACAAACAACATAATTATTACATTCAAACAAACTACTTGTAGTAGATGAAGTTCATTATTCAAAAGTTTACATTAACTTTGGATAATAACACGGGAGAAACGGATCCTCCCTCTCTCCTGACAGCCCGTCAGTTTCTCATGCAGCGCGCTAAACAGTGGGCGGGGCTTCAGGTGATTATGCAGCAGCTGATCTGATCTCTCTCTCCGTCCGGTTATACTTCACTCGTGTTTATGTCCATATCGATCAGATCCAGCTCTCCTGATCGGCCTTTATAGAGAGCACCGATCAAACTATTAAGAGTGAATATCAGCCGATAATGACTGGCGGCCGATCGATCGGAGCATCCCTAATTATTACCAGACATGTTGACCAGCAGGTTTTTGAATTTACCGGTTTTTAATTAATTTTACCAGATAAAAACCGGTAATTACCGGCTAACGGAAACCCTGATGTGCGACTGTCGGTATATGTTGTAAAAAAAAAAAAACTATTAATATTTTATTTTTGATTCTCAAAATTATGGGCCAAATAGTATTGCTGGCGGGCCAACAATGGCCCGCGGGCCGCCTGTTGCCGACCCATGGTGTAAGCCATTGTAGCAAAAATACTTTAGCAATTTAGTAACGTGATGAATGTTGTCTTGTCAGAAGAAGTGCTTCAGGAAGACTAAGAGTCTGTTACGTCTGTGCTGCAAATCATTTATCTGGGTTCCTCCTGTTAAAATGCAGCCTGGCTTCTGTTGTGCTATCATTCAAAGTTAGATTAATTTACTGTTTACTGCAATCAGAAAGATTCAAAACAGAACAATTCATTGCTCTCCGTCTGTCAATTAACCTGCAGATCCCAAGACCCAACAATTAGAGCAACAGACTGCTCTGGTGATTATCATCAGCTTTTCAACTTGTGGCTATGCCTAAATACTGGTAAGGTCTCGTAACAAGTCAACTGTTTGGTATTGAGCAGTAAGCAAACCGTAGATTTACCAGATTTAGCTTTTTTGGGAAACAGCTGCCTGGGACTAAGATAATGCAGATGAACACAGAAAAACTAAATGTAAAGATTAAAGTTGCATACAAAAAACAGAACAACTAGCTGAAAGGACGCTCAATGGCTTCATTGAACTATGGGAAAGTGACGGTCAAGGGATTACTTTTTTGTATTTGTCACTATAAACAATCCCCTTCAAATTGCATGGTTTCATTCAATGGCAAAGAAAGAATGTGATCTCTGGCAGACCAGAAAAAAAGCCTCATAACTTTTTGAATCGACTTTAAGGCAATGACAAACATTATTTGCCATTCATTTTGTAGGACTCGCTGTTCTGCTGACATGACAGTAATTCCAGTCGTGATGTTTTAAAGCTGAACCTTTTGAAATCCCCACAGTGTTCTTATAACATCAGAATTGATCAGCGCCCAGGCAGGGATCCAAGTAAAGCAGTCTCATAAGAAACAAACTCCATTTTATATTGACTGTGCAGATCAATAGATGTGACCTGAATTAGAATACATGCTCTACAAATATAATTCAAAGATTCTTATCGAACAGCCTGCCTTTGATGCTTATTTTTAAATGTTTTATCGCTTTGCAGCTGTGATTGCTCTTACATCTGTGTGTGCTGATGCCCTAATGCTTGATCATGCTTACGTGTGTGTTGTAGAAACCCAATAAAGGCAATGAGACACATGAAACCTTCATCTTCGTGCCTTCCTTCATCTCTCTCTCTGTCCCCGGGGCATGGACCGGCTTCAAATGAAATGGCCGCCTGTTTACCTCAGAGACGTTAAATGTCATGGCACCACTGCACCAGATGGGGATGAGAAAGGGTCAGTAAATAATGCAGTGATATGAATTTAAATACCATTCATTTATAATCAGTGGTGCATTTATGTAGTAAATCATTTCAAGCAAGTGAAACATTGTGGATTATTCTGCACCATCAGGTTTACTACGTGTTAATGAGGTTGTGACATCTTCCCACTCACACAGCACCTGTAATTGCTGGGAAAATTAATAGTCTGTTGGTAAATAACCACCTATTGAGTCAAAGATGGAGCCGCCAGTGGAGAGTAATCCTGCAAAGGCAAATTGTTGGTGTTCAACTTCTTTATGATTACATTTCCATTTGCTTTGATGTCGGATAGAAAGTGGAAAAACATGCGACACTGATTAACCCATTCAAACACAACAATATGTCATCTGTACTTTTGGTTGTTATTGAAGCAATTTGATTTCCCAGAAGGAATCGGATGAGTGAAATTTGACTATTTCCATGGAAAAAAAGTGTATTCTCTTTCTTCGTCCTTGTTGCTGCATTTTTTTCTTTTTTTGGGGGGAGAGTATGGAAATAAGGATGGCCATCACTTCGCTGCTCTTTGTTACATAACAGCTGCCTGCTCACCAGGGGAAAAAAGCCTTTTATGTTCCTGTGAGTTTGTTGCAACTCTGCAGAGGGAAGCTCTTTACCTGTGAGGGGGTTGACAAAGGTCAAAGTCATTAAAACACTCTGAGCGAAAATATGATTTGCCAGCGGTCTTTCTATCTGTTCTTTCAGCTTTAAAAGCAGCAGCGTTGAACCCATTTAGGAGTGTTTATGCAAGTTTAAAGAAACATGTTGTTTAGCTGTAGCCTTGGGTACAGAGCTTTTAGATCGATACAGAAATATGCTGCATGCAAAGTATTTTCTGCTTGCAGACAGAAATGTGCAATCTGAGATACAACGTTTTAGTTTTTTACTTTACACCAAGTCAGTTTGTTGGCATTTTTCCCTGAACACCTTTATATGAAACAGATTTGTCAGATAAATTGCAGCCAGGAGTTCTGCACTGTGCCTTCTTCCAATTAATTATAGACCCATCTCTAAATTGTCAGTTCTGGCCAAGGTTCTTGAAAGCCTAGTGAGTGAACAGGTAAAGGTGCTTTGATGTTTACAGGATGTCATTTTTACTTAAGTCAGGTTTCAGAAAGAAACATAGCACCATCACTGCGACAATGAAATGGTGAATGACATTGCGGATATCTTAGGCTAAAAGCAGAGTTGTGCAGCTCTGTTTATTGATCTTTCCAAAGTGTTCGATACCGTCGATCATCATATCCTGAAGCAGAGGCTGGAGAGGATTGGCATATCCAGCCATGCAGTGGGGTGGTTTGTGAACTACCTCTCTGAAAGGTCCCAATGCTCTCGAGTGGTTAAACATTACAAATGGTGTTCCCCAAGGTTCTGTTTTAGGTCCACTTTTATTCTCCATCTATATGTTTCTGCATCATCTTTCCTGTTTGTCACAACTATTGACAGTTGGTGCTTTTGTTTACTGAGATATGTTTCTGCTCTTTGGCACGAGTAAACAGTTGGTCTCAGAAAGATATTCTTAATGTTCATGTTGACAAAGTCCAGCATAAACAGCTCTCTTGATTCTGTCACGGTCCATGAAAAGTGCAGAAACGTTGTCAATGTTTGTTGTGTTATCTCTGAGCTGTAATCCCATCCATGCAGTTCTTTATCTTGCATACACAAGGACTTTATAGCTCTTGTTCGACACAGTTGATTTCAATTATATGTTCAGAATAGCAAGTGGCCTGTTAAATGTAGTTGCCTTATACGAGTGTTAATATCAACACTGATTATATTCATTCGATTTTGAAGAAGACTGATTTAATTTGTAAACAGCAACCTTAAACTTTTATTACAAGTTCTGTGGATTATCCAGTTTTACTATGCCATTGTTTGAGAATTAGGGTGTTGTGTTTTGTAAGTAGCAAATGTTAACAGATTGTGACATACTTAACTAGAAAGGTCCTCATGGAAAAACCGTAGACTAGCATCAACATTTAAGTGTTGTATCTATTAGCATTCTGATGTTAGCTATGCCCTGCATAGTTTTGTGGACCTCATTGACTAAATGGTCACACTGTAAAATGTGCCGGTGGCCAGAGGAATGAAATGGAGCATTTAAGTTGCTGTTAATGTTTGGTGCTTAATGCCACTGCTGTTTTGTGTTTAGACTGTTGTACCAGAATCCACTTGGTGTCAATAGCTGGTCAAACAAGCTTACAACATGGCAAGACATTAGCACGGGATCTAAAGTGTTGTTGGGTTCTTTAAGTAAGAGGAACAAACAATATCATGGTAGGAATAGGATGTCAAAATCTCTCAGCAGTGGCCACCCTCCTCCCACACGGCTGACTGTTTTGAAGTCGGTGAAGACTTTATGTGGCTTGAGGTGCTTTCTGAGATTTTCTACACTTTCTTTTTGATCATGTTCTTTGTTTTATTGTCTTAATTTGAATTGTGAAATAACATCTAGACAATGAAATCCCTTCATATGAATAAGTGTTTTTCTGCCTAGAATAGAAGCTCCTTTTTAGACAACAAAAAAAGATTTGAAAGAGACGAAATGTGTTTACAAGGACTGATAAAAGGACTGACAGGATGTCAGTGTGATTGACAGGAAGGCGCTGAGCCCAACATACTCCTGTGACACACATTGCATGTCTCTGGAAATAAATTGGTGCAGATGGCACACAGGGCATCAGGATAATGAGGACACAATCTCAAAAACTGCCAGCAACTCTGTTAGATGCATGATGCATATATATTGGTTTATTTTAAGGAAAAAGTGGCAAAGTTGCACACTTGCAAGTTAGTTTACTGCAGTGTTAGGAGCTTTCAGCCTACTTGCTCTGAAACTCCATTTCGACTGCACTTGAGATTGGACGTACTCCTTTCTATTCCCATTTTTTCAATATTATGAATTCCCTTTTTTATATTCATAGAATCATAATTTGAGGAAATAGAAATCCAGCCTTGCGCTGGCAGTGTCTGAACTGATTTCATTTACCTCTTGACTTGCCGCAAATGAAACGCATAATTAGACTTTCTCCTCTGCTTTTCTCCCTCTAATGCAAGTCATTTTGATACGAGAGGTATGTAGATGTTGTCATAAAGTAGGGAAAGATCTGCTGAAAAACACTTCTAAATGTACATATTAAATGAAGTACATTAAAGTAAAGAATATGGCACAATCTTTAATATGACACAGACACGAGGCACATCAAAGAAGTCAAATATATGTATGCGCAAATGCAGGCAACCAATTGGGGGAGTTAGTGGTTGTTATAGTTTGGTCAGATAAAAGGCAAGGAAAAAAGACATAACACTTTAACCTGAAACTGAATATTTACATATGTTCACATGCTTCAGAGCAAGTTGGAGAACATGGCATGGTTGCCAGTATTTTCTTTTGGCTTGTTCTTTCACCAAGAAACAACCTGAATCTGTGAATGTTGTGTTGACCTTGTTTTATACTTGGCTCAACAGTCATTTTTCTCCCTTTGGCAATTTGTTTTGTCTTTGTCTCCGTCTGCTCAGGGCCAAGCTGAATCGTATTAATATCCATAAAAAAGTAAACTAATTAAAAACAAGGAGAAGTTTTCCTTGCAGCAAAGCAATAATTGTATTCATTTTAACATCCATTTGGTATTTTCAACCACAGGGTTGGTTAAATATAAATAAATGCTTCCACTCCAAAATGAATAGCTTTTTATTAGGTTTATTTGTTTACACCGGTATAAACCTATCGCTGACTGAAAGACACAGGTTTAGGGTCGGTGCATATGTTCAGCTTCTACAGCACATCAACTAATTTGAGAGCATGGAGAGAGGTGAGGATAGTTCCTTTTATACCAGTCTCACTCTCATTGCAGCTTTTCGAAGCACATCAGTCATCCAGACATGTCTCACACCCATGTTTGCTAGCAGACAGACGGTTCAGCTGCTCTTATATAAACATCTCTTTCAGGCCACAGAAAACAGCTTACTATCTGTTGTATTCGGTGTTTGTTTCTTTCTTATGATGTGCAGTATTATTATACAAAAGGGACTTGATCACATGAAGATATTTGATGTGCCAATAAAATCTGTGGAAGAAAACACAAGTGATTCCACAAATGTCAACAAGCGGATCTGAAAATGCCAGAATGGATGTTGGTTGTGTGTACCTGCATGAATGTGTGACTGGATTTATCCTCCTTGCGTGTCAGATTGTGACTTCATGTAACTGAGCTGCCTCTCGGAGCTTAAACCTGCTCTCAGGGGAGAAGTCCTACTTTCTCCTTGCACTCCTCTATGGCTCAGTGCAACTCTGCCGGTTGTTGGGAGCAGACTCCTGCCGTCTGTCTGGTTCAAGGATATTATGAACCAGACATATTTATACTATCTGATGAAATTGTACGTAAAGATTAGACCTGCTGTTGGGTTCTGGTAGGTAAATAACTCTCTCTGTCTCTGGAAGAAAAATAAAGTATTCCTTTACCAGCAGATCTGACTAGTCTTCCCAATGTAGGACACAGCTCTGCTTTTTCTTCTCATTTACAACTAAAGGAAATCAAGCAATATCAGAAGTACCCTCACAAACCTCCACCAGTGACAACTTGTAACACCAATGTCACGCCACAGCAGCCATCTGCCTTGCTTTTATCTTCCCTCCTCTAAGAAAGATCTTTTTGTCTTTGTCTTTCACTGTCACTGTCTGTCTCTCCATCTTGCTTCCTTTTGGCACCCTCTCTTTCTCTGTCACATCTCTGGCTCGTTCGCTCATTCTCTCCCTCTGTCACATCGTCCTCTCTGCCTTTTGTTATCGTCTCTTACTTCTACAGTTGAGCAGTGTGAGTTTCAACGATGTATTAAGAATTCTAGCTTTAAGAAATTTGATATTTTAGAGCAAATACCAATTAATTCTCATTTGGTCAAATTCACATATTGCATCAACATGTTTTTCAACTTTCTACAACATTTCTAACCGACATTTTAATTCATCAGAGCCCTGACTACTGAGAAATCCAAAGGTGGTGAAAAATGTTTTTGCCCTTGCAAGCAAAACAAACTCCCAGCTGCCTCTGATGTGCCAGACTATTTGTAATTGCCAGGGCAACGAGCAGAGACATTTATTACCTCTTCTGCCACCGGGCCACGTTGTACTCTGACATTTGGCAAGAGATCCTGATATTAGTCTTGAATTCAAATGAACCTGCCTTCCTTCCTTCAGCCATGGCAACTGGCTTTTTTTTTTTTTTACTGTAAAATACTGTCGCTCCAGAGCCTCATGTTTCAGGCTTACATTGTTTGGAGGAGAGACCTGACAGGATGTCACTGTTTGTTCAGCTTCTCACAGGGATGTAATGGCTCTCAGGTGGCTGTTCATCACAGTGTCATTATCTATGTAAGCTTGTTTACTCTTCAATTATCACTTGCTGGTCTCTAAATGCAGTTGCGTTGTTTTTTTGAGCATCAACTGTCGGAGCATATAAATGCACTAACATGTCTAATCTCCCTTATATTCAAATGATGATATCTAAATCACACTGAATTGATCTGTTGTTGCTGTTCAGTTTGTCCACTTGTCATTTGCGATGAATGATAATAGGAGACTTAAATGATCCTGGATGGGGGTGATAAGTGACATCTTCTGGAATAAATGATGAATCTATGAAATGACCCGTGTGGGAGTGCGCTATAATAACCACCTGACTGATCTTATTACGAGCTATGGTTTATAAACACTTCATCAGTAATCGCAGCATATGGAGAGAGTCACAGAGGCAAGCTGTCAAATTCACGTGGGAGAGGGAAATGTGCAAAGGGGGGGGGTAGATGAACAACCTTTTTAAAACAAAGGCCAAACGTTCACAGCCGTTTCCTCATACAAACGGGTTATTTAAAAGCATGAGCAGACTTCAGAGACGAGCCATTTTCATAAAGCAATTATGGCAAACAGCTGTCAAATCCTTGACAAGTCAATGTAATTATGCATGGAGCAGGTAATTATCCATATGGAAAATGCTTCTCGGTGACATTCCACTCCTTCAGCACAGGATGAAAGCCAAATTCAGACGACCAAACACAATCTTTTCTCAGCCATCTCAGAAAATCAGAGGGCTCACACAGACCTTATTTCTTATCGCTTTAAATATCCCTCTTGATCTGCCCTCCACTCCCCACAGGTGGAGCAGACTGCCTTATTAATGAAACTCAGGGCGACCATCTCTCAAACCAACTGACCTCTCTGACCTCATTAAGCACATTACAAACCTGATTCAGCATTGATTTCTTGATTGTGTTTGTTTTAAATGGATAAACACTTTCTTTTTTTAAATGTCATCTTCTCCCTTGTGAGTACTGAGCATTTGGACTCGAGCAGTAAGTCACTCACTTTCTCAGTTTGTAGTATGGGGTGATGACTAAAATGCAGATATTTTATTTATTAGCACCTGTGGGTGTGAGCATTTGTCATTCAATGCTAACCATGTGAGCCCGTAGAGGGTGATGCATCATTCTGTTGGATGTGTGTCATTGTCTGGGGGAAGGCTCGAGGCTCCACTGTCAGCCCACTGTGTGGGGGTTTAACTACGTCTGAATACTAATATACTGGGAGAAGGTTTAAAAATGCTACGGACAGCAAATGGGACACTGAAAGATGTAAACAAGTTCATAATTGTGCATGTTTTATACATTTTTATGAATCACCTACTGTTTATATTAAGTATTCCAATTGACTCATGCATAGTATTTCTTAACCTCTCTGATATTCAGTCCACACATTTCTTATCTCATCCTGTTATTTCACCTCACCTTTGGCTGGAGGGGACCCCGGTGAAATCCCTTTGCGAATACAGTCATCACTGATTCATTCCAGAGGACTTGAAACTGCTCTGGAGAAGGACTAACAGAGGAAAGGACAATTAATCACCTCACAGTCAGAAATCCAATGTGGAGTAATTCACTGTGGTACAATTAGGATTTGTGCTGAGATGAGGGATATTATTTCAGCAGGTGGGGTCTGCAGGTGTCGTCTGAGCTGATTAAAAGCTCACTATGACTGGATGCTTTAAGTGCTGTTGGCCTCATACAGTCAGAAGTGCATTTTGTTCGCCTGTAAAGCTTTCCCCTGTGTACAAACTGTAGTTAAGGCAGGACGGATGGATCAGACGGTGTTGATTAAACTGAGTGTTACAGACACCCTCCCTCTCAGTGTTTATCTTTCTCAGATGCTAGTTATTGCTTTTATCTTTTTTTCTCTTTGTCCTTGCCTACGTTTTTTTTGTCTGTTC
Organism: Pseudochaenichthys georgianus; assembly: GCF_902827115.2. Lineage (NCBI taxonomy): Eukaryota > Metazoa > Chordata > Actinopteri > Perciformes > Channichthyidae > Pseudochaenichthys > Pseudochaenichthys georgianus. The sequence goes on from NC_047510.2 coordinate 22,120,116, forward strand.
AAAAAAAATGTCTTCCTTCCTCCATTTTCATGTCGTAGTCGCTCCCACTTTCCTCTTCCTCTTTTTTCGGATTAATAAATTAAGTGCTCAGGCTTGTCCTTGACAAGTCCCAGACAAGGTTTCCCTTCCCGGAAACATTCTTATTTGTATATGTCTTCCTTCTTGTCTCTTATCTCAGGTTTTAGTTTTTTTAGCACTCATGATGTCTCTCCTCTGTCTTCTCTCTCTTGTCTCTTTGTCCTGTATCTTTTTACAGGCATGGCTGACTGAAATCCATGAATACGCTCAACAGGATGTGGTGCTCATGCTGCTTGGAAACAAGGCAAGGCATTGTGGAAAAGATAGAAGAAATATTCTATACACATGAACACTATATGCTGTGTTTCAATTCAATACTATATCATTCACCTTTTTTTTGATAAAATAGTTATTGACTTAAATGACAATGCTGCCAATTGTTTTACCTAAAGTTATGTTGTCATACATTTCTGGGATAAGTCTGGCAATAGTCTATCTTTTTCAAAAAATATTATTTAACTCACAAATAAATAGCCTGTTGTCTGATATAACTTATCCCAATGTGCTGTAGAGATGCAATGTTGTCGAAAGGCTTTTATCTCTCCAATTACAATTTGTCTTATTCTTTCAAAGCACACCAACATCTGACATTATCTCAGCCAGCTAATTTGCAAATATCACTGCTACACCTTTTTTTTTTTTTCATAATTGCCATTCACGTCCCTCAGATGTCTCTGCTTTGGAGCTCTGTCGTCTCTTAGTCCACAACACTCCATATCAGCGCCTAATTATCATCCTGAGAGTCAATCATGACTCATTAGCTGCCATCAGACCTGAACACCAGGACAGGCTTGTATGTAAACTGTGGACAAATAGCGAGCAGATCAGTGTGTGAGTGGGTGGATGTTGTGGTTTTTCGCACTGATGTTGATGCACGACGCCTCAGTGTGTGACTCTGTGTTTCTGTCTCACCAGGCTGATGCCACTCATGAGAGGGTGGTGAAGAGAGAAGATGGTGAGAGGCTGGCAAAGGTGAATTATAGTGAATCCTTTGTTATTTTCCAACTGCATTTGAATGGATGATTTAATTTCTATGGCATATGAGAAGATTAGGAATGTTAAAGAAAGCTGGGATTATCCAGAGATCATTTCTTTCTGCTCTGAGGAAAAGGAACAACCTGCAAACCAATAGGATAGATACAAGCTCTAGTCAGGGTCACAAACGACCTGTTGATGGCCGCTGACACTGGATCCCCATCGCTCCTCATCCTCCTGGATCTGACTGCAGCATTCGACACTGTCGACCATAACATCCTCCTTCAGCGCCTCAAACACACCATCGGACTCTCTGACTCCGCCCTGAGCTGGTTCCAGTCCTACCTGTCTGGAAGAACAGAGTACGGCCCAATCCCAAACCGCCCCTACACACTACCCCTCCGTTTGCGCATTCGCGCGGAGGGGCCGCCATATTAAGTGGTGTTCCAAACCAACGAGTGTGAAGTGGTGTGGAGAGGGAGTGGGCTATCAAGCCCTCAAACAGCGAGTCTGCATCGGTACTGACTTGAGACCGGTCTCCACCTGACCGGTCTCCACGCTGTGTCCGTCAGGAAACAAGTTGTTAACAAGCAGTTCCAGCAAACATCCACTGATAAACTGCGATGTAAACAACCTCATGATAACCTCATATGTTTTAACTTAGGATCATACCTGTGTTTAGTCTAGAAAAAGGTAAATGTGTGCATTTTATTATAAAGTTGTGTATATTTACAGACTGTTTCAAAAACTAAGAAGCTTATAAACATCAAGTTTAAAACTAAAAGAGCTTTACAAAAATGTAACACAATTAAAGATGTTTGGAGTTTTATTTGAGTTATTAATTTACATTTTTTGGTCAGAGATGCTGATTTGAAACCGTTGTTACATACAGTTACGGCATTTCGTGTTTCTGCCGGAAAGAGGGGAGGCCGTCCCAAAGCTTGCCGCTGTATTTATACCCTTAACCCTTAATGGAGGGAACTTCATTCAGCTGTGTGCACTATTCGGAGTTCACTCCGTCACGGAGGGGTAGGGTCGAGGGGGTGATTTGGGATTGGGCCTCCGTCTCCTTGGGAGGTGCGAGGTCCCAGACGCACACCCTGTCACCTGTGGTGTCCCTCAAGGGTCGGTCCTCGGGCCCACTCTGTTCACCATGTACACTCTGCCCCTTGGCTGTGTCATCAGCAAGCATGGAATATCATTCCATTGCTACGCTGATGACACGCAGCTATATATAAAGACGGACCCTATCCCACATGCTTCCTCACAGTCACCATCATCATCACCGTTCCCATCAACATCCCTTAACACCTGCATTGAGGAGATAAAAGCTTGGATGCAACAAAACTTCTTGCAGCTCAATAGCTCCAAAACAGAAGCTGTTTTAGTTGGCACACCAAATCAGGTCCAGTCATCCCCCATAACCCACATTACCTTTTCTGGCCAAAACATACCCCCCTCCACAGCAGTTACCAACCTGGGTGTAAGATTTGACAGACATCTGACCTTTGACACCCACATCAAACACCTGTGCAAAACCTCCTTCTACCTCAGGAACATTGCAAAACTCCATCCCACACGCTCCCAGTCAGATGCTGAACAACTGGTCCATGCCTTCGTCTCCTCAAGGCTCGATTACTGCAACGCTCTCCTCATCGGGACTCCTAGCGGGAGCCTTCAGAAGCTCCAATACGTACAGAACAGTGCCGCTAGGATCCTGATGAGGGTGAGAAAATACAACCACATCACACCCGTTCTTCATTCCCTCCACTGGCTTCCTGTCTCATTCAGGATTAAATACAAGATCGCACTGCTGACCCATCAATGCATCCACGGGAACACTCCTCCATACTGAAGGAACTCCTCACATCACAAACCTCCACACACACAACCTCAGCTCCACAACCAACCATCGGCTTCGCCCCCTGAGGACCAAACTCCACACAATGGGGGATCGGGCTTTCTGTGCAGCTGCTCCTCACCTGTGGAATTCCCTCCCAGACCACCTGAGGACTCCACAGACCACTTCAAGATAGGCCTAAAAACCTTTCTTTTTAAAAAAGCTTTCGATTCAACTTTTGCTTGTTTTTATTATGCCTCCTGTAGCACCTTGGGGTTGCTGTTAGCAATGAAAGGTGCTTTACAAATCAAATGTATTATTATACATCAAAGAAAGACACCTCAGATCTATATTATCATTATTCTGCCTTGTGTCATTTTCTATCAAAGTTGTAAGACCTTCTGCAGAAGATGTATTCATCATGCCGGTCATACACAGTGTCATAGTCCTGGTGGCTACAAATACAAGCACAAAGCACTAAAACCAGAAGCAAATATTTCCTTTCATCCATCTCCATGACTGTTGCTTCACTGAATGCACACAGAACAAATGGCAGACAGCCAAGATATTCCCCCAAGAAGTGGGAGCAGCAAGTGCCACAAAGTAACTTCAGACTCAGACTGGAAGGTAAGGAGGAACATCAGTTATCATCGCTGTGGGCTGAGACAAATTCCCCTGCAGTGGGAAAGCACAGAGACATATTTATCATATCTATGCTGGACTTACCCAAAGTAAACTAGTTCGCTGTTGTGCTGCAAAATTTCTGTTGTAAACTTTTTTTAACAGTCTTCATTTCAAAGAAAAAGAAAATGGAGTATCAGTGAAGCAGGAGCCTTTAAAAGTGTTTAATAATCTTACATATTTTTGGGTCTTCTAAACTAGATTCACCAATAACTGTCAGTGCTTTCACTCTGCAGGAGTTCGGAGTTCCCTTCATGGAGACCAGCGCCAGGTCAGGTCTCAATGTAGAGCTGGCCTTCAACGGTGTGGCGAAGTGAGTATCGTTCTCTGTACGAGTGTTGTGGATCGGTCTGATTAAGACACGTTTCTTCATTTTAAGATGAAGATGATCTAACTGCACAATACTGTCATTAAGGAATATAAAAATGTGATTGATGTGAATGTAAAACACTTTTTAATTCAAAACTTGCTAACTTTTCTACTCCAGACTTGAGTTATTGACTCAACTAGAAAAAAATATATCTGTTAAACCCTTTAAAATGTCAAAAATCCAGAATGTATGAATATTAAAATAGTTGTTTAGTTGAACTGCTTGACTACTTCACCCTAATTCTCATGTATATGCCATGCATTTTATATACTTATCTAAAAAACAATCATCTGCTACTTAGTAATTATTTATCTAATATATCATTCCAATAGCTTGCATATAGACTCTTATTTCACTACTTCACTTTTTTTAAACTATTTTTCTTTTTGTATTTACTTTTAAATATTTACTTGCACTATATTTGTCTGTTTTTCTATATTATTGTGTTGCACTGTTGGAGAAGCCTGTGACCTAAGATTTTCATCGACATAACTACTCTGTAGCTATGTTCGTATGACAAATAAAGAACCTTGAAACGTTGTGCTTACATAACACTTTCCTACATTCGTTTTTTGAGAAACGTAAGACACAAAATGATACTTTGCAGTGTTTACGTTGGCTGCATTTTGTTTCAACTCACCTTTTAATCTCTTTTTGTCTCAGGGAGCTGAAGCACCGCTCTATAAAGGATCCCATTGAGAAGTTTAAGCTCCAGGAGTATGTAAACAAGGAGATGAAGACCACCGGATGCTGCAGGTCTTAAAGCCTGCCCACATCATCCTCTGGATCTGAGAGAGTGTGTGTTTATGTGTGAGGATCACTCGTGTTCGTACTCTAGGTTTTCCTATCTGGCCTGATCTGAGATAAGAGTCGGCTCCAGTAATAAATCTTTTTGCCCTTTATTTTTCTCCACTCTCAAATCGCCCTCCATCTGTTGTTCTGCACTCCTCTCACTGCCCTATTCTGTTTTGTCTGTCCTGCTTTTCCTCAATCATCTCCATCCTGCAGCTGTGAAAGTAGCCCCGTAGTGTGGTGTGCAAAAGATAGATGCAAACCCTGCACAACTCCATTATTAACATGTTAATGGACATTGCCTGCCGTAACTGTAGCTGCATGACATTTTTAACCCAGAATCAGGCACCACCCTTTAGGTTTAATTGTAAAGGGATTTAAAACTGTTTACAATATACTTTGTTCTGTAATGCTATTTATTTCTCACATCCATTTAAAATGTTGGTATTTCTGGTTGAATGTTCTCTTCTTGAAGAGCGTGTGGATGAATGTTAATATAAAAGATGTATTTTGATGTGTTTGGTCCATGGTCTAGTGTTAATTTCAGTTGATAAACAGGTTCCTTGGAGCCAGTTTAGCTCACCAGCATAAACTCAATCTAAGCATTTCCATGATTCAGCTGTGGATATAGGGAAACATGTCTTTAATCATGTATATTGCTATTCTGTATACAAAGATATGATGTACAGAAGAGCATCGTGAGCCACATTAAAGTATTTTATTAGATTTGAATTCATGCTAGATGCAAACATGAAATATACAGTAGTTTAAACAAGCATTCAGAAACAAGGCAGTACATGGGTCAAAGAACCTTAAACATGTTTGGTATGTTTTCAATATTAGAGGATCAATGTTGAGTCTTGAAAAGCTCTAATACTACCTTTCTTCTAAATTAATATTTATGCTTTAGTTATTAAATTGTTTAAATCAGGATCTTACAAACACGATGTGAAACATTTTCTTTTCATAACTGTGGAAAATAGCACTTTAGATCGTAGATAAGAGTGTGTGCAATTGTTGGGGGTATATTGGGGAAATTAAGACCTACAGTATTGTGTACGACACACAGATGTGTATATTTCTCTTGTTTTATTAGTCAGTGTGCAAACATTAGTAGGCAGCTTTTTTTCCATTCATGGATATATAAATGGGTAGTTAGTGCCATGCTTTCTGAAATGTCCGACGAGTACGTTTTCTTATAATCTGTTAACAGGATTAAACTGTTCTTTGTAAAAGAAGCATAGGCCTCTTTTTGTACAGCTTGCTTTGGTAGATTTCACTTTATGTCTAGAAACTGGTTATCTCTGTAAAGTATGTACTGCACTTTTTCATATTTCTTGAATCTTGATGTTCAGAGTAATGTATTATTGGTTCCACTACTTTTTAATGTGCACCTTCTTTCCTGTAACTGAAAGTTAACTACAATAAAACACAGGGAATGTGGCTTTTATCCTTAATAGTGACCCCATTTCAGTTTTACTCAGACAACTTCGCAGTGCAGAACATGAGTTGTAAAACGCTGTGTGGTGGAGAATAAAGTGTTGGTAACACTTAAGCAGGGCACTCGTATTATATAAAGGCGATGCTGCCCCATCGCAATACTGCGCAAAAGCATCTGCACACCTCTCTTTTGTGCATTTAGTCCTGGGCTAGTACAAGTCCCTCAAGTTTTGGGTGGGGGTAAGTGTAAAGCTTGTCCTTTGTCTCCCTCTGCTGGATAAATAATCATATCACTTAAGTCAATACTTGAAAAGGATCACAATATGTACTGGTTTACAAAGGGAATTCAATTCTTAAATGTGATTGAAAAAAAATCAATGCAGTTAATATTTAGCTGCATGAATATATATAAAATTAAGCAAACCTGCAATGCTTGGCACTTATTAACATATAGCAGATATATATTAAAAGCTGCACATAGCAAATCAGACAATTACAAAAATAAATACATTGAGAATTAAATATTGTACCCCAACATGAAAACAAATGAGTATATACAGACCATGTTTGTATTGTTCCTGATTTACAGAATCTTTGCAGTTTGTCAGATATAACTGGCCAGAAGGGTTCTGTTTGTACATTTGGTTGAAATGCAAGGCTTCTTCAGTTGTATTAAACATCAAAGTATTTTAAGTATTCATACTTGGAACATAGAAAAACTTATTTTGACATCTGAGCAGCAACAATTCTGATTGCTTCAAGCAATCTTTTGCACTTTAAGGTCAAGATGACTGACCTCTTTCACGTATACAGTATACTGTAAGTCACATAACAGATGAGGGAGTTAGGAGTGATTCTGAGCAGGATGGTACAGTGAAGGAGTCACTGTGGGAATGCCAACGGTCTCACCTTCAGGTCTTTTTCTTTGTCACCCTTAAGTCTTTATGAAGACTTCAATAATGAGACTAAAAACATATCTCAGGCCCTTCTCTTCCGCCAGATCCACTCCCTGCACCAACAGGTCTTCAAACACTACGACAGTCATGGTTTGTGCTTAAAGTAGGCCTCCACTGTAGAGAGAATATAAACAAATATATATCAGATTCCAACAATGAGGGAAAAAGAGCTAAGTAACGATTTAACTTAGTTGGCTGTTTAACTCACCTGCGTACTCCTGAGGCTGCATTGGTCTGTTGATAACCGTCTGAAATGCAGCGATCCAGTCTTTCTGATCTTCTTCAGTCTCACACGCACAGAGAAACTTCCTGTCTGGGGTTACTATGGTGATTCCAAACTGCCAATGGTAGCCCTGGATATTCGGGGGGAGGCCCGGGAGCACGGTGTAGCTGTTTTCCCTACTGCCAATGAACACCTCGCCTCGCGCATAGGCATCCTGACAGAGGAGTGAGGAACACAGAAAAACTGATTTGTAGTTTTCACTATGGGGCGCTAAAGCCAAAAGCTAGATTTATCTTAGATAGATCTAATAGGAAAATTAACATCTAATACGATTTTGAAGATATTTCCCCTTTAAACAGACTAATACACAGTAGGAAAAAGGAACACAGCACTATCTGCTGGTCACATACACATAAAGGGGTTTATTAATACAAACAGTTTTGATACCAGTGGGTCTTTGAAGTACATGAGCCTCCTGTCGTCCATCGTGAACCATCTCTTCTTGAAGCCCTCTGTGTGCTGTGGGACAAACATGGTATTAGCTCAATTCAATCAGCAAATGTATAACTTTGCTTTTATACTTTGCAAGACACTGTTATAGGTTTAGCATATTTCTCTAACCTATACATCATTTGTAAAAAGAGTATTCCATTACCTTTGGACCTGTCTTCTCCATGTAACCTTCCTTTATGTAGTTCCTTGTTAGCTTTTGCAACAACTACACAAACAAAAAAGTGAATAAGTAATCAATGAGTGTGAGTGTATGTATGCAGGGCCTAAAACAGATTCCCAGAAATAGTGTGACAAAACGTTTTTATTTAACTATTATTTATAATTGAACTACTAAGTATTTATGTTGTTTTTATTTCTCCCAGTCCATCAATCCAATTAGCATTACTTGTCATTTTTAAATCGGAGAAAGTAATGCAAAAAATGTACTGTACTCACCTCAGATTTGGAAGCTCCCGGAAAAGCCACCTCCAGGTAGTGATACCTGGCAGCTCTAATGGCGTTGAACCAGTCCACCATTTCCTTCAAGAAAGGACATCAGGACTTTTAGTGACAGACTCTTACTGAAGAATATTCTCCTCAGTCACAAAGTCTGCACTGATAATCCATAAATACCCCAGCAATACATTAGGCACACATTACAAGACAAAATAGCTTTTTCCAAATGGCATTTTAAAAGCTCTAAAGCCAAGGGAGATGTGTTCCATTTGAAAGAGACCAGCATATTGTCACAATTGTACTTATTGTGCTTTATGAGTTTTTGGAAGCCTTTAGCAATTAAGGATGAATAGTTATTATATAAATAAACTTCTAATACACAGCCTTGTAATGACAAACCATTTCCACTAGAGGGACTCTTATACCTTTTCCTACAAACACTCCTGCTCTTTTCTTCCCCTACCAAAAAAACCTAAACAGCATCACTGCCCCTCACCTTTCCATCCTCCTGGTAGATGAAGATATTCCGAGTGCTGTTGTCCTTCAAATATGTTATCTGCAGGCCGTTGTTAACGCCGATTTTTGTTGGCTGGAAAGTGGCATTCACAGTGTTGATCTTCAATATCGCTTTGGGCTCTCTGGCCTACAGAGAGGAAAAACATTGTTAGAATTATATGAATAGAATAGAAAATAATGGAGATCACTGCATATCTTCAGAGAGTGACTTATTTTGAACAACGGCAGATTTAAACATTCCTCGTCAAATCAAATACAGATTTAGTAAAACAAATAGACAGTGTTATAAAACACTCACATCATGCTTGTTGAAATACTTCAAAACACCTTCCCGTTCTGACAGAATAAATTTCCGGCTGAGGAACTGTCCGTTGTCTCTGCCTCGTTTCCATAGAAACCCCTCTCTGTAGCCTGCCACAAGGGTCCCGTCACAGTGACAGAGAGGATGAATACAGAGGGAAAACACACACATTTTAGACAAAACATTCCACAAATCTAAGATAAGAATTCACATGTGAGAAAATCCAAAATGGATTAATATAAAGGGAAAATGAAGCTATGACAGACTCTGCGGGAAATTAAGCCAAATTAATGCTTACATGTTGGTCGTTATTAAAAAATGTGCCTTGAAACTGTATGTAATGTTTCATTACGCAGCAGTTTCCATTTGAGAGTGTAAGAGATCTTTAAGCATGTCATTACATGAAACTGATCCGGAAACAATAGAGACCGCTGAAAGCTTCTACGTTACAAAGACCTGTCATATTGTTTGTGCACTTTAGCTTTTGTGGTCAACATTCTCAGCAGCAGTGGTGAGAGGAAACTCCTCTGTGTCATAAATAATTCAGCTTTAACTACAAGGCTGAACATTACTGAAAGAAACTTGACACACATGCCGTCCCCCACACACGCATACACATACACACACAAACACGTCTCACACACACACACACACACACACACACACACACACACACACACACACACACACACACACACACACATATCTTGTTGGCTCTGTTCTTGACAGTGGCCTCTCTGTGCCCAATATCCAGCATAGGCCAACAGAAAGAAATGCATCGTCATTGCTCTATGTTCAACGGCCAATATAGACCCACTACATTGCAATATTCAACACAATTATTTTAACTCTAAATATCTGAGAAATGGATTTGAATTACTATAATAAAGTGACTCTTTATTTAGGGTTTCCAGATTAAATAAACAAGACGTGTTTGCACAGCTAAGGAACCTAGAGACTAGACATTGCTCATTAGCTGGTATTATCTAAAAAAGAATATTGCAAACTACTTAAATATTTGTATTGTTATTTTTATTATTTTATTTGTAGCAAGATACTTTTACCACTTTTTAGCATATTCTATTATCATTTTCATTTGATTTAATTTGAGAGCCCATAAATTTCAGTTCCAACTTGACTGAGGGTGGCGTCTATAATCAGAAATATAAAAATAACCCCCTGTGATACAGTAGAAACAACCTATAAAAGTATTTCCCCGGAGTTGTACAAGAGAAGTATTTGTGCTACAAAAGTGCAATGCAATGACACGCAAAGAACAGAGATGTCTTTCGAGAGACTTGCCAGTACATTGCCACTCTCCTTTGTGAAATAAAACTGATAACTTCCGATCCATTTGGCCCTTCATTGCTTCTTGTACAGTAATAAAGTAGTCATGATGTGGGAAGCACACAGCAGTAAACTTCTGGTTGATAAATGGCTTCATCAATTATTTATTAATCTAGAAGTGTTGCTCCTCCGCAGAGAGGAGGAGGGTCAGAATGTGGAGAGGAGAACAAGAGAATTCATTCACTGTTACAACAGGGAGTTAAATATGTGGAGACACTTGGGAGAGTATGGCACGTTTTGTATGTCTTTCTTCAGGTTTATACATATCGGGGCTCTTCTTCCCTGGCATAAAATCTAGAAGTAATGATATATAGAACATTTGTACACAAAAGAGGCCATTCTCCCTTCGTGGCAGAGACACAGAGCCACATGCTCCTCAGCCTCTGCACAGCACAACATAGGAGGCCATTGACAAAGAGGCAGAGACACAGTGGGAGAGTTAGACAGTCATGAGACTCAGATATGATCTTTTATACCTTAAAGTCAGGTTTTGACTTTCCTCGGTTTCCCCGTTCAGCTCACAGTGAAGGCATAACTGAAATGACCTAATGATGTATGGCCTGAGGAGGTTGCCCAATTGTAACCGTGTTACAACATTTGTGTGACACTAACACTGTGGCTCTAAAAATGACCAAACCCTTTCAGGGCGGGTGTGGAGAAACATGTTGTTAACCTCACCTCCACTCAGACATTTTATCACCATACGCACATCTGTAACTAGGTCAACAAGAGCTGCAACAAGAGGAGACTGTGTTGTTCCACTAAGGAAAAGTTCATTTAGCCAATCTTCATTTTCTTTTAAAGCTGCACAACAGTGGAACTCAATCCCAGTAACGATTAGAGAACAAAACACCTGCAGTTTATTCAAATCTAATTTAAAAACATGGTGGAAAATCAGCTCTGTCAACACTGACACAATCTGCACTTTACAACGCTCTGGTTGTACACATGTGCCTTGACCTGTTGCTATCTGTCTGCTTTGTGAATATGTATTTTTGTTTTTATGTTTTTATTTTTATATATGCTTTTATTATAATATAAGCATCTATGTTGAATGTTGTTTTACTGATTTTATTTACCTGTCATTTGAAGTGACATTTTTTTTTAGGATGACTATCAACATCTGTCCAGGGACTGCAGATGAAAAATAGCCTGTTGGCTAACTCTGGCGCATTTACAGAAATGTTAATCAATGTGCACTGTCCCTGTCAAAAAAAAATAAAAAAAATATGTCCTCCACATGTTCAACCGAAGAATGGCCACAACCCATGTCTTCAATAAGGTTAACTATGACTCTATGTTGCACAACTTCCTGTTTCCGGCACACAAAAGGAACAAAGGAAAGCACCCACTAAAACCTGATAGAAGGCGTATTTGGTGACTATCTTTATCAGGAAAAACATATGACACATTACAGACATGTCTCACTATAATGACAGCACCCAGTGCCTACACTTTTGAACCCTAGTGAGTTTACTTCTGACTAAATATATCGGAAGTTGCATTCAAGAACTGTGTGTTCTTTTTCATTCAGTGCTAGAATTTAACTTTAAATCCCCCTAATATAAACATGTAATTAATGTTTTATTTTGAAAGCAGATGTAGGTGTTTATAAATGTATTGATCTTTGTCGTTTCCATACATCTGCTACAACATAGAAATCATCTACCAATCACAAATTGCCTTACCTTTTGTGTTAAGTTTAGTTGAAACAGATAACCATCCCCTTACAACTGCATTATAATGTGTCATTACCAATTGTTCAAAATGGTTGGTGTTGCCGTCAAACACTGGAAAAACAACTGATGAGTATTTGTTTCTTTTAGCTGAGTAATATTTCCACTACTTTAACTCACTTAACATGGATGTAGTCAAAGGTCTTGAACATGGACACAGCTACAAGATTCTAGAAACTCAGGAGATAGTGACGGCATAATCTTTGCCAGTCACTTTGCGGGGGCATCCATTATTGATTAGCTGAGTCTGAAACGCAGACAGGTTGGGGCCACTGTCTCTCTTTAATGAGGCTGCAATGTGCGATAAACCAAAAAACATTTGTCATTTGTGACACAGCAGTCGCACAGACACATGATTCAGCACAAAATATCAAGATACGGGTTCAATAATACACATTTAGTGAGGAAGTCAATGAAAAAATCATTTCACACAGTTAACCGTGAGAAAAGGGTGACACATATTCAAGTAGGCATTCATATAGGTCGGTGTGGATAAGAAAAGATCGCATGTAAAGCAGAATAAAAAGGAGGACGTGAGGAGCTGATGTTGGACAGCAGTGTTCTTCCCTTATTGACTAACTCTAATTGTGTAATTGTCAGTTGATAAGAAATGTATGATGCAGTTTTCCCTGCTGAGGATTCATTCCATGCTGAATAAGTGGTTGTGTGTGAGACACAAACAATTACTTGTTTTCCTGAGTAAGCATAAGTATAATGTGCAGGGCCGGCCCTTGGCATAGGCAGTATAAGCGAAGCATCCATCCATGGGGGGGGTGCCGAAAATTGGGAGGAAGAAAGCAAAAAAGTAATAATATTTAATAATAAAACAATTTCCAAATTTGGGATCAATAAAGTACATCTTATCATCTTATCTTAACAGAACTACGCCTTCATTGCGTACAGCGCCCATCAACTATGGCGCCCCCCTGTAGTCAGGTAAGTTGAAGTTTTGGGGCGTAGTTTACAAAGGCTGCATCACCGATCTTCTTATGACTCTTTCTGGTGACCTCTAAAAGACCTGCATTTGATGATCGCAATGTTCTGGTGGGTGTGTAGTTTATTAGAGAGTCAGCAATGTAGCTGGGTCCTTGTCCATTTAGAGCTTTTTATGTGAGGAGAAGCACCTTAAAATCAATTCTAAAAGTTACAGGAAGCCAGTGTAGAGTAGCTAAGACAGGAGTAATGTGTTCCCTCCTTTTGGTATTAGTTAGTAGATTAGCTGCAGAGTTTTGAATGAGCTGGAGTCTTTCAATACTTTTCTAGGGGAGACCAGTGAATAGTGCATTTCAGTAGTCTAGTTGGCTAGATATAAAAGCATGAATTAGCTTCTCTGCATCATTTTGATTTATGAATGGTCGTACCTTCGCTATGTTTCTGAGAAGAAAGAACGCTTTGTTTAAATGGTATACTCTCTGATGATGTCGCCGAGCGGTAACATATAGAGAGAAAAGAGTAATGGACCTAAACAGCTCCTTTGTGCAACCCCATAGCGGCTTTCATGTGATGATTAATCAAAAGTCAATTGAATTGTAGTTACCGTTGATGGAACAGTGTTAACTTGCTAGCTTACTTTTAGACGATAACAAGGTTGTTTGTTTGCTAATCAATAGTTCTATTTAGAGTTAACGTCAATTACTCCCATCTTAACCCATAAGGACCCACCGTGTCACGGGTGTCACATGAACTTTAAATGTTCTGGAAAGTTCCCCATACAGCTTTAGCCTTGTTTTTATCTCATGAAGTCCCCAAGTGACTCACACTGAACAGTCTGGTGGGTCATGATGCAGGACATTTGATTTTGTGTTCCCATAACAACATGTCCAAGATGGCTAACACATGTTAGCTAGCTACATTTCAAAAGCTTTTTTTTGTTGCTAAAGGTAAAATTCAAGCCATTTAAGAATTAAAATGCTTACATAACATATCCTTTATTACATTTAACCTGTTGTGGAAACATTTATTGATCAAATTGATATGAAACAAATGAGATAAATATCTCATTTGGGACTTTAACCCTAAACATTCACAGTAAACCCAAAGTGACATATATGCACAATTAGAAATATTATTATTATCTGCGCAGTTAATTTAGCTGATTCAATTATATTGAGTTAATATGTTCTTATTATTCAATTCAAAGAATGTTCAAACTAATTTAAACCAAAAAAATCCTCCTCATTAATTAAAGTGGACCTTTCATGCTATATTTGAATAATATATTGTAGGGCCATACCTATATAAGGTATATTTATACGTTTTCTTTTTCAAAATACCAAACAGATCATGCATTTTAGCCATGCTTCATTTCGCTCTATTATGCTCCCCCCCCACCCCTGTCTTTGCATGCGCTGCAGCTGACCACGCCCCCCTGCAAAGGAGGGGGCCGAGTTACGAGCTGTTTCCATGCCACGGCAACCTCTCATTCCCCTGATTGGTGGAGAGTTGGCCATATAGGCGGAGCTCCTCGTCACTGACGTCAGAATCTTTTCAAATCTGTATCAGTCTGTATCAGATCCGTTAAAGCCCCGTTTTTAGAGATTTTGGGTATGGAGGAAAAGAGAGAGGGTTGTGTTTTCTGACACTTGGTGAGTTCCCTGACACACCGGGGACACATATTCATGTATAAAAGACGTACAAAGGTGCATTTTGCATGATAGGTCCCCTTTAAGTTAAAAATAAGAGTTATTTTACCATTAAAGCCCAATGTGACATATATGTCACATTTCAGATATTTGACACTAGGGGGGGTTTCTTGTCAGAAATGTGTTCTAGGTGGTCTATTTAGTCTAAATTATGTTCCCCTTCATTTCCCCAAAAGTAGAAATGGGTCCGGGTTCTTATGGGTTAAATTCCATACCTTAGCCTTTATCATTAATATGCTATATTACACTGCACTTAACTGCTTCTTTGCCATCTGGTTGGATGCTAAAGCTGAATCTACAGGTGCATCTAAAAAAAATACTATATCATAGAACTTATTTTCTGTAATTTAATTTAAAAAAATGAAACATTCATATATTCTAGATTCATTTACAGTGAACATTTTTCTTTCTCTTTTCTTTTAATTGTGGGGGGCGCCAGCTAAAATCTTGCCTATGGGCAACCAATTGGTCAGGGCTGGCATGTGCTCATAACAGCAGAGATGTATTCCTACCTGCTGAGTAAGGCTCCTGCCTCTTCACACACTGGAACTCCTTCCTCTCGTACTTGGCTCGGATCCACTGTTCCCGCAGGAGCCTGCACAACAGTTGGAGTTAGACACTCAGCTACGTTTGATGTTTACTCCATGCTAAAATGAATCTGTTGGAAACATCTCATTAACTTCCATGGAAGGCTTTGAGCAATTTCATGCATGCTTTGATCAGAATCAGTGTCAATACATGGCTCATCACCTTGTAATCATCACTTGGGCCTCATGCCATCTATCATGATAAATGAATCTTAACTGTTCATGTTCCCTTAATAATAATCCTTCACATTTATAAAGCATGCAACACCTTGGATGGGAATGCAGCTTCATTATTCTTCTGAACAAGACACCACATAATGTCACCATACTTAATCATCATGCATCATGATATTTAATGTAATAGATGGTTTCCCAAAATGCTCAAAGCTCTCGTCTTTGTCCAATCACCCGTTTCCTTACACTGCATTAAACAATAATCTTTCATAAACACATTGCAGGTCTCTTCTAGTTTTAAGTTGTTGCATATTAATATTTTCAGGACAGTTGAAAAAAAACCTTGAACGAATTGTACTTCCTGATAAAACTATTCTTATCACCGAGTAGTTTTTGCATGTTAGCCTGGCAACGATAACCACTTTTTGCCCTACTTTTAGTGAATGCATCTTTCTGCAGAACAATAGCTGCAGGCTTTTAGATGTTATCAGAAACATTTGACTGTGTCTTCGCAACAAAAACCACAATATATAATCAGCCAAGGTTTGCAATGCTGTTAATCGCTGTTAACACACGCTCCTATAGCTGCTCAAATTCTGGACAAAGGATAAGACCTGAATCAGACATTAAGAAAAGGGTAGAGGAAGACACATCACTCACGTGCAGTCTTTGTGTGTAGGGGTGTAGTAGAAGGCAGGGACTATCTTTTCATACTTGGCCTTGGCTGCATTGTTACCCACAGACTCCATAAACTGCAGAGGCAAGGAAGAGAAACATCTGATCTGTCTGTAAGAGATATCTGTGTGTAATCGTGTATTGTCTGTGCCTTAATGGCCATGAGAGTGTGTATGTGTATTTAGCTGATGTGGAGCACACAAAACACACACACACAAAAACACACACATAATGAGGTGATTGCAGCTCCGTGTTTGTGTGGCTGCTTCATGCCCAGAGGGAGACGGAGCTGCTGCCATGGCTGCTTCTTCTTTTGTGTCTCTGTATTCATCACAGAGAACACTGCTCAGCATGCATAAGCATGCAGCTAGGAAACTAACGATCACACAAACACACAGATCAGGGGAGAAAGACAAAGAAAGGAGCACACAGAGAGAAAGAGCCAATGATGAAACACACCACAAACATGTTGATGCACACCACACTGGAAAGTAGCATACCACAATTCATCTGTATAGGATGTATGAAGTTTAAAAACTAAAAACATTCTTTTCACCTTTTTCTTGATTCATTTAAAGTACTTATGTGTTCTTAAAGTCTGAGAGTCCTAGGATTCAGAACACACACACACGCACACAAAGATATTGGTTGTTGCTGCCAGCTGCTGGCTCATGCCTTTCAGCCGGGCTGAATTGAGTCTGATGACTTGTCTTATTCTTCTAAGCAGGGATGCAGGGGCTCTCTGCGAGGCAGGCATAGAGGCCAATGGCTACAGATGTTCGCTCAAGCCGAGCTAACCAAGGCAGGTCTTCTCTTGTAGAACACAGAGCTTCACCTTCACAGCACACACAGGTCCTTACCTCCGCCTCAGAGGAGCTCCAGGGATCCAGAAGAACAGATTTCACCTTGCTGATCTGAGCAATGTTTTTATGAAGGCCGGAGCAGCTGAGACACATAAACACTCCCAGGGTGTAGGACGCCCACTCCGGATCTGAAAAACATCATAAAGACATAAGTAGATTCACACAAAAAAAACAGCTATAGCTCAATAACAATGTTTTGCACACGACTGCAAAGTCCTCCACTTTAAAATATAATTAACTGTAGTTTGCCATATATTGTCATATTTGTATTGTCCTAAATGATTCGTTGTTTAGCTTTTATGGTTCTTTGTATAGTTACATTTAAATTTGGTGTAAATACTTTTCTTTAGTATTCTTTCTTTTAATGCTAAACAGTGTCTTTAAAATACTTATTTTTCATTATCCTTATATATTAGTTGTTTTGGTTACTATTAAAACTTATTTTTCTTAGATTGTTTATGTTCGCACCGCCAGATACCAAAGCAAATTCCTTGTATGTGTAAACGTGCTGAGTCATGAACTGACAGACACTGATGGCTTCACTATATCTCAAGGATTTCGACCAAAGTAAAGAAAACACAACCAAAACCGTGGTGGAGTTCAGTTTGATGATCAGAACTTGTATTTAGGTTTGTGTGAGAGCAGGCAGTTTTTTCCTTTCCATTTTTCAGGGTGGGGGCAGTAGCTAGAGAGGTACTGTTTCATGTTTCATCTGCACCCCATATCTCCCTTTATACTGTATCTACACAGCAGTTCACATTTACTACATCTGCTTAGAGAGTTGATGAACTATCTTCAAAAACCTTGTGAGTAAGACACATTTACATATCTATACTATGAATACATAGAGTAGATCAAACCTTTATATGCATGTGTGTATCGACGTTGTTAAACTACATTGTTGCCGTTGAGGAAAAACAGATTTTTCAATACATAACACTAACATTTCCTACAAAGCACAATTATTGAAACTGACACTCAAGTAGCAAAACTATGAGCATGTTGTTAGCCTTACACTTTAAAAATATTATACACAAACATACACACACACTTCTCTATTTAACACAGACATATTGCTCTGTATGTGTATTGAAATAACTTGTGTTGTGATTTAGCACTTTGTAAATTAAAATGGCATGACTTTTGAAATATTATTTTGATGCTTTCGGATTTATGCACTTTAAAAATGCAAAAATGAGGGTGCCTGTCTTTTTTTTTTTTATTATCTTTATGAAATATAAGAATTTAAGAATGTATTCTAATATTCTGGTCCAAAGAGAATCTGATTTTATGATCCTTGCTCTTACCATAAAGTTCCAAATATGTTTTCTTCAAATGATTGTATAGATTTGAAACAAGTGTTTCGTTTTGCAAAATATATCTGGGGGTGTTCTGCTACTTGTCTAGGTTTTTCTGTAAATTGCATAATAGTGTTTTGTCAAAAGGATTCCCTTTTTGCAAATACTGCTCAAGCAATCGTAAAAAACAAACAATGACATGACATGCATGCATTTACACTACAGCTACTTTATTTTGAATATTAAAAATTCACAGGCAAAAATGCTGTAAATCAAATAAAGTGACTAGTATGTGCAACATGCCATTTGCACTTACAAAATGTTCACAAGTTGCATTCACACGTTTTTGCTTACTGTGTATGAGTCACTGCCACCTTCAACACCTATACCTAAAAAAACCTGTGATGAAGACTTCTGAAATTAAATACACTGTTTCATATAAACGGTTTATTTAATTAATTTCAGAAGTCTTTTGTTTCAGCACTCATGATATGTTTGCCATATTCTCAAGATGTTTCATTGAAAGCAAATGTGTGTGTGTGCACAGCACCTCCGTATATTTTCCGAATCATTAGTCACATGATGCAAGGTGAGATTACAGTTTCCGTAATGGTTATGTTGAAACTCAGCCAGAGAGCAAGGGCAGGGTCAATGTGTTTGTATCAGTGTGCCGCAGCTCTTTAACCTCTCTAAAGAGCACACACTTCAAAAATAGCACAAGAGCAAAAAAAATGTTACTTCCTTGTGCATAATCACAAAGCTGCACACATGTAAACTGTGCCTCTGCACACAAGAGACAAGAGGCTGATGTGTAGCTAGCCCCTCCCATCTTCTCTGCATGATGTGGGCCTGCTGTGGTTGAGCCCGGTTAACAGAGAAGTCACTCTCCAATAAACCAGGATGCACAAACTAGCCAAGGAATGGAAGAGATATGTCAAGTCCACAAAGTGCATGAAGAACCTGGAAATCACTCGATAATCAATCATAAGAGGAAAATATTCTGCTACTATTTTGAGAAATATATATGTAATGGTAGTGTTTTTTCGAGAAAAAACAAATGAAGAATTTACAAAAATGAGCTTGCTGCATTCACAAAATTACGTTTTCTATACGAATAGTTGGAAAAGTCGTTTAATGGATAATATAAATACTTTATTCAATTGAGTTAATCTGGCACCTTTTTAACCCGAAGCAACACCAAGTGAATATTAATAATTAAACAAACTAGACTTTTGTGACTCTCTCAGGCTATAGATGTTTCAGAAACCACGCCCGTTTGCATGTACTTAACTGCAGATGTGATAAGTGAAACCAAGGTGTGACAATCAGGGTGTGAAACTACAAGTGCACATGCAATAGAAAATCCATACCATTTGAACACACATACTATAGATCTACAAGTCTTTTATATTAACATCCATACACTAAATACAATACAATATTTTATCGCTTCCTCCATAAGAATCTTTCCAAATTCGTTGCTCACATTATGAGGACATTTGTTATGTCAACTGTCATGTATTTCATAACCATGCCTTTCCTAGGCTACAGGTCAGAGAAGAGAAACTTAAGGACCTTGTGAGAAAGTACAAGATACACCGTAAGAAATGCTGGTTTAAAGTTAACTATTTGTAGCTTGTAAAACCCCACTGGAATAACAATGAAGTAGGACATTCATAAAGGCTACTATGCGGGTGGGAAGTAACTAAATACATTTACTCAAGTGCTGTAGTTAAGTACAATTGTGAGATACTTGTGCTTTACTTGAGTATTTCCATTGTATGCTACTTTGTACTTCTACTCCACTACAATTCAGAGGTCAATCTTGTACTTTAACTCCACTACATTTATGTTATATCTTTAGTTACTTTGCAGATTTGGATTAATAATGTGAAATATAATCAACACTTAAATAAGACTTTAATTACACCTGGAGTAAAATCACAAGCTAACCTGCAGTATACAAAGTCATTCAAACTAGCTGCACCTTTACCAGCTTTAATAACACTTTAATGCATCAATAATTATAATCAAAACATATCATATATTACTCTGAAATTGACCAATCTTCATAATTAGTACTTTTACTTTGGTACTTTAAGTATATTTTTGATACTAATACCTTTGTACTTTTAATAGAGTATCCTTTGAATGCAGGACTTTTATTGTAACAGAGTATTCCTACACTCTGGTAGCCTACTACTTTTACTCACCTCTGACCATATAATATAAAAAGATGTGTTTTCACATCAGTTTGTCATCATCTGTCAGTGACTGTCCTCCAGCCTACCTGCAGCTCCACAGTCGGCACAGTTTCCATTCCCAGGTTTTTCCAAAAGCAGCTTCACACGCTCCCTGATCTTGTGTTGATCCGAAGCCATGCTGTTCACGATTCTGCCGAGACGCCTGCACAGCGGCTGAAAACCTCAAACTGTCTTGCATCGAAAGTAAAATTTCCGCCCGTGGTAGCGATGGAGGTAGAAGTAACGCGCTTAAATAACTTACAACAAGGCTGTCATTTTTAGGCGGAGGGTGAAAGAATAATGGGGCTGTTCAGTGTTGACGCTATGAAACCAAGCCCAGATAGACGCAACAATAAATGCATTTGAGTTGTATGTTTCTTTCTACGGAGTGAGACCTCCAGCGGTCATTGTTATTGTATGAAACGCTCTCACGATACGCCTCTCAGACAGTGATGATCTGTTTACCTCCTCCTTCAATCACAGTGAAGTTAGTTTTATGGATATCTAGCAGCGAAAGGAGGGTTAGCTGCTCACATAGAAATAAAAGATACTCAATTAAATTCCCCCCCAAAAGAAGCAGTCCTTCTTGCTCACTGTAGTTATACAATGCTGCATTGATTTAGAGTCAGTCAGTCTCACATGACGAAGAAACTATTAAAAAAAATAAGGCCACAAATAAAGTTTAATTAGACTATTTGTAGAAAATAGTAGAGGCGCCAACATAACATTAGGTTTTTCTTATGTTTCCAGTGTAGTAATGCACATTGTATGGATTGGGAGTCAGTGGGGCACGACTTGGAAAATATTGAGAAATGTAAGCTTTCATTAAAAAAGAAACTGCATACTTTTCATAGATGTATTTGAGTTAGCGTGACATGTGTACCACCCAAGGATGAATAGAGGCCTCACCGGCGCAACAAAACTCATGAGATTGAGAGAAATGCGTGTGCACAGGCCCAAACAGACCTTTATTAGCAACAACTGACATTTTTAAAATTCCCTGTGTGAATCTTTACCCAACTGAGACACAGAAATCAAATAACAGTACGTTTCAGCAATTTTATTTTTCAAAACATCTAAAATGTAGTACATGGTAAAAAGAAGTCTCAATTTAAAATATTGGTAGATTGGTAGTGGAGCGCAAACTCAACAGCCGAGACAGCCTTTCAGGGTCAACAAAAAATATGAAAAGAAACTCACATTTTCACAAAAATAATAAAAAAAAACGTTTCCACTTCTACATGCAACTAGATGTTTATGTTGGCTACAATGAAGACAGTTTCATTTCTCATGAGTCCATGGGATCTTGGAAAGGAAGAACTCCAGCTGATCTGGTGTCCCAGATTCTAAGAGATCACTTGGTGTCAGGAGGCAGGAAAGCGCCTATCTAGAGGAGTTAGAGCTGGAGCGAGAGCGGTGGCGTCTGCGACCAGGAGACCTGGAGCGAGAGCGGCGCCGTACCGGGGAGCGCCTCCGTGGGGAGCGGGACCTGCAAGGATAACAAGATTAAATGAAAATTCGGACACCCTCTCCAGAAAGGATCTGGACAGTGTGACTGCATTGGCCGGCAGTAGTAAGATGAGGAACACAAATGAGTAGCAGATCAAAGTTGAGGGTCGAAGGATACAGTATCTTGTTTTCTGTACAGAAACCCCAAAGGGCTTCTTCTTAATGGTGATATAGGGATAAATACATCAAATCTATTTGACTCGACTTTGTTAAGCTCTGTTGTTGTCGTTCTGCTGAATGTCTATCATACCACGTTCACTTGGAGAAGTCCTTGTACATACTTGGCCGATAAAAAGAAAGTTGCAGCCATGACCATAAACAATGGGTCAAATATGTTGCTACAAAGAAAATACAAATTCTAAAACAAGGATGCATCACATACTCATCATTAACCCGGCAGCAGAAATGATCTATACAATCAGCAAAGTCAATTCAGTTTCCAACTAAATATGAAATATGGCCTGGGTTATGGTACAGTATAATGGCAAGAAACTCTTTTAACAAGAGGACATTTGTGCAAAGTTTGAAGAATTCTCTCAAGGCAGGCCAAACATATCACGGTCACAACAACGGGACAGACAGAAAATCCCAAAACATTTTGGTCCTGGCCACAGCTGTTGTCAGGATAAAAAAAGAAAAACATAAAAAAAAAAACTATGATGGAAGAATTAGCAGACTTAATGGTCTCACCCAAAGAACAGCAACATGTCTTTTTTATATTCAGAAAGGCTCAATTGTTACCGATTGGCACAGCACAGCTACCGATTGACATGACTACTGAATTTAAATCCTTGAATGTACCTTCTCCTCATGCGTGGTGGACTGCGACGCCACATAGGTGGTGGGGGGGGCATTCTGCGAGGGGGAGATGGGCGACGCGGTGGAGGGCGGATTCGTTGGGCCAGAACAGCAGACGCACTGATTTCTTGTCCATCAATCTGACCTATCAGAGCAAGTCATCACAGAAGGTTATTAAACACACATGCAGGGTGTGACGGTGTGAGGCAGAGGCACTAAAGGAAACATGTTGGCCTACCTCCGTCCATGTGTTTCAGGGCCTTCTGGGCCTCCTCGGGAGTCTCAAACTCCACATAGGCGTAGCCTTTGGACAGGTTCGGGTGGATCCTGTCTAATGGCATTTCAACCAGTTTGATTTTTCCATAAGTAGCAAAGATCTCCTGGATGTGTTCCTGTGCAAAAAAGACAGCATGATTATGAACCAGAACCATGTAACAGACAACTTTGATTATCTGTGAAGGAATGCTGTTATTATTTTAATTCATAAAATAGACCCAAAACAAGAAAACAAAGAGCTAGTTTAACGGATAATAAACAATTAATTCAATGCTTCATTTTTTACTTTACTGCAGTTCAATTCTTTTTCAGGAGATGATGATTATGTTCTTATCTACCTGCCATGATGTTACTGAAGTAGTGCCATCATCTCAAATCAGGTTATATCATACGTTCTGCTATTTAAACACTTTTTTTTTTTAATCCTCAGCTTACCTTGGTGACATTTCTGGTCAGCCGGCCTAAGTGAACTTTAGTTGGTTTGGGACTTGGGCTTCTCTTCCTCCGCTCCTTATCATCTCCCCTTTTCTGTGTTTTTGACCTGCAGAATCACAAACGATACAAAATCATTGATTGATTTTATCACGACTTAAAACAAGCGTGAATACAAGACATCATAGAGTATAATTATTGTGTAGCTGAAATCGAAAAAGAAACTCACGCTGATCGGGAGCGGCGGCGGTTGTCATGGCGCCTACGGCTGGGGCTCGGGGAGCCTGAGGAGCTGGAGGAGGAGGAGCGAGAGCTGGAAGAGCCCGAGCGGCTGGAGCCAGAGGAGCTGGATCCACTGGAGGAACCCGAGCTGGAACCAGAGCTGCTGCTTGAAGTTGAACTAGATCTGGACCTGTTTAGCATCAAAGAA
The DNA here is from genome assembly GCF_902827115.2 of Pseudochaenichthys georgianus. Lineage (NCBI taxonomy): Eukaryota > Metazoa > Chordata > Actinopteri > Perciformes > Channichthyidae > Pseudochaenichthys > Pseudochaenichthys georgianus. The sequence continues at coordinate 22,144,246 of NC_047510.2, forward strand.
AAAACAGGTTAGGTACAAAATGTATCACTTAATTTTCAAATAAACCTTAATTATGATATAAATAATACAACCAACCTGCTGCTGCTGCCAGTGGAAGCACTGCGGTGCTTCCTTGCCTTGTCCCGTCCTCTTTCTTTGTCTCCTTCCTTGGTACTAGTCTTTTCTTTGCCTCTGTCTTTAGTTTTTTCCTCTTCCTTCCGCTTTGTAGGTGACGGTGCCCTAAAACAAGAGGCAAGCGGCTGTTACTTTGAGATCAGAAACTTTATGGAGCTACAAAAACCAACAATTTGTCTAACATGTAGACGTAAAATGTCCGTAAGTAGTGACATATGCCGATCACGATTCTCTAGAGACCAAGTTAATTAGAGTTGATGCTGTTTATTGTTTTTATTTTATTTATAATTTGTTTCCAACTTTAAAGATTTTTAGACTTTGATGCCTGAACACATTGCTGCTGTAACAATTTCAAAATGTGGGATTGATAAAGTTAATAAAATTGGGAAAAGTTATCGTTGCAGCAGCATGTAAAACAAGCAGCATGTAAAACAAGTATTGCACATACAATATAAACATCTCAAAATGGAAGATAAAAAATACTTAAGAGTGAAAATATAAAAGTTGACCGTGAAAAAACAATATGTTAACTATCTGAAAAATAAAACAATATTAAAGGGCTTAATTACAGCTAAGCCAATATACAAATGGGATATTATTAAACATTTAGAGTGCAAGAATGGCATATTAAATATAAATGGTAAATGTATGTACAGTGAGAAGTTATACGTCCAGTTCAAAAGATAAACTATGGAGCATTGAGTGAGTTGTTATACAGACTTATTATCTATCCAACTAGACCGTCACTAAGCAAATCCGAGCTTAACCCCTGGCCTGTACCGTTACAAGAATTACACAACCACATTATTTGCATTTTAAGATGTTTAGCAGTTTAACATATTGTTATATGTGGATTGTGTATACAACATTATTAGTATTATTAATCATGAATTAATCAATGAAATGTGAGACTAGTAAGCCTTACCGCCGACAACGGAAAACCCGCCGCCATTGAAATTAATACAACTGACTGCTCAAAACAAGGTGGACCGAGCCACTGTTGATTTATCGATGTATAGGCTGTTCGTTAGTGCACAAGCGGTTAAAAATTACGACACAATTCACTTTAAACAATTAAAAATGTAATGGAAATTAAATAAGCGGTGTTGTAATTTAAAAAAAGGCTTAACTTACATCTTTTTCAAACGACGTGGTTAGCTTCAACCACTTGCCGCGGCCTTAGAAAGGAGTCGCTCAGTGATGACCAAAAAGCGGAAGTGACGTAGTTAGCCGAGCGCCACGTACATTTGTTTATTTATGTTGTCGATAAAAACCTTTGTGTGACTACATCGTGGCTATGATAAGATTCAATATGTCATCATAGTACATGAAATTATTTAAACACCAATTCATCTGCCCTCTTGTTTGCAAGGTGAGCGTTTTGTTGTATAGCGGTACTGTGCTAACATAGCTAGTAGCTAGCTCACCTAACATCTGGTTTGTAAAGATGTGGAGGAAAAAAAACAAATATTGACAAAAGTATATAATATGATAATCTTGCATGAGTATTCAGTATGTTATAAGGTTGCTTGCCTAGCTGGGATACGTTGATTTTACTGTGTTATAACAAGAAACATTGTATTGTTCCAAACGTGGTATTAGGTAAAAAAACATGATACAATTATTTATTTATTGTTATAAAATTAGGGATGGCGTGAGAACAAATTTAATTGAGGCAGCTACACACTATACTGCATTAAGTAACTGGTATTTTACAGAGTAGAACATATCCAAAGATGCAGCCCCTATTGTCACACATTCTTCTCATTTCGTTCATTCATTTCTCAGCACAAACCATACAACAAATGTTAGTTACGGTATTTTTCTAATATATGATATCAATATTTCAGAGCTTAAGAGCCTTCCTAGAGTGAGAGACCATGGGCCGGTTGGATGATGCCGCAAAACACAAAGTGGTGGAGCTGCGGAAGGCTGGTCTGAGTTTACGCAAGATCAAAGCTGTGTTGGAGCTGGAGAACATCAAGGTTTCTGCCCAGGCAATATACTTGTTCCTAAGGGAGTTCCAAGGGAGGCCGCCAGGGAGGGTTAAACCTATGGAGACTGGAGGAAGCACATCAATCGCACAGATACAGCATCGAACCGGAGCACTACAAGAGGGCTGGAGTAACATTCGAATTCAAAATCTTCTGCGGGATGCATCTCATCATGCTGGCTTTGCAGCTGCTTCAAATGTTCTCAAACAGACTTCCACAAATCCAGATTTTGGTGCAAAGCCATCTGGCTCTGGGGTGACAAGTGGAGGCAGCAGGCCAGAAATGCAACAGGAGGGAGATAAGGAAGAAAATGACATCCAGATTGTAAGTGTCACCTCCCTTGCACAGAGCTGCCATCAAACAGTTCCTCAGTCCACTGTAGCAAGAGCAGAGACTGCTGTGTCTTCCACACTAACAGCTGCTGCAGCGTTGATGAGGAGGAGAGTAACAGCTTCTCCAGCCACCAATTCAATGCTGGTAGCTCGAAGAAGGCTTTTGGATAAAGCGCTGGCACACAGGGTGAAGGTACCTACTTATAAATCATTTCTCAATATCTGTTAGTCATAACCTGCATAAACAGTTTTCAACAGTCTTTCCCTCAGGTAGCGTCGTTGTTGAGGAGAGATCCCTCCAGTCTCCAAGCTGCCAATATGAGAAGTTCAATACCACAACTGTCTGAAACGTGTGATCTGACCACTGAAAAGGTGAGAAGTTAAGAAGTACTTGCATTTGTGCAGTGTTAAACCGTACAAGGATTTATAGAAAAAATAAAAGTCTCAACTTCACTCCAATTTGGACTATCCAAACAGACTATGGTTTGTGGAAGTGCCCTTATGTTTTATTTTAACTAGATGTTAACTTTTGTAATGTTTTTGTTTGTTTGTCATGTACACAGACTCTTATGGAAGGGCAGTCCGATGGAGGTAGCACCACCAGGCGTTTTCTCACACAAAGACCAGGTCCGTCTGTGCGTTCCCTTCACCCTGTCCCTCGGATTGGCATTCGTCTTCCTAACCGCCCAACAGCACCTTCAACATCCTTAGCTCCTGGAGTTGCCCTCATTCGTCTACAAACCCCAGGAGGCCAGGGCGGAACTCGTAGTGAGGGGAACCCGAGCCCCCAGCAAGCAGTCCAGGACACTGGAGGGAGAGGTGGTCTTCAGGATCAGATCCAGACCCTGGGCTCAGAGGTGCGCAGCTTGGGTCTGGCAGTGAAGATGCTGGTGGAGCAGCAGTGCCGCCTTGAGAGGGAGCAGGGGCAGCAGACACACATTCAGAAGCAGATCCTCAGCACACTACAGTGCATGGCCACCAATCTGGGACGTTGTAGCGTTGTTCAGCAGCAACACAACAAAACTCCCTCACCCTCTGGTTTGCCAACAGCTTCTGCATCTACCTCCTTCAGCCAAGACACCTTCAACTTCAGTCCAGGCACATACACTCAGTGCAACCAAACCCAGCCAAACTACAACTCTATAGAGAGTCTAGAAAATGTAGAGGCCTTTAAACTGCCTGGACTGAGTCCTTCAAGAATGAATGGCTTTCTACCATGTAGCAATGCTGAGAACCTTCCACTTACCCACACTCCCCCTCATACACAAGCTTATGTAGCTTCATACCCACCCAGTCAAACCCTTATGCCTTCTTACACACAGTCCTATGTCTCTACATACAGCCAGTCACATTCTCAGACTTTCGGTGGAGCAGTAAATAAAACAGCTGATTTCCAAAACAGCTGTTCGGCAAGGACTCTCCAGGACTGCAGTGTGTCCACACAGCCGGTGATGAACTCTGACCTCTCGTTGCAGGATCAGCAGATCAATATTATCAAGGTTGAAGGATCTTAGTAGCTTTCAGATGCCATCATGTTTTGGGACCATAGGGGCTTGGATGTGCTTCTACATGTACATGTAATATACACATGTTTTTTACAATGAACAGAAGCTGTAGCAATTCTAAAATGTATTTATTTTTTACATTTTAAGAGAATACAACAGCAATAGAATGCAGTGCTTTAGTTATAATGTGTTGATAATAATGATGTGTCCTTACAATAGGCAATGATTAATGGAATGATTATGTGCAGGCACTACCTTTGTCACTCCTTTTTTCTATCTATTATTTTTGTATAATCTCGACTAGCATTACTGACTGTTAGTTTTCATACCTATATGATTAATGAAAAAAATAAAAATAAAGTCATGATTAAAATACAAACCACTTTCCCATTTAAATGTGTGAGGCAGTGTCTGAATATATTGTACAAACAAATGTGTACAGCAGAAAGCAAGGCAATCGTATTACATATCATTTAGCTGACACTTTTATCCAAAGCGACCTACAAAAGGTGCAAGTACATTAGCTTTTAGCTTTTTAGCAAAGTGCACATGCTGGAGTGTACGGTTTAACCATGTCATGGATGAAAGAAGGGTCAAGCTGCTGCATTCTGAATGAGATGGAGGGAGGGAGTTGCAGAATTCTATGCATACGGTGAGAATAATCTGGACCAGAACCTGCAGTGCCTTCTGGGCCAGTAGGGTCCCTTCCTCATTGACGACTGACAGCACACAGCTCATGTGGGGAAGGGGTCAGAATGAAGCCCACAACTGGAGTGAGATCCAGTTCATCCTCTGTAACTCCAGGTGGTGGAGTGAAACGAAAGTGCAGGAGGAGGGAGGTGAAGAAGAGGAACAGCTCCATTCTAGCCAGACTCTCTCCAGGACACATCCTGCGACCTTTGAGAACCAAGAGTTTCAGCAAGTTAACTGGATGACATTTCTATGAGTATGTAGTATTATATCTATAAAAGGTTTTTATACCTGCAGAAAATGGCATGGAGGCATCTCTCCTGATAAATTTACCCTCCTTATCCAGGAAGTGGGAAGGATTGAAAGTGTGTGGGGTTTCCCATTCACTCTCATCCTGCAGGACAGAAGTAAGAAGAGGAAGCACACAAGTCCCCTGTAGGAGAAAGCAGAGAGCAAGGTGGTTTTATTTAAATTGTGGAACCAAAGCACACAATATCTTACGAATAGCAAACGTATTTAGGCAATTGACCTCTTTGATGAAGTATCCCTGGAAGGTGACGTCTTGGCTAGTTCTGTGAAGAACGGCCATGGGGACAATGTTGGCCAGTCTCTGTGTCTCATGGATGACAGCATCAGTGTACGGCAGGTTCTTCCGGTCCTCAGCTCTGGACTGACGGCTTCCCATCACTCTGCTCAGCTCCTCCTGGACCTTGTCTGGACTCAGATAACATTGAGATTAAGTTGGATCAATATAGAAATACAAATAAATGGTGTTCAAGTCGAAACACTGTAAACTGAATTTCACCAGACGGACATATGGTCCGTTTATGCACCTTGAAACTGAGGGTACTTGGCCATGAAAAGTAAAGACCACTGAAGTGTATTTGCCGTTGTATCAGTCCCAGCAGCAAACAGGTTTATCACACTGTTGGCCAGGTTCTCATCATTGTAGTGTGAATCTTTGTCACCAGCCTCCTAATAAAGACACACAGAAAAGTAAATAGTGGCCTGGCCTTTGTGCTCAATACATTGTAAATTGTGCAACATTTACAAGAGAAGATATTTAATTTAGAGAGGTGAGTATAGCCTAGGAAACCATCAGTCATACTGTATGTAGAGACATGGATAAGTGAAGGAGAGGGTATTGGGATGCAGGGATTTTAATGCACATAGCACGTTATGGGGAGGACATGATACATCGCAACGACCATGGGTGTAAAAAGAGAACTGGATACAGCAATAAAGGATCCCATTAATTCCTATGAAAGTTGCTCATGAAGGTGAAATGGCCTAAATATTGAGTTTAAAAATGACCATGGCTGCGTCTCACTTCTCTTATTTTTCATTTCCTCACCCGTCAGTCTCGTACCGTACCAGTGGCCTTATTTTTGCCGGAAGACCGAGGATCGAGGAGTGATAACGGAGGAGCGATAATCGAGGAACTACCAGACCATCCTCCGGTGAAATCCTCAGCCACTCGCCCCGCCCCCTTACTGTGTATCGCTCACTGATTGGACGATGCTGCGCATGCACTGATTTGTTGCTTCTTGACATGAGAGCAGTTTCCCAGCGGAGTGAAGAAAACACATGAACCTCACAGGATCCGAGTCACTCCTCACTTTATACAGTGTTTTGTTTCAATTAATGTATCATTTAGTTACAAATATGTGATATATCTGAACAAAAAAGTGGTCAAAAATCATTTTATTCATTTATTGGAAACATTTTCATGATCGCTTTTTTCGTTTACATTTTAAGAATGGCGTTTATCTTTTTTGAGAATGAGTTCTTATTTGATTTTAATTACTTGGGTCTACAACGGATGATCCAAATGTTTGTGTCAGTAAATGTGTACTAACCATGGTACTAACAGAAGCGGGGGTGTTTGTGAAAATAATGGGGACAGAGCTGGCTGCTGTCAAACGATCAGCTGTGCACAAACGGACGTCGCTTCACGTGACGCTCCAGAGGAAACATCCCATTGCTCTTAAAACTAATTTCCCTGCTTCTCGTGGTTTCCTTGTGTCTCTCTATAGGCGCTTTCACGCCGAAGTACTTTTACCCATTGGCGGAGTTTGACATTTGCGCTTGGGGGGGCAAACCTTTTTTACTGACGTCAGTACACAGTCCCAACTATTGCGTGGGGCGCTACAGATACAGTAGCAATAAATCCAGCGTTCACCGCGTTGACGAGGTGACAGCTTCAACGCTTCTGCCCATTCATTTTGAATGGGGTGACACGCTTCGCCGAACTGCATTGTGGGAGCAAAGCGTGGCTTTTCTCGCGGTGCTCGCTGCAAAAGTTGAGCAATGTTCAACTTTTGAAGCTTCGCCGGAAGCGTCAGCCAATCGAATCATATGCCAGTACAAGCTCTAGCCAATCAAACTGCTGCTTGTGTGTCCGGGGCGGGAGATTCAGGTGATTGGTTGTTGGTCTAGTTGTCATGCCTGCCGGCAAGCGACAACGCACACTGCCGTGTGAGTTTGACTTTTCCACATAAGAAACCCAACTCGTCCCGTCATGCACAACACATGCCCGCCATACACACACACTCGTATGGAAGGGGCGATCTCTCCCCCCAACAACAGTGCATTACATAACTGTAAAACGTATCATAACTGTGCACATCTTATACTTATTTGACAACTACTATATCCCTTGGTTACTTGAACATGCTACAATATTATTAACCAGTGTCCTACCTTATTAAAATATTGATATACGAAATATTTGTATTGGAACAGTTTTAGACGTAGTAATGCTGTAACATATTTCAGCCCCCCCCGCAAAATCCGCCTATGCTTTTATCCGTACTTTTCCCGTTTAGTTCCGTTAGTGCCTGGAATTTTGGATTCACACCAAAAAGAGAACTTAGTTCAGAGAAATTTTACCCCCATTTGTAGTGCCTGCTTGAGAGGTGGGACTATCCTGGGGAGAAAACGTACCAATTTCTGATTGGCTGGGCGAATTGCAAACCACGCCCCCTAAAACTCTGAAAAGTTTTTTGAAGCCGCCATCGTATTTGATGGAATTAGCATTATTAGCATTAACATTAGCCCCGCGCACCAACGGAGAGAGAATAACTTATGGCAACACAAAAAAAAACATGGTGTCGGCGTTCTGGCGATTTACTCAGAAGTTTTCAGTGCTGGGAGTCCCAGCAGCTTCTACTGAAGCCAGTCCCCAACTCCGGCCTGCCAGTAAACCCAAAGCAGAAGAAGAAGAAGTGACGTCAGCGGCTTCATTTGCGTAATCTTCCCTCAGGGACTTATTCCGGTGTGAACGTGATCGGCTCTTAGTTCTTGCGGGGTACTAAGTGCTGGGAACTAAGTACGGCAAAGTACTTGTTGTGAAAGCGGCTCATGCTTCCCTGGTGGGAGGGACTAGTCGCAGGGAAACAACGCAAGTGAGGGACGCAAGGAATCCATTTAACAGAAGTGAGACGCAGCCCATATCTGGGCAAATAGAGAATGTACACTTGTGTTATGTAGAAGCTCCGCCTCCAATAAAGGATACACAAATGTCTCTTCACCCATGCGCCTAATCTAATGGCGCATTTCCACTACAGGGCCTCGCTCGGTATGGCTAGGCCTCGTTAGGCCTTGTTAGGACTGGCTCACTTTATGCTGCGTTTCCATTACAGTTTAGTAGCTGGGGCAGTAACTATAGTAACGCAGTGTAGGCGGAGCCGTGACGTCATCTTCAATGAGAACCACAGAAAAACAACATCAGCCATTAGCTGTTAGCACTCAAGCTCACAGCTCCTCATATCTGTTCAGAAACTTGACAAAAGTTAAACAAGTACAAACCACAGACTGTCTGTGTCATGGCGAATACAGTCGCTGGTTTATTTATGGTATTTAGGCCGTTGTTGTGAGTGTGGACGGTCAGAGCATATACTAAGTTAGCTTAGCCGATCTCCATTTAGAAAACACGCATTTTAAAAGGCTTTTGCCTGCCGTCTATCTGCAGACTTGTTACGATTATTGTGTTAGGTCACGTTTTGTATGTCTTGTTTTGGGTGTTTTGCTGTTCTCCCCGTCATGTTTTCCTCTTGGTATATTGTCTGGTCCTTTTCCCTGTGTTTTTCCTCCTGTCGTTAGTTTCCCTGGTGTGTCTGATTGTGTTCACCTGGTACCCCTGTGTTTTCTTCTCCCTCCTCACCTGTCTCTTGTTTGTTTGATTAGTCCTGGGTGTATTTAGGTTCTGTTTTCTGTTAGTCTTTGTGAGTTCCTTGTCGTATTTGGACGTTGTTCACGGGGTGAGAGTACTGTTTTGTCGAAGTTTGTTCCAATAGCCTTGAAATAAAGGCATTTTTTCTGTTCATCTGCATTTGGGTCCTGCTTGCCTCACTCAACCCTGACAGAAGGAACTCACCAAATATGGGCCCAGCAGATCCTTTTGAGCAGGAATTGTTGGATTTTACTTTTTCTTTGGCTACCTGCTCTGATCAATGGATGGGAGCGTCCGGGGTTCAGCAGCGAGAGGCTGCTCTGACAGCGGCACGCCAGATAACTATGGAGAAACCAGGCTTGGTGAGATTCTTGCCGGGCGGGATTTTGGATCTCCTCATGGTGTGTTATCCCCTGCCTGACAGCCCCAGGCCTCCCAACTCCCGTTATGACACCACACGCATCGGTGTGGTCCGTTTGGAGTCAACCCTGGCTTCTGCCCCAGTGTTTGCTACTGTCCAGGAGCCATTCGCTGGTACTCGTCTGGCTTTTGGAGGTCCACGGAGCCTCCAAACGGCTCCTAAAGGAAGGAGTCGCAAGGCCAGGTTAGCAGCACGAGCCCAAAGGGCCATGGTTCCAGAACCAGTTCAGCCCCCAGCAGCCATGGTTACAGACCCAGTTCTGGCCCCAGCAGCCATGGTCCTTGCTCCAGAACCGGTCCCGGCAGCCATGGATTCGGCTCCAGAGCCGGCCCATATAGCCATGTTTCCGGCTCCAGAACCGGACCTTACAACCATGGCTCCGACTCCAGAACCGGACCTTATAGCCAGGTTTCCGGCTCCAGAACCGGACCTTACAGCCATGTTTCCGGCTCCAGAACCGGACCTTACAGCCATGTTTCCGTCTCCAGAACCGGACCTTACAGCCATGATTCTGGCTTCAATTCCGGCCCCTGCAGCCATGGTTCCGGCTTCAATTCCGGCCCCTGCAGCCATGGTTCCAGACCCAGCTCTTGCCCCAGCTGCCATAGTCCCATCTCTTGTCCCTTCTCTAGTCTCTTCTCAAGTTCCCCCTCTAGTCCCTTCTCTAGTCCCTTCCCAAGTCCCTTCTCTAGTCCCTCCTCAGGTCACTTCTCTAGTCCCTTCTCCAGTGACACCTCTAGTCACTTCTCTAGTCACTTCTCAGGTACCAACTCTAGTCCCTCCTCTAGTCCCTCCTCTAGTCCCAACTCTAGTCCCATCTCAAGTTTCCTCTCAAGTCCCCTCTCCAGTTTCCTCTCAAGTCCCCTCTCCAGTTCCCTCTCGAGTCCCCTCTCAAGTCCCCTCTCAAGTCCCCTCTAGAGTCCCCTGTCGAGTTCCCTATCCAGTCCCAACTCAAGTTCCTACTCAAGTCCCAATTCAAGTTCCTACTGAAGTACCGTTGGAGGTTCCGCTGGGGGTCCTGCCAACTCAATGTCTTGTCCCGTTGGGGGTCCCGCCGACTACTCTCCTGCCAACCCTATGTCCTGTCCCGTTGGGGGTCCCGTTGACTACTCTCCTGCCGGGGGTCCTGCCAACCCTATGTGCAGTCCCGTTGGAGGTCCCGCCGACTACTCTCCTGCCGGGGGTCCTGCCAACCCTATGTCCAGTCCCGTTGGGGGTCCCGCCGACTGCGCTTCTGCCGGGGGTCCAGCCAACCCTGTGTCCTGTCGGAGGTCCCGCCGACTGCTCTCCTGCCGGGGGTCCCGCCAATCCGGTGTCCTGTCCCGTTGGGGGTCCCGCCGACTACCCTCCTGCTGGGGGTCCTGCCAACTCCTGGTCCTCTTACGTGGGGGATCCTGCCGAGGCCTGTCCCACCAGCACCGGTTCCTGTCCGGCCGACACCGGGTTCTGCCCGGCCTCCGGCATTGTCCCGTCGGCGCCTTCCTACCCAGCCCCCTGAGAGCCGCGGTCTTCGCCCTCGAGCCCGGCCCCCGGAGGGGCACGGCCTTCGCCCTCGAGCCCGGCCCCCTGACTTTCCCGGCCGTGGCCCTCGCCCTCAGGCTCGGCCCCCTGAGTTCGCCCGCGGTGGCCTTCGCCCCTCCATAACCCCCACCTTGGACTCTGTCTTGGACTTGCGTCCGCCCGAGATCCCTTCCGGGTCCTCCGTGGTGCTCCTGGGTTGTCAGCCCAAACCTGTCCTCCTGACCCCCTCCACCCACCCTGGTGGCCTTAGTTTTTATGGGGCCAGAAAAACTGTGAAATAGTACCCGCTAGCCGGAACTACGCCAAGTGGAAACGCAACCAAAAACGGGCCGGGCACAGCACGGCATGCTTAAAGCGAGCTCCGCGCTGTAGTGGAAATGCGCCATAACACCAAAGATGTAGTACCACCGTTTGGCCACTATGATAATTTGCTTCTAAATCCAGCGCACTTCCTGGCAACGACCATACTGGATTAAGCTGGGTGAAGACTTTATTAATTTACTTGTGTTTCTATTTGGATGTGTTTTCTTAATCTGAAGTGTGTTGCTATCGATGGCCAGTGAAAGAGGGTTTAAATGCAAATGAATTGTTGATCAGTATTATCGGCCATGGTTTCACTGGAGTTAGACATAATACCTCAAGACTCAGTTTACGGGTCAGGAATGCATCCACAAAGCATCGGCACATGTCAGGGTTCAGAGTCTCCTTCAGGTCAGCTATCATGCTCCTTGTTTCCTTCATGCTGTCCTCCACCAGTTTCATCAAATTCCTCCAGTTTTTAATACAAGGTCCCAGCCAAGGAAACGCGTTGTATATCTGTAATACAGCAGAATACCAAACACGTTCATTGTTTTAGGACTTAATGTAAGAATTATGACTGCCATGAGATCTCAAGCCCCAGCTCGTTTCATTAGAATAGTGTTTTTGTTTTATTTTACATTTGGTTGTTAAACCTTAGGTTTTCCTTGTAATCATCAAGTTAGTACATCTGAAATCAGTCTGTAGTACCAGAATGGATGCTGTTCCCGTAAGACGGGTGACTTCGTGGTTTCTTTCCAACATAGCTTTGATTTCAGGGTCCTTGTATTCAAATCTCTTTCCAAACATGAGAGCGGATATAATATTTGAAGCTGCGTAATTCATCATATGGGCGTTATCAAAGGCTTCACCTAAGAAAAGAAGAGGAATTGTGTAACTTTTTCAAGGTTCTGTTGCTGTATAAAACTGTTCATTGTTAGTTAGGATAATGTTACCTTCATGCTGTTGAAATTCTTCAATTAGGTAGCCACATTCTTCAATGATTTTCCCTTCAGTAATCCTTTTGCCCATCCCAAAATCTTTTAGTGTGCTTAGAGCAAAGCGCCTCATTTCTTTCCACACATCACCGTTTGAAAAGATTATTCCTGGAAAGATGAGTGGTTGACATGTTCAGACAAAGACAAAAACAGTCTAGTAAAACACAACAAACAAAGAAACATTTCTTTACCGTGTCCTTGGTTGAAATCATAGGCTAACGGACTGATCTCTCGTTCTCCAAACTCCTCAGCATGGTTGACCAGAGCCTGTTTGACTGTCTTGTATCCTGCCAGGACCACCACCTTCTGCATTCCTAAGTAAAATGTAAACACTGGTCCATGTTTTTTGGACAGCTAAAAGAAAGAACCAAGTAATAGTGAGACTGACTGTTCTCTATAAGAAATGTAATTTACTTAACAATTGTGCATTTTGCATTTTTTTAAATATAACTTTCTTGTCTTGTATTAAAGCAAATAAAAGTACCACATAGCTTAAGACAAACAACACATTTCTTACATCAACAAGAGAGCGGTCGAGTCTCTTGAGATCCACTTGAAGCAGATTTCCCAGCAGGGGAAAAGGTCTAGGCCCCGGTGGCTCCCTCTTCCTGCTGTTGGAGCTGAAGCTTGAGTAAATAAAGTGTAGGCCAAGCAGAATGGCCACAGACAAAAAGACTGAAGTTGAAGACTGGAAAAGATCCTCCAACATGATCCTGCTGTCTACAGTACCTGACTTACTTTAGAAAAACTTTTTTAAAGCTATTTTTTAAAGTTCAATGAAGGGATACATGTCTCGTCAGAAACAGGGCTCCCTTTCTTTCCATCTGCTGAAAGATTCTGCTCACATATAACCTTATTTCACCCCTCTATGGGTGGTACTGCAGACCAAGAGTCCCCACCTCCTTTTGTAAATGCTGCATCAATCACACCCATCTAATTTCTTCAGGTCAGCCAGCTGATCACAGATCTAATCAAACTGTAATTTGTCATAATACATTTTATTTTTATGATACATAATTAAGTTATTGAAATGCAAGATGTGAAAAATACGGGCAGGACTTTTAAAGAAGTGAGAGTGAGAAAAACGAGCAAAATGGTTTTGAGCGATGTAAAGTTGCTGCGATACAGTATACTGTATAACAGGCATGAATAGGTGTATACCATGTATTAATGCTGAGAACCGCACTTACTCCATTTACCCCATACTGTATACAGGTGTTTGCAGCTTCTTACCCACCCAGTCAAATACTCATGCCCCCCTGTAAACAGTCATATGCAGCCAGTCACATTCTCAGACTTTCAGTGAAGCATTAAATAAAACAGTTGATTTCCAAACAGTTGTTCAGCTCTCCAGGACTGCATTGTTTCCATATAGCGAGTGATAAACTCCAACCATTCTTCGCAGGATCAGCAAGTCGATATTTTAAAAGTGGAAGGACCTTAGTAGGCTTCATGTAAACATATGCTGTAGCATTTCCTATTTTGATTAATTTTATTACCAAAAGAACATTTAAAGAGAACAAAAACAGCAATAGAATGCAAGGCTTTAGGACAAATATGTTTATGTGTCATCTTGACCATAGTAGGCAGATTCAAAAATATTTATAAAAACTTCCTTATTTTGTATCACAACAACTAGAATCATGCCCTGTTAGTTTTTATATCTCTTTGCTAACTGATAAAGAGTATTATAAAACAAATCACTTTCCGTTTACATGTATGATGCAGTGTGTGAGAAGCAAACATATTCTAAGTATACAGCAGGGTTTACTTGTTTTTATGAATGCACTTGCATTTCTAAAAGGTGCAATTCATCTAATGACCTGCACTGGAGGATTGGCATGCAAGAGCAGTATTTTAATCTTTAACCAGAACTACCACAATTTAACTGATGGTAACATTTAAAATGCATGTTAGCATATTTTACCAAAACCAAAATACTAATATAAATAACTAAGCATAAGATGGGGGAGGGAATAGTAATGAAGGGGGGAGCGGAGGTTAGTAAAAACATTTTAATTATTTATATGTGTCATTTCTGCTGCATTATCAAATAAAGATGTATTTAAACGGAGCAGCTCATACTGGAGCATTGAGAGACGGCTGGCTACCGAGTGATAAGAAGATTGATTAATTGGAGATGACAGTCCAATTGGGTCTGCCAACAGGGAAGAAAACATCACAAAAGGATGAAAACATGTATGCTTAATGAGGTCCCTTTTTAGTGGCCTGGTAGTAGTTTAAAGGAAGGAATAGTGTGGAATTTACAGCAGGCACACCTCCTCCTGTTGGTTTGGGGTGACAGACAAAGGCAGTGATACCTGTTGCAATTTAAATCCAAGTATAACCATGATTTGTTTCCCCCTATTATTTTTAACTTTTTTGTCACCTTTCAATATAATCAATTAAAAATAATTGCTCCGGTTGTATACCATCAGGGTTCCTTAGATTTTTAGCCAAATGGTAAAATGTCAATGCAGCATTCTCACGCAACATCCCCTCCCACATCTTGGCCCACTGAGTGACCACAAGTGACAAGTGACCGGCTCCCGTCCTCAGTAGTGACTGTCACAGCTCATGAGGGGAAGGGGTCAGGGTGAAGCCCACAACTGGAGTGAGATCCAGTGCATCCACTGTAACTCCAGGTAGAGGAATGAAACAAAAGGTGAAGAAGAGGAACAGCTCCATTCTGGCCAGACTCTCTCCAGGACACATCCTGCGACCTTTGAGAACCAAGAGTTTCAGCAAGTTAACTGGATGACATTTATATGAGTAACAGTCAGCTCTCTATTATTGTGATCACACGATTCAGATATAATAATATCTACAGACCATTTTATTATGGCATTACACCTGCCGCAACACGTAACCAAATGAGATTCAAAACATTATAGTCCTGAATCATTACAACATGATTATTGCGCGTGGATCACTTTATGTGTCATCCAGAAACAGTTTCCGTTGTGTGGTAAAGATTTTACCCTGTTGTGTCTTTTTGCATGTGTTTTCTTAATTTGCAGTGTGATGATCTCTCAGGGCCACAGGCAAATTAATCAATGATCAGTATCATCAACCGGGGTGGTTTCACTGGAGTTGACATATTACCTCCAGATTTTGTTTACGGGTCAGGAATGCATCGGCACATGTCAGGGTTCAGAGTCTCCTTCAGGTCAACTATCATGCTCCTCGTTTCCTTCATGCTGTCCTCCACCAGTTTCATCAAATCCCTCCAAGGTCCCAGCCAAGGAAACACTTTGTATATCTGTAATACAGCAGAATACCAAACACATTCATTGGACTTAATGTAACAATTATGACAGCCATGAGATCTCAAGCCCCAGCTGGTACTATTAGAATAATGTTTTTGTTTGATTAAATATTTACATCTTAGCTATTTTAATTAGTAGCTCTTAAGTGTTAGGTTTTTCTTCATCACAAGTTAGTTAATCTGAAATCAGTCTGTAGTACCAGAATGGATGCTGTTCCCGTAAGACGGATGGTTTCATGGTCTCTTTCCAACATAGCTTGGATGTCAGGGTTCTTGTATTCAAATCTCTTTCCAAACACGAGAGAGAATATAATATTAGATGCTGTGTAATTAATTAATTGGTGTTATCAAAGGTTTTACCTAAGAAAAAAAGAGCACGTGAGTAATTTATTCAATGTTGCTGTATAAACCCATGTTGTGTTTAAGTGGAGATAATGTTACCTTCATGTTGTTGAATTCTTCAATCAGGTAGCCACATTCTTCAATTATTTTCCCTTCAGTTATCCTTTTGCCCATCCCAAAATCTTTCAGTGTACTTAGAGCAAAACACAATTTTTTTCCACACTTCACCATTGGAAAACAGTATGCCTTGATAGAAGAGTTGTTTACATGTTTAGACAAGGACAAAATCAGGCTAGTAAAACAAAGAAACATTTCTTTACCGTGTCCTTTGTTGAAATCATAGAATATTGAAGTGACTTCTCGTTCTTCAAACTCCTCAGCATGGTTTACCAGAGCCTGTTTGACTGTCTTGTATCCTGCCAGGACCACCACCTTCTGCATTCCTAAGTAGACAGCTAAAAAGATGGAGCAAGAAATAGTGAGACTGACTGTCTCTACAGACTCTCCTCTGTAGGAATTCTAATTTAATTAACAATGTTAAAATACCGTTTTTTTTGTCTCATATTAAAAGCAATGAAAATACCTTATAGCTTAACAAATTGTTTACAAAATTGACATTTATTTGTATTTAAATTAAATAATATAATAATATTTCACATCAAAAGAAACAACAATGTTTTAACAAATCATATTAAATAATCTGATGACAGAACTGTAAACAGAAGAGCTGAAACTTAAAATAAAGAGTAACTCAGTTACCTCTAATCATTAACCTATGTTTGTATAATTGTGTTAACTCTGTGTGTTGCTGCTAGCATACATAATACCTGACGTGGAAAAGTTACTCGTGGATGGGGATACAGAGCTACTAGAAAGACAGTCGAACCCGGTGCATTCCTCCGTCTGAATGTGGTGCACTTTTGCTAAATGTTTAGACAAATTGCTCGTGTTACCGCCCTTACATGCTAAACACTCTTGGCAACGAGCATTGTCCACCTCAAGACGGGTAACATTTAACCACACCTTGGAGCGCTTCTCTCCGCCATCCTCGCCGTGTGTTGCTTCATGGAGCAGCTACGCGTGTGTAAACTGCCCCGCCCCCCTCGCACACGGGGGAGAGAGATCTAGTCTGGATCGGAAAGATCGAAAATACACCGACCATATACGCATTTTTTTGTCTTTTTGCATATTAGAAACGAGTTGGCGACACTAACTGCGAGATAATGTTTGTGTAGCAATAATACATCGAGGGGTGAGAACCAGAGGGGCGTAAGTGACATTTGACCAACTTTACAGGAGAGCCAAAACAAAAAACTACCATACTTTGTCTTGACTTTGTTTTTATTAAATTTAATTTAATATGAAAACTTCATAAACATGTGGATGACAATATACTTAATGAACAATATTTTGACTTTCATTGAAAAAAATATTCTTCTATCTTTTTTTTATTCGGAAGAAAGTCACATGCGCCTTTTTGGAACTAAGATTTTATCTCATATGAACTAAGAAAAAGGGCGTATCTGATCAAAATAGGAAAAAGGCTTTACATTAATGAGGTCAAAAGTAACAGTAATCAATTGTTATAATAACAGTAGTATATGAAAATATCCTTATATTATATTAGTTCATTGAATGTAATTATTTAAAAAAAAAAAACATTAATAACCATTTTGCCAAATAGTTCATTGTTTAGCCATTTCCCCAAATAACCAATTGAAAATAGGCTACAGAGTCCATTGTGATCATATCAAATATCAATATCACATTAGTTCACTGAATAACAATACATTACATTAAACCTGGCCTAATAACTGTTTGGCAAATCAAAAACTACTTTAGAACATTGTATACCACAATTTCCCCGCAGCGAGGCCCCCCCGCCCCCTGTTGACAGTTCACGAGCGTGCCCCCTCGACTTCATCCACCATATCACAGTCATCAATTAAGGACACGCTTTACAGTGCCACGGCCTACTCAACCAGCTCGCAAGGACACAAAGATATAACACATGCCATCACATTCCACATAGCTAAAGACATGTGCCCAGTTAGCACGGTTAGCAACCAGGGGTTTAAGCAACTGGCTAGTGGCTAACACTATGGCCAAGCGTTACGCCATGCCATCTCGGCATCATTTCACCAGATCTGCACTGCCTGCCCTATATGACAAATGCGGTGGGGAATTTAAAAAAGATGTGGCTTCAGCTGAATACTTTGCAGTTGAGTTATACTTAAAGTTCAAGGTAATCAACTGTTAAAAAGATACTGTTCAAATTATTATTTTAATTTTTTTAAGTTCAATATGTTTTCAAAACAATGAATAATCGTATTTAATAATCGTGATATCAATATTGACCAAAATAATCATAATTAGGATTTTTGCCATAATCGAGCAGCGTGTTGTGAGAAGGACTTGAAATCCAGAAAGTCACTGTGCCCAAGCTCAATCACCTTCTATGGCATGTTCCTCCTTGCCATCCTCACAACAGTGTAGTACCCCTCCGAACTGTACACAGGCCCTTTTTTTCTGTCGTCTCAATGGCATCATGAACACTGTCACATTCCATCTCGCTGTGTCCAGACTCCATGAATGGAGATGGGCAAGTTGTTGACTGCAGACACATGGCACTAAAACCAGCATTCCTGTTCTGCCCACCACATGTGTCAGAGTACAGCACCACATGCTCAGTACCTGAAAGAGTTGACAGATACTGGAACATGCGTGCTGATCTCTGATGAGGTGAATTCTCTGTTGAAGATGGATCTGTAGAAACTAAGTTTCCTTTGTCATTCAGCATTGACTTTGAATCCTGGATTATTTCATTCTCTTCATCAAGCTCTTCTGCATCTTGAAATAAGCTTAGTAACACTCAGGGGCGGCGGGAGCTGTAGGCTAGGGAAGGCTAAGCCTTCCCAAATATTTGTGTCACTGCATCCTGGTAAAATAAAAATATAATGTATAATGTTTGTGTCTTTGACATTAGCACTGCTATGCAGCCACCTGTGCCCTGTACTACGAAGCCAGTTCAACAGACCCTGGATATGTTTGAGTTATCTAAACTAACCCTAACAAACGAGATCTCGACGCTGGTTAATATCAAGTCGGTAAATCAAGTAGCCAGGGCTTCTCTCACCAGCTGAGAGCGCGTTCACGTGAAAGGGGTGGGGTTAGCAACATTTGACCAATCACAAACAGGGACAAGTGTACTGACAGCGCAGCGTCATACTTCATTAATGAAAAGTAAACTAATAGTAGACAAATATGAACTTTAAAGTTCATATTTGTCTACTATATCATCCATGACTTAAACATAATAATCCAGGATACAAGCCACCTGCAAGGTGAATACAGAACAACTGGTTACAAAATAAATAAACTACCGAGTGTTTGAAAGCCTAACAGTTTTATGATATCACTGCCTCGTCTAAGACACGAGTGGATCTGACTTTAATTACATTTGAGTTGAGTGTTTCGTCAACATAATGTGTTGATTAAAATAATACTTCTGCATACAGTATGTGACACTGTGAGTGTTGCACGGCCAGATACGGCTCAGCTGACTCAGATAAGGAGATAATATAGGCTGTGATATTATATGATCGATGATCTGATTGAATGTGATATGAATGATAAGTGCGACACGTCGGCGTCTTCTCTGCATACAGCAGTTTAAACTGTATTTCCTTTATCCTGTAATATGACTTGATAGTTTTAAACTCCGCACACTGAGCTCTGATTGGTCAGCAGGCGGTGCTTTCACTGAGTTGATCTCTTTTCTATAGACGCCTTAGGCGGGCAGCGTCAGGTAAAAAAAGTTATTTAGCCTTCCCAAACCTGAGCCTCACGCGCCGCCTATGGTAACACTTCTTCAGCAGTGAAAAGCTTTCTTCTCACGGTTGACCTGGCTTGCTTACATATGGTGTCAGCCATTTTGACTCAAGTGCTATCCAAAGGCTTTACCCACAATACATTTCTCAGGGCCAAAAGGGCGTAAGTGCACTTACGTCCTTTTGGCCCCAAATAGTTCAGTGTGTTCTGTGTTAGGTCTTTTGGTTTTTGATGAATAACTCTGGATTGGTTTTGAATTCACATGCACCCTTTTGGCAGCAGAAAGAGCTCATCGAGAGCTTTCATTTGATATATATAACTCATTTTGGACCAAAATGTCACTTACGCCCCTCTGGTTCTCACCCCTCGACATGACCTTTCTCTTTCTCAACTCGGGTTTGAGTCCTGCATGAACTGCATGAGAATACTGTTTATATAAAGGGATAAATGTGTGTGTAGTCTTTCATATTAAACATGATCGCTGGTAGATAGCCACAGAAGTCGTAACACAGTTTAAACTGGGCGGGTCCCATTTTTCCCTGGGCGGATGTTTACCTGAGACAGTTCACAGCTGAAGACTTCTCCACGCTGCTTTCAAACTCTGAGTAAACAACGTGTGCTTCACTTGGAGGCTGTCTGAAGGTGTACACAGGTATCAGGTGGACTTAGTATCACATTAGGAACGATATTCAGTGATAAACCGGGCAACAATATCAGTAGATTCCACTTTTCTATAGAAGCTTCATCAAAACAAATTAGTATGATGGTGTCAGAGTAGGGAGGAACTTCCACAGGCCGGCCGAATGCTGATTGAAGGATCGTGTTGCCAAGAGACTCTATCTGAGTCTGCGCACCAACCAAAGACAACCAAGTCTAAACCATGGTATCTCTTCAGCTGGTCTTGACCAATCATATGTACGAGCAACGCCCTGTGTAATAAAATGTATTGTCGCACGAGGTTCGAGGCTCTTGACGGATTTGGTGGTTACAGATTACAGCTTTGCTGCCTGTGATTCCCAAAGACGTGATGAGTCCTTGGCCAAGTAAAATATATATTTTGCTCTCTTTACAATAAATAGTTCAACTTAGAAGTTGTCTGTCTTTTCTGGAATTCTGAACCCAACAGGGGGCATACCCCCGGACCCCCCAGAGGATGTGACGTCCACCCCCCATTCTATTGTGTATTCATTGGATACTCTATTGATCTTTATATTTTCTATTGTACGATTCTCTGGCTGGGGCGCCAGCTCAAATCTCGCCTAGGGCAGCAAATTATCAAGAGCCGGCCCTGAGTGGAGGGTTCGAGAAACAACCGTGTTTGCCGGGTGCACCGCGGTGGAGGTGGGGAGGTTCCAGCTGGGATCCTCCACCCCGCTGCGGGACCCGTGGGACCCCTGAGTCAGACGGTGCGTCTTGGTCACGCTTCATATCGGCCGGCCCGGGAAGGAAGAGACACGCAGAGTGGGGGAAGTACCCCACCCCAACGCAGCACACCCTCCCGGCCATCAGAGTCGAACCCGCAGTTCGGAGGAACCGACCGCCAGAGCACCGGCACTAGGCCGGGCCGGCGCGGGGGCCCTCCGACAGTGGGTCGCGTTTGCCATTCGATCAGTGAGAGGAGAAAAATGCAACAAAAATTGTCAAAATCCGTTAACATATGGATGAGTGGGCGGGGGGCTGGACACAGGCCGTGGGGGGACACCCGAGACCGGGCAGTGTCCCCGGTAGAAACCGGGTGAAATAGCCAAAAAAATAATAAAACCGGGGGAAAAGTGAAAAAAAGTGTCCGAAAATAGGCACTCATGAGGAGGGCAGAGTCCCCTGTCAACTCCCGTTACATTCCTCCATGTTGTCATTTGAGCGAAAAATGGCTAAGTCAACTTTTACCAGAGAACCAGGCTGGGGGGATCAAAAGGGCTTGACCAAGGCCAACCCAAAGTGTACGGTGGGCGGACTCATCACCTCCGTGATGAGTCTCCATTGTGATTTGAAAACTTCCATCAAACGAGTCTTTCGGGGGGGCGAGGAAAAACGTGTTCGTCAGAATCGTCACTTGTCCTGAGAGTGCAGCCTGCACCGGAACTGTCCTGAGAGTGCAGGCCTGCAGGCAGACCCCTCTCAATATTACTAGCACGTGGAGCGAAGACAGCAGCCATAAAAGCATAAGTATTTATGTAGCTGGAGGTAAGCCCTGGTTTATTAGTCAGCTAAATAAATAAATACCTGTACTAGGCTACTGGTTTGAAACATTGACTGAAGTACTTACAATTTTTTCAGTTTATCCTCCACAAAGAATGTGGTGGTTTGCTCCTCCGACTTGGTCTCCTGCCTCGATTGCGCACAGTCAAAGCCACACCCAACTGAGCAACAGCCAGTGAGTGAGTGATTCACAGAAAGAGAGATTGTAACACTGGTTTTGTAATTAAATCAACACTCTAGAGTTGTTTGGAGAATTCAACAATTGACTCCCTGTTTCAACACAAACTCGTTTTGAATAATAATATCTTGGAGTTAAATGACACTTAACATGAGTTGAAACAACAATTCCCAACTCCAACACTGAAAATATAACACTTTTGATTTGTATTAGTTCAGAAATTGTTTTCACCACATCTCCTAACACTGGAAAACACACACACACACACACACACACACACACACACACACACACACACACACACACACACACACACACACACACACACACACACACACACACACACACACACACACACACACACACACACACACACACACACACACACACACACACACACACCGGTGGCTGGTTAAGCCAGGATCAATATACTTGTTGAGGTTTTATTGTGCACATAATAAATGTGTTTAAATGAATTGAGCAATTTTTTAAAGGAGTATAATGTTGCAATTTTTAAGATAAGTAATTGCAGTTCAAAGGTAGATGTTTTTTTTCTCCTTCTCTCGTTCACGAGCACACAAAATAAATCATAAACATTTCCAAATCCGAACAGACAGAGAAGTAAACTAAACTATTTTGCTCTTCATTTTTAAATGGGATTTTCCGCTACATAACAGAAGACTTAATACAGGACTTAAAGAACGTTTTAAAGACAAGTCATGGAGAGGTTTGCATTTTGGACGGAATCTCCCCTTTCCTCTGCTCCTAAAATCCTGCACCCGAGGTCAATCACAGGCGTGACCTTTGGAGGGGCAGAGAATCTGAGCAAGACCACAGAGCGACCATTGGGGGTTTTATGGCCTAAAGGCACAAAGAGGAACATCTGGCTACCCCAACCAAACAAACACACACACACACACACACACACACACACACACACACACACACACACACACACACACACACACACACACACACACACACACACACACACACACACACCACATGTATACGTATACATCACTTCAGGGGACACTACATTAACTTACATGCATTTCCTGGAGACTTATCCTAACCTTAAATCTTCAGCCTCCAAAACATTAATCTCCAATTAAGGCTGCGGCCCCACGAGGACGAATTCGGTCGTTTGCGTTACTGTTTAGTGTCATATAGACCGTTCAGCCACACGAGGACGACCAAATATGGCACTAAACGACTGAGGAAACGACAACGGGTCCCAAGGTGGATAGAAATGCATACGCCACTCTCTGGGGGGTCAAACAGCTCCGTGTGTGCGCCCTATACGGACATTTTCAGATCACTGATAGTGATTGCGCAATAGCCCCGCCTCTCCCCACCTCTTCTGCTCACCTCCGCTTACCCCGCGCCAGTGCTGAAGTGTTTCGCCACCAACAACAACAACAATGGCGGATCGCAGAGTTGCTATCGTGCTCCGGACGCTATTGACCATGCTACAGTTGTTTGTGCAACATCTACAGCAATAATGATGAGGCAATAGCCCCGCCTCTCCCCACCTCTGCTGCTCACCCCCACGTCAAAGTAAACTGCACCCTGAATTCAGATTATTTATCTTTCTCTCGCGAGTGAAGTCTAATCTGACAGGACGGAGACACGCAGCTCTGCTCACCTGAAGCTCCTCCCGCTGCAGCAAAACACACACTTCAAGTCAGATCATCGCCCTTAGCTATTTTAATTACCTCTCAAACTCCCTAAACTAGTTATAAATATGTTTATGTTTACAGTCGGCCGGGTCACTGATTACTGGATGAGCTGCTGCATGAGACAGACACTGGCGCTGTCCGAAGAGAGGGAGGAAAAAGAGAGGCTCCGTGTATTTTATCATTATATTATATAGAGTCGTTATTCATTTGTTTTAAAGCTCAATAAATAACAAAGAAGACCTTTGACCGGCACTTTTATAATTTTGTCTGGAAGATTTCAACTTTAATACACGCTGACTGGCGAAAAACTCTGCCCGGTTCCCTCGGCCCCCACCGCGGAGAATAAACAGAAGGGCAACCATGACAACCATGCTTCTTCGCTGCTTTTGTGGAGGAAGTTACAGCGCCACGTAGAGGCTCCTGCATATGTACTGCAGCTTCTCCAGCGGTTGGAGCTAAACGGAGCGGTCTCTTGTGGGCAGACACTATCCGGATAATTATTGCATGTGGACGGAAGCCGTTTGCAGAGCTCGCGTCATTTCTCTGTCCCAGATATGCCTCCTACACACGGTCATAATAACCCACGAGCACCGTTATAACGCCTCGTGTGGACAGCATACACACACCTCTCATCCCCTGGGCGTGTACGCGCCTCATGATGAGACGGAGTGAAATGCAGCGTGTGGAAACTCCCTCGCAGCCCTTTTGCCTCACGGGCAGCGGCGGCGATGGTGTGCCTCGTCACCATGACGACCATTACGGCACATCACAGAGAAGCCTCTCCCCCCAGCAGTTCCATGGGATACAAGAAACACTCCTGTCATCCCAGGAACAGTGTCTTGCACGGTTTTTACTCCGCTATTTTTCTAAATCTCGGAAAAGAACGGGGGAGTCGCCCCGTTGCTGTACAATCAAACATGTGTTGATTTGCACAGACAACAGGCCACGACTATGGAAGCAGCCTAAATCGCCAGGGAGGAGTACGATCTGCGCAGCTTCTGATCGCAGCCAGGCGGCTGCTGTTCTGGGCGCGCACACACGTTGCTCTCATCAGAGCAATGTATTCCCGGCGAATTGAACAGAGGGGCTCGCAGAGCGCAGCAGCCGTGTTATGCGAGGAGTACGGAGACTCAGACCTGTGTCACGCGTACTGGCGCCTCAGTGGGATTTGGCTTTGGTGTTACGCGCACTAAGCAAAGCCCCATTTGAACCTTTAGACCAGGTTCCCCTTAAACTGTTGTCAGCCAAAGTGGAAATGTTGTCAGCCAAAGTGGAAATGGAGCGAGGGGACTGCATTATAACTGCTTGTAAAAATAAATTGTGTTTGACTCTTATTAATCAGCTAGCATTTGTCCTATTCTCATGAAGTTGTCTGAAATTGTATTTTAGAAATAATGTTATATTACTATTGTGGGAGAAAATTCTGTGTAGCAATGCAGTGGGAGTGCACCGACTCAGGAAGGAGACACAGGGAGAGCTGGAGCTTTGGGAGACAAAACACTGACACTGACAGCCTAAAACAAGTCCTTCTGCTTTGACTGCCAGGATTGGATCTGTGCCACAAACACCGTCCTCGTGGGCGGGGACCAGCCCATAAAGCTCAGTCATCAATATTCCACATGATTTGTGCTTGTATGAGGAGCGTGAACACCACAGTGTTATCTGCAGGGCTAAGCACTGTCAACAGCAGAACAAATGTCTCTTTGGCACGATTTTGTTCTCATCTTTTTCTCTAATCCCACCACTTTGTTGGGGTTGGTGGCTCTCCTGCTCATTCTCTATCTTGTATCCAGTAGTTTAATCACCAAGGAAATAGGGAAGGAGCCCCCAGGACCGAGGCCTCTTCCCCTGCTTGGTAACCTGTTGCATCTTGATCTCAAGAGACCCTACAAAACCCTCTGTGAGGTGAGCTATCCTAAAGCAAATCCATTTTGATACAGTTGTTGTTGTTGTTGTTGTTGTTGTTGTTGTTGTTGTTGTTGTTGTTAGAGCTATATATCTCTTTATATTATGTAATACTTAAACATTTATTTTCTTGCTGTTTATAGTGTTTATTGTAAATGTAGCCTATTATTGTCGTAATTTAAAATAGTAGTACTAGAGCACTAGTAGGCAAACGTTTTTTTACCAGGGTTTTCCAGCCACAAGAAAGGAAAGGCTTAAGGAACAAACCATAGGAAACCTGTTGAATGATATTGGATCATAATAAAATGCACAAACGGATACTCTTGTCTAGACCTGGATCATTGCCCTGCGTAAGTTCCGCTAACTAGTGCCTCAGCGGCAGTGTTATTTTAAGTTAATTGTCAGTTTTATTTCTATATGATTTTGGCCGCTACAGTTGTAATGATTCACTTGCAGGTCATGCAAAACATTGTTTACTGACGCCATCTCAATTTTGTTACATCTTTTAACAGCTTTCAAATAAATATGGGTCTGTGTTTACGGTATACTTTGGAACCAATAAAGTGGTGGTGCTGGCTGGATACAAGTCAGTAAAGGATGCTCTGGTCAGCAATGCAGAAGAGTTTGGTGAAAGAGAAATCTCCCCTATTTTCTATGACATGAATGAAGGTCACGGTAGGATTTACCTTTACATAATCTTTAATATACAGTATCTTTCAAATAATAGAAAAAACATTGTAGTGATAATACCTACCATTTATTTGTTGTGAGTCAAATCACACTTGAATATTGTGTTGAATAGTACAGACATGACTACTACAGATTATATTTAACATGCATGTCATGTTTAAAAGGAATCCTGTTTGCAAATGGAGAATCATGGAAAGAGATGAGACGTTTTGCCCTCAGCACCCTGAGAGACTTTGGCATGGGCAAAAGAATAGCGGAGCAAAAAATCCTAGAGGAATGCCACTATCTGAGCCAAATGTTTGAAGATCATAAAGGTATGGAGTAAAAAGCATTTTTTTATTCATCACCCATGTTTTACAGTTTTGTTGTACCAAAGGCAAATCATGGTGAGGTTCATTTTAATATTAAAAGGCTGCCCTCTTTGTTTTGTTCTGAAATCCTAATAATATCAGTATTCTCAATGCCATTTTACAGGGAAACCATTTGATACAGCGCGCCCGTTGAATCATGCAACATCCAATATCATCTCCTCTATCGTGTATGGAAGCAGATTCGAATACAATGACCCCAGATTCAAGGAAATGGTCAGAAGAGCCAACCAGTCCATATGCATTGTTGCATCTGTACAAATCCAGGTAGGCCTCATACTGCTTCGGTTGAAAAATACATGATTTAGGGACAACATGAAAGCTTTGGTTGAATATTTTTGCAAATGGTCAACACCATGAGCTTTTAGCAGAAAGTCAAATAGAAGGTTTATTACTGTCTTCATGTCTTTTATACAGATTTGGGCTGGTTGGTGTAAGAAATGTGTGTGTTCTATTTCGTATATGGCTTCGCCCTCTAAGGCTATCGATATTGGGTAATCCCCCTGTGCACCCGCGCAGCACTGAAACACTTGTAGTCCACACCCACCCGCAAGGTGGGCCCCACCCTCGGGCTCCCTTCCGGTATAAATAGGAAGGAGGCCCGACAATCTGCTCCCCTCTTTTCTTCAGCACACCGTTACTGAAGCACAAGAGACACTTCAATTGCAGAGTAAACATGAGCAGTGGCGGCGCCAGAGATTTTCTCTAGGGGGTGCTGTGGGGTAGCTTGACGTTTCATAGAGGGTGCTCAAACATTAAGGGTTTCCCATTAATGCACCAGCGCTACCGTTGAATTTTCTACTGCAACACTCCCCACACGCACACACAGTGTACCTGCGACTGTTACAATGAAGGCTCGGTAATCAGCTCACGTCATATAGGTGTAAGCAGGGGTCAAGTACTATTTTTACAAGTGGGGAGTGGACCTCACCTCCTCTAGGAGGGTCCTCACCTCCTCTAGTGGGGAAGATTTTTTTTAAATATTGAAGTTAAAAGCATCAATCTGGTGCACTTTGAGAGCAAAATGAAGAGATCTATGGATATACTGTATCTCTCAACATACATATGAAACAGAACTGTAAACAGATTTTCTATTTCTTTATAGATATTTTACAAATCACTCCCCTTTTAAAACAAACCGTTTGAGACCCACTGAGATAACTAGACTATTTGAATTAATAAAAAGCAGTTTAAATGCCCATTTTTTGTACATTTATATACAACAATAAATATTTGCGAGTGCATTGAGAGATATTGTTGTGGAGAGTCATTTATATATAAATCGCAAAATACATTTGTGAATCCTTCTGTGAGCATTTATTAATATTGAGACTGATCTGAGTCCATACAGATGTTAAGTTCACCTAGGAATGGTATCATTGACTTAAATGTTCAAATACATGTTGCTCTTCTGTCTATATTGGTCATATGATGCCCCTTGACTGAAATGCTTCCTGTTCAATATCCCCACTGATTTCCTTAAAATTCTGGGATCACAATTTACTCTAAACTGTCATTTGCCTTTCATCACTCACCTCAGCAATGGACCTCTCTCCACTGTCGCTGTATTCTGCCTCTGACTCACTCTCAAGCGCCTCGATGTCAAGAGAGGTGGTGAAGTGATCATTATTTATTGAGCAGTATACTCTTTCAGTCTTTCACATTGAATCATAACAAGTCATACTGAATGTAAATACAACTGACTCTAAAGTGAGTCGCAGTCTGTGACATTGGACATTTTGAAGACTCAAAGTCCCAAGCAGTAGGTAGAATATTAGCTAGTCTGTGTAATGTGCACAGTAAATAAATAGTTAACTTAATACTGGGATGGAAATGGCCTATAAGCACTCAGTAAAACATAAACACTTATCTGAATGATAAGAAGTATAATTAAAACATAAGTATAATTAAAACATAATGCACATTACCATTTTGAGAGAGAGTACCAAAGTTAAAGAAAATAATCTCTCATCGAACTGAGGCTCCAGTAAAACACACTGACTGCGTCTACATGGACATCAGTAAGCCGTCGGTTATGAACATATTGGGGATATGGTGTTTACATGAGCACAGAGAGATCGGGTTATTCATGTTCCCTGTTTACATGATAAATACTAGCAACCTGGCATTTCGATGCCTTTTATCATCTAAACTATTCAGTATTTGTATCTCTCTATCATGACAAAGACGAAACTCCTCTCCAGAAGTGAGACGCCACCGCCACCATCACTGTTAACTGATTAACTGCTACCAGCTGATGACTTACTTTCCTCTTCTTTGAAAAAAATGTTCTTATGTCCATGTTGTCTGGAGGAGAAAACATATCAAACCAAGAGATCATCAGCTTTGATTTTCGCTGTATTAACAATGTCCTGAACACTTGGTGTGTGTGCCTTACCTCCGCTACCGGCATCGCTACATACAACAGATCTGAGCTGTCAACAACACTCCTTGAACATGCGCGCTATGTGAGAATCTGCCTTGGTACAAAGTAGCAGTGAAAACATGGTACGGAGTTTCATTGATTCTCTCAATAAGCAAGTGGAATGGATTTGATAGTGAAGCACTGACACAGCGCTCTACAAAGTGCGGCGAGTGGATAGACCGATTCACGGACTTTCATCCGACATGGTAAAAGTGGGGGGGTCTAAACTAATCATTTGAAAAAGTTCCCCGAGCTCAGGAGGTGTGCTCCTTTTTTCGCGGGTGCAGCCGGTCAGGAGTGACCCGATCTGGCCACGCTTCCTGGCCATCAGGAGGTTCCAGGAGGGGGCGGCGGCGAACCCGAGGACCCTGAAGGCTCCGGTGGCCACATTTGTTCCCCTCACCAAGGTGGAGGGGTTCACAGATGCTGGTTTCCCAACCACCCCTTCTCTGGAGCCGAGCCTGACGGCGTTTTTTGGGGTAAGACAGGCCAACATAATCGCCGGACGTCGCCCTACGTTGCGCTCCCCCAGAGACCAGTAGGCTATGTCGCCACCAGGCCGCCGGGTGCACTAGTGTGCCTTTCAGGCGGCGGCGAATAACATCGCGCTGCTCTCCAACTCGGTGGTGACACTGGTAGACCGGTCCACCACTGAGGCAGAGGAAATCAGCAAGGCAGCCAGCACGGCGCTCACTCTGTGTGCGTCCGTCGCTGTCTCCTAGGCGAGGATTTCCGCGTGGGTGACACAGATCCAGCGCCACCTCTGGCTGGAGCAGGCGTCTATTACGGAGACGGCCAGAAAAGTGCTACTGGACGCTCCAATCAGCCCGGACGGGCTGTTCGGACCCCAGTTCCACGCCGGCTCAGGAGGCCGCAAGCGGAGAGACGCCCACAGCAACCGCCTCGGCATCAGACTCGCCCTTCGGTGGCTGCAGGGGCTCCGTCCCACGTCTCCGCTCCCCCGCCACCCCAGAGACAGGGTCTCCCAGCGGCGAGTCAAAGGGGAGTGAGGCTCCCCCGCTCCTGGTCTGCTCCGCGAGAGCCTCCGAGGAAGCAGAGCCGGTAATTAAGCCGGCTGCCACTAATCTGTTGATTAAGTAGACAGCAGGGCTCCCTGCAGAAGCCTGCTGGTTTTAACCTATCGGTTAATAACCTGCAGAGCTCGCGGCATTCCTCTGTCCGAGATACGCCTCCTACACACGGTTTTAATAAACCCATGAGCGCCGTTATAACGCCTCATGTGGGCAGCACTGCACACACCTCCATCCATCCCCTGAGGTTGTACGCGCCTCATGATGAGAGTCAGAGTGAGACACAGCGTGTGGAGGCCCCGGCGCAGCCCTTTCGGTCCAAGCACACCTTGGGTTACCTCACGGGGAGCGGCGGCAGGGGCTCTGGCGTGGCTCGACGACTAAAAACACATCTCGAGCACGTGCGCCCGCTCTCAGAGTTTTTCTCAGAGTGGCAGCGCGTGTGTCTGATGGACAGATGGATGAGCAGGCTGATAAGGAGAAGAGCCATCAGGAGGTTCCAGGAGGGGGCGGCGGCGAACCCGAGGACCCTGAAGGCTCCGGTGGCCACATTTGTTCCCCTCACCAAGGTGGAGGGGTTCACAGATGCTGGTTTCCCAACCACCCCTTCTCTGGAGCCGAGCCTGACGGCGTTTTTTGGGGTAAGACAGGCCAACATAATCGCCGGACGTCGCCCTACGTTGCGCTCCCCCAGAGACCAGTAGGCTATGTACGCCCTGCAGTTCACCTCTCCCCCCCACAGTGGGATACAGGAAACACTCCTGTCCTCCCAGAAGCTATGTCTTGCGCTCCAATCCGAGCTGCTGGAACTCCTGTTGAAAGAGGATATTTCCAGGGTTCCTCAAAGAGAGGAAAATCAGGGGTTTTCACTCCCGTTATTTTTCTGATCCCGAAAAAGACTGGGGGAATGAGACATCCTCGATCTGTCAGTATTCCACATGCTGACGATCAAACAGGTGCTGGAATGTGTTCACCAGGATGACTGGTTCACTTCTACCTGAAGGATGCATACTTCCACGTACCCATCATCCCGAAACACAGGAAATTCCTGCGTTTTCTCATTTTAGGAAATATCAGACCAGACAATAGTCTGCCGTTCGGATATTTCCTGACTGCTCGCTTTTTTGTGTAGAGAAGGCTGGAGCCACTACACAGAGGAGGGATAATCATGAGAGTGTGGTTTTCTCTGGACGACCTGCTATTTGCTGGCTCGCTCCAGGGAGGAAGTCGCTTTACAGGCGGTACATCTCGTATCGCATCTGTCAAAGCCTGGGTTTCATAATAAATTGGAAGAAGAGCTGTCCTCTTCCCTCTCAGAAAATCGTTTATCTGGGAGTGGAATTAAACTCAGCCAGCATGAGAGCGCGGCTCTCGCGGCAGCGAGTGGAGGAACTGACAGCTCTCCTCCGGCATGTCACAACCCACACAGCCCTCTCCGTGACGCAGCTGCTCGGCGTTGGCGTCAGCTGGTACTGGCGCCTCAGTGGGATTTGGCTTTGGTGTTACGCGCACTAAGCAAAGCCCCATTTGAACCTTTAGACCAGGTTCCCCTTAAACTGTTGTCAGCCAAAGTATTACTTTTGGCTCTATCAGTGATTTGTCTGCTCTCTCTGTGGCTCCGTCATGCCTCCGGATCCAATTTGAGGGATGTCTCCCATTCCTCTCTGACACACCCTGTACGGAGTGTCTTGTCAGAGTGAGTGACCTCAAGGATCCAGCTGTGCGCCTCTCTCCTGCCTCTCGGCACGCGGAGAGTGGCCCTTTTTCCCTCTTATGAGAGGGATGTTTCCTTTTTTTCCTCTGACACATTTTGTACGGAGTGTCTTGTCAGAGTGAGTGACGTCAGGGATCCAGCCGTGCGCTCTCCTGCCTGTCTGCACGCAGAGAGCTGCTGTTCCCCCTCTTTTTGTCACTGGGCAAAGTATGACCTTCGTCTCTACTTTTTGACAGCGGCAGGTATGTATTGTTCCCAGCCTTCGTCCCCTCATGGAAAATATTCATGTTATGCTATATTCCAGGGACGGCAATGCGCCATTACGCATGGCGCAATAGGCATGGGTTATTATCTGAGCAGGTGTGTCTGTGCTTCTAGTACCGGGCGGACCCAGTGGGGCGCAGACTACATCAAGCTTCGCCCTTAACCCAATAGCGATAGCTTTAGAGGGCAAAGCCATATACGAAATAGAACTGAAGTTACCGACTGTAACTCCAGCTTCTATGAGTATTGGCGTAGCCCTCTAAGTGCTGGGCCCCACTGGCTCCACGAATAGCTGAAGAAAAGTTATTTTGTATGGGAGCAGATTGTCGGGCCTCCTTCCTATTTATACCGGAAGGGAGCCCGAGGCTGGGGCCCACCTTGCGGGTGGGCGTGGACTACAAGTGTTTCAGTGCTGCGCGGGTGTGCAGGGGGATTACCCAATAGCGATAGCCTTAGAGGGCTACGCTAATACTCATAGAAGCTGGAGTTACAGTAGGTAACTTCAGTTGTTGAATGTTTGGGTAAACATCCATTATCTCTTTACACGAGGTGCAGGTGGAGCATCATTCTAGTATCAGCCTAAATAGTTGCTTTAGGGTAACATTTAACTGACAAAACAATAAAAGAATGATTGAAACTAAAGGTATGGAGATGGGAAACATTTATTTTACTGTATCAAATAACTGATCAGGGGCCTCATGTATAACGTCGTGCGTAGGATTCACGTGGGAAGGTTGCTTACGTAGTAGAAATCCGAAAAATAGGTCCATACATTTTGCGCCACTTCCCGATTCACCAAACATTGCGCACCGGCGAGGAAAGTGCGTACAGCACTTCCTACGCCGGTTTCCCTTACTTTCACGTAACGCCCATATTTGCCTATAAATAGTCAAAGAAACGCCCATTCATTCATTCACTCTGACTGACTTTATGAAGAAGATCTCAGGAAATGACGACAGAACAGCTAAAAACGACATCTCACACCGTGTCAGATTTTGGTTATTTTGGGGAGGTCGAGATAAATCATATTGTTTGGTGGATGCAGTTTAAACAGGGGAGCAATATGGAGCTTCGGATCGTCACCAAAATAAATAAATAAATGGCCCGAAAAAGGTTAATGACAAAAACAATACACATCCTTCCTCAGGCAGTGTGTTTGTACCGGGGACAGGAGACACCCCCTTGATGAGAAACTGTAAGAAGTGAAGGGGGAATCCCCCCGGTGTGAAGTCATGACGACTGGATCTGAATTATGTTTTTGTATTCGGTGGTTTGTGTTCCAGCTGTCGATCAGGTGTGCGCAGCGGCTCCATCAATCAATCAATCAATCAATGTTTATTTATATAGCCCAATATCACAAATGTTACATTTGTCTCAGTGGTCTTCACAGTGTGTACAGAATATCAGTATGACAATACGACACCCTCTGTCCTTAGACCCTCACATCGTACAAGGAAAAACTTCCGAAGAAGTGCTCCACTGCACCATGTGTGTCTCAACGCCACCGCAACAACTCTACCTACCACATAAATGAAATAAAACAAATGTGTTGTGTTAAATCAGCTGTACAATTATCCAAATACTGTATATGGTGTTCTTAGTTTCCATATCTCCTGTGTTTTACGAGCGACTTATCAAGTCTTGGCAAACGGCATAAAACACGATTAATGCTCGTATCTACAACCTATAGAAATGCAACACGGCGTCAGTTTAGACGTAATTCTGTCCTGCTTACCGCATTATTTATGAGAAAACATTTCATAACATTAACACAACATATTCGAGGTGGTTTTAAATAACATATCTGTATTTATTTATTTCTCAAAGTTATGTTTTTGTGTGCACTGAGGAGTCTCAAGCAGGCATTTGTTAAATAATTTTAAGATTGGCTTTAATCAATGTTTGAAAATGAATACTTCATATATGATAAATGAGAGGTAACATTTTATTTATGGTATTATTTCCACATATTTCTCTCCATTCTTCCTTCTGCCAACGGTGTCGCAGTTTCTCGTCTCTCCCGTTGTTGTGCTTAGTGCGTACGCATGGGTTAGAGTTTGCGTGGAGGACCGCACGTTTTCCCGTCAAGTTAGTATTTTATAAATCGCAAACATTGCGTAGAAACGGCGTGCGGCATTTTTTTTTGCGTATATCCCTTTATAAATGAGGCCCCTGGTGTGTCTTAAAGGTGGGGTAGGTAAGTTTGAGAAACCGGCTCGAGATACACTTTTTGTTATATTCCATGGAATGCTCTTAACATCCCGATAGCAATGAATATCTTAAGTGCTTTGACAAAAAATACATGCAAAAATGTCATCTGTGGAAGCCGTAGTACTGTAAAAAGCACGACCAATCATTTTAGCCGGCCCGGCTAAAATAACTGGATGGCCTACCTGCCTGTCAGCCTTCCACCTGTGCACAAACTTATCTTGTGCCCTCATTGGTCATGTGTGCGTTTGTATGTATTGGAGGAGGGGATCTGTAAGGAAGTGGCACATTTTTTCCGGCAGTGTATTTTCAAATTCTAGCTCACTCGAGCTGGTTTCTCCAAAATTACCTACCCCACCTTTAACATTGAATACACTGTACAGTATATATGTTGGGTGTGCATTTTCTTCATTCATCTTTGTTGTTTTCACAGCTCTACAACATGTTTCCCAGGCTGTTCAGTTGGATAAAGAACCGTCAGCTGCTTTTACAAAATGTTGAGATGACCATAAGAGATGTCAAGGCTTTAGTTAAGAATCTGAAAGAGACTCTGAACCCTAGGGTCTGCAGAGGGCTTGTCGACTGTTTTCTGATTCGGAAGAAGAAAGAAGAAGTAAGACAACCTCACTGCATATGCATCAAAAAAAGAGAACATTGTATTTTATAACAATATGTGGGTGCTCTTTCTCTCAGGACTCTGGTGTGAAGGACACTCACTACAACGAGAAGAATTTGATATTTACAGTAACCAACCTGTTTGCTGCTGGTACCGACACCACAGCAACTACACTGAGATGGGGTTTGCTGCTTATGGCTAAATATCCGCATGTACAAGGTAAAATAAAGATGAGGCTTGTAGGCGTGCATTTATATTTGCACCTGTGGATGCCCATCAAATAAATCAAGTTTAGATTAGGTATTATTATATAAATTCAAATATATATATTACGATAAACCATATATGCTGGAAACTACTTAAAGGGAAAGTAGCAGGCATTGAAATAAAGCGAATAACCTCCGGGAGATAACAAGAGTACAGTAGTTTTAGGCCTCCCTCTTAAGTCACTACCCTTTTTGAAACCTTTTTTTCTATTTTTTACAGATTGTGTTTTTATGCAGGCTTTATTTCAGGGAATACCAGTCTTACTTAAAGTGGACCTATCATGCTATATTTTAATAATATATTGTAGGGCCATACCTATATAAAACATGTCTGTGAAGTTTTTCTTTTTCAAAATACCAAACAGATCATGGATTTTAGCCATGCCTCATTTTGCTCTATTTGCTCTATTCCAGCCCTGTTTTTGCAAGGGCTGATTCTGTGGCAAATGAGCTGCAGCTGACCACGCCGCCCCTGCAAAGGAGGGGGGCGAGGCACGAGCATCATTTTACCATGCTGTTACCATGCTGTTACCATGCTGTTACCATGCCACGGCAACCCCCCATTCCCCTGATAGGTGGAGAGTTGCCCATATAGAGTGGCGAAGTCACGCCCAACTACTTCCGGTCCATGGGACCTTATTTTGGAAAGATAATGTATTGAAGTCAATGGAGAGACAAAACTTATCTTTCGATCCCGTTGTGCCATGAATTACACATATGTGACCCGCTCTATCGAAATCAGTCGGAAGTCGCAACGGCTCATTTCAGAATAAACGTGGATTTACGTAAAAAACTATTTTTTCAGGGTTCGGGTGTTTTGTTTGATTTTAAACAAACCAAGTCTTGGCTTTCAGAATATGAAACTTTTATTTCCAAAATCACACGATAAGTACATTTTTGAAGCTTGTGAAGGGACGAAGACAGGCACCTCTCACTCGCACTCTGCTCTTCCTTCAGCGCCGCCCCCCTCCCTCCGGCTGACATTATGAACGTAAGAGTAAAGTAATCATAGATAACACGGCAGGATCCTTTACAGTTTGTTTTCATCTGATTTAAATTAAACAGAGTCTTGGCTTTCAGAATATTAAACTTGTTTCGGCAAATTCAGATGATAAATATAACTTTGAAGCTTGTAACGGCATAATTACAAGCGGAGAACGGAGTAATTTAACGCCACAGCGGGCACAACAACAGCCGGTGTTTGTCGTGAGGGTTTTCCCCGGGAAACAAACACAATACACACAAACGCAAAAATACACAAACACACACACGCACACACGTATACACACAGACTCGCGAGCTTCCCCTCCAAACGAAAATATCTTCCCTCCGTAGTATTTTGATCATTTGCTCCACTAATAATCAATCAGATCGATGGATTCCAGAGAAGAGGAAACTTTAAAGGCCTTTTTCTCAAAATGAGGACTCTGTGACAGTCATTATATAATGTGACATATTTCGCTTAATATTTGGAGTACAAAAACAATCCTGATATCATTAGAAAGCTAGGAATATCCTCTTTCCAACCGTGTATACAACTCAAAATGTGTCTTCGGGTCAATGCGACTGATTTCGATGGAGCAGGTCACATATGATGTTTGTCAATCTCAAAAAAGTCAGTTTGTCGTAATACTGTTGAAATATAAGACTATGAAAAATACGCAACTAGAAAGACTACAAATCCCAGAGTTGCGTAAGTGATGTCACAATTGTTTTCCTCCACTAAGAGATAGCTAAGATCAGCGCCATATAGATATAATCTATCTATATGGCGCTGGCTAAAATAAGATAACTTTAACAAGATGCCTGTGTGCTTAGTACCAGGTTGTTATCATACCAGCAATGGGTCTTGCTCGTTCTTTCGCTTCCCGTCTGATGAAAGGACCAGGAGTGGCTGGATCAAGTTAGCTACCTAGCTAGTAGCTAGCACGTTAGTTAGCATTACAGCCTTGTCATTTTTATTCGCCTTAATATGAAGTAACATTAAGTAACCCAAAATGTTAAACAGTGAGAGTAGTAGTCATATTTCGTGAACCCTTTGAAGAGTACTGTCACCGGTGTGATCATTCTATAACACACAATTTAAGCCCGGGGGAGAAATACTAACGCTAGCATCGGCGATCGCCGATCTTTTCTACTTCATGCTATCTGCACAAATGGTTGACATTAAACATTAAAAAGACCAGGCAGTTCAGAGAGAATCAAAGGAAGGCAGGCAGGCAGCTTTGCATGACATTCTTCTGGACGTGTTTCATTGTGGTGATAGTGAGGGTAGACAATCGTTTTGTTGACAAGACAAGTAGTGACGGCCATCTTGGTGACGTGTGTTGTTCTGCGAGACCAGAGATGTAGTTCATTGAGCGTTTCACACAAACAAATGTGTTACTTCACAGTTTTACGACAATTTTTTTTTTTTTGACTTGCAAAATGATCTTTTCAATTGACAAACATATGTGTAATTTGTGGTACAATTCAAACGGGGTCAAAAGATAATCTTTCTCTCTCCATTGACTTCAATACATAATTTTTTCGAAATAAGGTCCCATGGCAACCCAGTCTCACGGCATTTCGTGTTCACCAACACGATTTTTAATCTATTGATTCGTGTTCACCAACACGATTTGCCGTCTTTTTCTCCGGTCGGGTCGTGGGAGACCGGAAGCTGTGTGGTTCATAAAAACATGTTCTTACTCAATATCAAGCCACAATTATTGCTTTTATTTTAAATCGTATAATTTCGGGGCTCAGACAATAAATGGGGCTCAGAGCCTCAGAATACGGAAATCTGTATTTTTAAATATTTTGTTCCTTCT
The DNA here is from genome assembly GCF_902827115.2 of Pseudochaenichthys georgianus. Lineage (NCBI taxonomy): Eukaryota > Metazoa > Chordata > Actinopteri > Perciformes > Channichthyidae > Pseudochaenichthys > Pseudochaenichthys georgianus. Next base: position 22,182,092 of record NC_047510.2, read on the forward strand.
AATTCGTTATTCTTTTCAAAATAACACACTGTTATTTACTCACCAATAACACACAATTATCCTTGCTTTTATTTATTGGTTTAATTCCATAATCTTTGGCTTTTTTGGCGTCCGTCAGGAACTGAATTTCAAAATAAAAATAACCGGAAACAGACGTAGGCCTATAAGGGACATTTCGAGCATCATTGCGATTGTCAACATTTCTGAGTTTAGGATGGCCGAAGACACTACATTACCCATAATCCCCAGCTATCGTTTAGGACTACAGTCCCCGTAAGGTTACGCAGAGCGTCAAACAGCTGTGTGAAATGGAACGAAACCACGCCAGACTATCCAAAACTGGAATCGAACGCCCTCCCAGAACTACACATTCTGGCTATTGTGTTTCGCAAAATGTTCTATGGGACGTCTCTACTGAACGTTTTCGTTTTTCCCACAATTAGAAGTTGCCAGTATTAAACACATTGGTGTTATCAAATGTAAAACATATAATTAATAAATGGGTGAAAATCGCTTGTGTCCATAATGCACAGCATTAATATATACGCACATGACAGCTCATTGTTACTTTGTAATTCTACTCCACGACAATTCAGAGGTTAACCTGGTATTTTTACTCCACTGCATTTATTTGAGTTACTTTGCAGATTCTGATTAATTATGTGAAATATAAACAACCCTTAAATCAGACTTTAGTTACACGTGACCTGAGTAAAATTCAGGTAAGGTGATTGTCAAGTGCCAACAATCAGGAGAGATATTTGATAGTTGTTGCTTGAGAAGACTAAACATGTATCTGCAATTGACATGAATGGAAACGAGTAATAAAGTATATTCATTACTCGTTATTCTCTACTAATAGTTAATTAAAGACTGTATATTATGGCTATTTTGCACATCCCTTTCAAGATTTTCAAAGGTTTATTGACATATCATATACACAACTACGGTGTAGTTATGCATTGAATGAAACACTTGGGTCACAGGTTCCTCAACAGTGCATTACAAGACATCTATCAATATGTGTGTACCTCCACCATTAAACATATTCATATTCTGCACATTTCTTATTCTATCTACATACATAAGAGTATAATTCATATGTATAATATCAGTTAAAATAAGTGCTTCAACATAGTTAACACTGCAGGAAAGCAATATATTAGACGTTAAGTACTTTGTCAGGCTTAATATTTATTGTAGATAGATACCCCCAAAGTTTTTTTCTTATTTAAAAGAAGACCTTAATCTGTTATTTAATGTTTAAATAAATGTTAATTCGTTTTTCTGTTTTGCACCTCCTCCTATTAATATCTTTGTACATCCTGCACTAAACTGTTTTATTGTAGAGATCACTTATAGTATCTTCTTGATTTTTTATATTCTATATTTCTATCACAGACCTTCTACTTTCCCCCTATGAAAGTATGTACTCTTCATATTTTTATTCAAATATTCAAATAATATTTGATGAAAAAAATATTAAGAGTACATTATTGTTTTTATGTGTTATATTATAACACATAAAAACAATAATTCAATAACGTGCTTTAACCACTAGGCGGTGCACACAAGGTACACACAGCCATAATAACTTTGTATTATTACACATAATTTTACAGCATATTGCTATACTATTTCAGACTCAGTATTTACATTCTTACATTCAAAGAAAATCAGTAATATCTTTAAAAACTACAGTCCTTTTATATCAGCTGTGCACCGTTATGGTGTAAATATAACCTATCTGTGAATTAGATCAAATGTAAAAGTCAGCCGAATTAGTGTTGATACTGCAAGGAGACGTATTGTGTGAAGAGAAATTGAAGATGTTGTTTAATTGTTGAATATATTTATGATCCACATCAAGTATTCAGTTTCGGTGGCATTTTCTCAGTTTTTCCAAAGGTCTTCTCATCAGGGCTCTATAAATAAAGAACTACGGCAGATCTGTAATATACAATGCAGCCGAACCGTGTATTACAATGCCGTTATGTGATGACTTTCAAAGAGAAAAGCAAGAACACTCGGAATTAAGTATTATTTTATTCTTTTAAAATGTTTTCCGGATTTCATATCATATAAACACCAAATCCCAGCATGCATTGCGGCTAAAACATCCAATAAGCGAGCTTAAAACCATAGCTGAGGATCTTGGGTAATCGCTCGAAATGCCTACGTCTGTTATTTTTATTTTGAAATTCAGTTCCTGACGGTCGCCAAAAAAGCCAGAGATTATGGAATTAAACCAATAAATAAAAGCAAGGATAATTGAGTGTTATTGGTGAGTAAATAACATTGTGTTATTTTGAAAAGAATAACAAATTAGAAGGAAAAAAAGATTTTAAAAATACATATTTCAGTATCCTGAGGCTCTGAGCCCCATTTATTTTCCTCACAGACGGCAACAAAAGTCCGAAATTATACGATTTCAAATAAAAGCAATAACTGTGGCTTGATATTGAGTAAGAACATGTTTTTATGAACCACACAGCTTCCGGTCTTCCTCGACCCGACCGGAGAAAAAGACGTGCTGCAGGCAGTAGAAATACATTGCTTTTAAAATCGTGCTGTGCAACACAAAAAAGGGGCAAATCGTGTTGGTGAACACGAATCAATAGATTAAAAATCATGTTGGTGAACACGAAATGCCGTGAGACTGGGTTGCCCATGGAGGTCCACCGGAAGGGGAGGGACTTCGCCACTCTATCGGCGGAGCTCCTTGTTTCTGACGTCAGAGATATTTCAAATCTGTATCAGTCTGTATCAGATCCGTAGCAGCCCCGTTTTTTTAGAAATGTGGGTATGGAGGAAAAGAGAGACGGTTGTGTTTTCTGACACTTGGTGAGTTCCCTGACACACCGGGGACACATATTCATGTATAAAATATGTACAAAAGTGCATTTTGCATGATAGGTCCCCTTTAAACTATATTACAGAAAATGTTTCTTCTGTAGATTTCGAAGGCAGAGGAAATGTAAAGCAAATTACATTCCCATCAGCCTCAGCTGCACTTTGCGTTTAGTGATTATAAACCATTATGGTAAACATGGTAAACGATACATCTGATAGCATCGTCATTTTGAACAGGTTAGCATGCTGACTTTAGCATTTTACCCCAAAAGTACAGCTTCACAAAGCCACTGGCATGGCTGTGAACTCTTAGTCAAGATACAAATAACTTATTAATATATATATTATTAACAGTTATTGATTTTGTGTGTTCAGACCAGGTCCAGGAGGAGCTGAGCAGAGAATAGGAAGCCGTCAGGCAGGGGTCGATGACCGGAAGAACCTGCCGTACACTGATGCTGTCATCCATGAGATACAGAGACTGGCCAACATTGTCCCCATGGCCATTCCTCATAAAACCAGCCGAGATGTCACCTTCCAAGGATACTTCATCAAAGAGGTCAGGTGTTAAGGTGTTTCAATACTTAGCCACAACAAAATATGCCGGAGATTCTCATTCTCTCCATACTTGTTATGATACACCTTGCTCTCCGCTTTTTCCTACAGGGGACTACTGTGCTTCCTCTTCTTACTTCTGTCCTGTATGATGAGAGTGAATGGGAAACACCACACACTTTCAACCCTTCCCACTTCCTGGATAAGGAGGGTAAATTTTTCAGGAGGGACGCCTTCATGCCATTTTCTGCAGGTACCAACTTTGTATTTCAATTAATGATGTCAAAATTATCGCGTTAACGGCGGTAATTAATTTTTTGAATTAATTGCGTTAAAATATTTAACGCATGTGCAGAATGGCCCGCCCCATACATCCCACCAGTGGCAGCGCCAGGGTATGGCTGGGTCTACACCCATACCAAGAAATGGTTTAGCCCCACCATGAAAAATGATGTTGGAAAAATAAAGTCTGCCAACTCGCGCGGAGTAAATTGCACAGACGGCAGTTAGTAAGATTGATTTTAGTAGCCACTTGTCTGGAAATACCGAAGACCAGAAACGGTTTTGAAAACTTTTGTCACGTAGTGATCGTCTTCTCAATAGAACATCTTTGATAATGTCTTATGGCCAATCAGAATCAAGATAACGGCGTGGTGTTGTTGCAGGAAGTTCCGACGGAGAATACTTTTGCTGTACATAAAACTGGTACACAGGTTATGTGCGTAATCTGAAATGCGTACTGTTACTTGTGTCACAAAGCGCATTTGCGTACCGACGTACTTGTGAAGCTTTTCCAGAAGGCGGTTAGATCACCGGACGACAGAGTCGGTCTCCGTGTGCACAGACAGGGCTGCTGTTAACGTCGGCTAAGCACTGTCAACAGCAGAACAAATGTCTCTTTGGCACGATTTTGTTCTCATCTTTTTCTCTAATCCCACCACTTTGTTGGGGTTGGTGGCTCTCCTGCTCATTCTCTATCTTGTATCCAGTAGTTTAATCACCAAGGAAATAGGGAAGGAGCCCCCAGGACCGAGGCCTCTTCCCCTGCTTGGTAACCTGTTGCATCTTGATCTCAAGAGACCCTACAAAACCCTCTGTGAGGTGAGCTATCCTAAAGCAAATCCATTTTGATACAGTTGTTGTTGTTGTTGTTGTTGTTGTTGTTGTTGTTAGAGCTATATATCTCTTTATATTATGTAATACTTAAACATTTATTTTCTTGCTGTTTATAGTGTTTATTGTAAATGTAGCCTATTATTGTCGTAATTTAAAATAGTAGTACTAGAGCACTAGTAGGCAAACGTTTTTTTACCAGGGTTTTCCAGCCACAAGAAAGGAAAGGCTTAAGGAACAAACCATAGGAAACCTGTTGAATGATATTGGATCATAATAAAATGCACAAACGGATACTCTTGTCTAGACCTGGATCATTGCCCTGCGTAAGTTCCGCTAACTAGTGCCTCAGCGGCAGTGTTATTTTAAGTTAATTGTCAGTTTTATTTCTATATGATTTTGGCCGCTACAGTTGTAATGATTCACTTGCAGGTCATGCAAAACATTGTTTACTGACGCCATCTCAATTTTGTTACATCTTTTAACAGCTTTCAAATAAATATGGGTCTGTGTTTACGGTATACTTTGGAACCAATAAAGTGGTGGTGCTGGCTGGATACAAGTCAGTAAAGGATGCTCTGGTCAGCAATGCAGAAGAGTTTGGTGAAAGAGAAATCTCCCCTATTTTCTATGACATGAATGAAGGTCACGGTAGGATTTACCTTTACATAATCTTTAATATACAGTATCTTTCAAATAATAGAAAAAACATTGTAGTGATAATACCTACCATTTATTTGTTGTGAGTCAAATCACACTTGAATATTGTGTTGAATAGTACAGACATGACTACTACAGATTATATTTAACATGCATGTCATGTTTAAAAGGAATCCTGTTTGCAAATGGAGAATCATGGAAAGAGATGAGACGTTTTGCCCTCAGCACCCTGAGAGACTTTGGCATGGGCAAAAGAATAGCGGAGCAAAAAATCCTAGAGGAATGCCACTATCTGAGCCAAATGTTTGAAGATCATAAAGGTATGGAGTAAAAAGCATTTTTTTATTCATCACCCATGTTTTACAGTTTTGTTGTACCAAAGGCAAATCATGGTGAGGTTCATTTTAATATTAAAAGGCTGCCCTCTTTGTTTTGTTCTGAAATCCTAATAATATCAGTATTCTCAATGCCATTTTACAGGGAAACCATTTGATACAGCGCGCCCGTTGAATCATGCAACATCCAATATCATCTCCTCTATCGTGTATGGAAGCAGATTCGAATACAATGACCCCAGATTCAAGGAAATGGTCAGAAGAGCCAACCAGTCCATATGCATTGTTGCATCTGTACAAATCCAGGTAGGCCTCATACTGCTTCGGTTGAAAAATACATGATTTAGGGACAACATGAAAGCTTTGGTTGAATATTTTTGCAAATGGTCAACACCATGAGCTTTTAGCAGAAAGTCAAATAGAAGGTTTATTACTGTCTTCATGTCTTTTATACAGATTTGGGCTGGTTGGTGTAAGAAATGTGTGTGTTCTATTTCGTATATGGCTTCGCCCTCTAAGGCTATCGATATTGGGTAATCCCCCTGTGCACCCGCGCAGCACTGAAACACTTGTAGTCCACACCCACCCGCAAGGTGGGCCCCACCCTCGGGCTCCCTTCCGGTATAAATAGGAAGGAGGCCCGACAATCTGCTCCCCTCTTTTCTTCAGCACACCGTTACTGAAGCACAAGAGACACTTCAATTGCAGAGTAAACATGAGCAGTGGCGGCGCCAGAGATTTTCTCTAGGGGGTGCTGTGGGGTAGCTTGACGTTTCATAGAGGGTGCTCAAACATTAAGGGTTTCCCATTAATGCACCAGCGCTACCGTTGAATTTTCTACTGCAACACTCCCCACACGCACACACAGTGTACCTGCGACTGTTACAATGAAGGCTCGGTAATCAGCTCACGTCATATAGGTGTAAGCAGGGGTCAAGTACTATTTTTACAAGTGGGGAGTGGACCTCACCTCCTCTAGGAGGGTCCTCACCTCCTCTAGTGGGGAAGATTTTTTTTAAATATTGAAGTTAAAAGCATCAATCTGGTGCACTTTGAGAGCAAAATGAAGAGATCTATGGATATACTGTATCTCTCAACATACATATGAAACAGAACTGTAAACAGATTTTCTATTTCTTTATAGATATTTTACAAATCACTCCCCTTTTAAAACAAACCGTTTGAGACCCACTGAGATAACTAGACTATTTGAATTAATAAAAAGCAGTTTAAATGCCCATTTTTTGTACATTTATATACAACAATAAATATTTGCGAGTGCATTGAGAGATATTGTTGTGGAGAGTCATTTATATATAAATCGCAAAATACATTTGTGAATCCTTCTGTGAGCATTTATTAATATTGAGACTGATCTGAGTCCATACAGATGTTAAGTTCACCTAGGAATGGTATCATTGACTTAAATGTTCAAATAAATGTTGCTCTTCTGTCTATATTGGTCATATGATGCCCCTTGACTGAAATGCTTCCTGTTCAATATCCCCACTGATTTCCTTAAAATTCTGGGATCACAATTTACTCTAAACTGTCATTTGCCTTTCATCACTCACCTCAGCAATGGACCTCTCTCCACTGTCGCTGTATTCTGCCTCTGACTCACTCTCAAGCGCCTCGATGTCAAGAGAGGTGGTGAAGTGATCATTATTTATTGAGCAGTATACTCTTTCAGTCTTTCACATTGAATCATAACAAGTCATACTGAATGTAAATACAACTGACTCTAAAGTGAGTCGCAGTCTGTGACATTGGACATTTTGAAGACTCAAAGTCCCAAGCAGTAGGTAGAATATTAGCTAGTCTGTGTAATGTGCACAGTAAATAAATAGTTAACTTAATACTGGGATGGAAATGGCCTATAAGCACTCAGTAAAACATAAACACTTATCTGAATGATAAGAAGTATAATTAAAACATAATGCACATTACCATTTTGAGAGAGAGTACCAAAGTTAAAGAACTCAGAAAATAATCTCTCATCGAACTGAGGCTCCAGTAAAACACACTGACTGCGTCTACATGGACATCAGTAAGCCGTCGGTTATGAACATATTGGGGATATGGTGTTTACATGAGCACAGAGAGATCGGGTTATTCATGTTCCCTGTTTACATGATAAATACTAGCAACCTGGCATTTCGATGCCTTTTATCATCTAAACTATTCAGTATTTGTATCTCTCTATCATGACAAAGACGAAACTCCTCTCCAGAAGTGAGACGCCACCGCCACCATCACTGTTAACTGATTAACTGCTACCAGCTGATGACTTACTTTCCTCTTCTTTGAAAAAAATGTTCTTATGTCCATGTTGTCTGGAGGAGAAAACATATCAAACCAAGAGATCATCAGCTTTGATTTTCGCTGTATTAACAATGTCCTGAACACTTGGTGTGTGTGCCTTACCTCCGCTACCGGCATCGCTACATACAACAGATCTGAGCTGTCAACAACACTCCTTGAACATGCGCGCTATGTGAGAATCTGCCTTGGTACAAAGTAGCAGTGAAAACATGGTACGGAGTTTCATTGATTCTCTCAATAAGCAAGTGGAATGGATTTGATAGTGAAGCACTGACACAGCGCTCTACAAAGTGCGGCGAGTGGATAGACCGATTCACGGACTTTCATCCGACATGGTAAAAGTGGGGGGGTCTAAACTAATCATTTGAAAAAGTGGGGGGGACTACTTGTCCCACCCTCATATAATGGCTGAGACTCAGTCTGACAGGAGAGAGTTCTCCCTCCACATTATTGTTGAAAAAGCTCCTTATATCCGTTAGCTTGGCTAGCTAGCAACCAGATGCTAACCACATCGATCTCCGGTAGATACCCACCGGTGCGCGAGCTCTCTCTCTCGCTCGCTTGCGCACGCACACAAAATGGCTCGTGCCACACACACACAGAGCAGAGCTTGAATGAAACACAGAGACCTAAGCTACTTGTACTCACGAGGCCTATTATGTGCAGAATCCCTCTCACTTTCAGTTGGTTTTGTTGAGTGTCCACACGTGGACGTTTAAGGACAAAAAACGATCCATTTGTCACTTTGCTGTTAGCAAATAATTTGGGGCTCCAGCTAACAGGAAGTCACTCAAGTGTCACAAAGTAATTTAGCCTATGGGTAGGTAAAAAATCGAATGGGTGCTGGCCATTGGCCTAATCATATCACCTGTGTTGGCTTTATGTTTTTGGTCAAACATGTGTTTGTTTCACATTTGCATTGATGTAATCAATAATTTTTCTGATTTAATTTAATAAAAATAATAATAATAATTTTCGGGGAAAAAAACAAAACACATATTTCTTGGGGGTGCTTAGGGGGTGATTTGGCAATCTTGGGGGGTGCTTCAGCACCCCCTAGCTCCCCCCTGGCGCCGCCCCTGAACATGAGTAACAATTGTGTGAGAGATTGTCCCTCATGTGGCTCTGGGTTCATAATGAGTTATGACCAGCACAGATAAAAGCAGTATGCGAATCCTGCCTGGGGTCAGAGAACGCGTAAGCGGCTCTAAACCAGTAGGTAGCATGCACACACTGCGCCCGTCTCCCCTCGGGGACAGGAAGCGAAGAGCGGACGCTCTTGCTGCTGCGGCCGAGGAAGACGATTGGCCCGTCCAGGCTTACGAGCCCGCGGACGGGGGCCTCGTGTCCCTGGGGCCGAGTGCCGGTGAACCGTGGAGGGAGGCGGGGCAGGAGTTGTCGGACTCCTGCCCCGCCTCCCTCCACGGTTCACCGTTCGGTTCTCCCCTCCCTCCTCTCCCCCGGACGGGGGAGACCGAGTCGGAGCAGGGTGCCAGCTTGGCGGTCGAACATTCTTTCCCCCTCTCCGTCACCACAGCGCTACCGGCAATAGGTGGCATCCTAGGGGAACTGCCGGAGATCATACGCAAGGCGGCCGCCTGCAGAGATCTCCCCGTTCCCCGAGCTCAGGAGGTGTGCTCCTTTTTTCGCGGGTGCAGCCGGTCAGGAGTGACCCGATCTGGCCACGCTTCCTGGCCATCAGGAGGTTCCAGGAGGGGGCGGCGGCGAACCCGAGGACCCTGAAGGCTCCGGTGGCCACATTTGTTCCCCTCACCAAGGTGGAGGGGTTCACAGATGCTGGTTTCCCAACCACCCCTTCTCTGGAGCCGAGCCTGACGGCGTTTTTTGGGGTAAGACAGGCCAACATAATCGCCGGACGTCGCCCTACGTTGCGCTCCCCCAGAGACCAGTAGGCTATGTCGCCACCAGGCCGCCGGGTGCACTAGTGTGCCTTTCAGGCGGCGGCGAATAACATCGCGCTGCTCTCCAACTCGGTGGTGACACTGGTAGAGCGGTCCACCACTGAGGCAGAGGAAATCAGCAAGGCAGCCAGCACGGCGCTCACTCTGTGTGCGTCCGTCGCTGTCTCCTAGGCGAGGATTTCCGCGTGGGTGACACAGATCCAGCGCCACCTCTGGCTGGAGCAGGCGTCTATTACGGAGACGGCCAGAAAAGTGCTACTGGACGCTCCAATCAGCCCGGACGGGCTGTTCGGACCCCAGTTCCACGCCGGCTCAGGAGGCCGCAAGCGGAGAGACGCCCACAGCAACCGCCTCGGCATCAGACTCGCCCTTCAGTGGCTGCAGGGGCTCCAACCCACGTCTCCGCTCCCCCGCCACCCCAGAGACAGGGTCTCCCAGCGGCGAGTCAAAGGGGAGTGAGGCTCCCCCGCTCCTGGTCTGCTCCGCGAGAGCCTCCGAGGAAGCAGAGCCGGTAATTAAGCCGGCTGCCACTAATCTGTTGATTAAGTAGACAGCAGGGCTCCCTGCAGAAGCCTGCTGGTTTTAACCTATCGGTTAATAACCTGCAGAGCTCGCGGCATTCCTCTGTCCGAGATACGCCTCCTACACACGGTTTTAATAAACCCATGAGCGCCGTTATAACGCCTCATGTGGGCAGCACTGCACACACCTCCATCCATCCCCTGAGGTTGTACGCGCCTCATGATGAGAGTCAGAGTGAGACACAGCGTGTGGAGGCCCCGGCGCAGCCCTTTCGGTCCAAGCACACCTTGGGTTACCTCACGGGGAGCGGCGGCAGGGGCTCTGGCGTGGCTCGACGACTAAAAACACATCTCGAGCACGTGCGCCCGCTCTCAGAGTTTTTCTCAGAGTGGCAGCGCGTGTGTCTGATGGACAGATGGATGAGCAGGCTGATAAGGAGAAGAGCCATCAGGAGGTTCCAGGAGGGGGCGGCGGCGAACCCGAGGACCCTGAAGGCTCCGGTGGCCACATTTGTTCCCCTCACCAAGGTGGAGGGGTTCACAGATGCTGGTTTCCCAACCACCCCTTCTCTGGAGCCGAGCCTGACGGCGTTTTTTGGGGTAAGACAGGCCAACATAATCGCCGGACGTCGCCCTACGTTGCGCTCCCCCAGAGACCAGTAGGCTATGTACGCCCTGCAGTTCACCTCTCCCCCCCACAGTGGGATACAGGAAACACTCCTGTCCTCCCAGAAGCTATGTCTTGCGCTCCAATCCGAGCTGCTGGAACTCCTGTTGAAAGAGGATATTTCCAGGGTTCCTCAAAGAGAGGAAAATCAGGGGTTTTCACTCCCGTTATTTTTCTGATCCCGAAAAAGACTGGGGGAATGAGACATCCTCGATCTGTCAGTATTCCACATGCTGACGATCAAACAGGTGCTGGAATGTGTTCACCAGGATGACTGGTTCACTTCTACCTGAAGGATGCATACTTCCACGTACCCATCATCCCGAAACACAGGAAATTCCTGCGTTTTCTCATTTTAGGAAATATCAGACCAGACAATAGTCTGCCGTTCGGATATTTCCTGACTGCTCGCTTTTTTGTGTAGAGAAGGCTGGAGCCACTACACAGAGGAGGGATAATCATGAGAGTGTGGTTTTCTCTGGACGACCTGCTATTTGCTGGCTCGCTCCAGGGAGGAAGTCGCTTTACAGGCGGTACATCTCGTATCGCATCTGTCAAAGCCTGGGTTTCATAATAAATTGGAAGAAGAGCTGTCCTCTTCCCTCTCAGAAAATCGTTTATCTGGGAGTGGAATTAAACTCAGCCAGCATGAGAGCGCGGCTCTCGCGGCAGCGAGTGGAGGAACTGACAGCTCTCCTCCGGCATGTCACAACCCACACAGCCCTCTCCGTGACGCAGCTGCTCGGCGTTGGCGTCAGCTGGTACTGGCGCCTCAGTGGGATTTGGCTTTGGTGTTACGCGCACTAAGCAAAGCCCCATTTGAACCTTTAGACCAGGTTCCCCTTAAACTGTTGTCAGCCAAAGTATTACTTTTGGCTCTATCAGTGATTTGTCTGCTCTCTCTGTGGCTCCGTCATGCCTCCGGATCCAAGGAGATGGCAGTTCAGCTGTTTTACGCCCTAACCCGGCTTCATGCCTAAGGTCATCACAAGCTCTTTTAGAGTCGAGAGTGATCACCTTTGATGGCTTCTTTCCCCCTCCTCACAGGTCGGAGGAAGAAGCCGCGTCTCATCTCCTCTGTCCTGTGTGCACGCTGTCCTGCTAGTGGCGTGCACGGCTGCCTTGCGCCATTCTCAGCGCCTGTTTGTGCACTATAGAGAGCGCTCGATCGGACAGCCTCTGTCTGCACAACGGCTGTCACACTGGCTGTGTGAAGCTGTGTCACAGGCATATGTCTCCTCTGGGGTGGATCCCCCGGAGAACATCAATGCGCACTCCACCAGAGGAGTGAATGTCAGTGGAAGACATTTTCACTGCTGCATCTTGGTCATTTATTCAATTTGAGGGATGTCTCCCATTCCTCTCTGACACACCCTGTACGGAGTGTCTTGTCAGAGTGAGTGACGTCAAGGATCCAGCTGTGCGCCTCTCTCCTGCCTCTCGGCACACGGAGAGTGGCCCTTTTTCCCTCTTATGAGAGGGATGTTTCCTTTTTTTCCTCTGACACATTTTGTACGGAGTGTCTTGTCAGAGTGAGTGACGTCAGGGATCCAGCCGTGCGCTCTCCTGCCTGTCTGCACGCAGAGAGCTGCTGTTCCCCCTCTTTTTGTCACTGGGCAAAGTATGACCTTCGTCTCTACTTTTTCACAGCGGCAGGTATGTATTGTTCCCAGCCTTCGTCCCCTCATGGAAAATATTCATGTTATGCTATATTCCAGGGACGGCAATGCGCCATTACGCATGGCGCAATAGGCATGGGTTATTATCTGAGCAGGTGTGTCTGTGCTTCTAGTACCGGGCGGACCCAGTGGGGCGCAGACTACATCAAGCTTCGCCCTTAACCCAATAGCGATAGCTTTAGAGGGCAAAGCCATATACGAAATAGAACTGAAGTTACCGACTGTAACTCCAGCTTCTATGAGTATTGGCGTAGCCCTCTAAGTGCTGGGCCCACTGGCTCCACGAATAGCTGAAGAAAAGTTATTTTGTATGGGAGCAGATTGTCGGGCCTCCTTCCTATTTATACCGGAAGGGAGCCCGAGGCTGGGGCCCACCTTGCGGGTGGGCGTGGACTACAAGTGTTTCAGTGCTGCGCGGGTGTGCAGGGGGATTACCCAATAGCGATAGCCTTAGAGGGCTACGCTAATACTCATAGAAGCTGGAGTTACAGTAGGTAACTTCAGTTGTTGAATGTTTGGGTAAACATCCATTATCTCTTTACACGAGGTGCAGGTGGAGCATCATTCTAGTATCAGCCTAAATAGTTGCTTTAGGGTAACATTTAACTGACAAAACAATAAAAGAATGATTGAAACTAAAGGTATGGAGATGGGAAACATTTATTTTACTGTATCAAATAACTGATCAGGGGCCTCATGTATAACGCCGTGCGTAGGATTCACGTGGGAAGGTTGCTTACGTAGTAGAAATCCGAAAAATAGGTCCATACATTTTGCGCCACTTCCCGATTCACCAAACATTGCGCACCGGCGAGGAAAGTGCGTACAGCACTTCCTACGCCGGTTTCCCTTACTTTCACGTAACGCCCATATTTGCCTATAAATAGTCAAAGAAACGCCCATTCATTCATTCACTCCGACTGACTTTATGAAGAAGATCTCAGGAAATGACGACAGAACAGCTAAAAACGACATCTCACACCGTGTCAGATTTTGGTTATTTTGGGGAGGTCGAGATAAATCATATTGTTTGGTGGATGCAGTTTAAACAGGGGAGCAATATGGAGCTTCGGATCGTCACCAAAATAAATAAATAAATGGCCCGAAAAAGGTTAATGACAAAAACAATACACATCCTTCCTCAGGCAGTGTGTTTGTACCGGGGACAGGAGACACCCCCTTGATGAGAAACTGTAAGAAGTGAAGGGGGAATCCCCCCGGTGTGAAGTCATGACGACTGGATCTGAATTATGTTTTTGGATTCGGTGGTTTGTGTTCCAGCTGTCGATCAGGTGTGCGCAGCGGCTCCATCAATCAATCAATCAATGTTTATTTATATAGCCCAATATCACAAATGTTACATTTGTCTCAGTGGTCTTCACAGTGTGTACAGAATATCAGTATGACAATACGACACCCTCTGTCCTTAGACCCTCACATCGTACAAGGAAAAACTTCCGAAGAAGTGCTCCACTGCACCATGTGTGTCTCAACGCCACCGCAACAACTCTACCTACCACATAAATGAAATAAAACAAATGTGTTGTGTTAAATCAGCTGTACAATTATCCAAATACTGTATATGGTGTTCTTAGTTTCCATATCTCCTGTGTTTTACGAGCGACTTATCAAGTCTTGGCAAACGGCATAAAACACGATTAATGCTCGTATCTACAACCTATAGAAATGCAACACGGCGTCAGTTTAGACGTAATTCTGTCCTGCTTACCGCATTATTTATGAGAAAACATTTCATAACATTAACACAACATATTCGAGGTGGTTTTAAATAACATATCTGTATTTATTTATTTCTCAAAGTTATGTTTTTGTGTGCACTGAGGAGTCTCAAGCAGGCATTTGTTAAATAATTTTAAGATTGGCTTTAATCAATGTTTGAAAATGAATACTTCATATATGATAAATGAGAGGTAACATTTTATTTATGGTATTATTTCCACATATTTCTCTCCATTCTTCCTTCTGCCAACGGTGTCGCAGTTTCTCGTCTCTCCCGTTGTTGTGCTTAGTGCGTACGCATGGGTTAGAGTTTGCGTGGAGGACCGCACGTTTTCCCGTCAAGTTAGTATTTTATAAATCGCAAACATTGCGTAGAAACGGCGTGCGGCATTTTTTTTTGCGTATATCCCTTTATAAATGAGGCCCCTGGTGTGTCTTAAAGGTGGGGTAGGTAAGTTTGAGAAACCGGCTCGAGATACACTTTTTGTTATATTCCATGGAATGCTCTTAACATCCCGATAGCAATGAATATCTTAAGTGCTTTGACAAAAAATACATGCAAAAATGTCATCTGTGGAAGCCGTAGTACTGTAAAAAGCACGACCAATCATTTTAGCCGGCCCGGCTAAAATAACTGGATGGCCTACCTGCCTGTCAGCCTTCCACCTGTGCACAAACTTATCTTGTGCCCTCATTGGTCATGTGTGCGTTTGTGTGTATTGGAGGAGGGGATCTGTAAGGAAGTGGCACTTTTTTTCCGGCAGTGTATTTTCAAATTCTAGCTCACTCGAGCTGGTTTCTCCAAAATTACCTACCCCACCTTTAACATTGAATACACTGTACAGTATATATGTTGGGTGTGCATTTTCTTCATTCATCTTTGTTGTTTTCACAGCTCTACAACATGTTTCCCAGGCTGTTCAGTTGGATAAAGAACCGTCAGCTGCTTTTACAAAATGTTGAGATGACCATAAGAGATGTCAAGGCTTTAGTTAAGAATCTGAAAGAGACTCTGAACCCTAGGGTCTGCAGAGGGCTTGTCGACTGTTTTCTGATTCGGAAGAAGAAAGAAGAAGTAAGACAACCTCACTGCATATGCATCAAAAAAAGAGAACATTGTATTTTATAACAATATGTGGGTGCTCTTTCTCTCAGGACTCTGGCGTGAAGGACACTCACTACAACGAGAAGAATTTGATATTTACAGTAACCAACCTGTTTGCTGCTGGTACCGACACCACAGCAACTACACTGAGATGGGGTTTGCTGCTTATGGCTAAATATCCGCATGTACAAGGTAAAATAAAGATGAGGCTTGTAGGCGTGCATTTATATTTGCACCTGTGGATGCCCATCAAATAAATCAAGTTTAGATTAGGTATTATTATATAAATTCAAATATATATATTACGATAAACCATATATGCTGGAAACTACTTAAAGGGAAAGTAGCAGGCATTGAAATAAAGCGAAGTAACCTCCGGGAGATAACAAGAGTACAGTAGTTTTAGGCCTCCCTCTTAAGTCACTACCCTTTTTGAAACCTTTTTTTCTATTTTTTACAGATTGTGTTTTTATGCAGGCTTTATTTCAGGGAATACCAGTCTTACTTAAAGTGGACCTATCATGCTATATTTTAATAATATATTGTAGGGCCATACCTATATAAAACATGTCTGTGAAGTTTTTCTTTTTCAAAATACCAAACAGATCATGGATTTTAGCCATGCCTCATTTTGCTCTATTTGCTCTATTCCAGCCCTGTTTTTGCAAGGGCTGATTCTGTGGCAAATGAGCTGCAGCTGACCACGCCGCCCCTGCAAAGGAGGGGGGCGAGGCACGAGCATCATTTTACCATGCTGTTACCATGCTGTTACCATGCCACGGCAACCCCCCATTCCCCTGATAGGTGGAGAGTTGCCCATATAGAGTGGCGAAGTCACGCCCAACTACTTCCGGTCCATGGGACCTTATTTCGGAAAAATAATGTATTGAAGTCAATGGAGAGACAAAACTTATCTTTCGATCCCGTTGTGCCATGAATTACACATATGATGTTTGTCAATCTCAAAAAAGTCAGTTTGTCGTAAAACTGTTGAAATATAAGACTATGAAAAATACGCAACTAGAAAGACTACAAATCCCAGAGTTGCGTAAGTGATGTCACAATTGTTTTCCTCCACTAAGAGATAGCTAAGATCAGCGCCATATAGATATAATCTATCTATATGGCGCTGGCTAAGATAAGATAACTTTAACAAGATGCCTGTGTGCTTAGTACCAGGTTGTTATCATACCAGCAATGGGTCTTGCTCGTTCTTTCGCTTCCCGTCTGATGAAAGGACCAGGAGTGGCTGGATCAAGTTAGCTACCTAGCTAGTAGCTAGCACGTTAGTTAGCATTACAGCCTTGTCATTTTTATTCGCCTTAATATGAAGTAACATTAAATAACCCAAAATGTTAAACAGTGAGAGTAGTAGTCATATTTCGTGAACCCTTTGAAGAGTACTGTCACCGGTGTGATCATTCTATAACACACAATTTAAGCCCGGGGGAGAAATACTAACGCTAGCATCGGCGATCGCCGATCTTTTCTACTTCATGCTATCTGCACAAATGGTTGACATTAAACATTAAAAAGACCAGGCAGTTCAGAGAGAATCAAAGGAAGGCAGGCAGGCAGCTTTGCATGACATTCTTCTGGACGTGTTTCATTGTGGTGATAGTGAGGGTAGACAATCGTTTTGTTGACAAGACAAGTAGTGACGGCCATCTTGGTGACGTGTGTTGTTCTGCGAGACCAGAGATGTAGTTCATTGAGCGTTTCACACAAACAAATGTGTTACTTCACAGTTTTACGACAATTTTTTTTTTTTTGACTTGCAAAATGATCTTTTCAATTGACAAACATATGTGTAATTTGTGGTACAATTCAAACGGGGTCAAAAGATAATCTTTCTCTCTCCATTGACTTCAATACATAATTTTTTCGAAATAAGGTCCCATGGCAACCCAGTCTCACGGCATTTCGTGTTCACCAACACGATTTTTAATCTATTGATTCGTGTTCACCAACACGATTTGCCGTCTTTTTCTCCGGTCGGGTCGTGGGAGACCGGAAGCTGCGTGGTTCATAAAAACATGTTCTTACTCAATATCAAGCCACAATTATTGCTTTTATTTTAAATCGTATAATTTCGGGGCTCAGACAATAAATGGGGCTCAGAGCCTCAGAATACGGAAATCTGTATTTTTAAATATTTTGTTCCTTCTAATTCGTTATTCTTTTCAAAATAACACACTGTTATTTATTCACCAGTTTAATTCCATAATCTTTGGCTTTTTTGGCGTCCGTCAGGAACTGAATTTCAAAATAAAAATAACCGGAAACAGACGTAGGCCTATGAGGGACATTTCGAGCATCATTGCGATTGTCAACATTTCTGAGTTTAGGATGGCCGAAGACACTACACTACCCATAATCCCCAGCTATCGTTTAGGACTACAGTCCCCGTAAGGTTACGCAGAGCGTCAAACAGCTGTGTGAAATGGAACGAAACCACGCCAGACTATCCAAAACTGGAATCGAACGCCCTCCCAGAACTACACATTCTGGCTATTGTGTTTCGCAAAATGTTCTATGGGACGTCTCTACTGAACGTTTTCGTTTTTCCCACAATTAGAAGTTGCCAGTATTAATCACATTGGTGTTATCAAATGTAAAACATATAATTAATAAATGGGTGAAAATCGCTTGTGTCCATAATGCACAGCATTAATATATACCCACATGACAGCTCATTGTTACTTTGTAATTCTACTCCACGACAATTCAGAGGTTAACCTGGTATTTTTACTCCACTGCATTTATTTGAGTTACTTTGCAGATTCTGATTAATTATGTGAAATATAAACAACCCTTAAATCAGACTTTAGTTACACGTGACCTGAGTAAAATTCAGGTAAGGTGATTGTCAAGTGCCAACAATCAGGAGAGATATTTGATAGTTGTTGCTTGAGAAGACTAAACATGTATCTGCAATTGACATGAATGGAAACGAGTAATAAAGTATATTCATTACTCGTTATTCTCTACTAATAGTTAATTAAAGACTGTATATTATGGCTATTTTGCACATCCCTTTCAAGATTTTCAAAGGTTTATTGACATATCATATACACAACTACGGTGTAGTTATGCATTGAATGAAACACTTGGGTCACAGGTTCCTCAACAGTGCATTACAAGACATCTATCAATATGTGTGTACCTCCACCATTAAACATATTCATATTCTGCACATTTCTTATTCTATCTACATACATAAGAGTATAATTCATATGTATAATATCAGTTAAAATAAGTGCTTCAACATAGTTAACACTGCAGGAAAGCAATATATTAGACGTTAAGTACTTTGTCAGGCTTAATATTTATTGTAGATAGATACCCCCAAAGTTTTTTTCTTATTTAAAAGAAGACCTTAATCTGTTATTTAATGTTTAAATAAATGTTAATTCGTTTTTCTGTTTTGCACCTCCTCCTATTAATATCTTTGTACATCCTGCACTAAACTGTTTTATTGTAGAGATCACTTATAGTATCTTCTTGATTTTTTATATTCTATATTTCTATCACAGACCTTCTACTTTCCCCCTATGAAAGTATGTACTCTTCATATTTTTATTCAAATATTCAAATAATATTTGATGAAAAAAATATTAAGAGTACATTATTGTTTTTATGTGTTATATTATAACACATAAAAACAATAATTCAATAACGTGCTTTAACCACTAGGCGGTGCACACAAGGTACACACAGCCATAATAACTTTGTATTATTACACATAATTTTACAGCATATTGCTATACTATTTCAGACTCAGTATTTACATTCTTACATTCAAAGAAAATCAGTAATATCTTTAAAAACTACAGTCCTTTTATATCAGCTGTGCACCGTTATGGTGTAAATATAACCTATCTGTGAATTAGATCAAATGTAAAAGTCAGCCGAATTAGTGTTGATACTGCAAGGAGACGTATTGTGTGAAGAGAAATTGAAGATGTTGTTTAATTGTTGAATATATTTATGATCCGCATCAAGTATTCAGTTTCGGTGGCATTTTCTCAGTTTTTCCAAAGGTCTTCTCATCAGGGCTCTATAAATAAAGAACTACGGCAGATCTGTAATATACAATGCAGCCGAACCGTGTATTACAATGCCGTTATGTGATGACTTTCAAAGAGAAAAGCAAGAACACTCGGAATTAAGTATTATTTTATTCTTTTAAAATGTTTTCCGGATTTCATATCATATAAACACCAAATCCCAGCATGCATTGCGGCTAAAACATCCAATAAGCGAGCTTAAAACCATAGCTGAGGATCTTGGGTAATCGCTCGAAATGCCTACGTCTGTTATTTTTATTTTGAAATTCAGTTCCTGACGGTCGCCAAAAAAGCCAGAGATTATGGAATTAAACCAATAAATAAAAGCAAGGATAATTGAGTGTTATTGGTGAGTAAATAACATTGTGTTATTTTGAAAAGAATAACAAATTAGAAGGAAAAAAAGATTTTAAAAATACATATTTCAGTATCCTGAGGCTCTGAGCCCCATTTATTTTCCTCACAGACGGCAACAAAAGTCCGAAATTATACGATTTCAAATAAAAGCAATAACTGTGGCTTGATATTGAGTAAGAACATGTTTTTATGAACCACACAGCTTCCGGTCTTCCTCGACCCGACCGGAGAAAAAGACGTGCTGCAGGCTGTAGAAATACATTGCTTTTAAAATCGTGCTGTGCAACACAAAAAAGGGGCAAATCGTGTTGGTGAACACGAATCAATAGATTAAAAATCATGTTGGTGAACACGAAATGCCGTGAGACTGGGTTGCCCATGGAGGTCCACCGGAAGGGGAGGGACTTCGCCACTCTATCGGCGGAGCTCCTTGTTTCTGACGTCAGAGATATTTCAAATCTGTATCAGTCTGTATCAGATCCGTAGCAGCCCCGTTTTTTTAGAAATGTGGGTATGGAGGAAAAGAGAGACGGTTGTGTTTTCTGACACTTGGTGAGTTCCCTGACACACCGGGGACACATATTCATGTATAAAATATGTACAAAAGTGCATTTTGCATGATAGGTCCCCTTTAAACTATATTACAGAAAATGTTTCTTCTGTAGATTTCGAAGGCAGAGGAAATGTAAAGCAAATTACATTCCCATCAGCCTCAGCTGCACTTTGCGTTTAGTGATTATAAACCATTATGGTAAACATGGTAAACGATACATCTGATAGCATCGTCATTTTGAACAGGTTAGCATGCTGACTTTAGCATTTTACCCCAAAAGTACAGCTTCACAAAGCCACTGGCATGGCTGTGAACTCTTAGTCAAGATACAAATAACTTATTAATATATATATTATTAACAGTTATTGATTTTGTGTGTTCAGACCAGGTCCAGGAGGAGCTGAGCAGAGAAATAGGAAGCCGTCAGGCAGGGGTCGATGACCGGAAGAACCTGCCGTACACTGATGCTGTCATCCATGAGATACAGAGACTGGCCAACATTGTCCCCATGGCCATTCCTCATAAAACCAGCCGAGATGTCACCTTCCAAGGATACTTCATCAAAGAGGTCAGGTGTTAAGGTGTTTCAATACTTAGCCACAACAAAATATGCCGGAGATTCTCATTCTCTCCATACTTGTTATGATACACCTTGCTCTCCGCTTTTTCCTACAGGGGACTACTGTGCTTCCTCTTCTTACTTCTGTCCTGTATGATGAGAGTGAATGGGAAACACCACACACTTTCAACCCTTCCCACTTCCTGGATAAGGAGGGTACATTTTTCAGGAGGGACGCCTTCATGCCATTTTCTGCAGGTACCAACTTTGTATTTCAATTAATGATGTCAAAATTATCGCGTTAACGGCGGTAATTAATTTTTTGAATTAATTGCGTTAAAATATTTAACGCATGTGCAGAATGGCCCGCCCCATACATCCCACCAGTGGCAGCGCCAGGGTATGGCTGGGTCTACACCCATACCAAGAAATGGCTTAGCCCCACCATGAAAAATGATGTTGGAAAAATAAAGTCTGCCAACTCGCGCGGAGTAAATTGCACAGACGGCAGATAGTAAGATTGATTTTAGTAGCCACTTGTCTGGAAATACCGAAGACCAGAAACGGTTTTGAAAACTTTTGTCACGTAGTGATCGTCTTCTCAATAGAACATCTTTGATAATGTCTTATGGCCAATCAGAATCAAGATAACGGCGTGGTGTTGTTGCAGGAAGTTCCGACAGAGAATACTTTTGCTGTACATAAAACTGATACACAGGTTATGTGCGTAATCTGAAATGCGTACTGTCACTTGTGTCACAAAGCGCATTTGCGTACCGACGTACTTGTGAAGCTTTTCCAGAAGGCGGTTAGATCACCGGACGACAGAGTCGGTCTCCGTGTGCACAGACAGGGCTGCTGTTAACGTCGGTCTGTACAACGGAATTGTGCCAAAACTACGCCAACCGGTTGCGGAGGGAGACTCCCCCCTTCACTGGAGAACTGCGCTAAAACAGCTGATCACAACGTTCACACTCTGTGGTCACAAGTACTCCACTAGCGCGCGCCCCCCCTGTCGATGATTGATAGGTGTGTGGGCTGTCTTTCATTTTGACACGCAAAATGTTATAATAAACATAGATACTGTATGTTAAATCAAAATGGATATATCTGCCTTCTTTCATTTATCTTTCCATTCCCACAACAATATACATAAAGAAATGGCATATTTTGGACATAGTTCGAATGGTGATTAATCATGATTAATTAATGTTTAAGCTGTGATTAATCTGATTAAAAATGTTAATCGTTTGACAGCCCTAATTTAAATATATTACCATTCTAAAGATGTGATCCAGTTTAACTACATGCAAATCTATTTTTCTCTCAAAGGTCGCAGGGTTTGTCTGGGGGAGAGTCTGGCCAAGATGGAGCTGTTCCTCTTCTTCACCTTCCTCCTCCAGCGCTTTCGTTACACTCCTCCACCTGGAGTTACAGAGGATGAACTGGATCTCACTCCAGCTGTGGGCTTCACCCTCAGCCCGTCACCTCATGAGCTGTGTGCCGTTAGACGCCAATGAGAAATGGAGCGAGGGGACTGCATTATAACTGCTTGTAAAAATAAATTGTGTTTGACTCTTATTAATCAGCTAGCATTTGTCCTATTCTCATGAAGTTGTCTGAAATTGTATTTTAGAAATAATGTTATATTACTATTGTGGGAGAAAATTCTGTGTAGCAATGCAGTGGGAGTGCACCGACTCAGGAAGGAGACACAGGGAGAGCTGGAGCTTTGGGAGACAAAACACTGACACTGACAGCCTCAGGCTGCGGCCCCACGAGGACGAAAACGGCTAAACGCATAGGATTAACGCAAACGCAATCGCAAACGGCTTCCGTCCACATGCAATAATTATCCGGATAGTGTCTGCCCACACGAGACCGCTCCGTTTAGCTCCAACCGCTGGAGAAGCTGCAGTACATATGCAGGAGCCTCTACGTGGCGCTGTAACTTCCTCCACAAAAGCAGCGAAGAAGCATGGTTGTCATGGTTGCCCTTCTGTTTATTCTCCGCGGTGGGGGCCGAGGGAACCGGGCAGAGTTTTTCGCCAGTCAGCGTGTATTAAAGTTGAAATCTTCCGGACAAAATTATAAAAGTGCCGGTCAAAGGTCTTCTTTGTTATTTATTGAGCTTTAAAACAAATGAATAACGACTCTATATAATATAATGATAAAATACACGGAGCCTCTCTTTTTCCTCCCTCTCTTCGGACAGCGCCAGTGTCTGTCTCATGCAGCAGCTCATCCAGTAATCAGTGACCCGGCCGACTGTAAAAATAAACATATTTATAACTAGTTTAGGGAGTTTGAGAGGTAATTAAAATAGCTAAGGGTGATGATCTGACTTGAAGTGTGTGTTTTGCTGCAGCGGGAGGAGCTGCAGGTGAGCAGAGCTGCGTGTCTCCGTCCTGTCAGATTAGACTTCACTCGCGAGAGAAAGATAAATAATCTGAATTCAGGGTGCAGTTTACTTTGACGTGGGGGTGAGCAGCAGAGGTGGGGAGAGGCGGGGCTATTGCCTCATCATTATTGCTGTAGATGTTGCACAAACAACTGTAGCATGGTCAATAGCGTCCGGAGCACGATAGCAACTCTGCGATCCGCCATTGTTGTTGTTGTTGGTGGCGAAACACTTCAGCACTGGCGCGGGGTAAGCGGAGGTGAGCAGAAGAGGTGGGGAGAGGCCTGGCTATTGCGCAATCACTATCAGTGATCTGAAAATGTCCGTATAGGGCGCACACACGGAGCTGTTTGACCCCCCAGAGAGTGGCGTATGCATTTCTATCCACCTTGGGACCCGTTGTCGTTTCCTCAGTCGTTTAGTGCCATATTCGGTCGTCCTCGTGTGGCCGAACGGTCTAGATGACACTAAACAGTAACGCAAACGACCGAATTCGTCCTCGTGGGGCCGCAGCCTGAGAGCACCGCAGCCAAGGTTACAAGTGCGTGTGCTCAGTCTGATAAACTGATAAACGTGGTCAAAGTTATGGGCCTTGGAAAATATTTCCCCAACAACTATAACATTTTTAGAACTGCCTCTTCATACAGCTGATACCTCATGTTTATCTTCAATGTACAATCAAATGCATTTATTTACCAATCTTATATATTTGTGACCATTTTTTACCTTGAAAATAAATACTTAATAATTCAAAGACAATTCTGGATTCAAGCGTTGTGCTTCTGCTTGCTAACTTGCTAAAAAGTGCACACAGGTCCTTGATCAGTTGATCATTCATTGCTGCCCATTGTAGGCCTACTTATCTAGAAATAAAAGGACTATTTTGTTTGTATACAGTAAGCACAGTGTAGGTCGATTTAAATAGGTTTCTTTTGTGCCGTTGAGATGGTGTGGTGAAGAACTTAAGATAGCTTTAACTTTGAGTGAATTGAGAAATGCTGTTTGTTTGTAACAAATGCTTAATTTAACTAGCCAAATAGTCCCACCAAATAAACACTAATTAAGATTTTTGTGACCAGCTTTTGTTTATTTCAGTTTTTTATCTTCATATTTGTTTTTCCTTTTTGCCGTGGGGGGACAAAAATCCTCCTTGGGTTTCTTGAAATGCACTATATAAATCCAAATTATTTGTATTATTATTTAGGCTTCTTCTAAAGTTATAAGTCATTGAACTCATAAAATGCTCACTTTGTGTTAACAAACCTTAACTGTGTCTTACTTTCCTCACGCATATGTGCAGCTTTGTGTTTTTTATTTAAGTTGTAAAATGTGGTTTCAGGTTCTTGTCAAGGTTGGGGAAATTCAGGACCCAAATGCAGGATGAGTAGAAGCGGGTTTTAAACGAAAAGCGAGCTTTATTTAACAAAAAAGCTGTACCATGAAGAAATAAGAATACATCCAAAAACTGGTAGCATCTAGACAAAAACTGACAGGAACAAACAGAGGTGCAAGGAGGACATGAAAGAAGAAGATCAGACAAGAGAGGCTTCTCAATACTCTAATTTCTCCTCCTCGATTCCTCGACTCCTCGGTGGAGGCTCTCAGGAGCTATAACTGAGGATACACTGGAGGTGTTTCTCAATCGCGAGGATGCTGGCTTGGTAATCTCGTACTTCCAAGTCACTTCCTTCAGAAACGAAGCAAGTATACTTCCAAGACACGGCTTCGGAAAACGAAGAAGAATGGAACAGGCTAACAAGTGTGCCACTCTCTCTAACGGTTTAACTGTACCGAAAATAAGTACCTCACGATGTCTGTCTATCTAATTATGAACTTGCTTTACTTTCACGGAACACATTTTTGGTGATAACTACCGAGCCCCCTAGGACAAAAAAAAAAAAGATTTCACAAAACCTTTGCGAGATCTTGCAACACTTTGCATTTAGCTCAATGTACTTCCTGGTCAGTTCGGCTGCTACGGCAACACAGAAACCACAACAATGGAGCGGTTCATCGATTTTACTTTGAGCTTGGCCTTAAATATAAAGATTATAACATCAGTGCTTGGCAATAGGCACGGGTTTCACACATAGACTGTATATATAAAGGGTTTCACATAAGTGAAGACACCTCAAGAGAACACTCAGAACGAGGGGACATGCACGTCCCTCTGAGCTGAGTTATTGACAGATTCGAATTTCGCGGATCAATAACTCATGAACATAACGTTGTAAAAATACAAACAACATGACTTTACAATCATAGCAAGATAGACAACGAGCTACAGACTCGTTTTTATCAGAACAGTTCGATACGCGCCGTCATCCGAGCTAAACATCAAGAATTGGTCACAATCTGCAGCTTGAGGAGGGAGAGGAGTGCAGGGACCGTCTACAAACTGCAACAGGGTTTTGGGAAATCTCGCAAAAGTATTGCAAAGGTTTTTTTTTTCTTCTCTATGTCCCCTAGGGGGCTCCGTAGATAACAAATGTAACAAAGTAACATATTTACCAACACATGTTCTACGCCACTGACTACATACTTACATTTAAATAGGCTTGTTTGAGACAAGCGAGACCTGCACAGTTGCGATCAACGTCTTGCTAGTGCGTTGCATGATGGTTAGTCATGTTGGTCTATTCATTTGAATGGGGTGACGTAGGATATTCTCAAAATTTTCAAAATTCGCCGAACTGTATTGTGGGTAGCATGGCAAGGCGTTGCAAGCCTCTCGAGCGTCTATCGGCGTCAAAAGTTCAACAATGTTCAACTTTTGAGGCTCGAGGCTTGCTCGAAGCTGGCGTCAGCCAATCAAATCCCGTTTTTAATTTTAATTCCCGTCATTACAAGCGCTAGCCAAGCAAACCGCGTGTATGCAGGTCTCGACTATTTTCCTTATGTCAGAAAATGGAGGACAAATTAATCATTTCCGTGGCAAATGTCCCAGTCTTGTATGACTGTACTCTGTTCACCTACCGGGACCTAAACCGGAGGAACCAGGCATGGCGGGAGGTGGCAGAGACAGTTGGTGAAACTGGTAGGTTTTCAACTGTTTGGAGAGTTTATATCCAGTTTACTTCGTTTTAGCATTGAACAGACAGCTAGTAATGTAGCACAATAACATATTGTGGTGACCACCTTCGATGCATCGCCTCCGACTCCCATATCTCTCGGCACTACATACTACATATAATAATAAAAAAATATTATAATAAGTGTGAGAGAGATTTTCTTTTC
The DNA here is from genome assembly GCF_902827115.2 of Pseudochaenichthys georgianus. Classification (NCBI taxonomy): domain Eukaryota; kingdom Metazoa; phylum Chordata; class Actinopteri; order Perciformes; family Channichthyidae; genus Pseudochaenichthys; species Pseudochaenichthys georgianus. Next base: position 22,208,744 of record NC_047510.2, read on the forward strand.
AGCAATGTTGATGGAAGGAATGGAGGCTGGAGTCCGCTTTATATCAAACACCTGAGTTTATTGAGAGCCACGGCCGGGAGCATTGGCAGGGTTCTCACACGACTTCATCATGTGATTCCCCAGCCAACACTGAAGATTACACAGAAACACAGCGCAAATCTACACAGATAATCAAGGAGGAGCCTCTATTTCGCGCGTCTTCTGATCGATAATCACAAAAACACATGGATTCAGAGACAAAGACAGTCTGTTAAAGTCCTCTGGCAGTTGGTCACAGTCCCCCAACAGGAAAGCGGAACCTTTAACCCTTTAACCTTTAACCCCCTGCTCTAAGTTATGGCAGACCTATGTGAAACACAAAATGCTTTTTGGTACAAACACACAACAAAATATTTCCCTCACAGATCCACGCTTTTATCAATTCATTGATAACCAATTAACATTAGTCTAAGAATATTTTCAGTCACTACTTGAATCAAATAAAACGTCCTCAGAGTTGGGTGGATTCCTCATTACATTAATCACATCAAAAGCAGAATAAGATGGTCACAATGGTTGATACAGACAACCATAATAGAAAAATCATCTTTCTTCAGTGTTTGATTTCTTTTGTCAAAAAGCACAATAATAACACATGTGCAATACAAAAATATAATAGTAAAATATATGTTTCAAAAACAAGATCTTTTATCATTTATCCCTCAGTTAATCTCATTCATCAAACACAAATTCAAATTCAGCTTACATCTTTAAAGATTTACTTTAAGGTAATTACTTATTAAAACACAATTAGAATGTAGGATTATAAGAAATCCAATTGAGGTATAAAATCAGAATCAATAGGGATTCAGTTAAAAATTCACAGTTAAGGTATAAATTCACAGTGATGAATCGATCAATCTGTAATCTGTAAAGGTACAGTGTCCTCAATCTTTAGCATTACTTTTCGTTTACTTCAATACACTTATTCAAGAGTAAGGCACTTTACTACATACATTTTATTCAAATACATTTGTTTAACATCTGAAAAGGAAAAGTTAGGCATTTTATTTCAACAACCTGAGGAAAGAAAAGTCAAAACATCTATTCGTTTGAAACCGTCAGGCAGGTAATTGTATTTACTGTATCAACAATGAGAGAGACTAGGCCCTCGTACTGTTAAGATTGCTCAGAGTCTGTGGGGAAAAGTTGTACCAATCCTCAGCCTCCTCGCTAATTCTGGATGCTATGTTCAGCTCACTAAACCAGCTTTCGTGAAAGGAATTGGGCTAAACATGGGAGAATGCATAGATTCTGGCATATTTTGGCACCGCCAACAGTTGCTAATATTGTGTTCATGTGCGTAGTCTAACATTAAACTTGCTGCAGAATTAGTTTTAGTTCGTTTAAAAGGAGTGATTTAAGGCCTTTTTGAAAAATCTACATCACCTGCTGAGTATTTAAGTGGAGTGGATAGAACATTTGTTTTTCTATCTAAATGTAGCATGCAGTAGCACCTGGATTGGGAACCTGGTAATCTGGTTTCCTCGTTGTACATTTTACCTGGTAATGATTAAGGATAGTAACATTGTCTGTTATAATATTAGAAATATCTTATTGTTCAATACATTATCAATCTGAAAATATCCATTAATTTATTTTGTTTAGTGTGAAAGTGTAATCTGATCTGACAATTAATTTATTTGTTTAGTGTGAAAGTGTAATCTGATCTGACAAAATATATTTGTCACCACTATGTAACACATATCTGTTCATCGGAAATATAAAAACAATCATTAATTGTACATCTGTAATCATATGGTCATTCAATTCAAATGTTATCTTTGTACAAGAGCTCGAAGAACATGTCCTCCTGACTCGTTCTCCTCCTCTCTTTATGACACAGAATGTCTGGTGTGTGAAGGCATCCCGATACTGTAGATTAGCACTGAGTGCTGATTGGCTCAAAACTCTTCTTCCCCAGAGCACCATATTTCAAACCCCCCAATTGCTCTGCTTGGGGGTGCTCTCTGCAGCCAGAGGGTGTGACCCTCTCTCTCTGACCCTTGACCTTCAGAGCTGTCCTAGTGATTGGGTTAACACTTGATAGGGATGTTTTCCTGGGTGCAGACAACTCAAAGTAATGGATTAGCACATTATCATTCAATTACAAAAATAGGATAGGCCCCTCAGAATTATTTGGGAGCCTTCCTGACACATGCACATGCATACATGTAAGGTTTGTGTTAGTCATTTAACATGCAAGAATCATATACTCATCAGTCCAAAGCAGAGAAATGTTATTTTAAGTTAAATGTGAGCTAGTCCCTGTGGATATAACCCGTTCTCAATTATTCTAAATATTATATTAATTCACCATTTACCGTTTGATAAAAGATTAGTTTATCAGAAGTATATTTCCTCTTCCATAAAACATAGGTTTGAGAAATGAATGTTTCAATATGAGATCAATTACTCAAATATAATTGACTCTCCCCTCCCTTTTCTTACATATGTCACATAATGTAATAACAACGTAGGAGTCTATTTAACCATGGTATCGTCTATAAGCTATTAATCGAGAAAACTCAGTATCAGCACGCAACTTGCAAATAACTCTTCTCTCTTTCCTATCCCTCTCTTATCCTCATCTCTCTATTCTCTCTTCCACATCTCTCTCTATTCTCTCTCTCTATTCTCTCTTTCTATTCTCTCCTCCACATCTCTCTCTATTCTCTCTCTATATTCTCTCTTTCTATTCTCTCCTCCACATCTCTCTCTATTGTCTCTTACTTCAGTTAGATGTCCATGTAAGCATGGTAGAGGTCATAATCCATCACTCGAGAAAACTCAGTATCAGCAGTGCGCAACTAACAAAAACAATTGTGAGAACCATATATTATGCAGGAAATGCACACCTTTGTTGAAAAAACAAAACAAAAAAACAAAGCATCTCTGATTTGGGAGGAACAGCTTCAACCCCCTTAACATCTGAGTTACCACTGAAGGCATAGCATGAATGATAGTGGGCGTCTGAGGGTGTCTTTACTGAGAAATGTCAAACAAATTCAAAACCTTACATTTGAAAACAGGTTTGCATTCCTCCACTTAAGGTGACGTTATCATTGGAAACGATAAGAACAAACTATTTGATATAGAATCTATAAATTGAATCTTTAGAGCAGAACAGAATGGTTGTATTTTTAGCCTAAGCTCCGTGCAGCCTCATGGTCTATATAATGTGAATATATGTAGTAGACAGTAACAGGCCCCTGACATCAGGCCTATACTAAAAATGGTAGGGGATTTTCACAGCTTGCCAACCTGCAGGCATCCTCTGCATAGCAGTATGGATAGCCTTAAAAAAAAAAAAAAAACCCACTCTGTGGTAACGAGAGTCATATTTCTGACCCCTGTGCCCAAGTGAAGCCGTTTGACTCATCTGACTGACCCAAGGGTTTGGAGCTGGTGTGACAGGGAGGCTTCCAAGTGTTCAGAGCAGACGTCAAGCTTTCAGTTCATGGCTCGGTGGGGGGGAGCAGACCCACGTGAGACAGTCTCAACGGCTGTAAAGTTCAGTTTGAGGAATGTCATTCTCTCTGTGAGCAGGGAATGGTGTCCATTCTCGGACCAGACCATTAATGTCATGTAGCGCAGCCATAGCATCTCTGTGACTGCACTCAGCCGGTCTGTAGTAGGGCAGAGCTGGGTGACTTTTAGTGAAGCCGTCCGAAGCCATAGACAACAAACGGAACACAGGATCATCAATGTCTCTCTTTACCAGTGGCTCAATCATAAAAGAAATTAGTGGGGAAATGTGGAACACTAATCCATCATGTGAAATGTTGAGTTAATTTAAATAATTATTTATGGGATGAAATCAAATTATCATTAATATTAGAAACTAAAGTCAGTTAAAATAGGACTTGCACGGATCAGAATCTAATCAATACACCATTTTCCCAGCTCTGTAATGAAATGGATGACAAGCAGGTATGCAAACTTGTCACCTTTTGAATCCAAACTAGGTCGTTTGTGTGATTCATGTAGATCTGCAATACAAATATTATTTGGGGCATGGGCAAGGTTGCCAACTCTGGGTACCTGGCTGGATTGAGATTTCGATATCATGGGTTTAATTACACACATGCGCACGAAATGACTGCTATCGTGTCAGTAGCGGGACCTTAGCATATATGTAGGATATGTATATAATATATATATATAAATGCACAATATTGGACTCAGACTATAAAAGGGCACACAGTGTCATTCACTAATGAAAGTCAAACACATGTTTGTTTCCACTGTTTTATTGTGTGCCTGTCATGATAAGCAATTAATTGACTTATCAGCTCCTGAGTATTTTTTTTTTGTTGGGTAATCTATGGTAGGGCTAACCCATACAGTGGTGTGGCTCAAGTCAGTATTTGAAATGTAATTACATATTGATTGATTGATTGATTGATTGAAGAGTTTATTAACAGCTTGTATATTGGGTACAGTACAGCTCAAAAAATACAATTGTCAAGGGGATGCAGACCAGAGAAAGACTTTCGTCTTGTTTACATCAGGGTCCCCCATTTCCAATTCATCATGTCATTTAAGACATATAAGACATATTTGACATACAGATGGCTATATCGCCCCCTTGACGGTGAAACGCCACGCATGAGGTTTGGATTATTTCCCTGTCTCAATCCAAATGGAACTGTATGAAATAAAAAGGCACATTTGTGTGACAAAATTGACATGCTGAAAACCCAACCCCGCAGCGGCGCTGTCTGAGGGGATTTTGTTGAAATACTAACATAAAATACACATTCTCTTGAGATGAAAAAATAAGTCCATCTATTACTACACGACATATTTAAATGAAGCTGAACCTGCTGCTCCTCACAGAGGAAAAAAGGCTGTGTGAATTACTTTACATTCGTGGATCCCCCACTGTCCTGTGTGTGAAAACGGAAGACAGCCCACACACCTATCAATCATCAAACCGTGGGGTCCTATTTCATTATGTGATGAGTTCTATCAACACGTAATGTTGTATCAATGTATATCGAGATGTGTTACCGCAAAATTATTCTCCGTCGGGACTTCCTGCAACAACACCACGCCGCCACCTCGATTCTGATAGGCCAGAATCTATTATCAAAGATGTCCTATTTAGGAAGACGATCACTACGTGACAATCTGCAGCCGCTTGTTCTTGAGTAGAAGTACCAGAGTGTATGCATACTATGTTACAGCAAGAGTACTGCATTAAAAATGTTACTCAAGTGAAAGTAGAAAAGTATTCTCATCAAAATATAGTGGAAATAGCGACAGTCGTTGTGCAGATTGGTCCATTTCAGAATAATATATATGATGTGTTTTATAATGATTTATCATCAAAGTGTTCTCAAAGCTGGTGAAGGTGCAGCTAGTCTGAAGTACTTTGTAGACTGCAGGGTAGCTGGTGGATTTACTCCAGGTGGAACTAAAGTCTGATTTAACACTTGATTAGATTTCACATCATTCATCCAGATCCGTAAAGTAACTAAAAGGTATGAAATACATGTAGCGGAGTAGAAATACACCATGTACCTCTGAACTGTAGAAGTAGAAGAATAAAGTGGCAAAACATTTAAATACTCAAATAAAGTACAAGTATCTCAAAATAGTGCTCAAGTATAGTACCTGTTGACTTTATGAACTTAGTTACACCAGTGGCTATACAGATAGAAAGACTAAGCCTTACACAGAGGCATGAAAAATGCTCAACAATGCTGCCAGAACCACAATCTGACTGCTACAATTAAAATAAATGCCTCTATCCATCTCCATCAGATGTATATAGCACCTTTCAACGCAAGGCAATTGAAAGTGCCTTACAAAAAAATGAAAGACATTAAGCATTAAAAGAAAAGCTAATAAAATAAGCATTAAAAGGACAAATACATGGATAAAAGTTACAGTGCGGTCTAAAATATGAATAGTTCAATTAAAAGCATAATAACTGAACGCTGCTTCTCCATGTTTAGTTCTGACTCTGGGGACAGAAAGCTGACCAGTCCCTGAAGACCTGAGAGATCTGGATGGTTCATAATTTAGCAGGAGGTCAGAAATGTATTTTGGGCCTAAACCATTCAGTGCTTTATAAACCAGCAGCAGTATTTTGAAATCTATTCTTTGACACACAGGAAGCCAGTGTAAAGACTTCAGAACTGGAGTGATGTGATCCACTTTCTTAGTGTTAGTGAGGACTCGAGCAGCAGCGTTCTGAATCTGCTGCAGCTTTCTAATATATATTTTTTTTGTGAGACCTGTGAAGACACCATTGCAGTGTCCAGTCTACTGAAGATAAAAGCATGGACAAGTTTTTTTTTTTTTTTTTTTTTTTTTCAAATCCTGCTGTGACATTAGTCTTTCAATCCTAGATATATTCTTTAGGTGATAGTAGGCTGATTTAGTAACTGTAAATCACTTACACGTGTGTGTGTGTGTGTGTGTGTGTGTGTGTGTGTGTGTGTGTGTGTGTGTGTGTGTGTGTGTGTGTGTGTGTGTGTGTGTGTGTGTGTGTGTGTGTGTGTGTGTGTGTGTGTGTGTGTGTGTGTGTGTGTGTGTGTGTGTGTGTGTGTGTGTGTGTGTGTGTGTGTGTGTGTGTGTGTGTGTTTGTTTGTTTGGTTGGGGGTAGCCAGATGTTCCTCTTTGTGCCTTTAGGCCATAAAACCCCCAATGGTCACTCTGTGGTCTTGCTCAGATTCTCTGCCCCTCCAAAGGTCACGCCTGTGATTGACCTCGGGTGCAGGATTTTAGGAGCAGAGGAAAGGGGAGATTCCGTCCAAAATGCAAACCTCTCCATGACTTGTCTTTAAAACGTTCTTTAAGTCCTGTATTAAGTCTTCTGTTATGTAGCGGAAAATCCCATTTAAAAATGAAGAGCAAAATAGTTTAGTTTACTTCTCTGTCTGTTCGGATTTGGAAATGTTTATGATTTATTTTGTGTGCTCGTGAACGAGAGAAGGAGAAAAAAAACATCTACCTTTGAACTGCAATTACTTATCTTAAAAATTGCAACATTATACTCCTTTAAAAAATTGCTCAATTCATTTAAACACATTTATTATGTGCACAATAAAACCTCAACAAGTATATTGATCCTGGCTTAACCAGCGACCTTTACTCTATTGTTCATAAGCTCAGTATTTGACAACTATTAGGATTGTAGTAATGTCTGTATAGACCAATTGTACTAGAAATAATTTGAAACAGTTTAATAAAGAATGTTAAACTATATTTAAACTGTAATTGAACTTCAACGTATATCAATTATCTGATTCCAGTGGCCAGTTGGAAACAGACAATCAACAAGGTTTTCATTTTGCAGCAACAGCGCAAAAGTTTCAATTACTGTCTGACTACATTGCAGTTAGCTGACGCTTTTATCCAAAGCGACTTACATTAAGTACATTCGACTAGGAAGACACAACCTTGAAGAAAACAGAACCCTATAAGTACATCAGGCCTCACAGAGCCGAGCACCTCAAGTGCTTCTCAACTGGCTATAGATAAGCCAGTCCTCATGTCTGAGTCTGGTTCTGTCTTATCTTCTTTGTTTTGGAATGTGTTCAATACATTACGTTTTTGTTTTATTATTCATTATTACCATATAATACATAGATTTAAGAATAAATGAAACAAATAATACAACATTGAGCTGTTTGAGCTTTTCATCTTTACATTATTGTTTTATTTCTCTCAAGTCATTTAATTTTGGTGAAATAACTGAAGTTTTAGTTCATTTTACCCTGGCTGTGGACTGATTCATTATGAGTTGTTACAACGCATGCACAAGACGGCGGGTAGACAAACAAACACGAAACAATTATACAAACAAAAACTGCAGTTAGACAAACAAACATAAAAACTCTCAACAACTCAGCCTGACAAAAACTCTTCCAGCCTATTTTAATCCGAATTAGGGAGACTTTCAGAGGGGCCACTAATTATGAGCCCTCTATCCTCATAATTCTCGTGTATCTGCAAACACAGCCAAATTCAGCAATTCATACAACATTCTCAAACCACACATTGGGCACTTTCTTTAGTTCAAAAGCGTCAATAATCGCGGATAATGCTGTATGCTCCTTTTTTCTGCATGCAGCTCTCCCCAGGGGGCGGAGAATCGGCACCTCAGCAGAAATGCTATTTATCCTCTGAAAACTCCTAAATTCGGCGATTTGTTTAAATACAAATCTTGCGACATTGCTTCTAATTCAGAAAATCCACTTTGCTGGTGCATCTCTCAAAAGTTTCTCTGAATATTTGTTGTGTGTAATTGCCTGGTGAGTTAATTCCAAGAAGCACACACAGAGGAGATCGATGAAATTCGATATTCCTAGGTTATCATTAGCCCCAAATATTCTCATAGTTTTCACATAAGCCGCGTTTGCTCGTAGACACCTGTCCCAGCAACAAACACGGGGAAATCGGCCAGGACAATATCCCCTTGACACCGATTCCTGAGGTTATAGATTAGCCTCCAGATGTAAATGAGTAGAGAAACCCAAAAAAAATGCAGCAGCTCAGTTCTCTCAGGTAATTTTAATACACCGTTGATCTCAAACGCTGGCGAGTCAATCTCAAAATAGAAATGTACTCACCAATGTCTGAAAGATCTGAAGGTGCCTGTTCGTGACGCCAATCTGTGAGAGAGATTTTCTTTTCAGCAATGTTGATGGAAGGAATGGAGGCTGGAGTCCGCTTTATATCAAACACCTGAGTTTATTGAGAGCCACGGCCGGGAGCATTGGCAGGGTTCTCACACGACTTCATCATGTGATTCCCCAGCCAACACTGAAGATTACACAGAAACACAGCGCAAATCTACACAGATAATCAAGGAGGAGCCTCTATTTCGCGCGTCTTCTGATCGATAATCACAAAAACACATGGATTCAGAGACAAAGACAGTCTGTTAAAGTCCTCTGGCAGTTAGTCACAGTCCCCCAACAGGAAAGCGGAACCTTTAACCCTTTAACCTTTAAACCCCTGCTCTAAGTTATGGCAGACCTATGTGAAACACAAAATGCTTTTTGGTACAAACACTTAAACAAAATATTTCCCTCACAGTGCCTAGAATTCCTCTTCTGAAGAGTCTCACCAGATTAAAACTATACAACAGTGAGTGGATGAGCTCATTAGGTGTGTACAGCACACAATGCGTCATCAGGGGTAAGACGCACAGACTGGACTTTGAGATTGTGCATACTGGCTTTCGGGTGAGACATGTGAGAGACTTGGTCTGATACACTTCACCATTCCTGAGGAGCTGAATAAGGTGGAGCACTGCAGGAAGGGAGACCTGACCAAGGAGTGTCTGGTCAGCACCTACCACGACGTGTTCACCAGCCCTGTTGAGTCTCTGCCCGGTGATATTCACTTTGAGCTGGACAGCACTGTGGCACCGGTGCAGTGTGCTCCCAGGAATGTTCCAGTGGCCCTCAAGGCAGCTGTTAAGGCTCAGCTTGATCGATATGAAGAGGAGGGACACTTGACCACAGTCACTCAACCTACGGACTGGATTAGCAATCTAGTCATAGTGAAAAAGCCAGACAAATTGAGACTATGCATTGACCCGAAGGCTCTCAACCGTGCTCTGAAACGGTCCCACTACCTTATGCCCACTTTAGATGACGTGTTGTATAAGCTGCCAAAGGCACGTATATTCACCCTGGTGGATGCACGTGATGCATTCCTGCAGTGCCGCTTGGATGAAGAAAGCAGCCTGATGACAACATTCTGGACACCGTGGGGTAGGAAACGCTGGCTGAAACTCCCTTTCGGTGTGTCAGTTGCCCCGGAGCTGTATCAAAGGAAGCAGCATGAGCTGCTGGCCGGCTTGACAGGGATTGAGCCCATAGCCGATGACATCCTTATAGTCGGCTGTGGGGACACAGAGGATGAGGCCAATCGCGACCATGACACAAACCTCATCGCTCTGATGGACAGATGCAGGGAAGTAAAACTGAGACTGGGCCTGAAAAAGCTGCAGTTCCGAGTGAAGGAGGTCCGCTTCCACGGCCACATACTGTCCGCGGAGGGCCTCAAGGCTGACCCTGAAAAAGTCAGGGCGGTTCTGGACATGCCAAACCCCACAGATGCAAAAGGGGTCCAGCGGTGTGTCGGATTTGTGAACTATCTGTCCAGATTCATGCCACGCTTGTCAGCGGTATGTGAGCCGCTGAGGAGACTGCTGGACAAGGATGTGATGTGGCACTGGCTGCCCAAACATGATGCCGCCATGAAGGAAATCAAGGCACTGGTCACGGCGGTGCCAGTCCTAAGGTACTATGACGTCCGCAAGCCAGTCACCGTACAGAGCGACTCCAGTCAGGCGGGTCTGGGCTGCTGCTTGCTTCAAGGGGGACAGCCTGTCGCATTCGCCTCCCGGGCATTGACCCAAACAGAGCAAAATTACGCACAGATTGAAAAGGAGTGCCTGAGCATCGTATTCGCCTGCCAACGCTTCCACTACTACCTATATGGGAGGAGTGATGTGACTGCAGAGACCGACCACCGCCCGCTGGTGTCCATCTTCACCAAGCCCCTCCTCAGTGCGCCAAAGCGCCTTCAGAGCATGCTCCTCACACTTCAGAACTACTGCCTTGCGGTGGTATACAAGCCAGGCCCTGAGATGTACATAAGTGACACGCTCAGCAGAGCCACCACCCCGCCACAGAGAACAGACACACTGTACCAACGTGAGATGGTCTGCAGCATGCAGCAGGAGCAGGGTGACACGGCGGCCATTCAGCAGGCAGACTATTTAAATGTCAGCAGCCAACGCCTGACACAGATTCGGACACACACTGAGGAGGATGTGTGTCTTCAAACACTTAAGTCTGTCGTGCTGGAGGGATGGCCAGGACACAAAGAGGAGACCCCTGTAGCCGTCAGGGACTACTGGGCCATCAGAGATGAGATAAGTGCCCAGGATGGCGTGCTCTTCAGGAGTCAGCGCGTCATCATTCCAAAAGCTATGCGCCCGGAAATGCTGAGACGGATCCACTACAACCACGTGGGGGGCGAGGCGTGCTACAGGCAGGCCCGTGATACACTTTACTGGCCCGGTATGCAAGGGGAAGTCAAGGATTATGTGCAAAAGTGCACACGAACAACAGAAAGAGACTATGATGTCACACCCGCTCCCCGCACGTCCCTGGCAGCTAGTAAGCATGGATCTGTACAGCTACGCAGCACAGAACTTCTTACTCGTGGTGGACCATTATTCTGACTTTTGGGAGATCGACCTCCTCCCTGACCTATCAGCGGACACCACGATCCGTAGATGCAAGGCACAGTTTGCACGCTATGGTGTCCCAGACAGGGCCATTTCGGATGGTGGAGGCCAGTTTGCCGGTGGAGAGTTCCGGGCGTTTGCGAGAGAGTGGGGTTTTGAGCATGTCATGTCCTCACCGAGGCACCCAAAGCTAACGGCAAAGCGGAGTCAGCAGTGAAAATTGTAAAGAGCCTGTGCAGAAGGGCAGACCGTGCCAAAGAGGACCCCTGGAGGGCCATATTGCATTGGAGAAATACGCCCACTGAGGGTATGCATTGCAGCCCAGCACAGCGGCTTATGTCGCGGAGACTGAGAACCCTTCTCCCTGTGGCCGATCAGCTACTGGTGCCTCAGGTCGTCATGGGTGTTCTGACAAGCTGAAAATGAAACATCAAGCAGCAAAGCTGACATATGACAGATCACCAAGGATCTGCCGGAGCTGAACGTCGGCCAGCCCATACGGATGAAGCCACTCCCAGGAGACAGGACGGGCAGATGGAGGAGAGGTGTGTGCCTTCAGCAGTTGGGACTCCGGTCCTATCTGGTCGGTGTGGAGGGGACCACGTATCTGCGCAACAGGGTTGATCTTCGACCAGCCGTCAGTTCTCCCAGAATCGGCCCCGGAGCAGCCTGCGAGTGGGGGAGCGCCAGAGAGGTCGTCGGCGTCCCCGAGGAGTCTCCAAGGCCATCACTCCCGGGGTCGTCGCGTCTTCCCCGCAGACTGGGGATACACCATGCCGTGAGTTACAGGGCCGGGCCTTCTCCCGGAGCGGACGGCTGATTAGTCCTGACAGACTTGACCTCTGGGTCTCACACACACACACACACACACACACACACACACTTTGACTGTACGCACTCAAACACACATGGACGATAAAGATTAAAAAAAAAGGAAGTGGAGAGATTGTAAAACAAACGTGATTGATTGTTCTGAGTTTATGTGTTCGGATCCGGCTATTATTGAAGTGTCTGTTATGTGCACCATGTGTTGTTGAAATCATTTGATTAATGTTCTGATTGAAGGTCAACAGTTTAATGGCAGTTAATAATGCAAAAAAAAAATGAACGCCACTAATTATTTTAACGCGATTAACGCAGGTGTATTTTTTTTCCTCGGCCGCCCCGTAGTTTCAGAGCGCATCGAGTTTAAAATACCATCTACAAGCTGATGCTGACAGCCCCGCTCCTGCCGCCCACTTGTGGCAGACCACACTTCCACGCTCACCGGCAGGCACCGACTGGCTATTGGGAGGACCGGGAGGGTGTGTGTATGTGTGGCCCGAGCGAGCGAGAGAGAGACCTTACGTGCATTGTTGTTAGCATCTGGTGCTAGCTAGCTGCGCTAACGGATATACAGTAAGGAGCTGTTTAAATGAAAACAGAGGAGAGACATTTCGCCACAACTGCGCCGAGCACTTGACTGTATGTACTGTATGCAGGCAGCCAGACAGTGGGACATTGTACGAAAAGTCAGCACACTCAGCACGGATAGTGCGCAACATGATAGCAACGTCCAGGCAGCTCCCGTTCGAGCATATGCCTTGAGTTGCACATAGCTCCAACGCACACACACACCATTTGTATTGTATTATTGTATGAGAGAGGTTCCAGGTTGAATTGAGACGAATATTTGTAATGTTCAGAGGTTGTTGTGTTTAATATTCATGAGAATATTTGTCATTGTTCAAATGATAATAAACATTAGCATAAAGCATATTTGTCCACTCATATGTTGATAAGAGTATTAAAACCTTTAAAAATATTCCTCTAAGGTACATTTAGAACAGACAAAAAATGTGCGATTAATTTGCGATTAATCGCGATTATCTATGGACAATCATGCGATTAATAGTGATTAAATATTTTAATCGACTGACAGCCCTAGCACAAATACATCATAAGACTGGGCAATTAGCACCAAATCTGCTCTTGTGCAGTCATCTAAACTCTGAATGGAAGGTTCTGTAGTAAACAACTCCAATTTACTTTCCATTTTAAATTTCAAACAGAAAAACTGTCAACCAGAGATCCAGAATGTACAAGAAAAAAATATATCGATAGCAATGCTTACCCGACACGACGAAAAGAACGGAAGGACCGGATGGACGAGCCCTCAATTATGTTACGCCCAGGCCTAGGGAAACCTAGGCGCAACACAAAGTGTGCACTCTCTCCTCTTTTCCCACTCCCAAGAACATAGACAATGAGACAGTGAATGCCGTTTGGTAAATTTAATTACCAAAGTTTTATTTTTAACGAATAAGTGCAACAACCCACAAAACAAACAAATCTCTGAACACAAAAATCTTGCCTAACAAATAAGAAAATAAACATACAAGACTCTTACCTACACTGACGTAAAAACAGGAGAAAACGAGAATCAACCAAAAGGAAAAGGGTTTCACACTTTCATGTAGACTTACGGCATGTCCAACAAGGACAGGTTAAAGTTATGTCTATCCTTTCAAGTTTTACAAAATATTCAAGGACAGAAGTACAAAGGGACAGATACAAATACGCAACGGTTGGGAGCAGAAGAAGCTGAGTCAGAGAGAGGGCAGAGTGACGGCATGGCTGCAGCATAAATGCTCCCCTCTTCTTCAGGTGGACCAATCAGCCTGTTGAAGGTAGCTAATCAGCTAACGGGCACCACCTGCTTGCTCACACACACACACACACACAGACACAGGAGGAGGGAAAAATCTCCACACACAATACACATAACGACCAGGGTCGTAACAGTATATTATAAAATATATAGATATTAATTTCATGATGATAAACATTGTGGTACAATGATGAAAAATGGAAATGGATGTGGCGACGTAAAACTGACACAAAACAACAACAAACTTTTGCCGAGCCAATTGGAGAGTTTCATCAGCAAAACGGGGTAAAAACCACCAATGAGCGCTCAGCTCGAGATACCAGCGAGTCGTTTCCCATCAAGCATTTCGCTTCCGCAGCCCGTGGAGAGGAACGGAGCGTCCACACTACAGCTTCAAAAATAGCTTGGAGCTGGGCGTGTCTGGAGCTTGGGGATTTTATTCAAGCAACACGACCAACAACCAATCACATGAATGTCCCGCCCCGGACATACAAAGCAAAAAAACCCGGTTCTTCTCCACTATTGCTAAAATGGATGCCGGTGTTGTAGCAAGGGTAAGAAGGGCAAGAAGGGTAACACGCAGTGTTGGGTGTAACGCGTTACAAAAGTAACGGAATTACAGTAATATATTACTTTTTGCTGTAACAAAGTAATGTAACGCATTACTAATGAAATGTGGGTAATATATTACCCGTTACAATGCTCAGTAATGCAGTTACAATACATTTTAACCCGAAATTAAATGGTGTTTTGTTTTTTAACAATGTACTAACATAGCGAGACATTCCGACACCAGACAAATTGTGCGGGTAGATTAGTAAACCTGGTGTTTACTCTTCAGGCTTCGCGTCGGGATCTTCGGGGCAGTTGAATGTTATGCACCCTCTATTCAAAAAAGAGAACCGAGCGAAAAATACTAACAACAAATTGTGTCAGGTGCGCGTAACCTGCTCCGCTGCGCGTGCATCATTTCCAAAGTGCTTCCACAGCAGTGACACACATCTGTGGATAATCATTTATACGAAAATGGTTAAAGCAACCATCACTAAACGCCAGCAACACTGCATCTACTGCAGACCGTAGCAACAGGTCAGATGGGGACATCACGTTACCCTCCGTTGTGGACACTAGCTTACTCCCGCCTGACTCGCCGCCCTCGCCCTCGGAGCAGCAGTCTTCGTTGCCCGAAACTACGCCGCCCCTCTGCGGCCCGCAGGTGCCAGGATACCACGGCAAAACAGAGCCTGTCCAGGTATATCTAAACAAGTACCCGCCTGTACAGTGGGGTTAGGTGGTCATTCTGCAGCTCGTGGTATACAAATAGACAAGGGCTAGAATATGTGAAAAATAGTGCCATATTCTGCCATGCCTGTAGAAATGTTGGGTCAAAAATAATGCATACGATAGCACAGATGCCTTCACCACGAATGGCTACAAAAATATCTCATATCCCAAGCTTATCAACAAGCTAATGTTGCAGCTGAAATGATCTCCAGGTCACAAATTCAACCTCACATGATGATGTGATACCAGTTTTCAAGGACAGTACATGTTCTCTTCCCAGAGTATATGATGGGACCAAAGTGATGATTTAGTAGGCTACATGGTTTTAATAATACTTTTCAATGTTTGCCATTTCAAACCATGAGCTGGTTCAAATAATATTTGCCTTGATTTACAATATGTTCTCATTTGTGTTATCAGTACAGTTTTGAAGCTTTTGTGCTTTTCTTTGCCATAGTCCACTTTGGACTATATGAAATATTTCAGGATTGCACTTTTAACTCACTTGAAATGTTCTCACTTGCTTGGTTTGAAAACATAACAAATGCCATAATCTGTTCATTGGGGACCATCAATGCTATTTTTCATTGCTGTTGCCGGCCACTATTGCTCATGTAAACCTACTACTTGTCACAGTCTTAAGGAGAACCCAAATGCAGCACTCGAGAAACCAAGGAGAATTGGTAATATCCTTTATTGGAGATTCCACTGGATCGGAGGAATACCAACCGGGCAGTATAACGCACCGGAGGACAGCGGGCAGAAGGTGAGTCAGGGACAGGCAGAGGGTCAGGGAGTAAGCGAGGCGGTCAGCGTGGATACAGGCAGGGTCGGATAACAGGCCAGGCAGGATAGTCGAGGGACAGGCAGGATCAGGAAACAGGCAGAGCAGGCAGGTCGGGGACAGGCAGGGTCGGAACCGGGTAGGCAATCTAGTGTTGAACGCGGGAGAGACAAGCATGAGGCAAAGTACAATCTGGCAAAGAGTGTGTGTCAGGTGCGAGTTTAAATACTGGCAGAAGCTAATGGGTGCAGAAGAGAAAGAGAGTGAGTTAACGAGTGGGTGTGGAAAACAGGTGAGACAGGTGAATGGAAAACTACTGGTGAATGATGGAGCAGACTATGACACTACTGCTGCACCCCCTGTAATCTCAGAGGCACCCCGAGTCATTTTGTTCTGGAACCGGGCCTGCACACGGCCAAATACTAAACACACTACAGAGACCATTCCGTGTCCTGTTATTATTCACTTCCTGTCTGCCTTCTTCTGGTGATTCATCTGACGTCTAGCGCTCCGTCTTTTAACCTCTTTTCCTTTCTCTTTCTTGATCCTCCTTAGCAACCTTCATTATAGTCCTTGACAGTGGTCTGTACTGCTGTATTAACAACGTGTCACATGTTAAGAATTTACAATCAGAATCGAGTATTCAACTAAGCCGTGTAATACAAGTTGTTAGTAGCCTTAATGGCCTAACCAGTTGTTATGCTATACCACATCGCCCTTCACCAGTGTTGGGAAAGTTCACTTTCTACATGAACTAGTTCAGTTCACAGTTCACACATTTTAAAATGAACTAGTTCAGTTCATAGTTCATAATTCAAAATGTTGAACTAAAGTTCATGGTTTCAAAAATGAACTAATTTATAGTTCATAGTTATTTTTTCAATACGTTGCTGTGAGCTATTATTTGTCTCCTGTACGATGTTAATGGGCCATTTCAATGTTTACAATATCCTCAGAGGGCCGTACAAGTTATTGACCTCTGCTTAAAAAAACTAAAATCACAGCCCATTCATTTAATTCTGTGCAAAGAAAAAGCAACCTCTTAATCCAGATATCTCACCATGACTCGCGTATGCATGCACGTGCAGGGTGTGGCGTGACCACCAAAACAGAAAGATATGGACAAAAGATGTGTGCAAATGTATTTAGTTTTCGATCCATGTGAACATGATTTAAGTGGGGGGGACGTGCATCCGGGGGGGCATGCTCCCCTGGCAAGATTTTTTGCACTATGAGAGCAACATTAGGAGATCTATGGACACATCTCTCAACACCCAAACACAACTGTAAGCAGATTTTCTTTTAATGTATGGATATTTGACAAATCACTCCCCTTTCAAACTGTATTCTTCTTTATTAATAACTGTCATATAGTATTTTATACCTGTTTACTTTATTCTCTTGTTTTTTTTATAACTATAATGATCATATAAAGATGTGCCTTTACCTCACTGGTTGTAGACAAAGCTTCTTATATTCGTTAGCATAGCTAGCTAACCAGATGCTAATGATAACAACAAAGTTATTGACTGTATGACAGATGAGCAGATCGCCACTGGGCTTTCAACTAAAGACACAGACACGCAGAAACTGCGGCATGTGTATGGACTTATCGGTACTGCAATTTATGAAGTGCTGGAGTGGCGTTCTGGTGCTCTCCGTCAGAACTGCACCCCTGTCAGTCGAGACATATACCACGTGATGACACGTTAGACTCGTCTTGTGTTCAAGGACCCTGACCTTGGCCAGGAAAAACAGGCACTCGCTTGTTTAATTTTTTTGCGGTCTAGATTTCTTTCATTTTTTTATTTTTTGCGTGTGTTTATAAATTACCTCGAGGGCCGTACCAAATTGTCTCGCGGGCCGTATACGGACACGAGCTGCTGCAGCTGCTCTCGTTTTCGTCCATACTAATTAATTAATTCAATGCTCACCGGTTCCGCGGTTCCACATTGTTTGTTGTGAGGAGTCTGATATATTTAGTATATTTATATTTTAGTGCGACAGCCAGGGGTGACAGGCGCGTACGCGTCACAGGCAGCTTGCTATTGCCAGATTGGGTGGTTTTCCGCATTATTTTGAAGCCTGTTTACGGTGTGTTTTAACTGGGTTTTCGGCTGAAAGGCATATGAAATCTGGCACACTTTTGAACGCCGTTATAATACAGTGCTGAGAATGAACGCACTTTTGAATGCCGTTATACAGCGCTGAGAATAAACGCGTTCTCAATTACGTTCATCTAGCGGAAATACAGTACGTTCAGTTCACGTTCGCCCAAAATATGAACGCGTTCATGAACGATCGTTCATGAACGATCGTTCATTGAACGCGTTCAGGTACATCACTGCCCTTCACTGGATGTATAATGAGCTGCACTAAACTACATTTTAGCATTTAAAATACCTAGCCATTCTTTTGCGGTTATGTTGGTGAAAGTAACTAGAAAAGTAACTAAAGTAGTGTAACTCATTACATTTCAGAGACAGTAATTTTGTAATGTAACTTATTACTTTCAAAAGAGAGTAATAAGTAATATGTAATATATTACATTTTGGAAGTAACTTGCCCAACACTGGTATAGTGTGTGTGCAAGGTTGCATACATTGTATACATTGTCTCGCAGGAAGCCATTTAGTGTGCGTCACTGTTGGGTACATCCTATACTCCGAAAACGTTTGCAACGGGGGGAATACCACGTTC